>NC_092818.1:81584212-82184212 GCF_023375885.2 Dermacentor andersoni
CTCGTACAAACTCACGCCTAGACTGCACCGAGATGGAACCCTTCGTGCGTTCTTCAAGGCATATTTATTGAGGACGACGTGCGTTGCCTCGAGGTTAGCGTCTCTTCCACGCTCTGAAGACGTGCGGTAACAGTGATGCACGTGAATAAAAAGGTGTACTTAAACCATTCTATTAGCCCCTGTTGGAGACAGAAATTATTTTCTGGTCCGCAGGTCAGAATAAATTGCCGGAACATATTACCCGCGCATGCTACGGCGGCATTGTCATGCGCCTGTGCAGGTATTCTTCATGTTGCACCTCCTTTTGTTGTTTCTTTCTGGATATTTTATAACTTAAGAGGCAACAAACAAGTCACGAGACTATATCTGCATGTCACCTAAGGTAATAAGCAATATTACCGAAATAGTATAGCCTTATACCGCCGTTAAGATAAGAAATGCATGCTACCTGTTTAGGAAGTCGAGTCACACGCATGAAGCCATGTTCTCAACGCGATAATAACACTATCATGAAATCAAAAGTTCGATAAAAAGTCGTCTGGTTGACAATAACACTATCATCTTCAAACCATGTTTCTTCCACTGCTTTTTTGCCGAACCAAGAATATGAAATTCTGCATAAGCAAGAATAGTCATATGCAATCGTTGGGGAAACAACTTCTTGTGAAATATACTCAACGGTTCTTTAGTTGCACTGAAAGAACGCCGACCATTATCAAAGGCGCCGCGTAAGCATATTCAGGAAAAGATTGGTTGTCAAATTTTCATATCGTACTTCACTACCAACGCCTCATACCAGTCAAGCGTTTCATCCATATTCTAAGCCGAATGTCAATATGTGAAATATTAAAGGGCTAAATAGGTAAGAATATAAGGAAAGAATGAACATATTTATATTCACGCCGTAGAATCAAGCAACAATGATAATACAATCCATCGCAGTGTGGCAATTGTTTCAATAAGCATAGCAGTCCCTTCTATATGTGAAGAGGAAGACACGCAGCCATTCTTTATCCTTATGTTCCTCGCTCACAGCAAATGGTGTCACTAACCTTTTACGTACATTTCATTTTCTAGTGCCTGCCCACATAAATTTAATTAGATTGCTTTGGGTGCCTGGACATAAAGGATTAGTCATGAACGAAATGGCTGACAGTCTCGCGAGAGAGGCCCTCAGTGGCCCTGTATTACCATTACTTCCTACAATAGCTTACCTGACGACTACAAGATTCAGGAGATATACAATTACTCAAGACTTTTTGAACCCAGCTGTAGCTAATTTTTCAGAATATCGACACCTCCTATTCCCTTGGCCCAAAAATTCCTTTCACACCAGAAAAACTGAAGTCATCTTTACCCGATTACGTTGTCGAATACCAAAATTAAACTTCTATCGTCACAGGGCTGGTCTGGTGCCCTCCCCTCTGTGCCCAGTCTGTGGAGAAGATGAAACAATAGATCATTTTTTCATAATCTGCCGCCGTTTCACTTCTTTAAGAAAAAATCTAGAATCAAGATTTACGCAGCTTGGTTTGAGCTTTTCAATTATAAATATCCTTTCTCTAGGAGCCTCCTCTCTTGGAAAGTGCCACAGGGATATTTGCTCAACCGTGGAGGATTTTATAAGTGATACAAAGAGATTGTCTTGAATTCTTAAACATTTTATTTTTGTTCATTTTCTCCAGTTAGCTTTACCACTTTTAGTCTTTTAATAAAGATAGCCTAATTTCACCCAAATCTTGGCCAATCCCCCACAGTGGGTGTGCGCCATCGCATAAGGAATACCATACCATACCATACCATACTTCGTATGCGCAGCCAGTCCTGCCTGTGGCCGCGCCTCTTACGTACGCGCAGGCAGTACGCAGGCCTCCGCCTGCGTCTTTAGCGACCCAGTCCCAACCAATGCCACTGGAAGCCCATGCTGCATCTTGGACCGCACCGAGAGCTAATCCTTGGAGGAAGCCTGACAATCGACCCATCTGTTATTCTTGCTGCACTCCCGGAGACGCCGCCCGATATTGACGCCGCCGCCCTGAAGCGTTCGGCGACGCCTCTCGGCCCTTCCGGTACGGCAGCCAGCCCTTTCGCCAATACGCCGCTCGTTCCCCCCAACCGTACGCTAGTGCTGACCTCCCAGAATTTCCTTCGCGTCGCTCGCCATCCCCTCGCCAACGCTCGCTCTCCCCAATGCGTCGGCGACCCGCACCACCTGACCAGGAAAACTGAACGTCGCAGTTCAAGAGGCAAGAACTGCACCCCATTCGAACTGCCTAAGTCCTTGCGCCTGTCCTGCTAACGTGGTCGAAATTTGTGTAGAAGGTGTTCCTGCATTCGCTCTTGTGGATACCGGCGCAGCCGTTCCTGTGATAGCCGCCAAACTGTGCCGTTCGCAGCGCGAGGTGACCACGCCACTTTCTGGACTGCATGTCGCTTCGTACGGCAAGCGCGCAGCACGTCACTCCGCACGCAACCTGTACTGTACGTGTGCTTATTCACGGCATTGTTTACATCGTCGAGTGTATTGTTCTTCCCACCTGCTCGCATGACGTCATCCTCGGATGGGACATCTTATCCCGTCATTAAGCCGTGATGGACTGCGCACGCGCCGAAGTTGAATTTTCCCCTTGTGACGCACCCTTGGAAGAAGATTCTGACCGCCCTTCTAAACTTACCGTGCGTGAGGACACAGTTATTCCACCTGGCTCCTTCGCCCTCGTATCCATCTCTTGCGATGCCATCACTGATGCAATGGTCCTCTTCACACCATCCGACGTCTTCATGAGCCGTAAATCTCTCCCATTACCCTTCGCGACGCTTGACATGGCCGGCGACTGCAGCAATATATGCTTTTACAATCCCCTCTGTGCGCCTATTACGTTGCTCGTTGGTGAATGCCTTGGCTTCGTGGAACTCATCGACTCTTCGTCTTTGGTTGACGTCCCCGGAGACTCTTTTGATGTCGACTCCGGCCAGTCACCTTCGATTTCCGCGCTTGAGGAGACGTGCAGGGATGCGTTCTCGATTGCCATCGCCGATACCCTCACACCTGCCGAACGCGCCGACCTTCTTGATCTCCTGCACCACTTTAAAAGTTCATTCGACGTTTCACAACCTTAACTTGGCCGCACGTCGGAAGTGCGGCACTACATTGACACCGGTTCACATCAACCGTTAGGTCAACGACTGTACAGCGTCTCTGCCGAAGAGCGTCGTGTCATTACCACCCAAGTCGAAGATATGCTGTGCCGTGACGTTATTCAACCTTCGCACAGTTCCTGGGCATCTCCTGTCGTTCTCGTTCGCAAGAAGCACGGGTCTATTCGCTTTTGCGTCGACTACCGTCGATTAAATAAGGTAACGCGCAAAGACGTCTATCCGTTGCCGCGCATCGACGACGCCCTCGACAGTCTACAGGGAACAGAATTCTTCTTGTCCCTTGACTTGCGTTCAGGGTACTGGCAGGTCCCGATGGCTGCGGCCGATCACCACAGAACCGCATTCATTACGCCTGACGGCTTATATGAATTTAACGTGATGCCTTTCGGGCTTTGTAACGCCCCTGCCACCTTTGAACAACTCATGGACAACACGCTGCGCGGCTTTAAGTTGTCTATATGTCTGTGTTACCTCGACGATGTCATGGTTTTCTCGCCTGATTTTCCGACTCACCTGCTCCGCCTCAGACATGTTTTGACCTGTCTAACGAACGCTGGCCTTCAACTCAACCTCAAGAAGTGCCGCTTTGCCGCGCGAGAGCTCGCCATGTTAGGCCACGTTGTGTCCAAGCACGGCGTTCTACCCGATCCTGCAAAACTTCGAGCAGTCTGAGTTTCCGAATCCTCAGACCATGAGAGAACTTCGAAGCTTTGTGGGCCTATGCTCATATTTCCGGCGCTTTGTTCGGAATTTCGCATCGATCATGGCGCCATTGACTCAGCTTTCACGCGGTGACGCCGCCCTCTCCTCCTGGTCCCCTGCATGTGACTCCGCCTTTGCTACGCTGCGTCGTCTTCTCACCTGCCCACCTATTCTTCGCCATTTCGACCCGTCAGTTGCAACTGAGGTACATACAGATGCCAGCGGGATCGGTCTCGGCGCCGTCCTCGCCCAACGAAAGCCCGGCTACCTCAAATACGTAGTCGCCTATGCGAGTCGCACGATGACAAAGCCTGAGGCCAATTAGAGTGTGACCGAAAAAGAGTACTTGGCCTTAGTATGGCCACTTGGCAAGGTCCGACCATACCGGTACGGGCGCCCATTCGTCTTGGTCACAGATCACCACACGTGTTTCTGGCTCGCCAACTTGAAAGATCGCACTGGCCGCCTAGCCCGTTGGGCACTACGCATCCAGGAGTACGATATTCGCGTCGTATACCGCAGCGGGCGCACATACTCTGACGCAGACGACCTGTCTCGTTCACCTTCACCTCCAGACTCGGCCTGCGGAACAACTTCCGCACACTCCGTGTCATCTCTTGACATGGACTCCTTTGACACCGCGCAACGTCGTGACTTGTGGATCGCTTCTCTTTTCGACTATCTTTCTGGATCATCGACCATCCCTGTGTCTCGAACCCTCCGACGCCAAGCAATTCATTTCGCCATTCGTGACCAGCTGCTCCACCGACGCAATTACACTTCTGAAGGCCGTCGGTGGCTTCTGGTGGTTCCCCGCAGCTTAAGTCTCAAATATGTGCCGCTTTCCACAACGATCCGCACTGTGGCCACGCCGGAGTCTTCAAGACGTACGAACGAATTCGCCACCGCCATTACTGGCGCGGCATATACAATGTTGTACAAAAGTTTGTTCGGTGCTGTCTTGACTGTCAACGCCGCAAATCGCCGCCTTACGCCCGTCTGGTGCCTTGCAGTCGATCCCGTTCCCTGCCACACCCTTGGATCGCGTCGGCATCGACCTATACGGCCCGCTTTTTATGACGCCAGACGGTAATCGGTGGATCGTAGTTGCTGTTGACCATTTGACATGCTACGCCGAAACTGCTGCTTTACCAAGTGCTACAGCGCGGGATGTAGTCTCTTTCGTCCTACATCCCTTCGTGCTTCGACACGACGCACCTCGAGAACTCCTCAGCGATCGAGGTCGCGCCTTCCTCTCCGAAGTCGTCGAAAGTTTGCTTTCGGAATGCCATATTATTCATGGGACAAGCACGGCACACCACCCACAGACTAACGGGCTCACAGAGCGATTTAACCGCACACTTGGTGATATGCTCTCTATGTACGTGGCATCTGATGATGGTAACTGGGCCCGCATCCTTCCATTCATCACGTTCGCGTACAACAGCGCGATCCAGGCCACTACGGGATTTTCACCTTTCTTCCTCGCATATGGCCACGAGCCTACGCATACCATGGACACGCTCCTTCCATACCGTCCTGACGCCTCCGAGTGTCTACCTGTGTCCGACGTCGCCCGACAAGCCGAAGAATGCCGCCAGCTAGCGCGTTCTTTTACGACAGAGCAACAGCAGCGCTAGAAAGAAAACCGCACCGACACGCTTCCAAACACCACCTACGCTCCAGGCGTTCTTGTGTGGTGGTCGGCCCCTTTCCAAACGCCGGGGCTTTCCTCGAAACTCGTCTCAAAATTCGAAGGGCCTGACCGTGTCTTGGAGCAAACATCCCCGGTGAATTTTCTCATTGAGCCACTGTCACCACCTGAAGATTTGCGCCGGCGTGGTCGTTATATTGTCCACGTCTCGCGTCTCAAGCCCTACCACGACCCTCCGCCTCCCGATTCTTAAGGCGCCAGGATGGCTCTTTTTGTCCGGGCGGAGATTAGGAAGGAGAAGACGCGCATCGCGGCACAGCCGCATCGCCAACGCGTGGCTCGGCTCGCGTTGTTCATTGCTGGCGTCTTTTTGGACAGTGCTTCGGGCTGTCTCGCCGTTCCCGGTCACTGTGCATTTGCATTAGGAGCCGTCAATAAACCTTTTCTCATATAATATAGAAAAGCCGCAAGCTGGTCAGGTTAAATGCCAGCGACATCTCTTCCGACAGTGCACATGTACGGCTGCCGAGCTTCTCTAGCGACGAATCGGGCTCTTCGCCACGCCTAGACTTCGTTTGAATCTCAAGTACTTGTTCAAAACCGACAGGTAGTGCTACATTTACTGACATTCGATTGCTGTAATGTTTGCACAAAGCAAAACATCGCAAGGCTTAAGCACAGTGAAACGTTTATTTGTTGTGGAGACAGAACTGTATGGCAAGAAGTAATTTTATTGTAATCGGTTACTTTTTCTTTTGAAATGTGTAAAAGCCTTCAGGACGAAGGCTGCGCCTTTCCTGTGCCGGTCTTGATAACTCTAAGTGAATTGTTTTACGTGTGAACCATCTAGCTCCAGGACAAGTTCTGCTAATGAGGACAAAAGTTTCAGCATTAAGCGGACTTGCTGTTTTAAATAAAGTCGCCGTATTCTATGACGCTATTGATTTGGCGGCTACAAGTTATGTCTGATGTAGCACCTTTTATGTCTTGCCCTGTTAGCATCAGTTGAATAAACGCCTCACTTTTGTTTGCTCTTCTTTGCTTTTGTGCTGCACTGTTAACACCTGGGAGTCAGCCTCTATTAAAACCAAAGCATACGTTTGCAAGGTGAGAAGCGCACTCAAACTTTTGCCCTCATTAGCAGAACTTGTCCTGGAGCTAGACGGTTCACACGCAAAGCAATTCTGTTATAGTTATCAAGACCGGCACAGGAAAGGTGCAGCCTTCGTCCTGAAGACTTCTACGCGTTTCAGAAAAGATAAGTTACCGATTACAATAAAATTACTCCTTTCAAGAAATGTAATTTGATTGCAGTTAACAAGTAGTGTCCCGACAAAGAAATTGGGCAATTACTAAAAAGTACTCGATTACTTAAGCATTACTTAACTCCCTACTTTTATCAAGATTGCACAAATAAATTAAATACAGTGAGCTGGCCTGGCACTTTCAGTGTGTCCATTGCATGTCATTACTGGTTGCTTATTACAGCGAAGCTGTTTATGGCTAGGGTTCCATGCATCTCTGTTCTGCTTGTGAAAAAACCATGGGCCAATCCCGCAGATAGTGCTATACCGGGCCTAACTGCATCGCTCGTCATCTATCTCCACAGAGTGGCATGGCTCATAATTTTATTCACTAGACATCGCTTTTCAACATTTTCTTTGGTAATTCTCTCTACTTTTCTTCTGAAGCTATCTGCAGCAACACTGAAAACTCGTTCAGTGTGAGTTCTGGAGAGAAAGGCTGTGTTGTGACGCACGAACACCTCGCTCACAAGACTGTTACTTGAAATGCCGAGATGAATGTGTCTGTGTCATCTATGAAGCGTAGCGCTTCATTGTTGATGGCGATAGGGGAAGGGGCTCCCAATAGAGTGAGTATAAAACTGAAGAGCGTCATCACAGGTCCTGGCATCAATGTTCGAAGTGTTCAACGCTATAGAGTCATAGAAGCGCCGTTTCAATTTGACGGCCAACATCTGGTGGACCTTCTCCCGGGGTCCTTTAATGGTTAGCCATTTAAACCTAAGCGACTGATTGTAGCGGGCGGCAGTAGCCGTTCACGTTCATTGAAAATGTGTCCAAATGCGCAATGCAATTAAATTTGAAGCTGCATAGCACTCAGCCCTAAATATACTGTTCGTGTGTTACAGTCACAGATATTAGGTGTATCTGAGAAGCGCATATATGAAACACATATACACGTATGCGTTTAACGGCCAAAGACTTCTGTTTATAGTGCTGAAGTGATAGACTGCACTAAGCAAAGAAGGACTGAGCAGCGACTGTTACCGCTTATGAAAGCCACCTAAAGGCGCATCCAGAAGAGAGAGAGAGAGAGAGATTTCTTCTAAGAGGGAAGCTCAGAGGTCTCACTTCCAAGAGAGGCATGCAGATCTGAAAGCCTGCGATGATGAAAGGATGGAGGCATATATCTTCAGGACGCTGATTGTGGGAAGGAAGTAACTCACGGACAGGTTTTCACCCCTGTGAACACTGCAGTTTCCGACAAATTTAGTTGCTCAAAGCTGCATTGCATGTTAGAGCTCGTTTCGTCAAAAATTTAACTTGTTACGTGTAATTGCTTAGGAAAATGGTAATTGAGTTCCAGGGAGCGCTACCAAGTCAATAAAGTAATCGTTGAATTACAATATCAGCAAAGCCATAATTGATTATTAGTAATTATTGAATTGTTATTCCTTACGTACAAGTCTGTGATTGTGTGACCTTTCCTCTGCCTGTCTTGTTAGCGCTACAGTTGCTCTTTAAGTGTGTCCGCATCATCGTCTTTATGACTGTATGTATTAAGCAAAGGTAAAATAATAAAATGAGAATTCGACAGCAGCTGATAATGTCTAGAGTTGTTGAGATGATAAACTGGATATCGCATTCAGCTTAGCATCAATCTTCCTAGAAAGTACCCTTGAACAAAGAGCATCGATTTGTAAAGCAGTGATTGTTGTCTTTTATTGCCGCGTCTCCAACTACAGTACCACACATGCACACTGTTCGGCCTAGCAGCAGGGCCAGAGGACCTTGCCGGCGCTGTCGGCGATAACCCAAGACAAGGTCTTCTCGATGCTCACGGCCAGGATGTCACGAATCACCTCGTAGTACCCCCAGCGCAGTTTCTGGGTTTCGGGGTTCTCGTCCAGACCAGTGAATGTGGTGCTGAAGTTTCCGAGCTTGGGGTAGGCATGAGCTCTGGGTCCCTTCCAGGCACCCACGGACACGTAGAGACGACCGTGGACCTCCGGGAAAGTGGTATCAGCCGAGACGCTCGAGCTGTTGTGGTCGTACTTCAGCTGGCTCTTGACTTGCACCTGAAAAAGTGTGGCCACGTGCTGTTAAGCCGACGGGAATGGTACAGGGATCCGAGAGCTTTCCGCCCTTCCTTTCCTTCTTTTTTTGCGTCAGTTTTGCTGCACGCTTGTCCATCGCTTCGAATAGTTCCTTGTCGCGAAGAGCTTCCTAACGATTACTAGAAAAGTTACCGGGACTAGCACAAGCCAAAGCCGCCATTAGGGGGGTCTGAACCAGCTGTTGATCAGAGTGCAGTTTTTATATTAGTGAACAGCATGTCCAAAAGAGTCCATGTGCTAAACAACTTGCGGCCCGTGGCTCCGCTGATGGTGGTACTCGTCAATATGCGCTTCCGCTCTGTGCAGTGTGCGTGCGTATGCCCAGAGTACATAGCTTCTCTACGGGGCGGCCATTGAGGTCTAAAAATTGCCACGCAATATATGCAAAAACTTAGATTATGCTTCACTCTTTCTATATATTATTAAACACATCGTCATCGTCAAATTTATTATCGGAATTCCTTCGAGTGGTATGGCTAGAGGCTTTTCTGAGGTCTGCACACAAAGAAAGACAAGAAGAAACGAGAGAGTTGTCCAGATTAGGTCGTCTCGTCTATGATCAGGACAACTTTATGGTTACGCATCTGTATAACCTCACTACGAAATCCCTGCGCCACCGATCACCGGCTCTGGTGTTTCAGTGGTTATGGCGTACTGCTGCTGAGCACAGGGTCGCTCGCGGGTTCCCTTCTTTTCTCCGAACGGCCGCTTTCCAATGAAAAAACAATATACAGTAGATCAAACGAGTTGGAATCTATATACGGCGAAGCTTTTTGTGAGTGCATAAAGAGACGAAACACGAGTACACGTACACGGACACACAAGCACGGGCGCACACGAATTATGCCGAGCCTTTTGTTAAATGCATTTGCTGACTAGTAGAGAGTACGACAGACGCCTTGAACGCATCATAGGTTCAGAGGCAGCATGTGCATATGTACGTAGCGCAGTTCGAATCCATTCTATCCAAAAGAAGCGTTTACTCCATCATTGCCATGCAGCAGCGGATGCACGATGGCGAACTTTCTGGTTCTATTTTTTTTTGTCCCTGCATGGTCGGCGCCGCCACTGCCGCGGAAGTTCGAAAGCGAGCGCCATCTGGTAGTGGTGCAAGAAACCCAGCGGTGCGCGCGGCACGCGTGCTCAGCTGTGCTGTGATTGGTTGGCCTATTCGGCAAGGGAACAGCCAATCAGAAGTGCCCGCGGTCACGAAACCCCACGAGGTTCGCAAAGAAAAGCTTAGTTTGGAAGGACTGCAGAGCGTTCGCATGCCGTTCTTTTGGTGCACACTAATGAATCTGAGGTGTGTAAAATGAATCCATAGGTCCACAATATGGCGTCAGTCATAGGCCATGAGTTGCATTCTGAAATTAAAAAGGATGCCGATGATAGTAGTCCTTAGTGAGCCGAAGGGTAGCGTTTTGAAACGCATGACAATTTTCTTTGGAGCCGTTACAAACTTGCTTACCTACAGTACCGAAGAGGCAGGAAGCTCGGGTTATTGTGATCCTACAATACCACTGGAGGTCAGCTGGCCCAAATCCAGTACGCTGGCTGAAGTTTTTAATGGTGGTTGCCACGACATTTTCTACAAAACTGTCTTGAATCCAAATGTATAGCAAGAATGCAATTGGAACTATTGGCAGCGCGGCGCTAGCGCGCCATCTGCACATGCGCTCTGCACGTTTTGAGATAAATATGCGATAAGGAAACATCATAAAGTGTTCTCCACAATAGCAGTCTACAATTAACGCGGCTGATTCAGCTCGCCGTGCATGGGCTGCATCCACGACCGCTACCACATCGTCAATTTCAAAACGAATGGGTGAAAGCGTTATTGTTCTTAGATAAGTATCCGTGCTGTAAGGAACCCTTGGACAAGGTCTCCAGTGGTGAAATCTTGTAGACACTTTTTATCTATCCAGAGTAGGTTATGCCTAGTAGCTTTCTGCATAGATTCACTACGCAATGGCCGCTGAGCTAGAAGCCTTGTGTTGCCATTACTTTAGAAGCAGGCTTTCTCTCTGTTTGGCAACCTTATCGCCTTGTATCTTACGATTCGGGCATGCTATCTTCCACTTATAAAGCTCAAATAATGTCACTGTAGATTAACTGACACCATCTAGGTATGATCGGGCGCTTCAAGAGGGAATCTCAGCTCCTTACCTTGATTTCTCCATAAGTGACGTTACAGCCGACGTAGACGCGGTACGGGAACCGGCTGTAAGAAGAGCAGTCTCCCGAGCGCTGGATGGTGCTCAGACCCGTGATGGTTGATTTATCGAACTTGACGCTCAAATAGTGGGGGTGGTCTCTGACGCGGAAGCTGAAGCCGGGTATCGTCAGCGGGTCGATGTACTTTGCCTCGGCGGGCAGCTCGTCCTTGAGTACCTTGTCCACGTACGCATTGAGCTCCTCGGTGGATTGCTGTTGGCTGAGGCCTGCAATAAAAGAAACTTGTGGGTTTATGGAGTTATGCCTTATCACTCCAAAGACCAAATAGCAGGGGAGAGTTAAAACGGTTGCGCGGAACGAGGCACTAAAACCTAGAGCGCGGACTGTTGATGACGTTTTTGACGACACTAATATGCTGTTGAATACCTGTTCTGTTATACTTCACTAACATCCACTAATCAGGAACGCTAGTGAATAGTTACCACCAACAATTATTATGCATTTGTCGGTTAACTTGATCTGTTTGACTGCAAGGGCGAAATGTGTGCCCCACCTACGGAGTGTTTTATATTAGACAGTTTTAGAATGGCGTTTGTCGCCTTAAGTACATAAACGTAAGTACCTTTGCGGGACGTTACGGTGCGTGTCCTTTCGGGTCATTTAGTTTACCGTACGGAAACGCAAACGTAAAGAAGACGTTACAAAACAGGGCGCCGTCTGGTTCCTCGTTCCAAACGTATACAAGCCAAGACGATCCATTAGCAACCGCCCTGCTGTAGCTATGCGGACGCGTCTCGTCAGGCCTACGGGCGTCACAATCGCCGAACGATCTCAGAAAATGGACGTGCTATGCGCTCATAACTAACTTTTCAGGTGAGTTTAGAGAAATCGAAAGCCCATTACAACAGTTACTGGAGATCAATGCGAGTGAGAACGTAGCCATCACGAGAATTCACGCTGAAGCGGGAGCCATGGATTTCGCCATGTTCGACAACGCTATTTCTTAGAGTCCGTAAACATTACGAACGTTAATCGCGCAGAATAACGTACGTTATCATAGCGAACGTAAGCCACAGAAACCCAATAACGTTCGGAGCATGCGCAGTGAGGACAACGCTATTTCTTTACTTACGTAATGCGTTTATGTTTGGCTGCAAACGCTATTCTAAAACTGTCTATTGTAACGTAGCAGTGACGGTGAAGAAGGCAGCAAAACTGCTAATGACGAAACTAGCGTTTTATTGGGCGAACCTGGGCCCTCAAAAGCAAGTTACACCCAAAGCACAGCTATAGCGGCGAGCATGGTCGGCGATCGCCGAAACTTGGATCAGCGGGTAAAGCGCGTCGGCTTTTATACGTCGGTCATCGAAGGTTCCAGAGTAAGCGCTAGTGCCCGCGTCTATTGCAGAAAGTTCTACACCATTCGCGTCGCGCATACATGAAATCAGTTTTCGCAAGGTTTGGTGACAACAGACAGCGGATAGAACCATCGATAGCATTCTAGAAGCTTCCGATACATGCTGGCGCGTCCTGCGCTGTACAATAACATTTGTTAGGCGTTGAAATATGGCCACCCGATAAAGGTAAGCAATTACCCGTGTACATATACAGGGGTGTTTATACGGGAGTGTTTTATTTTATCATTAATTTTTTTATATCACCTGTGGAATATACCGCAACTATGTTTCTTGAGCCAGATCACTCTAACTAGAGGCGGACGTTATTTGCACTAGAAATTAGAATGAATACTTGGTAATTTAAGACATTTTCACTAATTATCTTTTAAACGAATTACTCACCGGGATATATTGTAATTTGGAAATTTTGCTCGGTGATATCAAAAGCCAATTCTGAGGATACTCGTTCACAAAGTTTGCGACGAAATGCATTGGTGTTTCAGTAACCTTTAAGCTTCAATCCATAAAAAAAAGGTGTCTTGTTAAAAAAAATGAAGTGCGACAACAGGAAGTTTTAACCGCAAGTTCGCCTACGCTCCTTTCATAACTGAGACTAGTTTAAAAATTCGTTCAAAGTTAATGTTCGTTGTGAAATCCCTGGCTTCGGTCCATGTATCAGAATTGGCAATAAATTAATCATTTAAAAAGTTTACACATATTTTGCTCATTAGTAAATTGTGCATTTTTATTTCCGGTGTAAGTCGGGTCCACATCCTCTTGCAATACAGCTCACTAAGTCGACTATAGTGCTATACGCTACAGGCGATGTTTAAAAATTTTATGAACGTCAAAATAAAACACCCAGTAAATACTATGCTTATATCGCACAAAGCGCTGATATTATTATTATACAAGGTGTGTTATGAATCCTAAGGGCTCATTTAGAAAGTGGGTAGTATTCATATTTGAGACACGATAAAATTGTACATGCGCACACCCTCCGTATAGTCGGCTATTCGTTCATGTTTCTTTTATTATTATTTCTACCTTCCTTTTTTCTTCCTTTCCCTTTTAACAACTAAGCTCGTTGTCCTACTCGAATTACGTTCACGTCCTAGTAAGGCGTGCACGGAAAAGAGAGAGAGAGATGCAAACGAGAGAAAGGCAGGGAGGTTAACCAAAGTTAAAGCCTCCGAATTGCTACCTTGAAAAGCGTGCGCAATGTACTATCCCCACTCATTGCAAGACAACTAATAAATCAATCCAATATTAAACATTGCACCAATATAGAGAACATTATATATCTGCGGGGGGCAATTGTGAAAATCTGGTTTGTTAGAGTGACAGAAGCGCATAAAGATGTCATTATAACTGCTAATGAAATTCGTTCGCCGTTTGTAGTAGTTGCTGTAATAATTTGAAATAAATGCCGGAACAAAATAAAACGTTGACAGAGTAGAGGGAATACATTGCAGAGCGCGCATTAAAACTTATTAAGACGCGGATTACTTTATAGCGTAAAATGTAAGCATCAAGGTCACACAAATACAAGTGCACCCACGGAGAACTTACGAACCATATCCGCATACAAGTTAAAAATTTGGATCGAAATGAAGCCTTGGGAACAACACACAGGGAACAACACACTGTGTCAATGCTGGGGAAGATTTCGACTGTTTTGGTCATTTAGGAGATCCTCAAAAACATCACCGCAGGAACAGCTATAAAGCGCCTTCTGAGGAATGAAGTGGTTGTAGTTAATTATAAACTGTCGTTATAAGTAAGCAAGTAAAGATTCCAAGCTGAAGCATTGCGCAGAGCCCTCTAGCGTGTATATCGATCCCGTCTTAAAGCCTGTACACGCAGTGAAAATTGTTTGCTCTAAAAATGGCTATACGGAGTGAAATATAATAGATTCAACGTGGTAATCAGACTCGAATGCCCTCGTGCTACGGACCATAGGAGCTATGGTCACTTAGCGCAAATCGACAAAAGTACAGGGAGGGTGTGACAACGTGACGTCGGCGGTGTCGGTGAAGGAAAATTAAGAGCATTAAAAAAAAAAGAAAAAGGAGCATTAAATGTTTTGAACTAGCCAGCTCCATTTCGAATGAACCTCTCCATTTGGAACTAAATTCTATATTTCTTTCTCTCTATATATGTGTTGTTCTACATGGATCAACGAAAGCTCGAATTGCTGGGATAGCAAGGCGTATCCTACGTCAGACAAAAGTGTTACTTTCAACATTTAGTAGAGAAACCTATCTATAACCCCTTTAGTCGCAGTGCACACATTCGCGCACGTGGCTTGTTTTCGCTGGTAGTGTGTAGTTCTGGCAAAGGAAAAGCGGCGAACATTAAGCTTCCGGTGAATCGAATCCCCTGCATGCTCATTACATTACACGTCTTCATTACACGTTACAAATCAAATTACTTCGATTTACTGCGTATTCCTACAGATGGCTACTTTGCTGGAGCCCCTGCCATGTTTTGACTTCACAGTACCTTCTCCTGGCCCCCAAGAAGCCGCACCAGTAAAATTGCGTAAAAAAAAAAAAACATTTCAACCGGTGTTCCCAAAATCTAACTTAGTGTAAGTGATCTTTACTAGCAACGTACACATAGAATCAAAATACTATTTCTGCAACACTAAAAAAGAAAATTAAAAGAAATTATAGAGGAAATTCTATGGTTGCACAAGCAAGGAGATTACAGAAAGAGAAATATAGATTTTTATTTTCGGTCGTGCCATAAATACTTGTTTCATAAACTCGAAGTACGGCTATTTAACTTCTTTAAGAGGACACACTACTCATTGGATAGGATTGATATTTTAAAAATGTACAATGTCTCGTCAACGTTATTTTGTGAACGGAAAATAAGTACGATTTTCCGGCTCCTCAGTTTGTGACTCAGCAATAATGTATTATGCGTTGCATTAGAGTAGCGTTCACCAATCGAGTTTCTATCAGAGGCAGCGTTTTTTCGTCTTACAGTGACAGCCCGCCATACCACCTAGCTGTAAAACCGTGCTACGACTCCACTGACTTCATATGCGAGTTCATTTATCTTATGCGTTGACGACTCTGAGCCAATTAAGAACGACATGCAATATTGTTGCATTCAGCAAATTACTTATAGGTTACGAACAGAGTTACGAAACCAACTGGTTCGAGCACGTAGACATATCCTAGTTCGCAACAAAATGTACTAGTATTTCGAAACAGCCCAGTGACATAACGGGTTTCCACTGAAAGCGTCGAATTAATCGCACGAGCAGTTTCGCTGGAAAGAACATATGCGAATGATTTTGTGAGTTCACAGACTTTCCTATGTGTCATCAGTGTACGATTCTCAAGTTTAGTTTTTGTATAGCTAACTTTCCGTTTGATGCTCTTATTTGGCCTGTCCGCTGCCGATGAAAAAAAAAAAATAACAGGCCGTATTAACGTTAATTTCCTTATTATCACTCGTCCATTCGCTTCAGTAATGTACCAGGGCTAAACCCTGCCTATCTACGTGCTTTGCACTACAAAGCAGCCCAGAAATAAAACTTATGAGTCAGGTAAAGCTAGGCTAACGCCGTATGACCACATGAGAACCTCTCACCTGATGGCAATACTACCTCGAACTACCGTAACAGGAGGATATTAAAGAGAGCAATGAGTCAACGGGGTTTTACTTTACACAGTTCAACGTGCAGAGTATTGTGTAGCTGCTTATTTTGTTAATTTCAAGCACTTCTAGCTTAAGATGTGATCTGTTGGCTCAGATGACGCCTTTACTTTTATTAAACGCTACCTCAACGGCGTCTCCTCGAGAAAGTAATTTAAACTAAATGAGCTCATTCGCGGCGTACTCCGTATTTATTTATTTTTTCTTTTCAAAAGCAATTATAACAACGCGAATCTACTTGATAAAAAAACATAGGAAGCAGTATAATGCACAAACATATGTATACCACACAAATGACATATACAGCTCTTGATTTCCAACTGGTGGATGGTAGCTGGAAGTCAGCGTCTGTATATGTCGTTTTGCGCGTCTTTTTTGCCCAGTATATTGTCGCTGCAATGCTCACTCTTTATCAGAAACTGAGTAGCACCTATCGCTAACTGCCAATACATACTCTCCAAGTAGGAAAAGAGGCTACAGTAGCTTTAGCTGTGCATAACTTAACTTCAATTGGCCATCACTTACGCACGTGACGATAGTGATGCCGGAAACATCGCTCCACAAATGCTTTTATCAAGTTGAAAAGTTTCTGCGCAAGTGCATTTCGGTTGCCTCAAGTTGCGCTAATCTTGGAGTAACGCATTGCTTACGTTTTGTTTTTTTGTTTTTCTTCTTTCTTTCTCGAGGGGGGGGGGGTCGCTCCAATTTCAGGCTATTCTTGAAATTTTCATACATTTTCAGACGATTTTGTGATAGTGTTGAACAGAAATTGCCGTTCTATTTTTCCATTCATGTTCGGCAGTACAATGGCAAACGACTGCTGTCTTTTTTTTTTTTTTCATGCGTGGTATCAAGACAAAGGACACAATGTAGGAGAACAAACGCAGAACACAAGTCTCTAGCTGTTTCTTACGCTTGACTGTCTCTGCAATCTGTTAGGTTTAACCGCGCATATAGTAAATCAGCACTTACAGCCGCAATGGTGGCTCAGTCGCTATCAACACCGTGCTACAGAAAACGAGGTCACTGGCTCGGTTCTCAGCCGGGGCCACCGTATTGCGATGAGGCCAAAATGCGAAAATGCTGCTGTACCTTACAGTGTAGTGCAGGTTGAAGAAACTTAGGTAGCCCAATCCTGAACTAGTACGCCCGTACGCCTTCATAGCCAATCGCGGAGCTTCGGGACGTAAAATGATTACAGCTATTGATGAATCATCATTTAAGAAGCAGAATGTTCTGCCATACTGTGCTCGATCAACAGCATAGCTAAGTTCCGGCCTATATATAATGCAGCCACAGTCACATTAGCTCCGCATTCGAGTAACTGCTCTCTGCTCAAATTGTAATAATTCGTATTCGACTATAAGACCTTAAATAGAAAAAAAAAAAGCTTTTGGAAAAGCATTCTCAATATGCATTGCAACGCGTATGGTGGTAGCCTGAACAACAATGCGAAAGTTCAATGACGAAACTCGCTTCTGAAATTTTAGAATTTGGTGCAGTAAAGACCGTTAGGATTCAGTAGACTAATGCTCGGAAATTCAGCTAGTCAATTATACTAACGCCCAGATCATTAGCGAATGTGGCCAGCTAATTACGAAAGTGTCTGTTAAAAAAAAGGTTGAAAGTCGCTCTCGGGACCTGCTTTCACCAAACAGTCTGCAAGCTAGAACGGTTCACAAAATAGGGGCCCCACCTAATGCTCGTAACAAACGTAATATCAGCAAAGGAGGTCATAAACGTACCAACAGTGGTTTTTGCCGAAAAGCTTCGTGAATTACACCCCGTAGACTATTCTTAAGGTCGATCCTTCAGAGGCCACACGCCACATGCCGCGTCTAAACGTGCCGTGCATTTAAGGCTATGCTTTCACAAACTTAATTTGAGATGCCATACTCACTATGCAAACGCGGCTTGTATACACGCTGTACGCTCCATGGCAGACAGACTCAGGGCGAACAATTACGGTCGGAATGCGCATTATTAACTAAAATTACTTAATTAAATGCGTAACGTGTACTCTTATGATCCGCACACATTTTTAAAACCTGAAGACAATTTTATCCTAAGGCAAATGTCCCCATCATATTCATCCCGAGCTTTTCACTTCGTACTCTCGGATAAGCGCAAATGCGCATAGCGGAGTATTTGTTGCGTAATCGTCAGTTTTCGCCATGCGTTATTTACAGGACAACTGATATCAGCTTCACCTTCCTTTTACACTGGCGCGGAAAGCTCAAGGAATTCCATCGCTACGGCTCTCTTACTAACGATGCCCCCCCCCCCCCCCAATACTGCCCCATATTGTTACCTCCAAGTACGAAAATCAGTGGCACAGACTGACAAATTCCGGGATGAATATTTCGAAACAAGAATCTGGAAAAAAGGAAGTAAAGAATGAACTTGCCTAAGGATACTAACTATCCTCAAATTTCCGACATAAATGTGCACCACAGACTCGTAGATAAATAGGTATTTGGTGCTAGTTGCACACTTTCGAAGTATATATATAATTTCCCCATAGCATAGTGTGGCTGCCAAGGGGTCCGCATTATGCATGCATGTTGCGTTCTTGCAGCTCGCATACCATTTAAAATACTGGCGAGAGCTAAGCTTCGTAGACTCGCGTCATACATAGCCCTGTAATTTCAAAGGTGGTAGTACGCAGTAGCCAACCGCGTCGCCGTGTTTAAGAAGCGTTAACTGCGCTAGACGCTCTGCAGCCTCTGTGTCGTTGCAAGCGCTATTCTGGAACGATGCCTAACGTAGCTGGGTTGCTTTTTATGGCCCTTCGCGCAGTGCAAGAACCGTTATGTTATGCTAGGGACGTCCATTTCCTCTGCTGGCGGCGGACCAGACGGCATACTTTTAAGCAAAAAAACATTTTAACTCACCTGCCAAGAGGAGAAGCGTCGTTGCGAATAGAATCATCCTGCTGCAAAATAAACGACACTTCAGAGATGCGGCACATATATTGCGGAGTTTAATAAAAGCCTGTATGTCTCAGTAAGCAGGCAAGTCTACTGGTTTTACGGAAGATACAAAGCATGCAAACTGTTTTTTTTTATGTTTTTTTTTACCTTTTGTGGATAAGAAGTTACCTATTCTGCAAGAGAGCGGTGTATATTCGGACATTTGTAAACCTAAGCCAGTGCCTTCATATAGGCGTACCTTATTGCGACGAAGAAGTGCAATCCGATGTGGCAGTCCGGCTTGAGCTGTCGTGACCGTACTGCTTAATACGGACTCCATCTCACCACGCCCTTAACTGAACCAGGTTGTTTTCTGTGAGGCGCAGCCCACGTTCGTCTCAAGGTACGCCTTCTCGACTACGAAGGCCACGTGTCCCATTAATCGCGTCATTCAGGCAGTACACTAAGCCTTTAGCAAAGGGATTTTCCAAAGGCGTCCGCACCAGCGCACGGCTGGAATGAAAGTGTGACAAAATTCTAAAGGAAGTGTACAGTTTCGAAAACGCTTGTCTTCCTTATAAGCTACACTTCAGCCACACTTCCTATTCAAGGGTAATATCAGGTAACGTGCAGTATGTCTACGAGTCGCCCTATGGGACACTCATGAAATCTCCATCATCGTTTTACTTGCAGCTACAAGTGGTAGTGTCATCACCAATTTGACAATTCCAGATGGTTATGAAGTAGTTTCCGCTAGAGAAATTGGCAGCGAGTAAGTGCCGGTGCACGGAACAAGTGACAAACCGTGTTTCTTACTTACCTTGATGGTGTGCGTGCTCCTTCGTGAAAATGACTTCGCACCGTATCTGCTCGCGCCGCTGCTTTATAACTCAAAGTCGAGCCGTCATGTGGTCCGTTATCAGCTGGCAGAAAAAAAAAATATATGGCATCCTGTCGCTGTCCACATATAGAATGTGAGGTGTTTGCGTCCCGCCGATCGTTTATCGATGTTCAATAGATAAGCGTCGCGCCACGGTCGTCAGCACGAAAATAGAAAAAGAAAAAAGTGCTCCTCCGAAGAGATAAACGCCTACTACACAGAAAGCACCCTGATTGTACATTGTGTTGAGCCGATAGCCGTGTTTTTTTTTTTTTTTCTCGGCTGTGTCGGGCACTACCTGCGACGCATAGTTGTCAAGACACAGGTAACCGGGCGCTTTCATTTCGCAAAATAGTCGTGTCAGACAAAGTGTGCAATAGATAGAAGGGTGCATGCTGGTTGCGGTCTATGTTCTGATATCATAGCTTCCGGTGAGCAGCAAAATAATCAATAGCATTACAAAAGTGCGTCGCAAAAAACATGGTGACTTTCAGAAACAGTCATCAGACACACCACTGCAGCGAAAGGCAGGCGCGTTTACTAGGTAAATTGCAACCGGTGAATGTACAGGCGCGGGTCAAACTGCAGTCTTGAGCCCTCTGACGAAGCATGCCCTAGTGTACAAACATAGTGTGACGCATGCCTGTGTTTTTGTGCTCGTATGCCTGCTCATACGCCCACTTTAGGCCAGCCTACAGTCGGGATCAACAATGAGTGTAAGAGATTACACTGGGAGACCAGCAGCATCTGCTTCGGGCGGCGGAGCGTGTGGTTCAGTGTCGCACGTCATGAAAGACCCTATGGGAGGATTTGGTGGACTATGTTCTGAAATATTCAGATATCCTGGGAACCTACGTTTCTTTTCGTGTTTTTGGCATGCTAATATAATTCCATCAGAATGTCCCAGTGGATCTCTAGTACGTGCAACTGCGAGTCATTTTTCAATAATTAATTTTGTTCACGCTAAGCTTATCAAATGCCATTCTATACGTAAAACCGGATATCTTGCCGGGGATGGAAGTCAACCAAAGATCGGTAGGTCGGTTGGCCTTGGGAGCCCGCGGTAAAACCGCAAATGAGGCAGTTCAGAGTGACATATGAGTTGGGCTTCTCTTGAAGTCAGAGAAGCGCAAAGAAAAATTAGATTTGAAAGACCCAGGGACATAGATCAAAATAACTGGCCGGCTAAAGTGCTCAAGTATGTGTACTTGAAAAGCGTGGACACAGAATTAAGGAAGAGCTCAAGAAAGTTGGCAACCAGGTACAGGGTAATTGAAAGTGTAAATAAACAACCAGCAGTAATAAAAAAAAAGAAGTCAGAGAAACAGAGACAATGAATTGGATGCAAAGAATGGAAACAAGAAAGACCCCGTATATTTACAATGGGAAAAAAGAAATTAGAAGGGGGAAATCTATACGACAACACAGAGGGCAGTGCGTCGCTATTTGAGGCTCGCACTGACTGCCTAAGAACAAATACATACAGGGGCAAATATTCGCAACAAGATGAGGCATGTATATGCTGCAGCGAAAATTCGAGACGACTCAGCGCATCCTAATGAAATGCTGGGGGTCTCACCCAGTAAGGTCCGTAAGTAATCTACACCTCCCAAAAGCGCTTGAATTTCAAGTGAACGGAAGTATGAACTGGTCAGTAGGTAAGATAAGCAAGAGGTGTTTAGAGTATTGGTGAAAAAAAAATCAGGGAAGAGACTGATGCGACCGGATTTGTTACACACATCGGTGCTAGATAGAGAAGTTTCAAGCTAGAGAAAAAAAATTGAGATACATACTAAGATGGAAAAATGAAAACATCTATTGCATACCCGATTAACTCAAGCGGGCTCGCTTGCTAATTGTCTCCGCCCCGTTTCAAAGGGGATGCCAATAAATCATCATCATCATCATCATAATCACCATCATCATCATCACCATCACCCCCACCACCACCACCACCACCACCACCACCAACATCCTGGCCATGCCTGGCACGGTTGCTGAGGGGTCGGAGCGACAATAAGGTCGCGAGTGCATACGCGCATCTTTAGTCTCAAAATTTTGTTTACCCCGATGGGAACAAGCTCCTAGTGAAGAGGAATGCGTCGGAGAATTGAGCATGCGTGAGGTGAAGCGAAATGTCGCATCCTTTCTCAACACATGCCACAAGGCCAATTGACGCAATGAAAAACAAGAGAGTATGTATTCAGAGCACGTAGGTGGGCCCTATTCCAACCATTGCCACGCAAGATACGGCTATACATAGCTGCAGGGTCGTAAAATTTGCAATACCACGCTTTGCAGGCGGTGTGCTGCATGGCTTGTCACCTCCTTGCCGCTTGACCCACGTGGCCACAAACCGATCTCATTAGCTGTTTAATACCCCGTTATGCGATTGGCGTAACGTTCGGTGCAGTAGTAAACACGATTAAACAATTGCATAATAGTCTCATGCCTGCTCCAATGCACTTTTGTTGTTTAGTAAGCTCAAACAAATGAGAATGTAGGCTACATGAGCCTTTAAAAGTTGTAACCACCCATTCCCCCGTAGATGCGTACGGACATGCCGCAGCTACGCAAACATGTTTAATCTATTTAAAAAATGTGAACAATAAGAAAAACAAAAGAAACAACTCATATGCACCCACGTTAGACAAAAGTTCGCATCCTCTGTGCAATAAAGACGCTACTATACGCGTAACAAGTGAATGTAACTAGGGATCCACAAGTGCGTACTAATGTTTTGTAATCATTAGTACGTACTAGACTACTAGGACATACTAATGTTATGTAAACATTAGTATGTCCTAAACATACTAACGTAGAAGCACATCCGCTCCAAGTGAACTGGATGGCCGGAAAATGCAGCGATGATCGGTGTTCTTGAGGCCTCATACGGTAGCGAATTGGAATGAGCACAAAAACAATATTGACTTAATGACTCCAGTGATGCTTTTGTGTCATAATATATTGCCACATTGTTATTCATTTCGTTTTCAGCAATGCATCTTGTTGCGTGGAGATCCCAAATTAGTTCTTCCGAGGCATGTAGCCCGTCTTGTGCTACATTGTGCTTTGGTACGCAAATGGGACACGTGAAGCTTCACTCTATTGTCGTTCCATCAATGAATACAAACATGTTAACCATCTTGCGATAGACTCATGTTAAGGACTGTAAGAAATTTAGCTTTTAGGGAGTGCTTTGTAGGTTTTTATCAATCTATGGAATTGTCAGAGCCGCAGAGGTTATCACCAAATGCCAAGGCGGAAAATTGGGGGACCGAGCCATGTGATTATGCCGTGGATTATTATCGGGTTGTTATCAGACCGGTGAAATGTCGAAGAGTTTCCTGAACACGTAGATCATGAACACGTTGTTCCCTGGCCTCAGCTACAGCAAGGTTGCTCAATGTGAGCAAGGATATGCGAAGCATATTCTGAAACTGAACAACCAGCTTAGTTGGGATACGGTCAGAAGACGTAGATTATAAATAATGAGGTGGCAATTGTCTGTCGAACAAGAGCAACAAAGAAGTTTAGGTATAGGGAGTCTGATGTGCTGCCACACTTATTGCCTTGCCTGCAATGCTCCGCAATACGTTGAGACTACGTAGATAATTATAACGACGCACAGTATCTGTCAAAAGTTTCAGAGCCGCTTCATGGGGGCAAGATCTGTTGCCGGGCGCTGTAGCAGTACTCTTGCAACAAGCGTGGCGCTCGCAACCATCGCCTGAATGAGATTGACAACTATCTCTGAGGCTTTTCGGCAGCAAACTTTGTGTAGCGGCGGCAGTACGTGCTCTGAGATCACGTATGGTAACAGGAGCAGTGATTTAATATTTCCTACAAAGACTTCAGTTGTCTATGCCATTACAAGGATAGCTATGTCGGCGAGAGGGCATGGTTGCGTATTAAAACGTCAATTGCCATCGCTGTACTAGTGTGCTTGATTTCGCGCGTCCACTGTGAAAATTTCGTATTTTGAAACTGCCGCCATCCGTTACTTAATGTCAGAAAGGGCCATAACCATGCCCCGATCTGACAGTCGGCTTTTGTGAGACGTGACCTCATAAAAGAGTGACGTTGCAACCTGTATAATCCCGCTGCAAACAACCTCGACAGCTCCTGCAATACAACTCCGCGCCATCATGTGTCATCCACATTCTTGCTTGCCACATTTCTTTCGGCGGAGTTCCAGCATGTGTAACATATTAGTAGAAGTCCAAACCAAGCAGAGATTCACAGGTTGATGGTGGCATCACATGATGGTTGATGGTGGCGACAAGTCAACGTTTTGATTAACAAGGGTACTTGCCTTCATCAGGGCAACAGTTGCAAAAGCTGTGGCCAGAGCAGAAATGAAGTGCGTCAGCACAAGAAAACTGTAACAGATATTTCCCTTGCCTCGGGTTTAGCGATATCCCTTGTTCTACCACTGGAGATCAGATTAGTCGAAATGCCTTTTCCGCTGCGTTTCTGAGGTTTGAAGATTGTTGAAGTTTGAGGTTGATTGATACCCGCGACAGTAGAGAAAAAGGGGCCTCAGAACGAAAAGTCACAAAAGGACGCTTCAAAGTGTTCGAAGCACGACAATGAAAACAGTAAATGGCAGCGCAGCACAAGTGCACTAGCACTCATAAAAACTAAGGAAAGAGAGAGCCATGTCTGTACAGATCCCACAAGTGGGGGCAACATCGCTATCTTATGCACAGACAAAGGTAAATAAATTATGCATCGATGACTTGTACATTTGCATAGGTAAGCTGTCTATTTCAGCATTAACTGATATTGATTCGATACATTTCTTTGTCTTGCCAATTCGAATAAAGTCATGATACATCGTAGAATCCGGCGCTCTTAAACAGCGACTAACGAGGCACAAGCACGACACGGTCTAAGAGCCCGCAGTGCCCAGTGCCTTGGCTCAGCCTCCTGCAAACACGACTCTAAGGATACACTGGGAATCTGCGACAACCAGCGCTGAATTTCGTCATGTCCGATCTACTGCCCTTACGCTGAAACGGGCACGTGGAATTGTACCAGACGTTTGCGCAAGACCGTTCGCGCCGTCTCGTCCATACTTAAGACACGGCTCTCACCTTTTGCTCTTCTTTGTGGACAAGGAACCCGTATGACTCCCGTAAACGTCAGTTCCTTTCTTTCTGTCTTTTCTTTCTTCCTTTTTTCTTGTCAAACGCAACTTTTTTTACATAGTTCATCTCCTGCTGGACGGTGTTTCGCAGTACTTTTGGTTGAACAAAAAGCACAAATAGAGAGAGAGAAGGGAAAGAAATCCTTTCAATGACTACAAAAATATGCGTAAATGCAGCCCTGACTAAGTGTTTCCTGGAAGGATATATATAGTCCTGCAGCTATCGACATCGCTAAAAGAGAATGTACTAGCTTTTTTTTTTTTTTTGCTCGTTTGAAGTACTGCAATATAGATGGAAAGGTATGGGAGGGAAATATCCCTTATGTCACGCTAAAGCCTTGCAGTTTTGCGAATCTTAAGGCTGTTTCACATGCTGGGACTGGAACGACGAAAATCGGTGCAGTCGCACGCGTCGCAATGCGATTTCTAGAGGGCCGATTTCACATGATTGCGATTTCAACAATGCGACTGGTGCGACGCCCAGGGTTGCTTACTGCCAGGTTTCGTGGCACACGCTGCATAATTCTTTCATTGTAATGAATAAAACGTTTACATTATAATATTATTGACTTTTCTTGATTAGGAACAAATAATATGCACGTTTACTGATTTAAAAACGTTAGTTAAGATTTGTCTTGGAGTGCGCAGCGGCGGTTTCAGAAGTTCAGTGCGACATGGCGCACGCAAACTGTTTGCAGGTGGTTTAGCGCTGTGTGTTCTCTCATCTGCCTTCTATGACCGTTTCGTTCTGCCTGCGCTACAACAATCTACCAGATGACCTATCGACAAGTTCGCATAGCTACCCTCACCGCATATACAGTATTCGGAATTCGGCTGCCACGAAGTCGTCGTGTCAGCCCAACAAGATCCTCGCGCTACCCGTGCTCGGCGTCAGCTTCTGGAGAAATGATGCGTATATATTGCCCGTGATAGCGCATAAGTGTTGCCTGTTCCTATCCATATTCTTGCGCCAAACGCAACAAGAAGCACCAACCCGAAAGCCCGCGTGTGCCCCTGAACGAAGCCTCAAATGATCTGTGTGATTACTGGATGTGGAATGAAAATTGTGTTGTGAAATTCAACCGTAGCGCTAGCCTGGTTCGTCCATCGCCGTGCTTGCTCTGTGAATATATATGGAAGTCCACTTTAAATATTTCTAAAGGTGCAAAAGCCGACGTATCAAATGTTTTGAGCAGTTGCCGTCACTTTGTAGAAACCTGTACGTTGTAACATAGCATTCTAAGAGACACGCTTCTCGTCCACTTTGTTGTCCTGTGTCTCGCGCTGATAGTACACTCGGAACTTCTAACAAGACCATATCAATACGCGCTATTCATAATGCAGGATCGTAGGCCCACGGCAGGCGCACTTGCCGTAGAATTTTTCAGCTTTCTGCTCAGCCTCGCACGCCGCTCACGGTTAGCCTGTTTTATGGAAATAAATATTATTATATTGTTAATGTTATTAAATATTATAGTTTCTTCACTGTAAGTTATAGCAATCATCCAGATTTCTTAAGCTAGTCATGCATTAAGCTGTATTAGACCAACATTGTTACGACATGCTTATGGGAGTCATTTCAAACTAGATTGCTCAGCCAGAGAAAGTACAAATGCAAGTCTCAATGTTTATACCAATTTGGTATTCCTAAATAGATTATAGTGGCCGAATGTTATGCCTGCTTGCATTTCCTGCAATTCAATGTTCAGAGCTGGAAAAGCTAATTCCTTTTCTTGCTGTCAAAAGGCTGCTTCAATGTCGACAGCAAGCTATAATTATTCATTTCGAAAGTGTTAAGCAATGACTATATCTCTAAGCTTATCAATCCGTTTTTGTTCCACAAACACAGTTAAGTTTTCTTTCTCCCTATCATACACAGCCATGAAATGAAACTGTTCACTTTCATAAGTATCAGGATGCAAACATTCTGAAGTTTGTCCTGAGCATTTGTCTGCATCCTATAGTGTGCATGTTTGTATTAAGTTCTGGTGTTGCAATCGCAGTGATCTACACATATTGTTATCTTGCTACAAACGAATTCATTGAACTTTGTTTTCAAATCTACAAAGTGGCCATGCAGTATATAAGGACCACATTAATAAAAAAAAAACTGCAGATTCAGTGTACGTGTTAGAATCTAGGCGAAGTGAAGTTTTTGTCAAGTGGTCAATTAAATGCTGTTAAAGTAACTGCAATATATACAACCTCTCTTATTTTCAACAATCCAACATGTCATCTTTTGCAAGGTTTGCTAATGTACCGCATACGTCACAACCTTAATGTCATGTAATCTTTATGCATTACACTGTTCACAAACTATACCGAAATGCAAACGGCAGTTGATTTAGATGCATGCTGCGAGACACCAACACAGTGACGTTTGTTCAACAAGGAATGGTGCGAGGTGTATGCAGATGAATGTATGACATGTGCTCATGTACTGATTTATTTATATACCTCGCAGGCTCCAAGGTTGGAGTATTATGCGAGGGGGAGTAAAAATGTAGTTACAAAAGGAAGAAGGGCACAACATTAAGAAAAAACCGGCAAGAAAAGCAGTGCCAATGCAATACACCAACTAGCCCAACGTGTTTTACTGGCACAATGTTATACAATACTCAACAAACAATAACAGAAATAATTACTGCCCATGCACCCTGTACAGATAGTAAACCAGCGAAGCTGAAATGCGCGGCCCCGTTGTTTATCACTGGGTTAATTCCGATGGTTTATTCAAGTCTTTCTATATTATTGGTTATGTCTGTGTTTCTTAATGAGGTTATGCACATGTTTGGCTTGGGTTTATCGTATTGTTTATTTGAAATGCCACACATCGCGCTTTGCAAGATCACCATCATGGAAAGTGCAATGAGTGGCCCATTGTGGTAATCCAGCAGGTCCATCAAAGTCCTTCTGAATTCTGTTACGCATTTGTGTATTGTAATGCGTTAATTATAGTATTTATGACTCGGTTATGCACTGTGGTAATTACCTGTGGTAGTTAGTTGTAGTTACTGGTAGTTAGTGTGTAGTTACCTGTGGCAGTTAATGGTAGTTACCAAGTGACACACCGGGACTGCACATTTCATTTAATTAAATACAGGGACACATTTTAGAACCTATTGCGAAGTCGGAGAGAGACTGCTGCACGTGCGCTCTGCTGCTAGAGAGAAACGATGTCACTATCGGTCTAGCCAATGGCCCACCACACCTTTGCTGCGAGATAATTATGACATCATGATCTTGTCTTAAGCCCGTCCCCCTCTGTGTCCCTTCCCTGTAATAATACGTAGATAAATGTATGTTTGAAATGCATAAGCATTTCTATGTCTACCCAACAAAAAATTTATGCGTCCATCATGCAACACGAATGCAATGGCTCACACCCCCCTAAACAATGGCTCATACCCCTACACTAGGGTTTTTGGGATCGGACCATGAGTGTTTTACCTAGGCATACACAGCTTAACTGTAAAAAGAATGACCACCTTTCTGCTAGAGACCAAGACGGCCATGAGGCGTACTAACAAATGAAAGTTTATTGAACATGCCAAATAAATGCTGGTTGACAAGCAATAAATCGAAGTTACACAAAAAGCAGAAGCAAAAACTGATGTGTGTCCATGCAGATCCCAACAGAAAACGCATCCATCTCTGAAAGTGTAACAGAGGCCATGCTGACAAGATTCTCCCAGTGTCTTTTCATCTACAGCATCCATAATTTCTCTAGGCAGGCCGTCTCCACAGAATGCTAGCTTCTTCCTCTATAATGCACTCTTGACATCTGAGCGTGCTTTGCAGAGGAACAAGCTCGTATTCTGTGCAGATGGGCTGCCTAGAGAAATTACGGAAGCTGTAGATCTAAAAATGCTCGGGGAATCTTGTCAGCACGGCCTCCGTTAGAAATGGATACATTTCCTGTCAGGAAACACACGTGAATTTTCGCTTCTTCTTTTTGTGCATGTTCCGTTTACTGCTTGTCAGCCAGCATTTACTCGGTCTGTACATTAAACTTTTGGTTGTTAGATCATCTCGGTTTTCTTGTTCGTCACATGTGTTCTCTGGTGCGATTTGCAGCCAGACTATTCATAATTTTTAAAGACTGCAACAAGTCACTTTAATGGCCCTTATGATGCTTCTGTGTACCTTATAAAATTTTTTATTTGGCCAATGTAGCAAGAATGTATAGTGTGAAGCAGTAAGAACAGGGTACGCTCGCTAACTTCTAATTAAAAGGCTTATTGTGAAAACGCAGTGATCTATAAAGGTTACCAGAAAGTAGCACAGCAATGAAACCTGATAAAAAAATAGTGCTTGATGAAACCGAACATAAAAGCTGGAAAGGGAGAAAATACATTTATGTAAAGAAGTCCAGAGGGAAATACATTGTGATCACCAAGTGTACATGTGGCTACCTTCCAAGAAATTCTTTTTTTTTTCAAAGGCATGGAACTGGAAGAATGTGCTTGCATAAGCAAGCTGTCAGTCTGTCTATTGGAATAACAACACTGTGTCTTGAAAGGTGCTGGCATGCAGGATTGGCAATTGTAATGATTTTTTTCCTGCACTTGGAATTTTTCTGTATTTTCTTTCTGTAGCATGTTTATTTACGTTTGGCTGCATCAAGCACCAATTTTTATCTAGCCTTCAAAGATGTTTTTCTTTTTTCTGGGGAAAACACAGAGAAGGCGGGAGATGGAAATTCAAGACGATGAGCAAAACGAGAACAAAGTGAAAGTAGGAGCCAACGTTTCCACAAGTGGACCTTAAAGAAGACAAATCCATTTGTCGAAACGTTGGCTTCTGCTTTCACCTTGTTCTCGTTCTGTGCATCATGTTTTTTTCTGGTAATTTGTATAACTCGCCACATTTTTACACATGAACCTCAGTTGAAAGTTAGTCCTCATCCATCTCTAGTGTCATCCTGTTGATACTGCTTCATGCTATGCACTCTTGCAACATTTGTGTGTGTGTGTGTGTGTGTGTGTGTGTGCGTGTGTGCGTGTGTGTGAGTGTGTGCGTGTGTGTGCGTGCGTGCGTGTGTGTATGTGTGCGTGCGTGTGTGCGTGTGTGTGCGCGTGCGTGTGTGTGTGTGTGTGTGTGTGTGTGCGCCATGGTGCGTGCGTGTGTGCACGCGCGCGCGCGCGCGTGTGCGTGTGTGTGTGTGTGTGTGTGTGTGTGTGTGTGTGTGTGTGTGTGTGTGTGTGTCTGTCTGTCTGTCTGTCTGTCTGTCTGTCTGTCTGTCTGTCTGTCTGTCTGTCTGTGTCTGTCTGTCTGTCTGTCTGTGTCTGTCTGTCTGTGTCTGCGTGCGTGCGCACGCGTGGATTTGGATGTGAACTCGGGCCCTTGGGCTGAGGTATGATTCTTCTCCTGTGCATCCTTATGAATTCATTAACTTTAGTGCAACAGAAATACGATGGACAAGAACGAACTGAACACACAGAGCGCTTCGTTCCTGTCCGTTGTCTATCTGTAGCGCTTTAGTTAATAATGAATACACACCAACTCGTCCAGTTTTCAGTTTTATGTCGGGCTTATAAGCCCGCTTGTGTCCTGGAATATCTGCATGGCTATGCATCCTGTAATTTAGTTTCTGGCCATGTGCTTGCAAGTCGCGTGTCAATCTCCTGATTTTCCTGATAATATCGTGTGATGTGCAGGCCCAGGCAGTTTCTGGTGAATCCATGCAGGTGTGCAGGGTGTTGTGCAGGGTGTAATCTGCACTACAAGTGCTGCTTTGATTGCTTTCAGTTCAGCTTTTCTAAGTGTAGGATGACCTGGAATGGTACTCACTTATATGGGGTTTAATTTTATGTAGTGTCATACTACTGTTAAACTGCTATTGCCACATCAGTGTACTATATGTGCCTGATGTTTGCTTGCATATTCATGGTTAGCAACCTCCTCTGTGTGTTTGGCAGTAGCATATAGTCTCCTGGCCTAATTGTTTGCCCCCATATTGCACGGTATGGGTCTGTTGTGTTTTAAGTTCAAGTGCTGGCGAGGTTGTTTCTGAAGGGAGGGGTAGTTGTCTTTGCGTTTCATATGCTAGCTGCCATAGTATCTTGGGACCAGGTTCTGAGCTCTTGAGGCAAAGAATTTGTGCTGCAGCCTGCCACTCTACTCTGTCTGGGTGCTTGTTCGTTTGCTCTTTCTCGTAGAGGTCTTCAAGCATTATAAAGTTGGAAATACCCGTTTTTACCCGATGCCTGCATTCGATGAGTTCTCTTTTTTTGTGTGCTGCTGGTAATTCATACTGTACCATACCATGAACACAAGCACAGCATCTGCGATTTTCCATAGTATCCACTCGTCCAGCCCCGTGATTTCAAGATTATTCTTTTCATCAGGCGCAGAATTTGCGTCCAGGCATGGCATAATTGTTTCACCCACGTGCTGGCTCTGCCGTCATGGTCTTACACTAGCTGAGGATTTGTGGATGTTTGCTTGCGGGTATGTTTCTCCAGCTATTGGGAGCACAATGTGCAATCTGGAGTAGTCCTTGATTCTAGTCTTTTTTCCGACGTCGATGTAAGCCCACTTATCAGAAAGCGAAAGGCCAGACTGGCCAAGAGAGCCTGCAGTGTTGTCGAGGGCTTGTTGCATCATTCTTGATTTCTGTATAAGATAGCTTTCCCATGGACTGTAATACACCATAGGCTGTAGTATTTCTTGTAGTATGTCTGTGTTGTTGTGTGGGTGGGCCAGATGTGCCTCCAAGTCTCACCTGGAATTTTCTGTCTTTCATAATGTTACCGTTTAACTTAAGTGCTCTACTAAGAATGTTTTTGCTCATCGCTTCTTTTATTAGAGTAACATGAGGTACTGCTGTGAAAAGCCTCTTGACTCTCTTCATTCTTTCATAAGTGGTATTACGCAATGCCCTGCAATAGAGTTTCTGCTGCTTATGGCCCACTCATATCTGCCAGAAAGGACAACTCTTGTAAAAGGTTTCCATTGTGCTATGTGTGCGACGTAGTATGAGCATTCATGTCTTCACATTTATACATCTGTAGAACCAGCATTCCCCCCTATGCAATATTATATTGAAGTTTAAGGGTTAAATAAAAGGTGATGAACTAAATCTAACTGCAAGAGCTTTTTTTTTACCTATGACTACCATCGAAATGTGACTTCCATGGCTGGCAAATCAACCCCTCGCCTCGTGTTAGCAGCAGAATGCTATAGCCGCAGTGGCACGTGAATAAATCGAAGAACAATATTTTTGTCCATAGATTTTTTTTGCCTGTATGTAAGTAAAATTTTTGAATAAGTTTGTCCTTGCAAAAAAGACCAGTTTGTGGTCCTTTATTGAATAAACTACATATTGTGTGTAGTTGAAATGCAGAAATCTGTTCTAAAATCCTCGGGTGATATGTTCTTGCAAGTAGCATGGTATTTCATTACTTATAAAGAGTAATCACAGTGGATATCGTTATATGGGGTTACACACTAATATATGTGATTTGTTTGATATATGTGATATATGTGATTTGTTGAAGCATGGTGGAGAGATTGTTCTAGAAAACCTGACCACCCTGTACTCGCAATGCCTCATGACTTCAAGCGTACCGGAATCTTGGAAGAACGCTAACATAACCCTAATCCATAAGAAAAGCGACGCCAAAGACTTGAAAAATTATAGACCGACCAGCTTACTGTCCGTTGCCTACAAAGTATTTACTAAGGTAATCGCAAATAGAATCAGGAACACCTTAGACTTCTGTCAACCAAAGGACAGGGCAGCATTGCGTAAAGGCTACTCAACAATATACCATATTCACACTATCAATCAGGTGATAGAGAAATGTACGGAATATAATCAACCTTTATATATAGCTTTCATTGATTATGAGAAAACGTTTGATTCAGTCTAAACCTCAGCAGTCATGGAGGTATTACGGAATCAAGGTGTAGACGAGCCGTATCTATAAATACTGAAAATTATCTATAGCAGCTCCACAACCACCGTAGTCCTTCATAAAGAAAGCAACAAAATCCCAATAAAGAAAGGCGTCAGGCAGGGAGATACGATCTCTCCAATGCTATTCACTGCGTATTTACAGGAGGTATTCAGAGACCTGGAATAGGAAGAATTGGGGATAAGATTTAATGGAGAATACCTTAGTAACTTGCGATCCGCTCATGATATTGTCTTGCTTAGTAACTCAGGGGACCAATTGCAATGCATGCTCACTGACCTGGAGAGGCAAAGCAGAAGGGTAGGTCTAAAAATCAATCTGCAGAAAAGTAAAGTAATGTTTAACAGTCTCGGAAGAAAACAGTAGTTTACGATAGGTAGCGAGGCACTGGAAGTGGTAAGGGAATACATCTACTTAGGACAGGTAGTGACCGCGGATCCAGATCATGATACTGAAATAATCAGAAGAATAAGAATGGGCTGGGTTGCGTTTGACAGGCATTCTCAGATCATGAACAGCAGGTTGCCATTATCCCTCAAGATAAAAGTGTATAACAGCTGTGTCTTAGCAGTACTCATGTACGGGGCAGAAACCTGGAGGCTTACGAAAAGGGTTCTACTCAAATTGAGGACGGCGCAACGAGCTATGGAAAGAAGAATGATGGGTGTAGCGTTAATGTATAAGAAAACAGCAGATTGGGTGAGGGAACAAACGTGAGTTAATGACATCTTAGTTGAAATCAAGAAAAAGAAATGGGCATGGGCAGGTCATGTAATTAGGAGGGAAGATAACCGATGGTCATTAAAGGTTACGGACTGGATTCCAAGGGAAGGGAAGCGTAGCAGGGGGTGGCAGAAAGTTAGGTGGGCGGATGAGATTAAGAATTTTGCAGGGACAACATGGCCACGGTTAATACATGACCGGGGTAGTTGGAGAAGTATGGGAGAGGCCTTTGCCTTGCAGTGGCTGCGACCAGGCTGATGATTATGATGATGATGATATGTGATCAAAAATGTATTAGTACCTTATTAGAAACATGTAAGGCATGAATGTTTCTACACACTTGATCAGCTGTGAATGTGCAGGAACTGCTTGTACTGGCTGACTTCACTGCACAGTTCTGATTTAATTTTTTTTTCAACGTGTCGCTTTCTACTGTTCTATCTCCACAAGAACAACAGGCTGTTTGCCTGCTTTTCGCATTGTTGCACGAGTTTTACATGACGGTGCAGGAGGGTACGTTGTCACTGTGCCACTATACTTAAATTACTAGCTATAGAGTTAATTACCTTTCAAAGCAAATGTTAGTACAGATGCAGTAAGGATACAAAGTCCGCAACATAGTCAATGTTTATTGGTTTCTGTGCAAGAAAAAAAATTCTCCAGAGGAGAGGTGCAACTTAACGTGCATGCAATATTCGAAAACAAATTAACGACGCTGTTTATTCAAGCCATGAATTTACTGCTATCGTAGCAAATTCATTATGATGGCCTACACTTTTGCTCTGTCAAGTTTAAGAAGCTGCCTCGGCCTACTCATCTGCGATAAAGAATACAAAATTTTCTTTTTTCAATAATACCCTTCCGAACATGCTCATAAATAATCCAAGAAGCTTCTGGAATGTAGTAAGGCCTAGTGCATCAAAAATCATATCACTTAGCACGTCTTCCGGTGGGCCTTATTAGATTCGTCGGACGATCCTACCGCTGTCGACCAGATGTAGGAGTCGTCGGACTATCTCGCCGCTGCCACCATTTGAAGGAGATGAAGGTCGTAGACAGGAACTCGGTGAACAGGATTTATTTACATATTAACAGTTTAAGCAGGATACATTGGCAGACTAGCGCGACTCCCATATGGAGCCCGCAAAACTAACATACAGCAAACAGTTTACGAGCACACAGCTCACTAGTACATTTCTAGTATGACAGAGCACTCAGCTCCCGACAACGAGCACGACACGAGCACCCACTAGCAGCCGGCAAACGCTGCTTATAAGCCCTTGCTCGACGTCATAGTTCGACGTCATTCAAGATGACCCGCCTTTTTGGAGGATGAGGTGTGTCGGAGCAGGAATGGTCGGGAAGGTTCGTCCAAGCATTGCAAACTCGCCGCCGCTCCGCACTATGGCTCACACACACAAAGGCACACACGTTCGAGCCCATACACACAAAGGCTCCGGAGTCGACGACCGAGGGCTTCGTAGAACTGTGCTCCGTCTCGGGTGGCGCGGCGGAGTACCACATTCCTGAGCTGACCGCGCGCCACGTGGCTGCCGGTCATCCGCAGTTCTCGGTACCGCCCAGCTTTCAGTGCCGACGTCAGAGGGCTTCGTAGAACTGCTTTGTCCCGGGTGGCTCGGCCAAGTACCAATTTCCGGAGTTGATCGCGCGCCACGTGGCTGCCGGCCATCCGCAGTTCTCGGAAGGGCGCCCCGACTGGTGGGCTTGGAACACGTGCAGCGGGCTGAAAGCTGGCACGTTGCCACCCCGTACGGCCATTCCTAACAGCTCCTCCATGGCCCGGAAAATCTCGCCTGGCCAGTGCTGGCAACCGCTGGGCAGGAAGAGAATGGCTGGCGAGCAAGATGACGGCTTTGCTCTCTGCAATCCCTGCGTACTCGGAATGCCTTCAACCATCTTACAACAACTGGCACAGAAGAGTCGACCCGGCAACACAGTACCGCTCAGTGTTCAAACGCCCGGAATTAGCTGCTAACCCACCAGGCCTCCTATCACAATTTCCATGCAAGTCACTCAACTGGGAATCCCAAATTTTGCCCCAAAATTTCGTGCCGCCAAAGCGAGCGTTCACGTTCCTCCTGAGTTCGACCAAACCCGACCGTCGCGCTGCACAAGAGTAAAGGTTTACGCAGAATTAAACCGAAGCCTTTCAAACACCAATACTCAATCATAACTTCAGCAGCATAACTTCGCGAACAGCCTGTTCCTACCCTATCACAGTGGCGTACTTATCTCATGTACTGCTGCCACTGAACCGTCTGGCCAACTCCACAGGTACGTCATCACAGACGCGCTAAGTTTGAGGTCCCTATTCCGAACACGTGCTTGCATCATACAAAGTTTTTATCATGCTGACTCACATTTGTTCCTTTAATCCACACAGGACACATTCCTTAAACCAACAACCACACTTGCGTAACTTACGCATCACAGAGGAACCTTCGAACAAATGTGTCTTTTACTAACTAGCTCTTCGCACGCGTACTAGAGAAGTCAGAATACGGCTGCCTTCGACACACACGAGCAACCCAGTCATCAACGTTCTGCTTCCTTCCGTCCGCACAGGACACGCGTTAATGGACCTAAGAGCTCTTCTCAGTGCAAATCACGCACTTACTGAAAATCTACGCGCTTAACCTTAAAATTCAAAAAACACTTAAAAAGAAAGAAGGTTAAATAAAACACACGCGCGTTACGATAGGCCTCTCAACGATAACCTTGACCTTCAGGTTACTCACGCATACACAAAAAAAGAAAGCCTATATACTTATTATTGAACACCTCGCGAGACTACAGGTTTACTTTAAACGCGTCTTTCAAATCTCGAGCTTCTCAAACAAAACATAAACAGAGCTCATACCTTACATATTGAAAGAAATCCTAGTCTCAAATCGCGAAAATTTGCAAATTCTCAAAAATAAAACAAAACACGTTTCACTTCTACGGAAGCTCTCTTGGCTTCCCGTTCCCGATTGCTTACGACTGACTCATACTTTCAGCCGGACCCGAGGTGGTCGCGGTTGAAAAGCTACTCTGGCTACGGAGGAACAACAAAAGGGCTGACTCACTATCAGCTCCCCCAAGACGTTACGGTCTCCTGCCAATTTGCGTCCTCGCGCCCCGCTTTCAACATGACCTCGACTGACCGCGTCGCTACTCCCCACCTGGTCTCGTCTTGCCACCTTGCGCTTCTTTGTACTGCACGCTGAGCTTCGAAGAGAACGACGGAACGACGAGGAATTTGACTGCCCCGTGCCCTTTGTCCGCGTCCGTGCAGAACAAGCTTCTCGGTCCCCCTTTGACCGGTGGCTCAAACGTTTTCGATGCGTCAACATCGTCAGTGACGACCGCACCTTTTTCCTCGCGCCCTGCCCTCTTGGGTCTCTCGCCATCTTTGGCGGCGCTACATTAGTTACCGTCTTTCGGTCTTTACAGCGCTTCTTTTTACGGCGCTTTCTCTTCGCACTCACTTTCATGTCGCCTTCTCGTGCCTCGTGCTGGCCGGTACACATTTCGTCGGCCCGGATCGGTCTCTTACCCGCACAGTCTGAGTGATTTACATTTAAATCTACTCTCACTTTGCCTCGACTGGCGGACAGCTCAACCGACTCTGGAACAATGCAGCAGGCTTTACTCGAGTTAGACAACTCGCACTCTTGCGAACTGCCCTCTACTACATTGCCCAGCTCACGCTGTGCATCTGCACACAGCCCGTCGGTATCGATCGCTGTCTCACGCGCACAGTCCGAATGATTAACAACTGAATCATCCCTATCTAGGCTATCTAGACTGGCGGAGAGCCGCACCGATCCCTGACCAATGCAGTTGTTCTCTCGTGAGCTACGGAGCTCGCCACCCCGAGAACTATTCTCAACTGCATCGTCCAGTTCGCACTTCACTTCTGCACGCAGATCTGACTCGACATGGGTGCTCGCGTCTGTCAAGTCCGTAGTATTCTGTACCTCGCCAACGACCTCGCTACCATGAGATGCGACGCACACGCGCGGTAACTGTGCCAATTTGTTCGCAGCTGGCCTGGCTGTCTCTACAGTCCTCTGTTGGCACAGCACCTCGTCGCTCTCACTCTGGCCTTTAACGGCCTCTGTTGCCACTAAGGCATCGTTAGCTGCTAGCACTTCGAATTCACTTGTGAACGTGCTGCTACTCTCACAGGTACTACTACTTTCCTCGGCTTTTGAACAAAATCTGCTATTTACTTCCTGCCACTTTCACTGCGTCCAGCCTACAGATTTCTCAAGCCGCTGTTGTCTCTGTGCCAATAACTGATCACAATACTGTATCTCTTTGATCAGTGCTGCCTTCTTTCTCTCATACTTTTGCTCCCGCTCACGCTTACGTTCCTGATACTCACGTTCGCGTTCATTCTCACGTTCGTGACGCTCACACTTAAGAGTAAGTTCTTGAAGCTCACGCTTCCGTTCATTCTCGCGTTCTTCACGCTTACGCTCACTCTTACGTTCACGACGCTCACGCACCAGTGGTTCCTGTCTTTTACTTAGAATTCGTTTGCCCATTTGTTCTATGAATTTCAAATCATTGTTACTTTCTAGAAAGGTTTTACGAATCTCTGATTCCTTCAAGTCCTCATCTACGTTTACCTCGATCTCCTCACACAACCACAACAGGTCAGCTCTCGTCAAACACATTAGGACCATGGTCGCTACTTTAAGCTTTGGCTCTGCTGTCACACAATACTTGTTGCGATACCCACGCAAATCAAAATACAAGTAAAAGATCCCAGCGAATCAAATCCAAAAACACAGTGAAATTGAAGCCTGGTAAATCTTACAGCCAAAACCAAACGCTTACCCACTGAAGCAGCACCATATCACCAGTCCTTCCCCGCCGTATCCAGTCAGTTGCAAGAGGTGGTCAATCTCAAGTCGCCTCCAACTTGATCAGGATGCCGGTCGGTCACCATGTGCCAACGTCCGTCAGCTGCCGTTGCTGTCTCCCGAGTCGTAGGCCGATTTACGAGCCGCAGGCCGATCCCTCCGCTGCCATTCAGTTATTAGATTCGTCGGACGATCCTACCGCTGTCGACCAGATGTAGGAGTCGTCGGACTATCTCGCCGCTGCCACCATTTGAAGGAGATGAAGGTCGTAGACAGGAACTCGGTGAACAGGATTTATTTACATATTAACAGTTTAAGCAGGATACATTGGCAGACTAGCGCGACTCCCATATGGAGCCCGCAAAACTAACATACAGCAAACAGTTTACGAGCACACAGCTCACTAGTACATTTCTAGTATGACAGAGCACTCAGCTCCCGACAACGAGCACGACACGAGCACACACTAGCAGCCGGCAAACGCTGCTTATAAGCCCTTGCTCGACGTCATAGTTCGACGTCATTCAAGATGACCCGCCTTTTTGGAGGATGAGGTGTGTCGGAGCAGGAATGGTCGGGAAGGTTCGTCCAAGCATTGCAAACTCGCCGCCGCTCCGCACTATGGCTCACACACACAAAGGCACACACGTTCGAGCCCATACACACAAAGGCTCCGGAATCGACGACCGAGGGCTTCGTAGAACTGTGCTCCGTCTCGGGTGGCGCGGCGAAGTACCACATTCCTGAGCTGACCGCGCGCCACGTGGCTGCCGGTCATCCGCAGTTCTCGGTACCGCCCAGCTTTCAGTGCCGACGTCAGAGGGCTTCGTAGAACTGCTTTGTCCCGGGTGGCTCGGCCAAGTACCAATTTCCTGAGTTGATCGCGCGCCACGTGGCTGCCGGCCGTCCGCAGTTCTCGGAAGGGCGCCCCGACTGGTGGGCTTGGAACACGTGCAGCGGGCTGAAAGCTGGCACGTTGCCACCCCGTACGGCCATTCTTAACAGCCTATACCTCGGCAGCACTGCGCTACGATTTTAAATAATGTATTTATAAAAGCTTTTACTCCTTCAGCACGTGATAACGACCTTCCAAGGCTACCATGCTGCAATTTTTTTTCTATGGATCCCGTAATTTTTAACTCTACTGGCATAAAAAAAATAATAGACACTCTTAAACTTACGTCTTCTTGTGGAATAGACGAAATCACGGCTAAATTTCTAAAAAATACTAGTGAGTATTCCTCTATCATCTTAGAGAGCATTTTTTCACAATCGTAACTGTCTTCATCCTTGCCTCATGACTGGAAAACAGCAAAGATTACTCCTATGCACAAATCTGGCGAAACTCAAGATCCTTTTAACTACAGGCCCATATCGATTACCTCAGTACCATGCAAAATTATGGAGCACATCATATTTTCTAACCTCGTCAACTTTCTTGAAGAAAATAATTTTTTCTCTAACAGTCAACATGGCTTTCGCAAATTTTTTTTCCTGTGAGACTCCACTGGTAACTTTCACTAATGACTTACATGTATATCTTGATAGCGGTTTTTTGACTCATTGCATATTTCTGGATTTTTCTAAAGCTTTTGACAAGGTGAAATATGTACTGCTACTACACAAACTAAGCGCACTCAACATTGACCCGGGAGTACTCAGCTGGATCCATTCGTTCCTTTCTTCTTGTTCCCAATTTGTTGTAACTAATGACTCCACATCTCACGCGGCTCCATTTGAATCCGGTGTTCCACAAGGGTCTGTTCTTGGTCCTCTTCTATTTTTAATATATATTAACGAGTTACCTGATAACATTTCCTCACAAATTTGTTTATTCGCTGACGACTGCGTTATATATCGAAAAGTGACTAATGCATCTGATATAGCTACCCTTCAATCCGATTTAAATAACATATCTAACTGGTGCCTCACTTGGTGCATGGAACTCAACATTAATAAATGCAAATCTATGCGGATTTCTCGTTCTAACACAACTTGCCCTACCTACGCCCTTAATGACTGCCCCCTTCAATCCGTTACATGCTACCGTTATCTTGGCATTCATACAACTAGCGATCTTTCTTGAAAGCAGCATGTACAGTATGTAATATCTAAAGCTAACCGCTCCTTAGGATACTTGAAGAGAAATTTTTCGCTTGCGCCAATTTCATTAAAATGGCTCTTGTACACGACATACGTCCGCCCCCAATTAGAATATGCCTCATCCATTTGGGGTCCTCATCAGATCACATTAATTAACGAAATTGAATCGGTGCAAAATCGCTCGGTTCGTTTCATCTTAGCTAACTACCATCGCACTGCTAGTGTTACATTAATGAAGAGTACCCTTCAAATTTCATTATTATCTCTTCGCAGAAAAGAATCACGCATTTCCCTTCTTCATAAAATCTACTACCACAACGCATCTCTTCGCCCTCTTTGGATCCAACATGCGCCTTATTATTCGGCTCGTCGTGACCACTTACATAAAGTTAACGTACCCCGTCATAACACCGTCGCGTGCTCACAATCATTCCTTCCTAGGACTTCAGTCGACTTGAATAATCTACCTACATCATTAGCAAGCATCAGTGACCCCACTCGCTTTAAGAATGCACTAATCAACATAAAATAATGTATGGTGGCAAATGGTGAACTTATTCGTGAACATTGTCTGCTTGCTAAAGTGTATTCTTTCTGTATTCTTATGTTATGTAAGTCTCTTGTTATTTGTTATGAATGCATTACTACGTTCTTTCATTTTGCTCTTGTTCCTTGGAAATTCCTTGAACTAATCCTGCATTTTTTACTCTTCGAATGTATTCTCGCCCCTCCCCTCTGCAATGTACAATTATGTACCTTGAGGGTATCACAAATAAATAAATAAAAGTGAGGGAAGATAAGCTTCCAAGATGCATCGGGACATTCAAGCTTGAAAACCGACAAGAAAATGCAACTGAACGGTTCAGCACATCGTTGAAACTTCGGGTACTTTGCTGTCTTTTCATTTGCCCTTACCGAGGTTGAAATAATTCAAGCTGCTCCGTAAGCGCGATTTTTGCATGCTACTGCAAAATCGCCCATACCTCAGACGTGCGGACTTTGGGATGCATACTTTCAGCAAGGCATGTGAGGACGAGCTCCAAACAGTAATTTCCCGAGAAGGGCATTCCCACTCTTCGAATAACCTGTTTTGTTTTTTGTTTTTTGTCCGAAGCTACTTGAAGCGACAAAAGAATCCTCATTGTAGAACGAGGGATACCGCCGGGTGACCATCGAAACGTGTAATGCTAACAGTAGTGGCAAATTTCTATGTTTGCAGACGGCGACACCAGACCTTTCGTTACACTGAACCGTTCCTTACCAGTGGTCGTGGGAGCAAACGGCGCCGGACCTCGTTTTGTCTCGGACAGACCACGTAAGTGATGATGCCGGGCTTCTTCGTTTTACAACATAGACAACAGAATGCATAGAACGACAGAAAGCTGAGCTAGTTGGTAAGGATTCATTATGCAAAAAGGTTGAGGCGTGCAGACAGGACACAAGAGAAGTGGACAACACGAACGCCGGCGTTCGTGTTGTCCACTTCTCTTGCGTCCTGTCTGCACGCCTCACCTTTTTGCATAAGAGAATGCGGCCTTCTGTGAAACTGCGCGCTCTAACGAAGCAGCGCTGCTCACGCATATCCTAATATTAGAGCGCCTTGTGCGTATAGTTTCGGAGCGTGGCCTGCATGAGTATACATTGTACGAGAAAGGGGGCTAGAAAAGAAAGTATTCCTGAGAAAATATGCTGCAGAATACGCGGGAACCTGGCGCGCATTTCTGAGGTGGAAAGAAGGTGAATTTTTAGTTGACGATATTGTACTTCCAAGAAAACAACTTTCTTTACTCGCTATGATGAGAAATGGGGGGGGGGGGGGGGGGGCATTGTTGGCTGGAGCCTTTAGGAGTCAACCTGATCATATAATTTCACGTCAGCTTCAATATGAAATTTATTGGCAAAACATATCACAACACTAGACGCATTGTTGTACAGCAAGGCTTTATTTTTCGTAAGCCCAAGGCGAACAGTGAATAAGAAAATTCACGAAGGGAGAATATTTAGCAGTTCTTCCCGAACGGTGCCGAAGCATTGACAGCGATAGCAAGATTAAACGCTGCGCGTGGACTCCTCGGACGGTGTTGTATGTGTGAGTGCGACGGGGCGCGGCGCATTAGTCAAGGAAACTCGCGCTGGTTGGAAGGAACAACGTCTAGGCAGCTACCAGGCGTCTCACAACACCGGCCGTGATAAGGAACGTTGCCAGTACCACTGCAGGCACGCGGCATCCGGATGTTTTACGAGGCGAGACCGACTGGAAACCGTCGGCATTGGTCAGCGCCCAGTTAGATAACATTAGCTTGACGTTGGCTGCCGGTTCGGCTGAAACCAGTGCAATACACAGAGCAGCCAAACAAGAACGCTAGTGCTTGCGCACTATGCTCATGCCAGACACAGAAGGCAAAACGCTGCCCTTTCTCCACAAACTCGAGCGAGTGAGCGCAGCAGTGATGGTGCGTCCACTTCGCTTCAGCATCTTTGTAGCCAAGAGCCACAGCGCGTCTCTGGAAACCCTATAAACTCTCTGGCACGTGCCGCGCATGCGCCGTTGATAGCGGTGAAGCATGACGGCGTCGGTGGCGCCGACATGCGCTCTGAGCCTTTCGTATAATTGCTGTCGCGATAAAGGAGTTCCTTTACACACGTATGCCAATCTCTACATCTAATCTCTACATCACAGACAACGAAGCTGTGAGTTCTAACTACTAGGGGTCCATCTAGCTGCTAGCTGCTTAGTGATGATTCATAGCCGACGCCCCGCTTACGCTCATACGGTCGATCCCTCATGACAATAGTCGAGAGTTGAGAACAAACTATAATTAATACGTTTGGACAACTAACGGTTGCTTCGGGTTTTCCACACAGGCGGCGTCGCTGGCCACGTCGTCAGTTTCCACCGCCGCCGCCTTACAAACTCCAGGTCATACTCCAAAGTGAAGCCTAGGAAACGTGACGTTAGAAACAAGAATTATGGAATAAGGGTAAGAAAAACCTGCAAGGAAGTCGAGATACTGGCTGGGATGTGGTTGCCAATTCTAGCAAAGTATGCACGAGGCAACTTTTGCGATAGTCAGGTTTCGGAGCAAAACTTCGAGACTCTGGCGTGGGTTGCGTTGCTGGCTGATACCGAGCATTCCGCTGCACACAGGCCTTCACCACACGAGAGCGGCTGCGAAGCTCCCCTGAACAGCTTCACTGTAAAATAAAACACGTGACATGCGCTGGGCGGCGAGAGAGGAGCTAAAATGGAAACTGGCTTCAGTACTGGGAAGCCGGAGAACTGATGTGGAACCCTTATCACAACATGGACAAAATATGCCAAGCAGTTCTGGCCCAGTTAGCAAAAGTGAGTCAGAAGTGGGTGTGTGAGGCGACGAATAGCTGCTGACGCAGTATTTGGTGTACGTTTTGTAAGAGGTTTCACACATTTATTAGAATGTATTCACTTGTTTTGCAGCATCAGCTTGGCAGTTTGAAGTGCTTCAATTCACTTGGTAGATATGCTGTAATTGCAATGCAGGCGCCGAATACTGTACGTTGGGAATCCTCTGTGCGCAATGACTTCATGAGTCATCTTGCTATGTCCCGACGCCGTCCCAACGTATTTGAAAAAACTTTTATATGACACTTCCTTCAATGTTAAACTACGTTGTCGTTAGGAAAAGGGTCATGTGTACACATACTAAGAAAAATGAGCTCCCATATTCTGTTGTCAGCAGAAATCTTCAAATATTAAACTGATATCCTATCTTATTTGTTTTTCTCTGCTTGTATTGACGAAGGTATTTTACGTATAATGATTGAAGTTAAATATCATCACAACACTGCATACGTTGTGTGTTAAGTTAGGCACTGTTCTGTTAAATTTTGACCCTGTAAAGCCACCTGTGTTACAGAAAATGTGCCGCATTCTAAACTTAATGTTCGTAAAGAAGTTTTATACTTGGATGGTTAGGTATATGGTTAAGTAGAAAGTGCGTGGTTAAGAAAAGTAACGTTGACGTGCTGCTCCTGTTACTATCGGTGCTGGCAACAATTAGGGCGATCCTCACAACGCGACCTGCGCGATTAAGGTGGCTAGCATTGACAACAAAGTGTACTTTACAATTTTCTAAGCCGTTAGTTTGTCGAAACCTCGTGGAGTCGGATGATCCTTCCCTTTAGAAACTTATTTGGTCATTCGACCTGAACATCAAGGTGTACAGACTCTCGCGTTGTATGTCATAAATGCGCTAAACACACCCTTAATCTATAGTTTCGCACATGGTTCCATGTGTCATGCCAGGTCACACATCCACGAAAGTGAACGAAACTCAAATAACGCCTTCCCAGTCTTGTGATATAATTTTGTAGAACAGATTATTTACTATAACGGTAGGTGGATTCATCGTTTCTCGTCTCGTGAGAAGGCGAATGAATGAAAATTTGGGCAAGTGTGTACTTGAACAGCGCACGGAAAACAAACATGGATCACGCTAAGCGCTGTCAGGTCATGTATTCCATATTTCCTGCTCGATGTCCGGTATGCCGAGAGTTTGCCGCACGCAACATCACGCAGCGCAGTCGAAGAAGCGCACTATTGCTGGAGCCTACATAGCAAAGTAATAATTCCTCCTCTGGTTTTCGAAGGTGTCACAGTAGTGTGTCGGTGCAATTTGTACTTATTTGGTCATTCGACCTGAACATGAAGATGTACAGATTGTCTCGTTCTCTGTCATAAACGCGTAAACACTTAATTTATAGTTTCGCACTTGGTCCCATATGCCATGCCAGTTCACAGATCCACGAAGTGAACGAAACTCAAATAGCGTCCTTGCAGCCTACGTGTATAACGCCTGGTGAATGCGATACCAATCCGAATCCGGTGGACCATGCGTATTCGTTTGGTTTCGTTTAAGCTTGTGAGGCGTGCGGAAACTTCTTTTCTGGGTCCAGCTGATGCAATCGCCCGTGTCTTGGAGCTGCAGTTGGATCTAGTGCCTAAATGTAAAGTTGCGTAAGACGCAACGAAGCAGGGAAAACACAGGGAAGGCGGGAGATGGAAATTCAAAGCGACGAGCAAAACTAGAACGAGGTAAAAGCGGGAACCAACATTTCGACAAGGGGACTTGTATGTTTTCATAACAAGTCCACTTGTCTAAACGTTGGCTCCCGCTTTTACCTCGTTCTCGTTTTGCGTAACGGAGCACGATATTCGTTCCTGTTCGCGACAACTCAGTACGTACTTCAGAGGCATTATTTTAAGAGGTTTTGCAACAGGGTTTGCTTGTTTATTCCCGGTCAGGCCCCCATGCGCATGTATCCACTGGAAGGTGATATTGTAACCAAATATTTTCGCAAAGTCGAGAAGCTCTGTGATTTCTAGAGGTAAGGTATAATACGGGTTTCGCATCTTGGCGCAATAAATGGTTTCAGTAGCCGGCTTAGCATCGCAGAATAGTGCCTCTGTACGAAGGAGCTCCTCAGAGAGAAATTGAATCGCCTCCCGCTTTGCAACAAATTATGGGGCAGTCGGTGTACACATATAACCTCGTTTAAACCGTCGAAAGATGATCGTTCGCGAGATGACGAAAAAGCTTCAGTGGAGGCATATGGCGTTACAGAACCATCGGCACACACGGGCCAAGTACCGTCGTACTCTGCATAAATGCGAAACTGCGTAAGTTGTTGCTTGAGACCAATGAATGCCTGGCAGCATCACTGCCACCAGCTCAGGGGACGCCAGCAGCACGCGCATGGGAGGATCAAATCAGCTCCGAAACGGCGCCGCCTGAATCCAAGCACCGTCTCCTTTCCTCTGCGAAACCCATGCACTGCCTCGGAGCCATTCAATAAATGAAGACGGCCTAACCGAATGGGGCGTCTCTAGAGATGAAACAGACAACTTCCCTATAATCCCATGGATCTGAAGTCTAGCCAAAAGGTCAGGTGAGACCCACGGAGGTGATCTGGGAATACTGGCGGGAGAGAATCTTGGTGGCAGAATGCTCTTATGGCGCGATGCAGTCCTTGAAAAGATACAGTCTTGGTGGGAGGTGGTGAGTATTGACAAGGGATGCTTCCGGCGTCGGGTCAACCAGCGAATGTGCACTCGGAGAGGCTTGCAGAGCATTTAAACACTGACAGGACAAGCACGAGCTTCCGCTGCTCAACTCAGTAAATAAGCGAAATAAATGTTTACCACCACCACCACCACCATTAGTTGGCATAGCGTGCGCACTTAGCCAAAATTACCGTGCGCACGCAGCTAGGTCTCGTGCTTGAGAGCACCGACACGCGGTACCGTATATAGCCTACGAATATAGCGACGGATACAAATAGATTACAGATGACTCCGAGGGCCCGTATACCTTGTTCCTGCAACAACGGTGCAAAGGACGGGAACAAAACTGGTCAGCTTCGAACTCACTATGGCGGTGTGTCTTGACAGCGATAGTCCACGGTCTGTGATTGTTACAGCAGACATAGCTGTTTCGTTAACGATGATTGGATACCATGTCATTAGTTTTCATGCGAGTGCACGCACGGTACACTTTTACTTTGATATACGGATAGAGTGATGCACGGTTCCGGTCTTACCCGAGAGCCCGAGCTGGGTCTGGCCGGATCAAGCCATTCCTGCCGAGTCCGGCTTGGGCCCGGGCCTGATGTCATTGAGGTTTGGTCCTGTCTTGGGCTTGAAACCGCGGGCTCGTGACCGCGCTCCTGCCCGTTCACTACTGTACTTAGGTCGAACTTTCGACCACACGCGTGCGATCTGCATAGATCCAAGGCATTACGTGCGAGGTTGAAGTGAAATTGGAGAAAGTGGTTCTTGGTAACCCTAACAAACAAACAAAAAGAGCGGTTCTAATTCGATTTTGTTGGACCTTTTTTGTAGATAAGTTGTAAATATACTTGTTTCTACAAAAACGAACTCTTTTTATCGGGAAAGAAGGAAAAATATACTAAAAGAGCTCTTGGCACGGTCTGACTGTTAGCGCGTTTACAGTCGCAATATATTTTATCGATCTCCATGCGATTATCTTATTGCAATGGCGTTGTCTTACCGCTTTGCATTTATTGAACCACATTGGCGATCGAATAATTGTCGCATGCAGTACAGTTAGTCGATGGGTGCACCTTAATTGTATTCGCAGTGTTCTTCGCGGTCTTTAAATTTATATCTAAGTGCTTCGCAGTGCGTTCGGCAAGGTTGGTGTCGAAACCTATAACCAGCCTTCATTATTTCTGCAAGTTATTGTTGCAAATCAAGTAAACGTAAAACCAAAAGTTACGCGGTTCGCTGATATTACCAATTATGAGGGGGCGAAATATAAACGAATATTATTATATTGTAAGGAAGAGAACGAACGTGCGCACAGAGTCAGCAGCATCGGCAGCATCAAGCGCGCAGCAGACGCTCGAGCTCGGAACTGCTCTGTGCATCCTAGAACCGGCGGTCGCTACGAACCCCAATAAATCTCCTTTATATGTGGTGGAGCCGTGCGGGGTAACGTTTCATTCTACCATCCTGGAACTCCGTTCTCGGACGCTACCCTCCGCCATGCCGGACGCCGACCAGCAGACTCTTCCATCGCCACCCGTCCCTTGCGCTAGCACCGTTCGCCAGCGGGACCCTCTTATCTTCAGCGGAACCGACGACAACGACGTTGAAGAGTGGGTGTCGTCCTACGAACGGGTGAGCGTTCACAACAAATGGAATGACTCGGACAAACTGGCTTACGTATCATTCTACCTCGCGGGCGTGGCCAGTCTCTGGTTCAGAAATCATGAGCGGGATATCCGAACGTGGTCGGCGTTCAAGACGTCGATTACAGAAGTATTTGACCAACCCGCCGTCAGGAAACTCCGAGCCGAGCAGCGTTTGCGTACACGCGTACAGGACACGGGTGAGACATTCACCAGCTATATAGAAGACGTTCTAGATTTGTGCAGGCACGTGAACGCTTCCATGACAGAAGCGGAAAAGATCAAGCACGTCATGAAGGGAATCGATGATGACGCGTTTCAGATGCTTCTGGCCAAGGACCCGCGCACTGTTGGCGACGTCATCAGCTTGTGCCAGAGCTATGATGAATCACGCAAGCAGCGAGCTCTGACAAGGCGATATCCCACACCAAATGCGGCGTCACTCTGCAGCCTGGCTACCGGCCCAGAACAAGCCTCCCTGATAACCCAAATCAAGGATTTCATGCGCGAAGAAGTCGCACGACAGCTATCTCTGGTGTCCGTCACTCAGGAGTCTGCCAGCACTTTGCCGTCTCATCTCCGTAACGTGATCCATGAAGAGGTCGCGGAAGCGCTGCCGGCTGTTCACCAGTAGGATGTCGTGACTACACCAGTCACTTATGCTACGGTTGCTGCAATGACCCCTCGCACTGTGCCCGTGCGTCGCTTCCAGCAGCCTATGCACCGCCCTCCCCCTCCCGTTCCCCGGACCACCACTGCCGTCGCTAACCCGTGGCGTACGCCGGACAATCGCCCTATATGCTTCGCATGTAGGTATCCCGGTCATGTCGCAAGATCCTGCCGCCGCCGATCGCAGGCGTTCGATGACAATCGCCGAGCGCCCTATGTGCCGCCTGATTCAAATGCGCCTTACGGACCCTTCAACCCATCACCAGCTCAGTCCCAGAGTGATCGCTGTCCTCGTTTCGAACGCCTCCGATCACCCTCCCCACGTCGCCGATCGCTTTCCCCTATGCGTCGACGACCCGTCTCTAACGAAGAGGGAAACTAGACGACGCAGTTCCTGAGGCAAGAACTGCGTAAGTGTCGCCATGCCGAAGTCCTCCTCCTTTACCTGCCAATGTCATTGATGTGTTTATCGAAGATGTCGCTACAGTCGCCCTCGTCGATACCGGTGCCGCTATTTCAGTTATGGATGCCAGGTTTTGCCGTTCGCTTCGTAAAGTGACGACGTCTCTGTCTGGATTGTCGCTTCGAACGGCGAGTGCTCAACCCATTTGCCCTACCGCTGCTTGTACTGCCCGTGTGACCATACAGGACGTATTATACACGATTGAATTCATAGTTATTTCATCGTGCTCCCACGCCGTTATTCTAGGATGGGATTTTCTCTCACGCCACAATGCCATCATCAACTGCGCTCGGGCTGAGATTGAACTTTTCCACCTTGGTGACCTGGCTTCCGTCGATGCTCATCCTGCAACTCAAGTTGCCGTGAAAGAAGACACCTGTATTCCCCCGTGCTCTTCAGCATTCGTACCAGTCTTCTGTAGTACCATATCCAACGGAACGGTCTTCTTAATGCCCTTTCATCACTTTGTTACCGGAAAAGCGCTTCCTTTGCCCTTTACAGCTCTTGAACTTGCCGCCGGTGTCAGCACGATGCCCATTTACAATCATCTTTCATCGCCGCTATCACTGCTCCGCCGCGAATGCCTTGGTTACGTCGACTCGGTCGATTCAACACGAATGTCTCCGTCCTCGACGAAGTGCCTTCTACTGCCGTCCCTGAACTGAGTGCCCTTTCCGTACCCGACTCAACATGGACTGGTGTGTTCAGCCCATTCATCGCCGAAGATCTGACACATTCGCAGCGATCTGAACTTCTCGCAACCCTTCAGCACTTCCGCCGTTCTTTCGACGTTGCGCAAACATCATTTGGCCGTGCATCGATGGTCGAGCATTACATCGACACTGGCTCTCACTCACCGCTACGACAAAGACCATATCGCGTGTCCGCTACGGAACGTTGCGTCATTGCAGACCAGGTCGATGACATGCTCCGTCGAGGCGTCATTCAACCTTCCCAAAGCCCATGGGCCTCTCCCGTGGTCCTCGTCACAAAAAAGACGGTTCCATCCGCTTCTGTGTTGATTTTTGACGGTTGAACAAGATTACGCTGAAGGACGTCTACCCATTACCAAGCATCGATGATGCTCTGGACTGTTTGCAGGGAGCCGAGTTCTTTTCTTCGCTGGATTTGCGGTCAGGCTACTGGCAGGTTCCGATGGCAGAGGCCGATCGCCCGAAAACTGCCTTTGTTACACCAGACGGCTTGTATGAATTCACCGTCATGCCTTTCAGACTCTGCAATGCACCTGCTACGTTCGAAAGAATGATTGATAATGTCCTGCGTGGCCTCAAATGGAAAATCTGTCTTTGCTATCATGACGACATTGTGGTGTTCGCCCCTGATTTCGCAACGCACCTGCTCCGCCTCCAGCACGTACTCACTTGCTTGACCAACGCCGGGTTGCAACTTAACCTGAAGAAGTGTCGATTCGCAGTTCATCAGCTCACAATTTTAGGCCATGTCGTGTCAAAGGAAGGCATTCGCCCGGATCCCGAGGAGCTATGTGCTGTTACTGCGTTCGCAAAACCTACCACTATGAAAGAGCTACGCAGTTTTATCGGCCTCTGCTCTTCCGGCGATTCGTTCGAAACTTTGCGTCAATTATATCGCCTCTCACGCAGCTCCTTGGTGGCGCTAGAGATCTCTCATCATGGTCTCCAGCTTGTGACGACGCCTTCACAACCTTGCGCCGTCTTTTCACGACGCCACCCATTCTTCGCCATTTTGACCCTCAAGCGCCAACCGAAATCCATACCGGTACAAGCGGTGTAGGCCTTGGCGCTGTGTTGGAACAGCGTCAACCTGGCTACACAGAGTACGTCGTCGCATGCGCGACTCGCACGTTAACCAAGACGGAGACCAATTACATCGTTACAGAAAAGGAGTGTTTGGCCATTGTGTGGGCGCTTGGCAAGTTTCGCCCATATTCATACGGCCGATCGTTTGACGTAGTGACAGACCACCACGCACTATGTTGGCTGTCGACGCTCAAAGATCCATCGGGCCGCCTTGCCCGCTGGGCATTTCGAATCCAAAAATATGACATCCGCGTGGTTTACCGTTCCGGGTGAAAGCACTCCGACGCTGACGCGCTATCCCGATCGCCGCTTCCACCGAAGGCCAGTCACGACTCCTCCTGCGAGTGCACATTATCCTCTCTGGACGTTGACACTATCGCTGCTGCATAGCGTAATGGTCCCTGGACTGCATCTCTGCTCGACGTTCTCTTGGATACGTCGAGAGTTCCGGCATCACGTACGCTTCGGCGCCAAGTTCCTCATTTTGCGATTCGAGACCAGCTACTATATCGACGCAACTATGCCCCAGAGGGACGCACCTGGCTACTCGTCATTCCGAGAATCTTGCGGTCAGAGCTCTGCTCCTCGTTCCACGTCGACCCTCAGTGTGGCCACGCGGGAGTCTTCAAGACCTACGAAAGACTTCGACACCGCTATTACTGGCGGGGAACGTACAATTTCGTTCGAAAGTTCGTCCGCTCTTGTCATGAGTACCAACGCCGCAAAGCGCCACCGCACAACTCCGCCGGTGAACTCCAGCCTTTACAATGCCCATTCCGACCCTTTGATCGCGTGGGCATAGATCTCTACGGGCCACTTCCGTTGACTCCTACCGGCAACAGGTGGATAATCGTTGCGGTAGACCACTTAACCCGTTATGCGGAGACTGCTGCTCTACCAAATGTTACAGCGCAGGAGGTCGCCAATTTCATACTTCGCCGTTTTCTCCTTCGTCATGGAGGTCCACGTGAACATTTAAGCGACTGAGGGCGCGCCTTCTTATCTGAAGTCATCGAACAACTGCTGGCTGAATGCGCTATTGTTCATCGTAAATGCACTGCTTATCACTCGCAGACTAACGGTACCACAGAACGCTTTAATCGAACTCTTGGTGACATGCTCGCCATGTATGTCTCACCTGATCGCTCTAATTGGGACCTAGTTCTTCCATTTGTCACCTACGCTTACAACACCGCGACTCAGGCCACTACCGGATTCTCATTCTTTTACCTTCTTTACGGCCGTTATCCTTCGCACACAATCGACACCATTCTGCCCTACCGGCCGGACCCATCCGAATGCCTGCCGATCTCGGATGCCGCCAGACACGCCGAGGAATGTCGCCAGCTGGCCCGCCGATTCACCTCGGACGACCAGAACCGTCAAAAATCCGTTCACGATGCCCAGAACTAGACTCCCACTTTTCTCCCGGGCGCTCTTGTCTGGTTGTTAGTGCCACACCACACGCCTGGGCTCGCTTCAAAACTTCTTCCGAAGTACGACGGGCCATACCGCGTTCTCGAGAGAACATCCCCCGTTAATTATCTGGTTGAGCCGCTAACGCCGCCGTCCGACATGCGACGTCGTAACTGCGAAGTCGTTCGCGTTCAGCGTCTAAAGCCATATCACCGTTCTACCGTCCTTCCAGAAAACTAAGTCACCAGGATGGCTCCTTTATTTCCGCGGGGCCATTGTGAGGAAGAGAACGAACGTGCGCACAGAGTAAGCAGCATCGGCAGCATCAAGCGCGCAGCAGAGGCTCGAGCTCGGGAACTGCTCGGTGCATCCCAGAACCAGCGGTCGATACGAACCCCAATAAATCTCCTTTATAATATTATTAATTGATACCTATTAATGGGTGCTTCTAGGTCTAGACAGTAAACACCGATACGTAAAGTCGAATAGGGCAATGAGATCGCCGTGGCTAGCCACACGACTATTATACAGGTAATACCCGCACTAAACGCCGAATTGACACAACAGACATCGTCTACCCTCGTCAGCGCAGCGGCCGACATGGTCCTAGAATTTCAGCGAAAATGACCATGGGGCTGAACCTGTGGTCAAACCGACTCGGGATGGTCCCTCGAAAATGTTGCGGTTTGGTTTCGCTTTCAAGATGACGGGAAACGTATCGGTTCGGTTCGGTTCCGGTTCGGCTGAAAACGATGGTTCAACTCCGGTTTTCGGCTTAGGTTCCGTTCGCTTTGGCACCCTTCGTGTATCTGCTAGCGGTGGCCAGCAGCAGCAGTTGCTGCGGAGGAGCAGTTCATTGGCGTACTGTAAGAACAGCATGCGAGACGCTCCAGCCCAACGCTAAGCCTTGTTATCGCCGTTAAATATTTTGCCTTCGGGCAAAATTGAAACTTTTTTTGACAAACTGACATGGGAAATATAAAAGAAAACATCCCAGAAGCAGTCCACAAACGCAAGCGAAATATACCGTGGTACAGAAAATGAGAAGGTAGCGACGCATGCTCCTGTTGTATGTTAAAAGCAAGCAGGAAACCATTAAATTAAAAATCTAACAACTGCAACAAAGATGTCATTTGTATATCATAGCAAATCGTTGTACAAAAGCAAACATTATACAAAAACTGCGGCAGCGTTCAAGACAAGATGCATGGTGCAAAGAAAATGCGGTATATAATATATGATGTACAACTGTGGTACTACTGCACTAAAGTTGATCCGTGCGTTATATGAAGGGCATACAAATGATTAAGTAATGTAGATTGCAATTAACAATTGACAAGAACTTTATTGAAGTGTCCTGAGGAACTTTATTCGGCTCCCTAATCAAGTTGGTGGCTCCGCCCACGACGGGACCGTGGGGTGGTGACTCTCAACAACAAAATTTCTGCAGATATTTTTTTTTTAAGTTCTAGGAAAGGTTCTCAGATTTCAACATCCGAATACCGCCTCTTTAAAATCCTTGCTGTCTGGTAGTTTAATGTTTGTCGGCCGTAATTTGTTCGGAGAATACGCTATTTCCGCGTAGTATAATGGAATCTGTTCGGCGTTGTACATGAGTTGGATGTTATGTGGAGCTTGTGTTTATGACTATATCATAGAAGTTTGAAGAAAGTTAAAAATGTTAACATTGTTTTTATTAGCTGTACGTGCGCTCTGTCAGAAGAAGGTTTTTCGCAGTGTTTTATTGCCACTGCAGTTCAATTGTAATTTGTTTGGATACACCATACAGACATCGACATTTTTGAGCCATGTAGATAGGATTACTCCGGCAGGCCCGGGTTCGGAGCCACACACTGGGTCGTTGCTCGGGCTTTAAGCGGGCGGCCCGGGCCGGTAGAGGCGTAAATTTTGAACCTTGGAGCGCTCTAGAGCTGGAGGCCCCGACACCGCAGACAGTTGCGATTCTCACTGCACGTTACAGTCGAGCACGCACTTGGGGCGGGTCGGGTGAGGTGTCCATATGCATGTGTAGTCCGCATGAAGTTTCTAATTGTTCTTTGTTGTTATAGCACTAAAACACAGGCCGCAAAGAGGAATTTGTGCGATGGTGCTTTTAACTCATACTATTTATTTAGGTAGGAAATACGATATTTTGATCAAAACTTCAGACGCAGCCTGAGCAATACCTATGTTCGTGAAAAAAGTAGCACTTACAAAGCAGTGAAGGGATTGCCGTCGATGCAGAACGATACTTCTCAACGCGCAGTTTATAACGGTGTTATGTCTGTTTGACCACCTAGTGCTCCCAACGCGTGATAGGTTAGAGTGGTGGGGCACGGCTTTTCATCGCTGTGTCCCAATCGCTACATTCGTCGTTGCTAGGGTACTTTGGAGGGCCATGCATACTGGTTTTCGCGGCCTTGGAGTTAAGCGCTTTATTACATCTGGTCACGTGGTCGCTTCGTCCGAGTTTTAGTTGCTGCGGGGCCATTTGTCTATGACGTGACCGATGCGAGGAAGTTGCCGCGGGATATCGTCGCCGCGCTCTGTTTCCACTTCTGGAAAGGCTCTACTCCGAGCTACTGTCGTTTATGTCAGAGGAGCTGTTCTTCCTGGGGAAAGAAGAGTTCCTTCGACAGTGGTCGTGCCGTTTCCTGTCGGTGGCTAATAGACGCGTATGGCTTAATTTTCGACCACCCTGGTTCTTGTAGCCAGGCCATCAGAATTATTAATTGAATGTGCATAGAATATAGGTGTCCATTATTTGTGTGTGTGTGTGCTCTCGTATATATGATCATTTTTGTGTATACACATCTTATAGCACCACTACAAAATTATGTAAAGTGCCTCTGTCACGTCATCATTTCACGTAACCATTGCGTACACTGTATGTATTGAAAATTATTCTATATAGTGTGACAACTAGCTTATGTGTAACTGTGCGTTTCCGTGGGTCTATGTAGATATATGTTAATGGGTGAGGACTCGGACACTACTTTGAAAACGTGCCGTATGTACAATGCTTCGTACTTTGTGTATCGTCGTTTAGTAGTGACGGTGAATGGTACAGCTGTAACACTGTGAATGAAAGAATGAACTTTTTATTGGGCGAACTTGTGCCCACAAAAGCAAGTTAAATTCAAACCACAGCCGTAGCGGCGAACACGGTCGGCGATCGTCGAAAATTTTATCTGCCAGTCAAGAAGAGCGTCGGCTTTTATACACGAGTCATCGAAGATTGCAGAGTAATCGATGGTGCCAGCGTGTCTTCCAGAAAGTTCTGCACAATTCACGTCGTACACGCAATCAGATTACACAAGCTTCGGTGACAAACAGAACCATCGATAACATTCGAGAAACTTCCGACACATGCGGGCGCGTCCCGCGCTGAACGATAACATTTGTTAGACGGTGAAAAGCGCTTACCCGAAAAAGATAAACAAGTCCACGTGTCAATATGTTATCTTTCTAATGGAATTCTGTGTTGACTGCGACTCAGTGTTCGTATCGTCTCTTGTTGAAATAAACTTTTTCTAAGCACAACAAGCAGACAACGCTACGACCGGATAATGTTTACAGATACGACTGTAGTCGGTAACAATTAAAAAGATACATGTACACTGTCGAACTAAAACTCAATTTGCATAGAAGCGCCAGCCAATTAGATTCCCTTATTTACGTGACGTCGAGGGATTTCGCGTGTTCGAAACAACTGTTTTCTCTGTACAGATGGGTTATTGTGTCACTGGTTCCAGAATGAAAACTTGAAAGTGTAGCCACATTTTATAAACGATCCTGATGTCACTGCTGAGTCAAAGTAATATTAATGCGCAGCTCTTAGGCGCCCGCACCTGCGGCAAACTTCAGCGGCGGCGGCGTAACCGAGCGAACGAGTGCAGCGAAAGGTCAAAAAGTGAAAGTGGGCGAGAAGGAATAGGCGCGAGGAGGAAATAGGAGAGGGGGCACAGTGGCACCATGAGGCGGAAAGCGGAGGAGGGTGTGGCGAAAGCTTGACAAGAAAAGCGTAGCGCTGCGACGATGACTACGAGAAGGCGTCAGAGTAGCGCGCGTCGTCTGGGACGTCTATTGGCGGCCGCTCTGTGAATCGCGCCCACGCGTCACCCACGTGCTGGCTCTCGCGATCTCCAGATTAGCGCGGCCGTCTTGCCATACTTCGCTCCGTTTGCAAACGTGCCGCACTAGAGATTTTACGCACCAGCCAATAATATATCGCGAAATGAAAACACGTATACAGCTGCGCTTAAATTTCATATTAGGGAGTATCTTAATCGTCCGTGATTTCTTCTTCGCTTAAAACGACTAGTTTCTACTTACTAGTTAACCTAGCATTTGCATTAGCCGACCACAGTCATTAAGCTAAAACATCTGCGCTCAAATTTCACGTTCGGGAGTATCTTAATCGTCAGTGATTTCTCTTTCGCTTGAAGCAATTAGCTTCTACTTACTAGTTAGCCTAGCATTTGCATTAGCCGACCAAAGTCATTAAGCTTTGAGTGGACTCAGCAGGTTCAGCTCTCTTTCAGAGGTGAAGAGCAGATGCGCTGGGATTTTGTGGGTGGAGCTTCTTTGTATTTCATAGGCTGTCACTGACTACAGAAGTGCTCAGAGTCATACGGTTATGTGAAATTAATTATATCAGTTACCAAGTTTATATCTTGCCTAGCGTGTATTCGCGCACTTCTTTCACGCTCGGAAAAAAACAATTTTATGTCGCACGTATTGAGCAACAGAAAGCTGTATCGGGAGTTTTTCATGTTGCTCTACAATTTTCTCATTGACCCTTTTCATCTAACTATAACATCTGTGAAGTTCACTAATTAATTAAGACTAATTACGTAACTACGCGTAATGCAAAAAAATAATTTGAGTATCTCTAAGCGGCGACAAACAACATTATCTTTGTTCTGTTCAGCTACGTGGCATTTGTGTGTTTTTAAATCTTGGTGCATGATAGTTGGGATACCGGATAGACAAAGCGATGTACGCACCATAAACAAAGGAGTTCCACAAGGAAATGTATTAAGTCTACTTCTTGTCAGTGCAGAAATAGTAGGCTTACCAGCAGCACTTCAGGCACAGATAAACATATCGGTGCATTTTGATGACATATGCATGCGGACATCACGCAAGCCTCTATGAGGTTGTCAAGCATCAAGGGAGCTCTAAATGCAATAAGTTATTATTGAAGAAAGGAGGCATGCAGATATGCCAAATCGGTGCCCTTCACGATAAAAATAAAAGTTAGAAATTTTGGTCATGAGATCGAGTCATGAGATCAAGCTGGTTTGGTAACGTCGTTTTCTCGTCGTGAAACTGGACCACCAGCTTCGACAAGACTCATCATTCGACCGTTCTGATGACAACTTTGTATACCTGTTATGGTACTAAAGATATTATTATTATTATTATTATTATTATTATTATTATTATTATTATTATTATTATTATTATTATTATTATTATTATTATTATTATTATAGTGCCCAGGAAGAGCTACAGAGCCTTCGTACTGGTACACTTTGAAAGTAATACGCGAGACAAAATGTGCACAGAGACAAATGTGGTCGACAAAACAATGTGAGACAGGGAAACAAAAACAAATAGGCAACCAGAGTACGAGGAGGTGCACGGAAAAGAGAGTTAATCAAACAACGTGATTATGTATCTATTCCCTGGCCCTTGTGCAACAAAACCCCTTTAACGAATTATTGAATTATCTACATTCATACAAAACACCTGAAATTAACTCTGAAATATGTCCCAATACAGGCAGAATACTTATTACCTGTTCTCTGGAGTCAAGCCATAGGAAAGTCCTTAATGCAGCAAGGCCTAGCAGAAAATGCGAAATGTTGCCTGGTATACCTTTGCGGTGCGGAAAACTGCCCATGAAAAAAAAAAAAACTTTGGGCAATCTATAATGCAATGGGCCACCATACAGAGGAACAAAAAGGCTCTTTCAATATGCCTTGAGTTTAGAAAGGCGAGTTGAGGTATATGTTAGAGGGCTGGACTATGGCCTCCAGAACGGCAAAAGGGGTGCCTGAAAATGGATATCAATTTATTTTGGACGCGTTCAATGAGGTCAGAATTAGATTTGCACGTTCCGCCCCAACCTACAGAGGCATACACTATAGTAGTGGAAGGCACACAGTAGAATACAATTTTAGAGAGGCCGCGTGGGAGTGGAGGTCACGTGATCTACGGCAAATAATACCAAGAGCGCGCGTTAGTTCACCCATTTAACGCGTCAAGAGAAGCTTGACGTTTTGACGAAGTACACACCAAGATCTTTCACTTCATCGACCCTGGGCGGCGGAGCATCCCGAAGGGTGTATGGAAATTGAGCGGGGTGTGTTTTCCTTCTATAAGTTAATAAACTTGTGCAGAAACAATAAGCTACTCTTAAATGCTTCAAAAACTATAGTTTGGAAGCATTTGAGACTAGCTTGTTGTTTCTGCATCGATTTTACAGTGACGAGTTTCTTTTTGGAGGTCAGTGCATGCGCGAACACGGTTGACAGTCTTAAACAGCTTTAATTCGTTAACACATGGAAGGAAGGAAGAGTGTTGAATTGCGGACGAAATGTCATTTGCGAACAGTAAGAAGAGAAGAGGCCCAAGCGCAAATCCTCGAGGAGCCGCGCTCACGTGCGTCCTGCAGGTCCTTTAATAAAGTTTGTCCAATCCAAATCCGTTAGTGACCTTATATCTAATAGAGCACCGTCCATTAATACCAACGAAGTACGATTTACTGCTTAGGCAATCTGATACAAGGGCAGAGGTGAAGGAAAGTATGTCAATTTACGCGAACTTTGTAATAAGGAGCTAATGGCGAACTACATCTAATGCTTCATTTAGGTCATAGCAAAGAGCGTCTGATTGGCCCCAACTACGTACCACACTGGAAGCATGGGTCATAAGTGTGACCAAGTTCGTGGTTGTGCAGCGCCCTGATGCGACGCCACGCTGTTCATCTGTGAAAATGCTCTGAGCACTAACACAAAGCAAGGAACGCGATGCAGACTCAAATACTTTTGACGCAGTGCAGATGATAGGTATAGGCCGGTAGTTAGTAACTGCCCTTCTAGCACCCTATTTGTGTGCGGGCACTGCCCTTGACACATTACGCGCGCTAGGAAACGTACTAGAATTTAGGGAACTGCTGAATATGTTTGTGAAAACAGGAGGGACAAGCATGCTGCCGTACGTCTTAAGCAGTGTGGGAGGGATACCATCAGCGCCACAAGAAAGGGAAGGTTTGAGGCGCTTCATGCACTTGATAACAAGGTCTTCATTGAAGGGTAGCGTGCACACGGTACCAGACTGAGAAGGTTGCTTGAGGTAGGAGCATCTCTCACGCCAAATACAGTTCAGAAATGTTCAGCAAGGGCATCAGCAGTAATCGAGACATCTCCATTTTCATCGAGTAGACATACATCTTCGGCGCTCTTTTTAAAGAGTGAGAGAGCGCGTAGCTCCTGAAATATTTTTTTTAATTACGTGTCATGCTGGTTTCTACGCGCTCAATGTGGCTGTAGTGATCATTGTTAAGATAAAATTTGCAAAGACATTGGCAGTGGCCAACTTTAAGTTTCCACTTACCTAGACCTGTTTGCCCTGCTTTTTCTTTGTGTGCATGGTCTTTCAGTTTTACTACAGCGAAGTTGTTTATGCGGACGCTGTGCCAGCGTTGTCGGAGTTCGCTAAAGCTATCATCACCAGCAACGACTCGAGCGTCTTCGTCTTCTTCCACAGCTGTCTCGAGAAGCGTGGGAGGCCTTGCTCCAGAGCGAGGCTGAAGACGACCAGCGTCGAGCAATCCGCCTGGCCGTTGAGGCCGTGAATACTAACCGTCCTCAACGCGCGTGAACTGCTTCGTCCTCCTCCCCCCCCCCCCCCCCCAACCTGCGTGAAGGGGAAGAGGCGGGAACCCCAGCTCGGTTGAATAATAAAGTTTTAAATCAATCAATCAATCTCGTTGGCGCCCTTCGGTGCTACCGGGCGAACCAGTCCGTGCCACTGCTAGCTCCCGCGCTCGTCGTCGTCGTCTTTTTCCACACCTGGCTCTGTTGCCGCTCGTCATTCCAGCTTGTAGAATTTCACTTCTCTCGTTTTAAAGGGGAGGCCGCGTTTGCGGGGTTACGAGCCACTCATAGTCTTACATGACGAACTAATTTAATTTTGAAGCAATTAAATTTTGAAGAACCGTGAGCGGCAATGCCGGGCGGATGCTGCTAACCACGCCACCGAGCAAACTCGAGACATCGAACGCAAGCGACGACAGCGTACTGCGGGCATACCGTCACTGACGTCGTTCTCTCCATCATATCCGAACGTGTGTGTAACCTCATTAAGAAACACAAGAACGTCAATCATAAAACCAATCCAACAAATCTTCAAAGCGATTGCAGTGATCGCATCTCCAGTGGTGGGCCTCGCGCCCAAAATACGGAGCTTTGGATTAGTGGTTCCGCACATTCCATCCCAGATACAACTATGGGAGGGCCACGAATAGTGTGTACTCCTGAGGAAGAAGCTGCCTACCGTGAGCGTCAGCGAGAGTTGGGTCGTGAGCGGGGTCGTCGCTGTAGGACCTGCCTCACGCGCCAAAAAAAAAAAATACCCACTGGGAGAATCGCAAAAAAAAAATTCACTCCTAAAGCATGCTCACCATGCGAAGCTCGCAAAAGCGAAAATGCGGTGAGAGAATGGCGAAACAAAAGATTTACATTATAGATTGCTGCGAAGTTTGACTTGTATGGTGTAACACTCGGTGCAACTAACACAGCTTCGCTGTCCGACCATCTTCACGGACTGGAAGGGGCGGTAATTTTTGTCATTTTTAGTTCTGTAGAAAACCACTGAGGAAACATTGACTTCGCGAGCGGCTTTGTAGGTATGAATATGCGCATGTCATTTTGAATGACTTTCCTAAACAAATTAAGCTGTTCGTAAAGATCAGCTGTCCCATCTACGAACTACCAGTAAGCATCTTCAAGATAATGGTACAAGCCAACATTGTCTCCCAGAGAAAAGTTGAAGCTGCGCTTTGTGTTGTTATCGGAACAGATGCTGCGTTTCTGGGCTACAAGAGCTCAAAAAAAAGAGAGAGGGGGGGAGGGTGTAACTTATCTGTCACAGCCAGATGAACTCTGCTACGCATGATGGAAACAGTATCAAGATTCGTAAGACAGATATCTAGAACGAAGTTCTCAATGAATTTTAGCTGCTGCATGGAATTAAGAGATAAAGTCAAGTAAGGAGCGCGCATTTTTGAGAAACGTAAAGGAATTATGGCAGGCAGTATTATTAATCAATAAAATTCATGCTACATAGAAGTCACAATTAAATAAGACTTTGTGGTTCCTCCGCGAAATTATTACGGTTTCGATTAATGCCTCGATAAGACTAAACGCTGCAGGAGTTGCTTGGTGCATTCTATGTAGCACCTAACGTAACAGTCGTTCACCAGCTGAACAGCGCATGTTTATCGAAACAACCTAATAATAATAATAATAAGAAGAAGAAGAAGAAGAAGAAGAAATAAGAATTACATATGGAGATGCGCCGGGCTGTTATCATTGTGTTTTACGAGCGGCGCAAAAATGAACCCTCTGCCCTGGCGCCACTACAAACGCTCACATTGTCAAACTTAGCGAACAAGGAGAGAACGCTATGGCAAACTTGAATGCGAAGTTAAACTCGCGTGGATCGAACACAGCCTTTGTAAAAAAAAATCCTTTAGTAGCAAAGGCCGTATTTCTCCCCAAGCTCTTCGCATCCTCTGCCAGGCACCAAACTGTAAAGACAGCATAATCTCCCTAACATGGATCCCGGCCCATGCCGGCCCTGTCCACCCACACCTCCCCAATCTCAACGAGGTCACCCACTCCATTGCGCGAGGCCTAGTCAACCGCGCCGGAGTCACTGGAGATGAGTTGGGCACCAGGGACAGTCTGACAACTTATAACGATCTCGTTAAGGCATTTTACCTCAGTCGCCGAATCTTCCCCCCGCCTCACCCAAAGTTCAGCCGGGCGCAGGCTACCACCCTGCGTCTACTACAAACAAACACGTACCCTTCACCCGCCCGCCTCAACCTTATATTTCCGGACGTCTACACTACCCCCAACTGCCGGTGCTGTGGAATTCACCCGGCTACACTTCCGCATATGCTATGGGAGTGCCCAGCACAGTACACCCAGACTAACACCACGACTCTCTCGTCGAGGTTGCATGAGGCTCTGCGGAGCTCCGCCCTCGACGACCAAACCTGGGCGACCCAGCACGCCCGCGAGGCGGCGGCGAGGCAAGCCCTCGACGTCCCTTCGTGGGAGGCTTAGGCCCGGCCATCATAAAGTGCTGGTTCCACAATAAAAGTTTATTCCTCCTCCTCCTAGTAGGTGCTCGGAAACGTTATGTAGGCATTTGATGCTGTTTCCCGGTGTCCTGAGCAAATTCTATATTATATCTAGTTCACATCTCGCGAAAATAAGGGTCACGTTATCGATAACGTGTAATCGAAGTTTAACATTTGTGTTAAGTATGGCCTTTGCCATAACTCATTTATTCAAGCTGCTCAGAAAGTTAGGATTGAGCTTTACGGGTAGCCGAAAATTTAACACGCAGCCCTGTCGCAACCACAAATGGCGCCAAGATCAACCGGAGCCAAAAATATGGGGACCTTCAGGTCAGATATGTGTGCGAAGTTTAACGTGTCTGAAATAAATACAAGTGTTGCAAAAGAAATTAAGCAAGAGCTAGAAAGTGAAGTGTCAAGCAGCTGTTATCAACTAAATTTTCCAATTTCCAATGTAACACCAAGCTTATGTCTGTCATTAATTGGGGGCAACTTATGTGCAATGTGCCGCGAAATTTTAACGTATCTGGCGTAGTTAGGAGTCTTACAAGTAATTATAAAACCGTTGTCCTTCTTTTTGTTTTTTCCGCGCATTATACGAGGCTCGTAGTAGGTTTCCTGGGTGCTCTTGGTAAGCTAAAGGAAGTGCCTTGTATTTATTTGTTTAAAATTATAGGTAGCTATCAATAACACGTATACGAAGTTCAAGTGTTGTGGACAAAGTACTGTCCTAGCAAAAAATTGCGTATGCCCGTAACCTGGAGCATTAGGCCTTTTTCTAACAACCCAGAATTTTTTATACTACCTTAGGAGAACTATAAGCTTAACCGAGGTTAAATTTGGCTAAAATGGGGGGGGGGGGGGGATAGATTACACGTGCAACGCATTTGATTTCATTAAAGGCAACTGCAGTTATTATTGCGACTGCTCGAAAGAAACAGCGTCACTGGATTTCGGTATGCGATTCCGCAAGGTCCCACAACTCTACTGTCTTTTTTTTTTCGGTGGCGTCTTCAGTAAGCAGGATATATTAAATAACTCCACCTAGGTACGACTCTAGGTACAATTTTTGTTCTTCCTGAATGAAGAAATATTTCACGGGTAATGCTACTGACTGCGGGCACGTTCATTACAATTCCATAGCCCTAAAAGACACTCTGAACGTCCGCATACGCCAGTTACTTGCTTCCCTGAATGTCTAATGGGAGAACGAAGGTCCCAAAGCTCACTCGCTGGCACTCCAACGGCGAGCGGATACACTATATAGTGGCTGCATAGCTATAGACGACCGGCCGTGGCCAAAACATACGAAAGAACTCGCCCCGAGGCGCTCCTCGCGCGAGCCATTTCCCTGCGAAAGGAATCCCGAGAAAGGCGTGACTCGACGATACGAAGGACAAGCATTAACGCAGAAAAATAGCCGCGCTCAGTTCGCCAAACGAGTGGGCCAGCAGCGCCGGGCGCGGGGAGTCGCCGAATCCGAATCAGCAGTCGCCAGCTCCCGCCCGCGTCAATGCGCGGAGAGGAGTGCGCGTTACCCTCGGAATCCCTGGGTTATGAGCGATAGGCTTCAAGGGAGCCGATAATCCTTGCACGGGCATCCGGCCGGCCCCCTACGGTCTCCATTATTCACTCCGGTCTCTCCGGCGAGTCGACGTCCGCAAAGCCAAGGGAGCCGCGCGATGCCGGGGCGGCGAGCCCACGCTTCGCCTGCCCACGCCCCCCACACCGTTACCCGCTCCGTATCTGCGTATACAGTTGCTCGACGAGACTGCGCATCGACCCCGTGTCCACGCCGACGTATCTCCATGGCTCTTATTAATGCACCGACGAACGTCTCAGCGACCCCTCGGGTGTCTCTCCTTTTGAAAGACCGCGCGGGACCCCGCGAGCAGTTCGTCGCTGCCATGCTTGTTGGTTTGCGCTACGCACATCCGGAAACGTCAAGTTCGCGGCTTGCCCGATCGCCACCCCCGCCCCCCTCCCCCACGCGCCAAGCCACCACCACCACCTCTGCTACCGCCGCCGCCACAAGGGGCGTCCTCTTCTCAATGCTGTCTGTTGCTCGCGAGAAGTGACAACTTGTAATCTGAGCCGGGCATCAATGTCAGATGAACACGCCACTCAAAACGCGGGTGAGACCGGAAGGAAGCGACGCCATTTTCGCGATGCATGCGACGCCGAAGCGATGCTCGCTATGGCGCTTGATTATGCATCCATCCCTTGGGCGTCTCGAGAAATGTTAAATTAATCGAGGCAGCGTCTTGTTCTGTGCTGGTTATTTTTATGCCATAGTTTACGCGCACCTGACAAATAATTCGCTGCGTAAACAAGCTTCCTCATTCCGGTTCGTCTGACAGGCAGCCAATAAATTGTGCACTCGCCATAAATTATAGTTTACACCATTGAGAAGAGCAATGATGAATAGAAAAAAGGATTATGTGAATGTCAGAGAAGGTAAGCGCTTCTACTAAGCACTCCTGAGATAGTACGCCGTGGTACACTTACTTATGACGCGTTTTTGTGACGCCAAAGACGCGTAGCACCTCTCTTGCTCCTTGTAATTTACCTTTATATTTCTTGCTATAGATCGCTAACTCAAAGGCTGTACACCCACAGGAGTAGTCACACTAAAATATTCCATCTCATTTTTATTGTGCACAATACAACGTCGACAGGAGCAGAACTTGCGGCTTTTCAAGGTGCACTCAAGTACGTGCTCCAGCAGCCACCAAATTGTTGGGCCATCTTCTGCGATTCCAAAGCAGCCCTACAAACTTTGCAGTTTGCCCTACGTCCATGGGTTACACGAGCAGCTAGCGTACGAAATACGGCACACTCATAATCACGCGCTCGAGAAAGGCCACGACATTGTATTTCTTGGTGGCCAAGCCATTGCGCATTTGTCGGCAACGACAGCGCAGACAAAGCTGTGCGTTCGGCTCTCCAAAAATATCAGCGGGTTTCTGTACCATTTTCAAGAACTGATGCTGCGCGACAACTTCAGTCCCTTGAACGCCACATCACAGTTCTACGATGGAATTCACCGGGTTTCACCAACTCACTCTTGCACTCTCTTGACCCTAACTTGCGACTTCACCTTCCATCTGGACTCTCATGTCGCAAAAGAACTTTACTGTGTCGCATGGGGCTAGGCGTCGCATTTCTATTCCTATTCATTCCTCATATGGCCAACAGTGCAGCGTGCAATTTGCCGGGGTGCGATTAGACTCTAGAGCACCTTCTGTGTCACTGCCCATCCTTTGGCACTCAACGATGTACTTCACAAGCGAAACTCAATCTGCTAGACAACAGATCGCTGACAGAAGAAAAGGTCCTTGGGCCACGGCCTATGCATGCTTGCATGCAAAAGGCCACAAACGCCCTTCTACGTCTCTCGAAGGACACTGGACTGTATGAACACTTGTGACAGGGGAGGTTCCTCTGCGACTGACTGAGAATGACTGACTATTGTTTTTCTTTTCTCTCCTTGCCTGTTCTTCCCTTTTCCCACCTCCCCAAGTGTATGGTAGCCAACCTGGCAGGTCCCTGGTTAACCTCCCTACCTTTCCTTCTTCGTTTCTCTCTTGGAGTTGAAGCTACGCAATAACAAAAGTTTTTATGTCGCATCGGCTCCAAATTGCGGTACAAATTCTCAAATCCTCAACAGCTAAAATAATCTGTATTTTGATCACATTGCAATCAGTCCAGTTAAAAACGCACGTAAAGAGCGGCGCCGTTTCGGACCTGAAGCTGGATGATGTACATGTAACCGAACCAGGAAGAGGTGTTTGTAACGTGGTGTGGCCATGCGCTCTCGCGTGCTCCAGTCATCCCGATGCGCTCGTTAAAGGCCACACAATGTCCATGTCACCAAAACCTGCCCGCGCACAGCTAAATCGGCCATTCCATCCTTCTCCGTTCTGTGCTTCTCCACATTCGACAACGGGTCGAGCCTGGTCCTCCGCTGTCACTTCTCTAGGAATGAAGGGAAATGAAGAGGAATAAAAGGTAATGAAAGGGGACGAAGGGAAAGGAATGAATCTTACCTTCTGCCCACTCTTATCTCGTCGAATGGTAAGTGAACTCGGCTTTTGTGGTGGCATGGTCGTGGTGTTGGCGCAGGCGTCAGAGTTGTGTGTGGTACCATCTTCGGTTTCTTTTATGTACCGTGCCTCCCGCTTCACGTCCAAAGCTGTGCTGCACAGCGTGCGCGTTTCTTATCGGTCGCATTGAAGGATGATGTTATTTATTATTTGTTGCGCTCACGGGGGATCGATGCTTTGTACCATACTTACGGTGTTAACCACTACGCATTTAAAATAGGCAAGACAAAGATTTACCCCCAGGACTCGGTCAAGCCAGGTTAGACTGCGTTATCTGGAGGACACCTTTGGCAGTTCGATTGCAGCAGTCTGTCAAGGTCAAACAAGCTTTGCACGGTCATACGACTGTGTTAAGCGCATGCATGGCGCATGACTAGAGCTATTGACAATGTTTGGAAGCAGCAATCTCCATGTAGACTATCTCTTTACGTTTTAGTTTGTCCTACTCTATTGCTCATCAGATGGTGAATATTTATATTGGTGTTTTTTTAATGCGTTAACATTCATAGGGTATTTCACACACTTTCCAGAGGCTATCTATCTATCTATCTATCTATCTATCTATCTATCTATCTATCTATCTATCTATCTATCTATCTATCTATCTATCTATCTATCTATCTATCTATCTATCTATCTATCTATCTATCTATCTATCTAACCATTTTCCCGCGTACCTTGGTCACTGGGTTGTCAGTGGTCGAGTGGCTAGCGCATTGTGCAACTGCGGTGAGGTAACAGGGCTCGAAACCAACCGTCGGAGCAACTTGAGTCACTGAGTGTGTAGCTAGACAGATATATTTCATTGATAGGAAAGACAGAGACGTCGACCTCAGCCAGTGCGCTCCAGCCTGCTACTCAGTCGAGTATGTGGCAATGTGTACATACGCGGCGTCCTTCAACGATCCTCTTTTACGTTGACACGCGTCACTGTCAAGTTGCGGGACTGGGTAGGTACCGCTGTTCGAAGAAACGCTTTCACACCGACTTGGAGTACTGGGTGTGTGCCACTCAGTCTGTGCTGGCCTCCAATGAACCTCTTTGATGCCAACTTGTGTGACTGCGTATGCGGAGGAGGCGTGTGCCGCTCTTCAATGAACGTCTTGGACGCTAACTTGGGCACCTAGGTGTACGACACTGGGGAATGTGGCGCTCTACAATAACAAAAACGATCCCTTAAATTTCTCCGACGCAAAGCGGAATCGAGCCCACGTCACCAGGCTTTCTCAAAGACAGCAATCCGATGCAATAGCAGGCTGCGCCACAAATTCACTGCGTATGTGCCGCTGTCTTAAAAGAAGGGTCCCCGCCGGCTAGTCCCTCAGGACCTCAATAAAAGTTCATTGTCTGTCTGTCTGTCTGTCTGTCTGTCTGTCTGTCTGTCTGTCTGTCTGTTTCGCGCCAACGCTTTAGCGAGCTGCGCCGCGAATGCACTGGGTATGTGTTGCTCTTTAATGAACCTCTCGCCAACTTGGGTCACTACCTGCCTTGGTTGCTTAGTGGCAATAGGGTTGGGCTACTAAGCACGAGATCACGGAATCGAATACCGGCCACGGCGTCCGCATTTAAACGGGAGAGAAATGCGAAAACACCCGTGTTCTTAGATTTAGGCGTACGTTAAAGAACCCCAGGTAGTTCAAATTTCCAGAGTCCCCCACTACGGCGTGCCTCATAATCAGATCAGGGTTTTGGCACGTAATACCCCATAATTTTAATTAACTTGGGTCACTAAGTATGTGCCACTGAGTGTGCGGCAAGCGAAGGAACAATTCTCAGCGTTCGCAGGCACCAGCGTGCTACGCTTCTAGTCTCGGAGGCCACACACGGACTTCTCGGCAGCGCAACTAGATGGCGCAGCGGGTGTAGAAATAAGCGCAAGAGAGGAGCCCAGTTGACGCGTTTGTAAGCGTTGGCACGCACCGGTACGCCATGCATTATGGAAGCCACGCGTAGGCTACGCGGCGGCGATGCTAGAAGGCGCCGAGCGTTCTTAAGGAAGCGCGAAAGTGTAGTTCCGCTGCAGTACACGTCTCATACATAACTCGTTTCGATGGTGGCAATACGTTGTGCCGCTATATTGATTCAATGCTAACGCATTACCGTGGACAGGCATCGGGAGATGGGTTCTTCCGGATTTTTTTTTCATCACAAGTGGTCTGAAATGGGAAAAACAGTGGACGTCGTTTACGCATATTGTTTCGTTATCACGCTCTTCCCTCTACGTGCGAGCTGTATGAACAATATGCGAGATAAGCAGCAGGAGCCATATGGTTTACCCCCGATAGCTTTTATTCAAGTTGCATAGGAAAGAGTAAGAAATTGTTTTTTTTTCCTTCAATCTTACGAAACTGCAGTTTCGTTTCCGCATCCGTTGGTATGAATGGCTGTTACCACGTCGAGAGCGAGCAGCTGTTAAATACGCGCTGCACGTCAGAACTGTCCAGCCATGTTCCGTCTGCGTCAAGAAATTATCATTGTCATATCGTCATAACGATTATAAACGGAAAAATAAATGCTCAAAGAAAAGCGTGCACCTCCACCTCCTTCAAGCGATATCTGTTCCTCTGAAAATTCACATTCCAGCTAGCTGCGTCATGTCTTTTCGCTTTTGATTTTCTAGGGTAAACACATACACTGACCACTACGTCTTTTGACATAAGACCTCTGGTTAGAGCTCCGATGTCGGCGGCTATAAATTTTTGTAAGGCCCTAACGACAAGGCTGTTACCAGTGCGACAAGAAACCACCCTTAAGGATGCAAATATGTTTACAGCATATGCCCAAAGGACATGTATGTGCTCTTGCTAGCATATTATAAGCGACGACGTACACTACACACGAGCCGTGTCATCGTGCGTGGCTAACCTAAGCCTCACTCGCAAATCCATAATTCAGCTATGGTCTTATCACGTGCGACTTTGCCTCATAGCCATTTAAAGTGGCGCGATAACTTTCTTAATGAAGTTCACAAAGGACATACTTCATGTCGACATGGAAAATCGTAGATGTTCGCTTGACCCGAATAAAATGGCATTTATTTATGTATCATGGGACAGATTTTGCATACTAGCTTTCTTTAGTAAAGGTTGCGCAGCAAAACGTGAACAAGAAAGCATGCCAGTTGTACGAGAAAGAGAACATGCGCTTGGTTGTCGCTGTTGTTTTCGGTACGGAACTACGGTCGTTCGCCATCGTCTGATGCCACGTGCGCAAGATCAGATAGGTACTGCACGACAAATCAATTCGTGCCCGGCCTGTAGATGCCTGATGGCCGGTCATACTTGCGGTTTGAGCAAACGCGATCACAGCAACGAAAGAAATAATAATAAAAGGGAGAGAAAGATGCTCGTGCGTTTCGCTCATGCAAGTCGAATATACCTCGAATAACAGTCCCGCTATCTCTGGCTTTCCCGATGCTAATAACTCGAACTACGTAGACTCTACTCTGTGTCGAGAATTGACTTCTTACGAATCTTCGCTGAACCTCTTCTTCGGCTTTCTTTCCTGTGTTTGAATACGAATGTGGACTAGCTCGTAGGAAGGTGGATTGGCCCACAGGAAGGCACGTGCCGCTCCATTTGCATGCCGGACGAAGACAGATGATTGCTTGTAGAAACCTACTTAGACTGTTCACTCGAAATTGTTTTTGGCAAGAAAGAAACATAGATTTCGCAGTGTTAGCTGCTAACAGCACTTCCAGTGGAAAACTGTGCTGCTCAGTTCTGTCCCGTGCACTCCTGTCCGGACTCACCCAGCGCGCATGTGGCAGCGTCAGAAGTGCAGTAGGAGCCTGTAGGTAACAAATAAACAATAGCCCCGGGCAAGCAAAAAAAAAACTATCCAGATTACACTTGGTAGAGACCGATTAGTCATTGTGCACCCTCAAATAAGAGTCGTTCAGAGTCTGTGTTGACACCATAAAGCATCTAAATTATTATCGCAGTCGCAGCTAACCTTGGTGTCTTAGGGCGTGGAGCCGCGGTTGTGGATGGAAGTCTTCTCTTTTATGGACTCCATGCAGTCTTCGGCATATTTCCGTTATCTCTGTGAATATTCCGAGGTCAGCAAAATATTGCATTTTGAAATGCCGTGCGTACCTTTTGGGCATTAACTAATACCAAACTTTGCCTTTGAGTGAACGTGAGCGTATCGAGTATACTGTCGTACACACAAACAGTGCAATTTATGCATGGAGTCTCCAAACTTCGATGATTTTGTTCGCGAATATTGTGCATGGGTACCGTTCAGGCGTCATGCACGGGTGTCATTGTACTGGACGCGGATGTTGTATGTGGGTGCCGTGCCGCCGTTCGCTCCTCTGTGCACGCATGCACGCACGCGAACACACACGCAAACACGAAAAGCTGTATGACACTAGGATGCATCGCACTTCAGGCACCAACTTTCGTAGTTCCGATTTCGCAATACCTGCGCTAAGAAAAAGCGCAAGGACAAGAAGGCCCTACACATTGCGCTGCAAATACTTTTGCTTCATCTAGGTGCTGTTCTTCCGAAATCTGAACCACGCTGCACCAACCGGTTCAATTTCCTATCTGCTTGAACCACCTTTCAATTCTTCTTTTACAAGTATCGCTTTCATTTTCAGTCTTCTTCACGATGGTCCACTTTATCAATTACAATCACTCGAACTGTTCTGCACATGACGACTGTTACGGAGAACCGGATGTGTTTGTGTGCGAAATTATAAGTATGTGCTGTATTTGCGTCAAAAAAAATATCGTAATGGGTAGACCGCCACATGCATTAGTACCCAACCTAAGCATTCCGAAATCATCTGACGAGCGCGCTCTTCCATCATCGTGGTACACTCGTTGTGGACCCGTTGTCCTCATACCGTTGTCATGCCATCGTTGTGACATATCGGCGTCTACCGAACAACTTTGTGCTCACGCCAACGGGCATAGCGAGCCATTCGACGGCCGTCCTCAATCACTGATTAGAGAGCTGAGATACTATGTCCGAACTGCGCCAACGACATGGGGGCAGAGTGTACGCAGGAAAAGCTGCGTGTGTTTTCGAGAGGCGAAACGTGTTCTCTCTTTTCGCTTATCGCTAACCCTGAGACGCACCTCGCACTCTTGAACGAGGCTCTCTTTCGAACCACCCTTGTCCAAGTGACAAGCGAGCGTCAACTATAACGGGTAGCCGTGCCACGATCGCGTATCCGTCAGCTACCTGTCTTGAAAAAGCAAGGTTAACATTTCGTCTACCCTATCGTGGTTCATCTTTAAGTGAAGCGCTGCACACAGTGCATGAAATGGGACGAATGAAAACCGCCACACCACCCTACTCACAATTAAAGTTTCATTTCCTAAAATCAACAGACCTGATTGATTTGTCTTTGTGCCAAATGCTCCTCATACCGCCGTCGTAATACCGCCTTCGTAGTTCAGTGGACGTCATTCGATCGACGAAATTCCATCGTAATCATGCTGTCGTCATTCGATTGAGATTATACCACCGTTTTCATGCCACTGACGTCATTGCGTCGTCGTCGAAGTCGCTGTCGCGCATCCTTTGTCATGCTGTCGTCGTCATTCTGTTGTCGTCATGATGCCATCATGGTCGTTTCATCGCCGTCATTTTAACTTCGTCATCCGGTTCTCGCCTTGCTGTCGTCGTACCAGTACCGTCGTCGACACGCTATTGCTTAACCATCGTCATCAGTTCGGACACATCATCCCATTGTCATGATGCCGTCGTCGTCATACCGCCTTCGTCGTTCAAACGACGGCATTCTATCGTAATCATGCTATCATCATTCAGTTGTGCTTAAGCCGCCGTTCTCATGCCATCGTCCTCATTGCTTCACTTCATCGACATACAGTCGCTGTCATGAATCCGTTGTCATGCCGTCGTCGTCATGCCGTCGTGGTCGTGTCATTGTCGTCATTACAGCTCTGTCGTCCAGCTCTAGGCATACTGTCATCATTACGCCATCGTCATCATACACTCTTCGCCATCCCATTGTCCTTATGCCATCGGCGTCCGACTGTCGTTATTATACCACCGTGTTTTCAAAATTTCCACATCATTGTCGTCATATCAACGTCGTCGTACCACTGTTGTCGTTTCATCGACGTCATTCCTTCGTCATTTCAGCGTCGCCGCTGCGCCGTCGTCATACAGTCATTGCCATGCCGTCATGCTCATGATCAACCTTTACATGTAAGTGTCATAGCAAAGTGGGCCGATACCGGAAAAAATTTACGTCGCACATAGTCGAAGCAACAGAAATCTCAAATTGCTTGAATGGTAATTGCATTACCGTCGACAATCATTGTGAGAAAGACTTTGCTGATTTTTTTTTTTTCACTTCTCTCAATTGAACACACCTCGTTTAATGCGGGTTCTGGTCTCATTTTGTTCTCTTCCCATCTTCCTTCACACTCGGCGGCTCCGGCTCACAGCTTATTCGTTTCTCTGTACATACCCAGTGGCATATAGTTAGTCTGGGGAACTGAAAATATTTTTTCGAGATATGAGCCCATGCCTATATTCAGTGTCCAGGGTTAAACTGCAACCGGCCACGACCTTAACATCACATACTTGCTCCGTCAAGACCTGCAAACTTCCACAACAAAATGTGCGCACTGACATTCACAAGGAAATCAATGACGCGGTATCCAATATTCGCTGACGGAGCATTCATCCCTGCTGTCGGGCAGTATATATATATATATATATATATATATATATATATATATATAAGCCGTAGTGCACGTAAGAAATGTCGCAGTTCTGCCCGAAAGGCGAAACAACGATTGCGATAGCAAATTAGTAGACAGCTATACGAAGCTATACTAAAATAACAAAGTATATTGTGACAAGCAAGCGGTAATTTTCGAGCACCTGAACAGCATGAGGGCGAGTAAAGCGGAAAGCGGTTGGCGAGTACCTTTAACAAAATATATTTAGAACAGAGCTCACGAGATATCGTTCATTGCATGAATTTCGAAACTATGAAGTCTTGGTCTTAATTGTCAAAGTCTTCTCTAGACTATCTACACACAGTTGTCACAGTTTCTGGAGATCATGGAATCAAATAGATAAAATTTGATCCGGGATGCTCTTTAGCGCAGTACCCACAAGAGTTCAGATTTCTGCTATACTATTATGGCCCTTCCTTTTCAGTGACAATATCACACGGTGAAACAAATAACAAAGGGAAATTACATGGCGACAATTCACGTTAACATCGGGGAGGCGATAGTGGATGAAATAGAGTTTTTGGCCCCATATCCACGAACTGATAATGAAGTTCGAACAGATAACAAAGTAACAAACTGATGACGAAGTTCGCATTGCCGTGCAACGTGAACCGCTGTCCAGTTGACAAATCAAGACGGCGCCATGGTGTTGGGCTGCTAAGCACGAGGTCGCTGGATCAGATCCCGGCCACGGCGGCTGCGTTTCGATATGAGAGAAATGCGAAAACACCCGTGTACTTAGTCTTAGGTGCGCGGGAAAGAACCGCAGGTGGTCCAGATTATTCCGGAGTCCCCCCCTGTGTTGTGCCTCATAATCAGATCGTGGCTTTGGCACGTAAAACACCATAATTAAAAAGGAAATCAATGCGGCGCTGCCTGATTCCTTGGCGCACACGTTCTATCATGTCATTGTAGAAGTTTGAATTTATTGCGTGACCTGTATGCCAATATTCATGGGGCACGAAGTCTCTAGCATCAAACAGTACGATCAAAATTATCTGTGTTTCCGATGGTTGTAGCTTAACTTGTTTTGAGGGATGTGAACCATGATTTCGCTATTAGGTGCATTGTCGCTTGTTTTGAGGGTCTCGTTGATATCACAAACTTTCATTTCCTACAGTGAGGCTTAAGATAAGTTTGAGATCACTCGATCCTATTCAAAAGTTCAGGCGCAGTTGTTCATCTGGTTTCCTTCCGTTCATCTGTCAGCGTATGATCGACAAGTTTTGCATTCAGTTTCCGTATCTCTAAATTCTAGTATAAGATCGGGCGACATAGCATTTCCGATTGATTTCATATGTTCTGATATTAAGCTCACAATAGTATGGAAATTTTCATGCAGTAAGTGTCTCACACACTACACATTTGCAACGGTATATGACGTTGACGGATAGCCAACTCTGGGATCGTCTTGCACCAAATCCCTGCCCTCCGGAAGCCTTTGCTGCCATTGAATACACGGCTACGGGATGATGCTTCTTCACCATTTACTGGATTAATCCTGTTCCTTGTCTCATTAGGGATTTTCCTAACCGGACGGAGAACTTCATGTTAGCTCTCTGCTCAGGATTTGTGTCCACTATGTCACTCACGGAACGTCCAACTAAGTCCACAAATAAGTCAAACGTCATCATCGTCAGCCTGTTTACTGCAGGACGTAGTTCTCTCCCAGTGATCTCCAATTTCCCCTATCTTCTGCCAGCTAACCGCATTCTATGCTTGAAAATTTGCTAATTTCGTCACACTATCTAATTCTCGGCCGTCCTCAACTGCACTTCCCTTCCCTTGGCACCCATTCTGTAATGCTAATGGTCTGCGAATTATCATCCCTACGCATTGTATGGCCTGCTCAGCTGCATTCTTTTTTTTTTCTTTTAGTATCAGCTCTAACATAGGCTACCCCGGTTTTCTCTCTAATACACAGTGCTGTCTGAACGTCTCTTAAGATTACGTAACATATTTCGTTTCATCGCTCATTAGGTAGTCCTTAAGTTCTGAAGCTTCTTTGTTGACCTCCGAGTTTCTGCCCCATATGTTAGAATACAATGATTGCACACTTTCTTTTAATGATAGCGGTAAGCCGCCGGTGAGAAATTGCGAATACGTGCCGTATACGCTCCAACGTATGTTTATTTTTCTATAAGTTTCCTTTTTGTAATCAGGGACTCATGAATGAATTCTAGGAGCTGACAACTATTCATGAATTCTCGTTTTCTTGCCATACAGTTGAACACTATCTTTGTCTTCTGCACAATAATATTCAACCCTAAAATTACACTTTGATGGTTAAGGTCCTCGATCATTTGCTAAAGGTCTTCTCCAGCGTTGCTGAACAGGGCAATGTCATGTGCAAGCCGCGGGTCTGTGAGACATTCACCATTTATTCTCACTCTTAGTCCTTTCCAGACTAGTAGCTTGAATCCATCTTCTAATCGTGCAATTAATAGCGTTGGAGAGATTGCGTCTGCGGGCTTGACCCCTTTCTTGGTTCATACTTTTTCACTTTTCTTGTGGCGTCTTTATAGGTGTTTCCTAACATAGTAAGGTACTCCCGGTGTACTCCTTGACTACGCAACGCCTGCGTCACTGTTGGTATGGGCTGGCATCTCTGCTGAATCAAATGTTTGCTAAAAAATTAAATTCTGTTGATTTATGTCCCACAACCACGAACTGGTTATGATGTTCTCCATAGTGAGGGACTCTGGATTAATTCTGACCACCTGGAGTTCTTTAACGAGCACCTATTGCCGGGTACACTGGCGTTTTCGCACCGTGCGTAAACACCCGTGTACCATGCATGTTCGTGAATTACGAAAGCCATACAAAGAAGTTGGTTGGCTTTACTAATACATGTTGATGGCATACATGTTATCTATTCTAAAATACCTGAAGCACGCCTGTTCTCTTGGTAGACTGAATTCTAGTGTTGCCCTCTTTCTATTGGTAATTACCTTGGTGAACACCTTGTAAAATATTGAAAGCAAGCTAATGGCCCCACAATTCTTCAATTCTTTAACGTCTCCCTTTTAAAGCGACAGTATGATGCTGGTATCCCCCCAACTGTCTGGTACACTAACTTTTGAGGCATTGCGATATAAGGGTCTCAAGCTTTTCGAATATTGTCACGTAGTAGTGACGGTGAAGAAAGTAGCAAAACTGTGAAGGACGAAATTTGCGTTTTATTGGGCGAACCAGTGTCCTCAAAAACAAGCTACACTTAAAGAACAACGATAGCGGCAAACACAGTCAGTGATTGTCTAAAATCTGATCTACCGGTCAAGCACGGCGGCTTTTATGCATGAGTCATCCAAGTTTCCAGAGTAATCACTGGTGCCCGCATGTCTTCCACAAAGTTCTACACCATTCGCGTCGCGTACACAATCAGATTACACAAGCTTCGGTGACAACAGACAACGCATAGAACCGTCGATAACATTCCAGTAAGTTCCAGCCATGCAGGCGCGTCTTGCGCTGAGCGATAACTAAGTTGTTAAGTTGGTGAAATGAAATCCCCAAGAAAAGAATAAACGAGTACATATGTACAGATAAATAAGTGTGAATATGTCCTCCACCTTTGATCAAATCGACGTATTCAATCTTCTCCTCCCGTTTTTCCTTGGACATGTGTTGCAAAGCCTTTCCAGTCTCATCGCCAGTTATACATAAAACTTCAACCCAGTTGGATACGTCCGATTCAGGTTACGTGGCTGCTCTAGATAGTGTGCATTTCAGTACAGAATTTATCGTCGTTATTGCAATGTCATCGAAATTGCTGATGACATCTCGTGCCAAGTTTCTTTCTCACTAATTTTATGCTGCCACCATTTTTTACTGCTTCCTCAACATTTCCAATGTTATAAATTTGAAAGTCTCTTACTTTCTTCTTGTATGTCAGTTCTGACAGCTCGTCCATTTTCAAGTCGAAGTAGCTAAACACAGTTCTGCCACCTAGTGAGTGCACATGGAAATCCTTCCAAGGCTATGTCTGCTCTGAGCCTATACACAGCGACTCCGTAATACCCACTTCTTGAGTTTGAATATTATAGAAGAAGAAGAAATAATAATCCTAGAACTTTTCTAACTAAGGGTACAAATGCGCAGTATTGCATTTCGATTTTTAGGCTTCGCGTTAGTTTCTCTATTGTTCTCGGAAAGCAGATATCTTTGAATGCCTTGCAACAGCCTGATGTAATGCGCCGACTTGTGGTCCCGTGCTTGAAGGCCCTCCGCGCATTGATGTCCAGTGCACAGTTGCACAGTGAGTACATAAACCCTGTATGCTTCAATGTAAGTCCTGCGACAGTAAACAGCGGAATAGGGAGACGGCTGTACAAAACGAAAAGCTAATCAAAGTTTCGACTTTGCTGCTACTGCTACTACATTATCATCTTGTGAACCTGTTGTAGTTTTTCTAGATATATTCGAGTTGTTTTTGCTGTCGGTGTGATCACCGGTTGTCGCCCTGCCAGCTCTGCATATTGTTCATTTGGCGGGGTGGCTCACCGCGTCGTTGCGGTCATAAAAGATAGCACTGCAGCATCTGTTCTTGTTTGCATACACTGTACTGTCAAAGAGGAACTCTTTCTCATCTGTCAATTTTCTCTTCCCTACAACGGATATTTGGACAATAGCAGCAGCTGTTGTTTCATGGCTATGGTGTTTTGCTATGCTGAGCACGGGTTCACTGGTTTGATTACCGTCCACGCCATCGGCGTGGACCGTAATCAAAAAGGGCACTTCAAAAATGGCACTTCAAAAACGCCTGTGGGCGGAGATTACGGCACGCGTTCAAAGACGTCAGGTGACCCAAAACTAATTCCGAACCCTCCACTGCAGCGTCTCTCATAGTACACGTGCTGCGTCGAGAAGTTAAAACACTGCAATTTTTGAAATCGATCGGCCTCAGTGACAGACTCTATGCATATAATGGTTAGCTTCACGTGTGCAGACTCCTACAGTCAGTGCATCGCTCCCCCTACCTCGCTCTTTATCTCTTGGTTGTCCTTTTTCTCCCTTTAACACATTTTCGAATGAGTGCAGCAAACCAGATGCGCGTGTGGTGGGCCCCCTGGTTGAGAAAAACAAATAAATCTAGCCCCTCGGTTTCGTTTCTTCTTGTTCATTACATAGAGAGGGTCTCGACACCGGCAGATGTGATGCTTTCAGGTAGCACACGAGGCTTTATTGGTCAACTGCCTGCTCTTAAATTTCGCGTACTACGTTACGCCTGCGGCAGAAAGGATATTCTACATCTGCTGCCACGGCTGTGTCTTGTGGCAGTGGCTAACACTCCCAGGACTATGTCTAGCACGTAAATAATACTCCATAAAGTGGATGAGTAAGCGGCGAAGCTGTAGCTCGATTGGTGAGAGCATCTCACTCATAATGCGAGGACGTGTGCTTGGATCCCACCTGTGACAAGTGTTCCTTTCGTCCACTTTCATTTCTACTTAATTTATCCCTTCTACGATCCAGTTAAGACAAGTTATTTGCGCTACGCTTTTCCTGGTGTCGCGGTCGGTTGGTTTCATGCGACTGTGTCTAACAATACTGGTGAAACTGCAGTGCTGCCTTTTGCATTTCGCTTGCATGCGTACGGCAACGCCAAAGTCAACACGCGTCTATTTGCGAGCCCAAAACATTCTCCCATAGCGACGGACTCGACGCGCATGGGAACGCGCGAGTTTAATCAGGGATCCAGAAGTTCCCATAGCTACACCTGCGGACAACTTTCTGTGGCAATGAAGGGAAAGCTACGGGCGCGTGGCTGCTGCACAGGTGTTACGGCGTCAAGTAGTCCGCCAGCGTTTGACAGTGCTTTTGGTTGCTCGGAACAGATGCTGAATCGACGCAGCTTCACGTGCGACGGTTTCGCGTTTGCCCAGACGCGGAGAAGGGAAAGGCTGTAAAATAAGTAAACTTTTACATTCAGCGATGTATTTTATCTCATTTAACTGTTTCTGATAAGGTGTTTATGTTTCCTCTTCCCCAGGTTAAACCAACGTGGATGAAAACATGGGACTCTCTTCGGAAGCGCTCACACTTATGCACGCTTTGCCTCCGTAGCTTTCCCTTCATTGCCACAGAAAGTTATCCGCGAGTATAATATGTGAATCTATCTAGTTGAACCGGACGTGTGCCGGTGGACGCAGCTTGTGAAAGACTTGGCGGCCTTTATGGAGCACGCCGCTTTCCGGCGGGCCCTTTTGATGCGGAGCAACGAACGTGACGGGGACGCCGACATCTCACGTCCGTGCTCGTTGAGGCAAACTTATTTGAAAACTGATAGCAGCGGCCCGTATGTGAACCCCCCCAAAACATGTCCGGTCCGAGGCCATTGTCTACGGCGAAGAGGCTTCACAGACCGTTGACGCTTATCATAAATTAAGCCCTTTTCATGCGAAAAGGTCTCTTCGCTCAGCGTCATCCACTGTAGATTGTCTTCCAGTCAGATTGATCGCTACGCGCGATGCGGAAACGGTGGCGTGCACACGTGCTCGTTGAAGGATGAAAATTGTGGACTCCGAATTGGAACGGTGGACAGCCCAGAAATCAATTAAGCGCAGCATTCGACATGACGCGAAAACAGAACTGCTTTCTTTTTTTACTTCGTATAGGCCTGAAGCTTGCAGGGTTATAGATATTGGAGTACTAGAGTTTTTGTATAGTGGGGAACAAAAAGTTCCTCACGTTCGACTCTATCGATTACTATGAATTGTTATAACCATCCACTGTAGCCGCTTGCTAGAGCAGCTAACCCGGCGCGTAGAGCCAGAGTGGTTACCTGACTGTTGTAAACTTATAGCGTTGAATGGGGGCAGGAAGTGCATGCCACCTCCCTGACGCGTTCGCAACACTGTTGGGATAAGTTAGGTTTGGTCGCCAAAAAAAAAAAAAACGAATGTCGAACATGAACCGACTTGCCGCAACTCGCTCGGCCTTTTTCAATCCCCCGCCAATACGGCGCTAGTTAAGCGACTTTGCTCAATCCATGATGCCGGCGAAAATGGGGTGGCGTCCAGTGCTTACTCGATTGCGCAGTTGTTAGCCCACGACTGGTGGGAAAGAGTCCTCGGCGAGAAAGAGACTCGATAACGAGCTGTTGGACCGATAGCCATTACTAAATTGATGCGCGCGTCTCCGAAACATATGCCGGTGCAGCAGGCGCTCTCTTCGCTTCTTTTATCCTCCCTCGTCTATACTATAGTCGCCGGCTCTGAGGCCCCTGCGTTATCTATACCACACATTAGGAGATTATTTCAGTCGAACCGCGGCCAATTTGCTCTCGGTAGCCTTCTTCTTACTATTATTTCGCTTTTTGCGGCCGTTGCCGTGTGAATAATAGAGGATGATCACTTTGTAATTGTCAGCGTGTGTGGCACACACACATCTCTTTGGCCCGCCGTGCTGCGAGGACAGATGGATCCGTCCCTTCAGTGCCGACAAAGCTATCGCGCTGAGGCATGCATTTCTCATAAGCCGACTGCCGAGACAGGGCCGGAGGGAAAGCGAGAAGGAGAAAAGAAATATGGAGGCTGAGAGGTGGGCCTAGAGGGAGGAAATCCCCCTGATGAAACACAGGACCCCCCTCCCCCCACTAACAGCCAAGCAACTTCGCCGTACTCTTCGTTTTTCCCGTCGCATCGAGACTCTCGCGGCTCCTCGATGCGACGTGACGATCCGCGCGCGCTGAGCTGAGACAGCCGGCGCGCGGCCCAGCGGCGGAGTCACGTCGTTCGCCGTGGTCAATCAGGCGCGTCAGAAGAGAAGCATGAGAGCACGGAAAAGGGGAAAGCTCGAAAGGCGTAACGGGGCGCCCCTCCGAAACCAAGTCAAAATGAATTATGAACGCCTCGCGCGATGCGAAATTCTTCTTCGTCCCGCGGAAGGTCGCCGGCTGTGAAGATAAAAGAGCGTTGAAATATTAGGTTCAGAGGAGGCGCAAGGAAGGGGGCGAGGGTACGTCTTCTCTCATCGAAGTGCGTCCCGATAGTCCCGATAGCAATATGAAATGGGGCCATCATATCTCCGAGCGTATATAGACCAAGCGTACTCAAAATAAACGGAAAGAAATAGGCTTTCGGCTGAATCTATTCCATGCAACTCAGATGCTTTATTCCTGTTTCTTATGGTTGCTCTTTAACGGAGAACTTCGTCGCGTAGCGACGCCTCGTTTCGTTGTACTGAGGAATCCCCGATCGCTCACAGAGTCCACAAAAGAAGCGGCCTTGGTAACGTGTGGTTCATAGGATTTCGCAGAAGCGAGAGCCGTGAAGATTGCAGGATTACGCAGTGGGGAAGGTGATGTCATATTACCAGCGGCCTGCGATCGGCATACCTCCTTCTCCAGCCAAGAAGACATCCTTCTCGCCGAGTCCAGTGAGTCGCGGTGAATTCGAAAGGCCCGAGTTGAAGTCTAGACGCCATGTACGGCTAACTTCGCTGCTTACTGCGATAATTTTCTGTGGCCGAAATGTCTCCCTGGTTTTCGTTTTCCCATTCCACAGGGCGTAATCGTTGCGGGTAATCGGTGTGACGAAAGCCTGCTCGTATATATATATGATGATGATTCTTGACAGCGACGCGTAATTTTGCCAGTCTCGCGTTCACGCTTTCTCTCGGGTATATATATACTGTGTAATGGACGTTATTAGGAACCGTCGGTGTTATCTTTTCGGCTGTTCTTTCGTAACTTCGTGATTGCAGGGAGGCGCAAGACAGCGCTTTATCCTGAGTTCTTTCACGCCGCACTGTTCGTTCGTACCAAGGCTGCTGCGCGCGCAAATTTATTCAGACAGCCGACGTAAGATCGATTAATATTTGGTGTCTACACACAGTGGTTGTTGTCATGACTGTGCACAGCTTTTTTTTTCTTTTTTTTTTTTTTTTACTGCCGTCTATATCGACGTTAGGAAGAATACTAGTGCGGGAATCGGTAGGCCGCTATGTTCCCCCGTAGTAAATGGAAACTACTTTAAGGATTATTATTGCCTTCACCGGGGGCTATATAGACTGTACTGCTGAAGAGACAAATCTTTAAAAGGTAAAGGTGCGGACAAGAAGTGTTTGGAAAATCTATACACCAGCTCAGTTCTGTGCTGCACCGGCTCCGTGGGAAGCGTGAACTGAATGCCATAGAAAACGATGCGTGGAGAAAGGAACGCCGAAGTCCGAACGAATACAGGATATGCGTCGGCAGCTCAGCTATTACCAGCCGTGAAACGCGCTGAGCCCCCCGCCGCACAGCATCACAAGAGTCCGACATCCAAGACAGAACTCAATAGGTCAAGACTTAGCGCTCACCGATCGCGTTTCTCTCTTCCTTTGCATCGCCCAACCTGTCCCGTACTTTTAACTCCTCCTGTTCCAAGGGAGTATTTGATGCTCCCGCTGCTAAAAACTGATACACTCTAAAGAAAGTTTACACCCTTTGGGGAGTATATTTACCACACAACGATAATCGTCATCTGTCTTGCCCGCATTTCCTTTTTTGGAAACACTGCGCTCGTTACTTTCCTGTCGAGAATGCTCTGTCATGCTGATAACGCGCAGGCCGTTCGTGACTTGGAAGTACCGGACTCGCACCGGTAAAGAAAGGAAATGCGGGCAAGACAGATGACGATCATTGTTGTGTGGCAAATATACACCCCAAAGGGTACAACTGTTTTTACACTCTAAAGAGTTTGCACCCTTTGGGGTGTATCTCTGCCACACAACGATAATCGTCATCTGCCTTGCTTGCGTTTCCTTTCTTGAAAACGCCGCGCCGGCTACTTTCCTGTCGGGAATGCTATGTCATGCTGATAACGCGCATGCCGTTCGTTACTGGAAAGTACCGGGCGCGCCGCGCTAAAGAAAGGAAATGCGGGCAAGACAGATGACGTTTATTGTTGTGTGGCAAGATACGACTCAAAGGGTGTAAACTTTTCTTGGGGTGTAGAGGGTACACTCTGAGGCAAAGTTACACCCTTTGGCTTGCCCCTTCTGCCACACAACAATAATCGTTATCTGCCTTGATGCGTTTCCTTTCTTTAACGCTGCGAGCCCGGAACTTTCCAGTAACGAACGGCACGCGCGTTATCAGAAGGGGCACTCCAAAGGGTGTAAACTGCTCTATGCTGATAACGCGCGTGCCGTTCGTTACAGGAAAGTACTGGGCTCGCAGCGTTAAAGAAAGGAAACGCATCAAGGCCGATAACGATTATTGTTGTGTGGCAGAAGGGGCAAGCCAAAGGGTGTAACTTTGCCTAAGAGTGTACGCGCGCACGCTCGCGTCCGCGCGCCCACGCACGCGCAGACAGTGCGGCACGGCTCGCATGCGTCGAAACGGGGCGCGATCTCCGTGAACAGCTGCTCTCTGTTATCGCGCGCTTAGGCTGCCTCGCGTCGGCGCGCCTGGCTATGCAGCTACGGCGCGGTAAGTCCAACTCTAAGTGAAGCAGATTTATATCACGCAAGAAAGTGCTTAATCTTTCATTTTTGTGCAGATCTAACGGCTCTAAAAATATAACAGTTACGTTTATAGATATCGAAGCATTTTGAAACACTGTCAATAACAAAGTATCGATTAGCGTCTTCCAAGGCGTCTATGAGTGAGCCATAGAGCTGCAGCAGAACTGATAGTTGGGCGAGTTGGTACGAATTTGGACGAGTTGGTACAGCTTTCCTCGTTAAGAATCCCCGATCCGTTAGCAATCTGTAATTCTGAGGCTGCTGTACAACATTTGAGGCAAAACAAAACAAAAGGATGCAGCGCCTTCAGTGTTGACGTACAAGATTTATTTTACTCGATTCCCCACACAGAGCTGTTAAACAATCTTAAAATGTGTATTTGCGAAGATAATGATGAAGTAAAATTTAGAAATGACAGCGGAGCACCCGTGGAAAGCTTTATGGAAGTACTATTCCTTTATCTTAGTTCTTCTCTTGTCGGTTGGAATGAAGCAATGTATGTGCAAAAATCAGGTATATGTATAGGTTCCAAGGTAGCCCCAATACTAAGCGACATTTTTCTAGCTCGTGTAGGCCAAAGTATTCACAGTGCTTTAGGAAGCTTGGCAAAAATTTTCCGATTTGTCGACGATATTTTGGTTATTTTTGATGGGAATGAACATGGCTGTAATGTGGTTAATGTACTGAAAGTGTTCCATGAATGTGCCCTAAGCCTTAAGTTTACCCATGAGATTGCCAAAGAAAACGAACTGCAGTTTCTAGATCTTTCTCTGCGACTGCTACCCGATCACACATGCTGGATGTACAGCCCTAGATCAAAAAAGCCCATTTGGCAGTACAAATCAGGACATTTGAAGATTGTAAAAAGCGGAATTGTGGTGTCTTGCCTTCGGGCATCTTTAGTAAAATCTTGCCACCGAATAAAAGGAAGCTCTGCCAATCAGGTAACAAGACTAGCTTCAGTGGCATTCCCGGAACACATTATAGTCAGAGCGGCCGAAAAGGTAATAAACATAGTAAAGGGTATACAACCCACCGATTCAAGGAACAGGCTTAGCACGAACAAAAAGCGCCTTGCAGTTGTACCTTACGTCCATTATTTTTCCCATGGGCTAAAGAATGTTGCCAGCCGGTATGGCGTTGAAGTGGTTTTCAGCGGTCCTAACAATGTGCAAAAACTGTGCCAAGCTATTTCCAATAAGTTAGACAATAGGGTAAACAAATGCGGCTGCAGTCTAAAAGAAGATAAAAAATTCACAAAGTGCAGAATAGGTGTTGTGTACCGGCTTCCGTTAACCTGTGGCAACATGTACATAGGACAAACCGGTCGGTGCATAAACACCCGTCTAAAAGAACGTGAACGTTCTCTCGGTAAAGAAAACCATTCGCACTTGTCGAACCACTGTAATCTATGTCATTGTGATCCAGTATTTTTTGACACTGACATTTTGTTTTCAGATAAAAACAAACTAACACGTGAAATCACAGAAGCATTTCATATCAAAAAGTGCGCAGAAAAATGCATAAGCCAACCATCGGTTGCAATCACTGAAAATGAATTTGCTTTTCTTAAATACTGATTGAACCTTCTTAATTTGTTTTTAATCTGTTTCTGTTTTACTGACCACTCTTGTTGCACATGCTCAGCGCTGATAGCTGGGGTATTTATGTTCTGTATCTTCCTGAGAATAAACAGTTGTGAGTAAGCGCTCGTGTGTCTCCCTTCACTGTGTCCTTGTCAATTGTGTGCGCTAAATGTTTTACTCTGAGCCATAAAGTTTCTCACTGTAACACCTAGAGGGAACTATGGCGCCACCTTCTATGGAAGTTTCCCAAGGGGCGCTGTGCTGTCATGGGAATGACGGTATATGTGTCTGCTAGGCTAGTGTTGACTGGTGTTGTAAGAGGCTTCGTCGAAAACGTGGATATGGCTACACAAATAACGCGTTCTTAAAGTAAAATCTTCATAAAAGGTTTTCGTTTACTCTTATTACATCTTCCAATGAAGTTTACTCCCCTACAACGCATAACCTAGAGAAGGAAAGCAATACCAGGCGACAAACTCTTCAATACAAGCGCGAATTTTGTCGTATATATATATATATATATATATATACGTCCTCGAACATTCGCGGCCGGCTGATGATTTTTGCATTTCATATAGTTGTACATGCAATGATAAGTTGTCATAATTAAAGAAAACATGTTTTTGTGCAATAATAACGCTAAAACAGCTTTTCACACACTGTTTTAGTGGAAAATGAATCATCCTGGCAGACGGAACGGTGCTTGCCTCTAAGGTGTCGTGACTCTCCTAGAACGATGCTAATTCGAAGTCACAATATACCGGCATTCCCAACACAGCAGCGCCAGATTTCCCTCTAGGTAATATAGTGAGAAACTGTATGGTATGAGCCCAGTCGCGTGCTGTCGCTCTCATGGCAGCCCATCTTTGTTGATGCAAACCGCCATTCCTCGAGAGGCGCGGCAGGCGCAAGGCCCGTAGACACGGGCTTGCGCGCGGCCGCAAGCGTACGTGCGGTCTGGGCTGCAGGCGCCCGTTCATGCGGCGAGCGTCGGCGTCGGCGGCGTGACCGAGAGAACGAGCACAGCAAAAGACGAAAGAGTCAACGCAAAGCGGGAGATAAAGACGCGAGCCGCGAACGGCGGAGACCAATGAGAGTGGCCCCTTCCATGACGTGCGCGCGGGAAACTGGCGTCACCCGGGCCCGCCCGACCACTCGATGCGTACTAGCTTGTGGTCTCAGCCGGACAGGTCGTTCCGTACTATCGTCTGCTAGCGCCAGCTCTCGCTCGGGCTTGTTTGGTTAGCTTGGTTTGGTCTCGTTCGCGCTTGTTCCGGTTGTCATGGTTCGCGATTATTTTGTAATCTGTTTGTACGCGCGACGCGAAGTGCGTAGTACTTTCTGGAAGCCACGCAGCACCAGCCATTACACTGGAACGTTCGACGAGTCATGCATAAAATCCGACGCGCTTGTCCCGCAGATCAGATTTTCGACGATTGTCGAATCTGCTACACGTCGCTGTCGAATTCTTTGCCTCAATATGCCGCGAAATGAAAACACGTATAGAGCTGCGCTCAAATTTCGCATTAGGGAGTATTGTAATCGTCGATGAATTTTTAGCAACATGTTTCCGTCACGCCGACTACGCCGATGGATTTTCACATAATGGGACATAATGCTTCCGCATTAAAACGGTCAAACACTCCATTCTATATGAACGCTAACCTACAGGCGGAAACTTGGTGCATACCAAGGTTGGAAAAGACGCTATGAACAGCAGAACAGGCGATAGAACAACAACAAAATATTATAGGCCTAATGGAGTAGAGAGCAAAGTGGTGTAGCTAACATTAAGAGGAATAAATTCAGTTGCGCAGGTCATGTGCGTGCGTAGAGGAGATGACCGGGGATCTATTAGGGTTACAGAATGCGTGCTAGGGGAAGCGAAGCGCAACTGAGGAGGGCATAGAGCTAGGTGGTGATATCAGATCAGAACATTTGCAGGCGCGGGTGTTAGTAAGCTGACGCTGTATACATAAGCCACGGTTAATTGGTAATCGCTGGCGCAGGCTTTCGTCCGGCAGTAGACTTAACACAGCCTGATGTTGATTATGAGGACGACGTGTTCATCAGTAGTATACACAAGTATGTGCGTGCTTGCGTGTGTCCACGAGCCTACGCACGCCAACACTGTGACTTGGTTCTAACACAATTCCCTGCGAGTACTTCCCGCGTGGTGCCGTACCAAAAAGCTGCACGAATGTAACGATGGCGTCATCGGAATGGCACAGGGGGAAAAATTATACGCGACGTTATCTCGCCTGCGGCCATTAGGCTAATATGAAATTCAGTGCGGCTGAAGTCCCGAAACTCGCTCGTCAGCACCACTTACCGGCGCAAAACTTAACGCGGTTACAGCGCTATCTTCACATTTCGTCGGCTGAAACAAACGTAAATAAACCCTAGCATCGCAGCCTAGAAGCTTCACTGTGGGGAGACCTTTTGCGCTCGAGCAACAACGATGTGCGTTAGCTGCGTTGCTCAACATTTCAACTCCGAATAGAGACACGTGTTTAGTGCGCCTCTTAGATCATCGTAGACTGGCCCAGGAACGTACCTCGTGAAGTCACTGCCCTTTCCCGAGTCTTCTTAGGTCGCAATGCTACCTTTCTTTCTTTTTCCCCATCCTGCTCGCTTCAAGCGGTGACGAGCGTCGCTAAGCTGCCGAGCACTGTCTTAACGCCTCGGCACAGAGTGCGTTGTGCAGTGTTTTTTCGCGCTTTGCCCACCGGCGACCGCTGATTGAAATTAACGAGTCCTCGCGCCTGCAAAGCGTCCCGGGGGGATGCGCGGTCGCGCATGCGCGCGCGACTAATTATGACTCGTTTGCGACTGCAGCGCCACCTCGATGCCGGTGCGGAAGCCACCGCCGCCGCCGCCACCATCCGAAACTGGGCAGAGTGGGCTCGTTCGTTGCTTTCCCGGGGGCGCCGAGACGGGCGGCGAACGCAAATGGCTGCACGGAGAGAGCGCGCTTGCGCTTCTCCCAGCGGTCGGGCGAAATTAAAACGTCAGGAGAAGTTGCCGTCGGGATCCCGCGGGGCCACCTCCTTCGTCGGAGAAGAAGCTGGAACAGAAGAAGCTCGTTTTCGCGGCGCGGCTTCCCGATCTTCGCTTCCCCTGCCCGGCCCGGCGCGTCAAGTGACTGCGTCCCCAAAGGATCGCTATAGCACTGAGAAACTATGCAGGGCTGCTCCACGCCGAGTAGACGGTTCCGCATTGCAGCTGCGTCTATTTGCTCCTTTTGTTGTTCTGGCTCGCCACATGCCGTCCCGCCCCGGTAGACGTAGTCTGCGGCAGAGTTACTTTCTTACTTCTAACCCTGCTCAATATACTGAGGCGTTTCCTTCAGGACTCCCTTTATCTCTACCGTCCCTGACGTGGCTTCCTGGCTGTACTCTGGCAAGCCTTGATTAGTTCTGACGAACATAGGTCGGCTTATTTTCGTGTTTGCGCTAGAAGTATAGGTCGGACCGCCACGAGGCTGGTTAAGCTCGAGCCGACTTACGGCGTCGTCTGAGCGCACTTCTTTGAATTTAAGATTGGTGCTTGCGCAGACGCTGCCTCTCGTGTCGACGGGTTCACGTTAGATGAGCAGGTAGTGGTGTAGACTCCTGCTGAACTACCTTCTCTAGGCACTGCGAACGTTGCTAACTTCCCAAGCAAACACTGATAAATCCTAGCGACGGGATCTTACATTGACTGACTCGGCGAGATTCACAGAGGACGCTTTCACAATGAGACCTCGAACCCCCCCCCCCCCCTTCCCCAGACACACACACACAAAAAAAAGCTGTCTCCTCTACAATAAAATAAAGGTTGGGCGACATTGTAAGACTTCGCGGTTGATTAAACAGCGCAAAGCAGACAAAAGCACTAGAGAAGAAGTTAGTGCGTCAGCGCTCGTTCGGTCTGGTTCGTGTCTCATGTTTTCTTCGCTTTCGGGCTGTTTAGAAGTAGGTCTAGATGTCTCGTCTGCCGCTTGCATATCACGTAAACACAAAGTTTTAGGTGTTAGGTGCCACATTTAGCTTCTTTGGGACAAGGCAGACACACAAAGCGCCGGCATTTTAAAATCGGAATTAGAGGCATTATATCCAGCCGGTACAGTTTTTGTTCGTGGTTCCTTGCCGGTTCACAGAGCAAGCGTTTTCTTTTAACGCTGTTTAATTGCACAGTATTTGAACAGTGTTGATTATTTGTGAGATGCTTGCATCGCATGCAACTCTGTGGAATATTTAAGCACCCCACGCGAGTTAAGATGAGGCGCTCCGGTGTAGCAATTGCCGGCATGCGTTTTCATGGATAGATCCGCCTGTAGCTTCAGATACGTCTCCGCCTCCAAAAGGTATCACGAAACACGGATTCCCCATTTACCTCACAATCCCTGACATGCACAAATGTCTTATATGGCGGTTTCGGCAATATTCTAATTGGCTCAGTCTCACATGTTCCAAATGTTTCCAGATTATCTTCAAGTTTTCACAGATGCATCTGTACACAACGACGGTCAAGGTGCCTCTGCAGCGTTTTGCTGCCCTACAACTCAAGTACGACGTATCTTTCAAATACCTCATCCAACTTCGTCAACAACTGCGCAACTAGCTGCAATTAATGTTGCACTGAAATACGTGCAAGAGGAGTTAACTAAATCGAAGGTTGTCATCTTTACGGACTCCCGTGCTGCCCTTAGCAGGTTACATTGCAGTAAGCTTGATTGTCCACTTGTGCGCAGCATTACTGACTCTGCGAGCAAAATTACATCACGTGGGGTATCTCTCGTTGCTCAATGGATACCTTCACACGTAGGAATCGCCGGAAATTAAGAGGCTGATCGGCTCGTTTCAAGTTGCGCTCATAGCAACTGTGACTGCCCAGAAATTTTGTGCAAGCTTGATGACGCTCGTCTGCTGATTCGTCGCCACCTTCTCAAGCAGCATCCAGATCAGCGCGTCGCAAATGGAACGTTCCCGCCCCATGTTCTTGGTCGAGGCTTGCCTCGTCGCGCTAGAGCACAACTGCTCAAGCTGAGGGTTGGTTGCGTGAACGTGCACGAACGTTTATACAGACAAGGGCGTGTGGCAAGTCCATTGTGTACGTCTTGTGGCTGCTACGTGACACTTCAGCACCTTATATTTGAGTGTCCCGCTTTCAGTGCGCAGCGCATGTCGCTAGCGAGAAACTATCATCTCCTTGGCCTGCGGTGTGCGACACTCGAAGAATGTTTATACCCCAGTGGTTGTGCATCTAAACGTGATCAGGCCCATCGCGCCCTTCTAACCTTTCTAGAGTTAACTAACTTAGGTTCACGTTTTTAGCGTGAACATTCAACATTCTGTAGTAGCGTGACCTTCAGTGACCGGTCCTACTGTGTGTGATCAGTACTGTGCCCTAACACTTCTTCCTTCGAAGACGGGAGGTGGCGGGTTCAAACACCTTGTAGTGTATATTGTGAACCGACTACCGGTGAAACGGTGATTGCGTGCAGCTGTACTTGGCGTCTCATCGTGAAGAGCACGATTAGCCTCATAGCGAACTAGCCATGGATGTGGTTGATAATTGTGGAGGCTGTTCGACGCGGCGTCACTTTAATTCCGGCTGCAGAGTCGAAACTCGGCAGAACAACGTGCGTAGTGTACTGTGTTCTACTTTAGTCTTTAGATTTGTCCTGTTGCTCTTCCTTTCCTCTTTCCTCCCCTCCTTCCTATCTTCCATTTCTGTGTTGCTGTCGCCTCCCTTCAGAAGAGTAGGCAGGCGTTGTGCCCCTTCCGGTGGCAGTTGCCAGCCTGCTCCTCGCTTTCCCTTTCCTGTTAACTTTGTATATGTGTTCAAAACAAATAATAATAATAATAATAATAATAATAATGTAGCATGTATCATCGTCCTCCTCGTGTTATTTGTTTTGCAAGAATGAATTATGGAACCAATAATGCAAACGTGTTATTTGTAAACCTCTGCACTGTTGCGCGGCTCTGCTGACACGTGATACGACGGGCTTATGGCGAAGCACTCGGTCTTAGATAATATTTACCTACACACAGGAGTAAGCGCATTTCATATCTACCGTCACACTTGTCGCGTATGCGCAGATTCGTCCCACTCAACTCGAAGCTTCTCCTTGGCGTAGCCCAATGCCATGCCCCTTCACTGGAGAAGATACTGCACTTCAATAACAATGCTCAGTGACTCATACAGCGAGGAGGTGCTTGAGAAACATACATCCACTTCATTCCCTCCGTGTAGACGCCGTGAGCACGTGGTCACAAATTTTTCGCCCAAGAACTTTGAACCGCACTGATCCCTCCAGTCGAAGGACGGCAGCGCCTTCAACTTTTGTTAGTCGAGGTGAAGTGGCCATCGTAAAGTTTTCTAGTAGAAGCAAGAAGAAAAACGGATACGCGAAGGTACAAGTTCACGCACACTCCTTCGTCCAAAATTCGACGAAAAGTCGTCAGGCGTGGGTGATACAATGCCCGTGTAAAACAGGCACTCGACTAAGGTATGAACGGCACTAAAGAAAGACCCAAACCGAGAAGAAAGGACCCTTTATAAAGAAAATGAACCACTTTCTGTGACATATTCGGTAATAAAATTAATGTTTGCTAAGTCTGTGCTTTTCCTTTATACCAAGTAAAAAGTGAAAAAAGGATCACGAAACCATGGCTAATTCGCGAACTGTATAAACGAATCAAAGAAAGAGATAAACTATTCGATAACTTCATACGTTTTAAGGATTTAACGATACTAGAATTTTTTTTTTTCATTCGATGTACCTGGATCTTAGGTCTTAAGAAAGATCGAAACGAATTCTACACTTCCGAATTCTGTCTTCCGCTATATCTAGTGACCCCAGAAAGATATGGAATACAATCCATAATATCGACGGCAGAACGAAAACAACATTCCGAGTACTCTCAATATTAAAATGCTGAATATCCCGGTGGTTCTTTAGACAGTAAACTTAATGATCATTTTTCTAAATGCTTGTGCAGCCCCTCACAATTGATTGATAGCAGTACTGATTATGTATGTTACGTATAAGGACTCTAATACAATTTTTCTCTCTCCTTGTGATGAGCAAGGGGCATTCACACTATTGAAGTCACTAGATAAGAAAACAACAGTCAGTTATGACGATGTAAAAGCAGAACCGCTTATAAAACTCGCTGTCACTTTATGTACGCCCTTTTGTCATGTTTGTAATAGTGTATTCGTTTCAGGTATCCTTCCAGACGCAATGAAAATCGCCAGCGTGACGGTACTTCATAAAGGTGACTCCACTAATGACATAAACAATTATAGGCCCATTTCTATCCTTCCTTTTTTTTTCAAGTGTTTTAGAACAGGTTATATACATAACAGTGTTCTGGTTTCTCGATGAAAAAATTACAGGTGTTTGTTGGAAATCGGTATGATTTTCGTGATAACAAATCAACTGAGCTGGCGCTATTGCAGATTAAAGAAAAAAATACTTAATATTATTGACAAAATTTATGTAGCATAGGGTTTTTCCTGGACTTCCAAAGGGCATTTCACTCCATTAAATATAATATTTGACTACGTAAACTATCCCTTTATGATATACGAGGCGTTGCGTTAAATTTAATTCGAACCTGCTTGTCTAACAGGCTACAGTGTACGTTAGCACACACTTTCCAGCCGCAAATGAAGACATAGTGTATGGTGTACCTCAAGGATCCATTCTGGGTGCGTCGCATTTTATGCTGTACATAACTGACAACATTCCAGTTACCCCAAATATCAATCTCTACGCCGAGGATACCAAGTTATTCTTTTCTGGAAGTAACCGAGCTGGAAATGGAAATAGTGGTGAATGAATATATAGGTAAGTTAATGATTTGGCTGAGTTTAAATCATCTTAATTGAAACGTTAAAAAACCAAATTCATTGTTTTCAAGCCTATAAATGCACCAGATAATGCCGATATTCGTATTAAATTCAACAATTGCAAGATATAGGGCGATATTCGTTTTTAATTTCTATGGAGTCCCTTTTAAGAATCTCTCAATGCGATAGCACAAGTAAGCAAAATACATATAAGTATGTCAGGATCACTAGGCGTTTTTTTATAAGTTTATAGTTCCTGTTGCGCAATGGCTGAAAAGACCGTTGCGTCTCTCGCTCATTCAATCCCATCTCAGTTACTGTTTATTAATAGGAGTTTAAGAAGCAGAACAAACATAGATAGATTAATAATTCTTCAGAAACAGCAGTTCGGTGCATTGAGAACCTTAATCGTGAATATCATACGGCATAATTCTTTGTAAAGCATGGCATTTTAAAAGTGAATCAATTGTTTGATTTAAAATTAGCATCGTATACGTATATTCTGTCAGATTAAAAGAGATCAGTCTGCATTGTATGACGCACATTTACCCAGAAATACGCAATACAATTTTAGACATGTTCGCTTCAGGACAACGCAACACAGAACTAATTATGCAATCAAACAGCTTAATTAGCAGATGCCAAGCTCTTTTATTATACAAAACCAGATTCTATCGAACTCGTAAAGCATTCCCATCCTTCTTTATATTAAAATAAAAATGAATCATACCTCCTGTCCTAGCCTCGTAAATAATTGGACATTTTGCCTATTCAGGACAGGCATTACACTACATTTCTGGTATGCTCTTCGTGACATTGTACTTCTGTATTTATCTTTTAGTTTCATCAATTATGTGTTTGTTAAAGGCATATATGTACATAAATTTTCTAAATTTATCATATAATAAAAGTAAATATTCTTGGATGTTGAAAACGTTAGATATGTGTGTGTATTTGTATGTGTGCATATGGGCATATATATATATATATATATATATAAACCATAAAAAAAGAAAAACCATAAACGAAAGAAAGAAAGAAAGAAAGAAAATAAAACATATAATGACATTGGTCCCCTGTTCACAATCGATTGTGAACAGGGTACCCATGGCGGTCCCGAAACGTCATTATGTTTTATTTCCTTTTCTACCTTAGGCGAGGGCCATATTTTTCAGAACACTTCTTCTTGCGCTCAACCGAGTAAATTCCCTCCTCCCAGCCCGAAACTGAACAGGGCTCAGGCTGTTACTTTCAGGCTTTTACAGACGAGATCCTACCTCACCCCGAGAGCGCTTAGTTGGATAGACCCGAACTTCCCGCAATCGTGCTCCTAATGCGGTCACGCTTGCTGCTCCTTCGACCACATGCTCTGGCTGTGCCCGTACAACGCGGGCTCCGACTTTCAATACAAGTCCAAGTGGGACGCCTTGCTGAAGAGCTCGGATTTCACAAACCAACTACAGGCCGTCCAGAGGGCCCGCGACGTCGCGGAGAGTCACCACCTCCCTGTCCCGTCGTGGGCGGAGCCACCAACTTGATTTCGGAGCCTTCGGTTTCCCCCAATCAAGTTCCTCAGGACACTTTATTAAAGTTCTTGTCACTCTCACTGTCACTTCTTGCGCAGACGTTTCTGCCAGCGCCACTGCATCACTTTGCGATGCCATACCACGCGAGCCGCATTGCACCTCTCGTCTGGTGTGTCGAGTGGGCAGACGCTTTGGAACGCCTGTACACCGTTGCTGCAGGCGACAGAGGCTTCGAACGGACATACACGTGGCCCAGTTTCGTCTCAAGTATGAAATAGTCACTCATTGCGTTGTATTCGCCATGTGTCCAACTATTACGGCGAATGCGGTGAACGGTGTATCGCATAGTGTATGTCGGAGGAACCGTTCCCGGCTGCGCGCGAACAGCCTGCTTTGAGGAATGATCTGCTTTTACGCGCAGAATGCATTAACGTTTTTTTTTTTTTTTTCAGCGAGACTATTCATGTATGGCTAGGGTTCCAAGCATTTTGTGCTTCTGTCAACAAATCTGTGCGAGCAAAAAAACTATCATCATCAGCAATAGCTGATGCCACTGCTCGCGCGTTCGTCGTTTTCTCCTGCTTCCACAGCTAGCTCCGTTGCCGTTCATCATGACAGCGTTCCCATATTGTCCCTCCCTCTGCGAATGCGCTGACGGCACTGGCCCACTGTAAGTGGGTGCGCTGATTTCGGTCTCAAATGGTTTCCCTCGATATATCGCGAAATGAAAACACGAATGTGTATAACGAATGTATAACACGAATGAACTCGGATGAATCAAAATAAATGTGTGTGCGTGCCTTTGTTCGAAATTTTGCGTCATCTCTTTGTCATGTGCTACACAGCTTCGCTGCGGTCATCGACCTTCACAGAGTAGAATTGGCTAAAGATTTTTTTTATTTTTATTATGTATTCATATTATGCTTGTATTGATTCCGGTCCATCATACATTTATATATGTTGGCACGCGTTAATATATCAGACCCAGTTGAATGCGGGCTCATCTCGGATCACAGTGGGGCCAGCGCTTTCCGTTGGTCTATTTAAGCTAGCTCGTGAAAGTTGTGCATGCTGTGCGCTTGTCAGTTTTTCTTCCTTTCATTCTCTTGATTCTTCTGTATACGTAAGACTAAAGTGTTAGCTGTCTCAACTTTTGGGTCATTCAGTACCCATTCGCATTTTCATTTCCCGAGAAGAAATAGATAATGTACGAAAATATTTAAAGAAAAAAAATTTGAGGATGCTTAAGCTTCGCCTTTAAGAGTGGAACGCGACAGCATTCAAAGATCCCTGACTGCTTCTCACGCTTCCCGGCAACTGGAGCGTGTCTAACCGTAATGTTTACCGGGAAACGCTCGCCTCGAGTGCTAGGCACGAAGGCGGGCTTTCTGGTAGAAACGCGGCCACTAACCTGGAACGCGATGCGGTGGAAGCGAACGCCATTTTGAGGTATTGCAAGGAATTGGGCGTGCCGGTTCCGTGGCCCCCGAGATACTCGCGCACCGGCGTGCGCAAATGACGGTCGCCGTGGCCGGTTTATGTATGGTATAAATGTTGGAAAAGGGGTTTCCTTGAGCTTTCGCGTAACAAAATTATGTTTTCTCGTATAGACAAATTACCATACGACGCTATCATGCCTGTAGGTTGTGTGTAAGCCGTACTATACGATTTTTCTACGTATTTTAGCTTGAGAAATTCAATTATTTCAGTAACTTCCTTGCTCCGCATGGAGGGCTTGGGTGTGGGCGTCGAAAATGGTTTTGCCGTAACGACCGCGTACGCCGATGCCGGATTAACGCTTTCGCTTTAAAACGGGCACGATGCGTTCATGGCACCGATTCACTTGGCCGGAACAGGGACAACTGACGAGATAGAATTTTCACATCGTTCGTAGTGGCTGCACTCGGCCAGCGACATTTATAAATGGATCGTGTGTTGTTTTTGTGCGCTTCGCCATCGACAAGCGCGTCCTTCCGCTTTTGCGTTCATTAACCAGTTCTATCGAACTGTGTGTCTGTCTCTTTTCGTCGAGCCCTCCGATCGGTTCCTCCAAGCGATTATCCCTCCTACTCACCCTCCCCCCCCCCCCCCCCCCTGTTTCGGATACGTACTGGTAACAACAGTGCTGATGAAGCGAATTTTCGAACACGCGTCTCCTCATATTGGACGATGCTGAATTGCTTGACAAACAGGACAATCTCTTTCCTTGTCGGAGAAGAGAGTCGAGAAGGACACGGGTCTGCACCGGATTCAGTACATAAGGCTTTTAAGCGCATTTCTCCGATACTTAAGGACTTGTAGAGTAAGCGACCGACACTGAAAGTTGCAGCGTGTTGTATCACGTTAATGGGCGCATTTTTTTTCTCTATATCTTGATTTGTTCTCTTTTTCCGTCACCCTTTGTATTCATTTAGTCCTCTCCCTAGCAGAGGGTAGCCAGTCAGTATTTACACTGGCTAACCTCCCTGTCTTTCCTGCTCTCGTTCCTCTTGCTCTGAATATGCCGCAACCGGTCACCGCCACGTTCTTAGGTTCATATCCATAAAGGCTGATGTGACTTCTCGGACAGACAGAGCAAGGATCATCGCAATTATAGATGCTGCAAGTTGGCACGTCGGTGCACGCATTTCTGGCAGCGGCCGCGATTCCAATGGATGGATGGAAAAACATTATTGTGCAAGTTGGTGGCACGCTGGCCAGTGTTAGGGGAAAGGGAAATCGGCAAAGCGGGTTCAAGTCATGCCCTCTGGATTATTCCTGCATCACGGTAGAAACCCCATGAATATCGTATTCTTCACAATAAGTGCCCATTTTACTCTCCGCCGACCATCCTATACCAGGCGGACATCGAGAATGTTCACCACACAATGTGTTTTACATATCAAAGGTACCTGCTGTCGCTATGCTTTCACCATTCACGTCTCCATTTTGTGCCTGCGCCCGTGCAACAGATTACGCAAGCTCACAAACATGTGCCTGATGCAAGAAAGAGAGAGACTAAACTTTATTTAAAGAGCAAACACGCGCTGATGCTAGAAACAAAGAAACAAAGTTCCGCAGCGTAGCTATTCGTTGAAATGTATTATGACCGAAGGGCATGGCTTTGCCGGCGAGTGTACACAAGTGCAATCGACAAGTCGTGGAGGAGAGAGGCCGTCGAGAAACAGCCTATTCTTGAGCCCTACACGGTCGCTCTGCCTTAGCAAGCATCGGAAATGCACCGCCATTCGTGCCGAACGCCGGGCGCTTTTTTTTCTGAAACCGGCGAATGAAAAAAAAGAAAAGAAAAGCTACTGGTAAGGTGACAATTTTGGTTGGTTTGGCGTGGGCACCAAACGGATTCCCGACGTGCCCCCCCCCCCCCCCCTCGAAGCGAGCGGAAAGGCAGCAGCAGAGCAGCGTCAACTTTCGCAAGTCAGGCAACGTGCATGTCTCTTGCGTATATTGTGAATTGGTAGTTTACTTTCATCGTATTTCTTCTTCGTCTTCTTCTTTTTCAACAGCGAAGACGTTAGCCTCTAGCTGGTCGGCATTTTTCGTGACTATGTCCATGGACAAGAATATTGGCCGATACCGGAGGTAGTGCAATACCGGGCTTACCCGCGGCGGAGGTGAAGCATGCTTCAAGAACTCAGCAAAGTGAAGCGAAAATTGCATACATTCCTTGGAATCACGCATGCGACATACGTAACAGCATTAGTTTCAATAACGAACAACCTCAAAACAAGCATGCGAACCACATAATTGATAGGGCGCTCCTGATAACAATGCGAAGCATGTATCACTCCCCACATACGTTTCCCGGTAAAGATTACTGTTGCGCAAGCTGCCGCGGCGACGGTAGCTTGCGACGTGGGGAGTGACGTCACTAGCCTTTCGTATATAAAAGAACTAGCCTAGCAAATGATTTCATTGTTGTTGCAGCATCGCTATGGGTTGGCAACGCATAGTTAGTACTCCCTAGGAGCAGCGTGAATACGAGGAGGGGCAAAGGGAAAGAGAAGCGGCAGTACGAGCAGCAGCGACATGCTGTCAAAGTCGCGATTGCTCCCATTACTAACATTACTCTAGATAACCATTAATACAATCACTCTAAAGCAATAAAGCATCGCATACCCACCTCAGCAGTTGTAGTGGGGGAGGAGTGACAAAGGGAAAGAGAAGCAGCAGAAGTGGCGGTTTTCAACAGCGTCGCTGGACATTCACTTTCGCAGGGCTGGGATGGCGAGTTATTTTTTTTTTTTTATGACACGGAAGAGAGAATGCTGAGGACAATACGCCAAACAATCCCTGCATCGAACTGGCATCTCTGATGACAACTATTCAACGGCGGCCATGACGCAAGACGCATCATCGTAGACAAGGGATACGCGAACAGTACAATTCAGTACACACTAAAGAAAACATTCTTCAGTTTTGTTGATTGATGCCCTCCGAAAAAGACAAAAGACTTCAATGTCTCACCTAGCTCAACCTGTTTCGAATTTTCCCGTTTTTTTTTTTTTCAGCTGTCTGCGACATTATATCGCCTCTTTCATCTAGTTCTGAAACGAGCAAGCAACAAGACTTAAACGTGTGCTTAATTTGGCTGAGATAATTTAGGCACGCAGTCATGGAAAGCATGTCAGAAAATTTCGGTCACGGTCAACACAATCTCTTCAAACGCGCGTGGAGGCCGCTTCAAAAGTTTTTACCGAGGCTAATGCTGCCACAGGTCAGGGGTCATAGGTGCATCTGACGCAATATTTGTGTGTCAAGCAAGAAAGTGCGTCCTGGTGCAATGATGTGTGTGTACTGTAATGGTCATCCTATGGCATGGTATTCAATTTGTTTTTAACATTGTTGGTGCTAAGGAGTTTTCAAAGTGGCTTAGCTAAGTGCACTGTTGGAATCGCACCGCTGGCCCGAGTTGTTGGGGTCTCGGTGCTGACGCCCGTTATTGCCAATGGGTCGCAAGCCCCAAGGGTAGCGTTGGCCTGGCGGCCTGGGGCACTGGAAGCATCCGAAGGTCCCGGCAAAGCATGAGAAGACTGGTAACAGAACAACTGGTTTATTCTAACATAGCAAAAGAGCGGCCGGTCAGGTCGACCGAAGTGGAGAGACGGGAGAGCACGTAACTCAACAGTACAAATCGGAGCCTCTGTCCTCGCGTCCGGGGCAGCTGCTCTTATACCCTCGGCGTCGCGGTCCAAAAAGGGAAGGGGGGAAGGTCACGGGATGAAGGTCACGGGACGGCGCAGCAGGAGCCCACGACGGCGCGAGCGGTTGAGCCGAGAGATCTGCTGAACCGAGTGTAGTGACGCATCGCCAACCTTCACCCCCCCCGACGGCGTGAACAGTTGAGCCGAGAGACGTCCAGGCTCCTCATTCGGGGAACTCCGCTCCCCGCTGCCGCGCTTTGACAAGCGAGGGCACACACACACACACGCACACACGAAGACACGTGGCACTGAAACACGCCTGGACACGCTTGGCGGGTAGGCGTTGAGGCGGCGTCGGACGGGCCAAAATGTCCGCCGCTTTGAACAAAGCCCCGGCGTCCGTTGCATCCGCGCCGGCATTACCGCGCGTTGTAGGCGAAACATAACAGACCGCCCCGCCGGGGGAAGGAGATCCCGATGGTCAGGGGACTGCATCCGCTGTCCGGAGGGATGTCGCTCGATGATGCTCATAACCGAAGTTGGGCGTCCCTGGGCGTTTCTTGAGCGCAGCGCACAGAGAAGGCCTCGTTCTCACGTTCAGGTGCACACAGGACACTGCAAAGTGACTTCGGGAGAGTTGACATTTTTGTTCTCGTTTTCGGCAAGCGATAGAACCACGTCAAAAGTCAACCGCTCAGTCAGCAAGCACGGCACAACCCTCACTAAGCCCTGCCAGGCTCTTTCCCCTTTTTTACTGCTGCCTAGTTCCTTACAGTAGTTTAGCAGCACTCAGAACGCGTCCACAAATCGGAAAATTGCACTAGAAAGCACATCATCACTTTGAAACACTACACAAAAGCAATAAGTTAAAAAAAATCCTGCCTCAGGAAGAAAAACATCAGTAACAAGCAATTTTGAGGCTGATTCTCACGTTAGGGGCTTCGACTTAAGCCATCGGCGTTACCGTTGAGACTCCCCTTTTTGTAACGCACCTCAAAGGAATATTGTTGCAAAGCGAGGCTCCAGCGCAGGAGGCGGCCATTTTTGGGAGAGATAGTCTGCAGCCATTGGAGAGGGCAGTGATCCGTTTCAATGATAAACCTCGAGCCAGCTAGGTAACATGACAATTTCTGAACGGCCCACACGATACACGCACACTCTTTCTCGGTGGCGCTATACGCCTGCTCACGACTCGTCAGCTTACGACTAGCATACAGGACGGGGTGTTCTACTTCTCCATTTTCCCGTTGGCACAGTACAACGCCCATGCCTCGCTCACTAGCATCACACTGAACAACGAACCCTTTTGTGTAGTCGGGCGATCGTAGCACAGGCTGGCTTGTTAGGGCGCTCTTTAGGGCGCTAAAAGCTCTTTCCTTCGTCTCATCCCAGACGACTGTTTGCGGCTCTGTCTTTCTTAGAGCATCCGTCAAGGGAGCCGCGATATCAGAGTACCTGGGGATGTACCTCTGATAGTAGCCGGCGACACCTAAGAACGACCGAATATCGGTCTTCGTGCGCGGTTGCGGGAAGTCTCGCACAGCGGCCACCTTTATTTCAGAGGGGCGGCGACGACCCCGACCAATCACGTGTCCGAGGTAGACAACCTCGGCCTGTGCTAACTGGCACTTGGGAGCCTTGACTGTCAAGCCCGCATCGCGCAGGCGGGTTAGCACTGCCCGCAAGTGCGCCATATGCTCAGGCCAGGATGCGGAGAATATCGCTACGTCGTCTAGATACGGTAAAGCGAATTCTTGCTGTCCCCGCAACACTTTATCCATGAGGCTCGAAAAGCAGTATGGCGCGTTCTTCAAACCAAAACTCAAAACTTTAGGACGGAATGTCCCCATTGGTGAAATGAACGCCGCATACCTACTAGCCTCTTCTGTAAGTGGAACCTGCCAATAACCCCTGACAAGATCTAGGGTGGAAATAAACTGAGCGCTACTCACTCTCTCAAGGCGCTCCTCGATGTTAGGGATCGGATAAATTTGATCCTTAGTGATGGAATTAAGCCTGCGGTAGTCGACGCAAGGACGAGGTTCCTTGCCCGGTACCTCAACTAAAATCAAAGGGGAGGTATAATCACTCTCACCCGCTTCAATAACACCGAGCTGTAGCATTTTCTTTACCTCAGCCTCCATAATATCGCTCTGGCGGGGTGACACCCGGTACGCCTTGGATCGTACTGGCTCTGGGGAGGTAAGTTCTATGTCATGAGTAAGGACAGAAGTCCTACCAGGCCTCTCAGAGAACAGACCTTGAAACTCTTGTAAGAGCTGGTGTAGTTCTGTTTTCTGCTCAGGCGACAGCGATGCTTTACTTATTAAGTCACTAATGACTTGATCGGTGTCTTTCCTGTTTGTCACTGAGCCTAGTCCCGGAAGCTCGACCGGAAGCTCTTCGGGCACGTTTACCATCATGCACACCACTGCTTCCCGTTGCTTATAGGGTTTGAGCAGATTACAGTGGTAAACTTGCTGTGCTTTCCGCTTTCCTGGCAGACTCACCACGTAGTTAACGTCCGACAGTTTTTGAACAATCCGTGCTGGGCCCTCCCACTGCACGTCGAGTTTGTTCTTTAGCGATGTGCGCAATATCATGACCTCATCGCCCACCTTAAAACGACGGGCCCTGGCTGTCCGATCATAATAAACCTTGGCCCTCTGCTGGGCCTCTGCCATTGCTTCACCTGACAACTCCTGTGCCCTTCTTAAGCGTTCGAGGAGCTTAAGCACGTACTCTACCACGACTGGGTCGTCGCCCCTGCCTTCCCATGATTCTCGAAGCATGCGAAGCGGAGATCGCAGCGAGCGACCGTACACCAGCTCAGCTGGCGAGAACCCCGTAGCCGCATGCGGCGCGGTTCTTAAAGCAAACATCACTCCCGGCAGACACAGCTCCCAGTCAGTTTGATGTTCAAAACACAATGCTCTCAACACGCGCTTCATGACGGAGTGGAGCTTCTCAACGGAATTCGACTGGGGGTGGTGCACTGAGCTGTGTAACAGCCTTACCCCGCACCTTTCGAGAAAGGCTGTCGTCAAAGCGCTAGTAAACACTGTACCCTGATCTGACTGGATTTCTGCAGGAAAACCAACTCGCGCAAATATGGACAGTAGTGCATTGACTATCTCAACTGAGCTGAGTTCTTTAAGCGGCACTGCTTCAGGGAACTTTGTCGCTGGGCAGATCACAGTCAAAATGTGTCGGTACCCCGTGGCTGTTACCGGCAGAGGTCCCACTGTATCAATAACGAGCCGTCTAAAAGGCTCCGTAATGATAGGTACCAACTTCAACGGCGCCCTCGATTTGTCCCCTGGCTTGCCCACCCGCTGACAGGTGTCGCATGTCTTCACAAAGTGGTCTGCGTCCCGAAAACACCCTGGCCAATAGTACTCTTGCAAGAGACGGTCCTTAGTTTTCTTAACTCCTAGGTGTCCGGACCACGAACCCCCATGCGACAAACGCAACAGATCCTGACGATAGCATTGAGGCACGATCAGCTGATCGAACTCCACTCCCCTGCGGTCTAGATACTTCCGGTACAGGACCCCACCTCTTTCCACAAAGCGAGCATTTTTCTTGGCGATACCTTCATTGATAATGCAGCGTATGTTTTCTAGGCTGCCATCCTTCTTTTGCTCGGCTATCAAAGCCGACCGGCTGACTTTTAACAACCTGTTAAGTCCGTCTGACGTAGGCGCGATGAGCAAATCTGGAGACAGCTCTTCTAACTTTCCCGTGTCGGGAATTTCCTCTCCAGTATCTGCTGCCTTTAACGCTACAGGCTCAATTTTATTCTGTTCGGGCGTGCTCTGAATACCAGCTTGCTGCGCCTCTGACCCTTTCTCATCATTCAACAACGTCGGCCCCGCAACTACCGCCTTTGCAGCGAGCTCCCGAACCTTCGATCTGGTTAAGGCCTGAACGCTAGCCTCACCAAACAAAAGCCCCTTCTCGCGCAGGAGGTGATCGGACCTGTTCGAAAATAGGTACGGGTACTGGGGGGGCAGCATAGATGACACTGCGGCCTCCGTCTCAAGTGCTCCGAAAGGTCCTTCAATAAGCACTTTTGCTACCGGCAGACACACGCTATGAGCTTCCACTGCTTGCTTGATCCATGCGCACTCGCCCGTGAACATATCGGGTTCTACGTAAGAGGGGTGAACTACATCCATCGTAGCTGCGGAATCGCGAAGCACTCGGCACTCTTTCCCGTTCACGAGGAGGTCTCGCATGTAAGGCTCGAGAAGCTTCATGTTCTCGTCAGTGCTGCATATAGACAAAAACACGACTTGTGTTTTTGTTTCTGGACACTGCGCCGAAAAGTGACCCGGCTTCTGGCACGTATAACAAACGCGCGCTTGCCTCATCTCGAACCGCTTTCTGCGTTCGGCTTCGGTTGCCGCCGTCTCCTTACGTTCGGTCGGACTGCTTTCACTCGCATCCGCACTACGTGTATCCCCCTTTGCTCTCATGGGCGTGAACTTTGGCCTCTCAAACTTGGAGCCAAATTCACCCTTTTGACCGTCCTTAGCTCCGCGAGCCCGACGCGTCACAAACTCCTCGGCTAACTCAGCGGCTCTAGCCACCGTACTAACGTCTGGCCTATCCAAGACCCAGTACCGCACGTTCTCAGGTAACCGACTATAAAACTGTTCTAGCCCGAAACACTGCAGAACTTTCTCGTGGTCACCAAACGCTTTCTCTTCTTTGAGCCACTCCTGCATGTTTGACATAAGCCTGTACGCAAACTCTGTATATGACTCGCTTCTGCCTTTCTCATTTTCCCGAAACTTCCGACGGAACGCCTCCGCTGACAGCCGGTACTTTTTTAGCAGACTCGATTTCACTTTGTCGAAATCCTCTGCCTCCTCTCTCTCCAAGCGAGCGACTACGTCGGCCGCCTCGCCGGGTAGCAAAGTGAGCAAGCGCTGTGGCCACGTTTCCCGAGAGAACCCCTGCTTCTCGCACGTTCGCTCAAAGTTAACCAGGAACAAACCAATGTCCTCTCCAAGCTTAAACGGCCGCATCAGGTCAGTCATTTTGAACAATACTCGTTCTCCTGCACCGTGTGCCTGACTTCCATTACGAGCGCGTTCCATCTCTAACTCGAGACGCTTCATTTCCAACGCGTGTTGACGGTCGCGCTCTTCTTTTTCTTTCTCTTTTTGTTCTTTAAGTTCGCGCTCCTGTCTTTTTGCCGTCTCCCTCTCCTCAATGGTCTCAAGGCATTCCGACAGCTCGTCATCCTCAGCTTCTAACTCAAGAATAGCCCTTAGCAGTTCTGGTTTTCTGAGTTTGTCTGAGACATCCAGACCCAACTCTCTCGCAAGCTCCAACAATTTCGGTTTGCGCAACGACTTCAAATCCATGGCTGCTCTGAATGCTGCTTTCTCTACTGCCTACTATTGTCTTGCCGCAAACTAACCCGGTAGCAACGACAACCACAATTACCAGCTCTGTTTCTAACACTAACAAAAGCCTGGCAAAACTCAGAAGAAGAAAGTCCCGCACTCACCAAACCTCGCAGTCAAGAATTCAGCGCAGTCGTTCCGCTGCAGGCAACCAGTCATCACACAGGGCTCGTTGCGCTGCTCCCGGATGGTCGTTGTGCTGCTCAGCATACAGTCAACCGCATCTCTTCGCTGCTGGCCTCCGTTGTCGCGATCTCACCGCTGGCAACCAGATGTTGGAATCGCACCGCTGGCCCGAGTTGTTGGGGTCTCGGTGCTGACGCCCGTTATTGCCAATGGGTCGCAAGCCCCAAGGGTAGCGTTGGCCTGGCGGCCTGGGGCACTGGAAGCATCCGAAGGTCCCGGCAAAGCATGAGAAGACTGGTAACAGAACAACTGGTTTATTCTAACATAGCAAAAGAGCGGCCGGTCAGGTCGACCGAAGTGGAGAGACGGGAGAGCACGTAACTCAACAGTACAAATCGGAGCCTCTGTCCTCGCGTCCGGGGCAGCTGCTCTTATACCCTCGGCGTCGCGGTCCAAAAAGGGAAGGGGGGAAGGTCACGGGATGAAGGTCACGGGACGGCGCAGCAGGAGCCCACGACGGCGCGAGCGGTTGAGCCGAGAGATCTGCTGAACCGAGTGTAGTGACGCATCGCCAACCTTCACCCCCCCCGACGGCGTGAACAGTTGAGCCGAGAGACGTCCAGGCTCCTCATTCGGGGAACTCCGCTCCCCGCTGCCGCGCTTTGACAAGCGAGGGCACACACACACACACGCACACACGAAGACACGTGGCACTGAAACACGCCTGGACACGCTTGGCGGGTAGGCGTTGAGGCGGCGTCGGACGGGCCAAAATGTCCGCCGCTTTGAACAAAGCCCCGGCGTCCGTTGCATCCGCGCCGGCATTACCGCGCGTTGTAGGCGAAACATAACAGCACTCGTCTGACGGCAAGTTAGATGGTGACTGCTTCGACCCAAAGCGAAGAACACGCCCTCACTTTTGCTGCTGTGAAAAGTTACAGGACGTTGAGTGGGCTTATCAGAATAAAGCAAGGGTTCGCGAATAGAGTAACAGCAGAGCGCCAATGAAAGAGACAGAAAGATAGGGGATGGAAAATACAGGGAGGTTAACCGCAAGAGCTTCTCGTTTGCTTCCCTGTACTAGGGGTAGGGTAAAGGACAGTAAAACACCGCTTTCAATCAACCGGATAACAGGAGCATCCGTGACTGCTTGGAAAAATCCTTTCGCGTGGATTCCAATCAACCTCGCTGTTGTAGTCGAGACAGGCGCGTGTCGTTCATACAACACTCTTTAGCATTTCTAAGCCCTCCTTTATTTACCCATTGCAACGCGCTATTAAACAGGCAGGCTCGGTGCTGTAGCTCACGACAAGTGTATCAAGTGATAGACGTCTGAGCTGTATGAGAATTGACATCACGAGCAGCAATGGAAAAGGTTGCGGTTAGTGCATTGCACCGACATTAAGTGTAGTTTCCCAAAAAATGTCGACTACACTGGGAAAATTACTGTGAGAATGTTTTTTGTCGCTCTATTGCGGTACAACGTGGAAATTCGCACGCAAGCCAGCTTTCCTGCTACCATTGTGCTTGCAGCAAACTATAATCATGATGTCACAAGCATCCAGTACACAACTACTACGTGTGCTACATGCTCACTAACGGAGTCGAGTTCTTGCTGACGCAGACCTTCCACATCGCAACGAGGAAACATCAACGCATCCTCCGCACGCCACACACACCTCCATTTCTATATTGTCTGATTTTCAAAGCAATCACCGCGCCATGTACGCACGTTGTAGACGCCTGCTTTGGCCCAAAAACCAATAAAGATGCACAAGTTGTTCCGAGGTGGTTAGCTAGTCCATTGTGAAGTGTGGGGAGGTCATTCTGAACATGTCAGTCATGTCCTTCGCGCGCGTACACATATTCACTGCCTTCATCTCTCTTTCTCGCTCTCTTCCTCTCTGTCTGTCTTCTTTCTTCTCCCCTTTTCTATTTGACCAGCGTGGCCGACCGGACTGTTTTATGGTTAACATCCCCGCCTCCTCTCTACGTTTCCACTCTCTCTCTATGAAGCACATTCTTGATCTGATATTGCGGAAGGTTGTGCACGTTTCACCTACGTGGCCGAAACACATGCGTCCGAAATCCCAATTTATGCGCCCTCTCGAGAAGCAACTGCGAAGAGCGCCTGCTAACAGCGAACCTCAAGTGCGTGCCATGCGATCGGCCTCACGGTCTCGCCATGGAAGAAGCTAGGCAACAGATACGGCATATAGTTCTAGTGCGCTTTGTATCGCTTGCCAGCACCGATATTCCTATCTGGCTCGGGGTAAATTTTGCCACTCCCGGCGGCGATACCGAGGCTGTCGCGCTGGCGTATACGCCCGCGAACGGCTGACCAATACTGAATAATGTCCAAAGTCCAACTGCATCTCAAGTTGTGGCGCTTATTTCTGCGGAGAAGCCACAACGGAAATTCGTCGCGCGATGTAAGAGCACGCTGTAAGAGAAGCCCGGCGCACCGGCAGCCTCGAGGTGTTTCGGGCTGGCGGGGAAGCAAAAGGTTTATAAAAGCGAGGCATCGCCAATTCAGGCGCTCGGGCTTAGTTTTATTATTTATTTAGTTTTGCTGCGTGCGCGTATGTGTGTGTGTTCGGTGCGGCGTTGCCCCCGTTCCGCTACGTCCGTGGCGCGCACCTATACAATACGTGCGGTTGCGTGCCCCTGCCGCCGCGAAGGGCCTATACCTTCGACCCCTACCCCCCCCCCCCCCCTGCCTCCCAACTTTCCCATTTGCCGGACGCACATGACCGTCCGAGCAAGCAGGCCGCTGTCCCGCAACGCTCCGGCGCCCATTCGGAACGGAAAGAATGCTTGCCGCAATCGCGGGTAGCCAGAGCGACGTCCCGTACACGCCGTTAACCGCCCGCCCAGGCCTTCGCCTCAGCGGAGACACGTTCGTTGGCCCTTTCTCGACACCTTGCGCTCCTTCACTTTGTTTCTCTCACTCTGATCTTCTTTGTTTCGTTTGGCAATACTTTTTTTTTCTTATCCCCATATGGCGTTCCACATTTGTGCTTGGACTTGAGGCTGGGAAGCTTTTCATTTCGTGTACGTTTTCGCAGCATTTTCTCGGTTTTCGTTGCCGACGCGGAGCCTTTTTTGGTGGGCGGACAATTCACCCCGCCCTCTGCTCACCCTCTTCCGATGCCCTCGCTCTTTACCTTCTTCGCGTGCGGCGTCGTCTGCTGCGCGGTGGACCGTGAGCAGACGATACGATAGCGGTGTCCGAACCCGACGGGACGCCGAAACCTCGCCGGTACCGGGAGGGGTCGTGACTTTCGCCTTTCGGGATCATACACTCGCGTTCACTTTCTCGTCGCTTCTCGCGTTCTTGTTCGGCGAGGGTTCTCGTGTGTTTCTTTCGCTTCTGTGTATCTGATTGGTATGCCTCCCACTCGCCTTCCAAATATCCTCTCCGTTTTTGTTTTCTTTTTATCCGCGCTCCCACTATAAGCGTGCTCCGAATTTCAGCGATATATCCCTTTACTTTTTGTTGCTATACGCTTTTCTTTTCTGGTCGTCGTGAAATGTTCGCATGATGTTCAAGGCACGATATTAAAGGTCCTCTAGTATACGTTTTGCCAACGTAATGGAGTCCTTGTACCTTTATCGAGGCTACGAAAGTGCACGTAATAGATATTGCAATTTTATGGAGCAATATTCGGAAAGAAATTGCTCTGTGTTTTCTTTTTGTTCACGACCACGTCTTCCGAACATAAGCGGTTTGCGCTGCAAGGTCAACAGTACGTTAAGAGTTACAAATGTAAAGGGGGCAGTTGAACTTGCTGAATAAGTCTTCGGTATGAATAGCTATATACATTCATTCATATTTATTGAAGAGCTCTCTCTCTTTCTCTCTGGCTATCTACGTTTGCACATTTGAACTGGGCAGGCTTCTACGCATTGACAGAAACATTCCTTATTCTAGGATCAAGACATTGCAACTTATGCTAAAGAATACGCTACCATAACGATAGAGACACACGACACGGTCCTGGAGCCTGTAGTAAGCGCCCACATATGGGGCAATGACTTGGAGACTTTGAAAGATGCTCGAAAATAAGTTAAGGACCGCGCGAAGAGCGATGGAACGAAGAATGTCAAGCGTAACGTTAAGAGACAGGAAGAGAGCGGTGTGGATCAGAGTGCAAACGGGGATAGCCGACATCCTAATTGACATTAAGAGAAAGACATGAAGCTGGGCAGGTCATGTAATGCGTAGTTAAAATATCGGTGGACCACTAGGGTTACAGAATTGGTTCCATGGAAGAGATGGAAAGCGCAGTCGAGGATGGCAGAAGGCTAGGTTAGGTGATGAAATTAAGAAATTCGTAGGCGCTAGTTGGAATTGGTTGGCGCAGGACAGGGGTAATTGGAGATCGCAGGGAGAGGCCTTCGTCCTGCAATGGACATAATATAGGCTGCTGCTGCTGCTGATGATGATGATGATGATGATGACGACGACAACGAGGACAACGACGACGATGATGATGCTAATGACATCATCATCATCATGATGATGATCGACTCTCCTCTTATGGTATGGGAAGTGCTTTCACGGCCCTGTATACGTACACACCACCTTGCGGAAATTTCTTCGCTGTACCAGTGGGCATTCGCTGTCCGAGTCGCCACGACACTTAATTCGCAATGCGCTATATGCTCGGCAATCTCAGTTTTCCTTTTCGGTAGATAACGACGCGGCTCCCTGACATTCTGAGTGAGGTTTATGCGATGTGAGCACTCAACCGCGAGCCGGAACACTCGACCTCACCCCTACCGCCTCGCGTCTCAGCCCGCTGCGCTGAATCATGAATATTTCCGCCAGCATGCTATACATATAGTATGTTCCGTTGCATCACCGTCTCACGGACTCGCTGCCATAATTCCTATTAGCCTGATTATGCTTGTTGGCGGTCACTGGCTCTCACGAGCGATCCGTTCAAGCGTGCACTGGCCCTTCCTCATTTCGCTACACTTATTTCATTTTTCTCTATCGGCAAACTTATATTTATTGTTGCTTTCCCAGCTTTTTTTTTTCTTTTTTGTTGACAGCCCATCCCCCCTTCTCACTTTCCTTCTCCTTTTCTTTCTTCCTCTATTTTTTTTCTTTTTCCGCGCATCTCTTCTCTCGTTTTCATTCGACGCAGCGCCGGACTTTGGCTCCATGAATATTGCATCGACGCTATTTGGCGAAGCTTTCCTTTTCGCTGCAACCTCACCCCGCATCCTCTCTCCCTCTCTCTCTTACCCCTTCGGCCAGCCAGTCACCGAGCAAAATGCAGAGACGAGAGCGGAGCGCGAAATGAATCCAACGCGGCGGGCGTGATTTATGGCCCGCAGCGGCGACTGAAGTGTACGCGACCGACCATAGATCACCATCGCGCGCGCGCGCGCACCTGATTCAAAATACGGCACGCCGAACCACGGGTTCCCCCACTACCCCCCCCCCCCTCCGCTTTCTCCCCCTCCACACCCCCTCCCCAACCCCCTGTGCCTTCCGCGGCCTCCGTCGGCTCCGAACAGCGTATACCACGCTGCCAAAAGGTATAAAAGCGCGCCAGCAGAGCCGGCGACGGTTGAATAAAAGCCCCGGAGCATCGCGAAGTGCTGCCACTGCCGTCGGGATTCGAAATAAATGCCGGCCGTCCGGCTGGCGTCGCCTGCGCGGCGTGTTCGGGGACCGGCGGTCGTAAACAGTGCTGCCGCTGTCTCCGCGCCTGTTAAAGCAGCAGATCGGTGTCCGAACGCCGCACCACACTCGCCATGAATGCGCCGTCCGCGCCAGTGAATTATGGAACTTTGCTTTTTCGTCCAGCTCTCTCTCTCTCTCTCTCTCTGTCATGCTCGTCTGCGTTTCTTGCTTTTCGTCGCCTTTCGTCTGTCCATTTTCCTCGCTTTATCTCTGTCTTCCCCTCAATCCTCTCTTTTATTTCGCAGTCCTTGCAAACGTAGTTATACACAGCCACGTGTTGAAGCTTAGTTGGGTCAAGCCGAGGAGTCCTTGCGCTGAACCTCGCGAGAAGAACGTTTCGAACGAGCGTGCTAAGTGTGACGTCACGAAAATGCGACGGTATTGCCGTTGCTTTCAGTGCGACGAAACGGAAAGCGGGCGCACATGTTAAATTTAGCGTGCAGCCACGAAAACAGAGGAACCCCATAGGAAATTCTCTGAGAGAAAACTTAGTTGTTAAAGAAAAGACCTGCCGTGACCGTCTTTTATCTTTATTATCGTTGCGCTTATTATATTACATCTTTATTTTGATTTGGAAATAGAGACAAACGCAGTAGCTGAGGTATGTTCTACCTCAATCTCCACCGTAACACGTGGATAACTGAATAGGAGACCGTCGTGTGAAACTGGATCAAAATCCCCGTTTGCTCTCTCATTCACACCGCTCTCTTCCGGTATCTTGACGTTACGCCTAACATTTTTCATTTCATCGCTCTTTGCGTGGTTGTTAACTTGTTCTCGAACTTCTTTGTCAACTTCCAACTTTCTACCCCATATGTTAGCAACGCTAGAATGCATTGATTGTACACCTTTCTTTTCTATGGTACTGGTAAGCTTCCAGTCAGGATCTGGCAAAGTCTGCCGTATGCACTCTAACTCATTTTTATTCTTCTGTATATTTCATTCTCATGACTTAGGTAAACATACTCCTTCACAGTCTCTAGAGGCTGACTGGCGATCTTGAACTCTTGCTGCCTTGTCAGGCTATTGAGCATTACCTTTCCCTTCTGCATAATAATCTTTATCCACACTCTTACACTTTCTCTGTTAAGGTCCTCGATCACTTGATACAATTCGTCCCCAGTGTTGCTGAACAGGACAATGTCATCTCCAAACCGAAGGTTGCTGAGATATTCGCCGTTGAACCTCACTTCTAAGCCTTCCCAGTTTAATAGCTTGCGTACTTCTTTCAAGCATGCAGTGAATAGCACTGGAGAGATTCTGTTTCCTTGCTGGAACCCTTTCTTTCAACTTTTCTCGTGTATAAACAAGGCAGCTGTGGAATCCTTGTAGATATTTTCCAAGATATTCGCGTATGCCTGCTGTACTCCTTGGTTACGTAATGCCTCTATGAGTGCTGGTATTCTTACTGAATCAAATGTCTTTTCATAATCTATGAAAGCCATATAGAGTGGCTGGTTGTTTCTCGATTACCTGATTGATGACATGAATGTGATCCATTGTAGAGTATCCCTTCCTGAACCCAGCCTGTTCTCTTGGTTGACTGAAGTCAAGGGTTGCCCTTACTTTATTGGAAATTACCTTGAATATTTTATACAATACTAAAAGTAAGCTAATGGGCCTATAAGTCTTCAATTCTTCAACGCTTCCTTTTTCGTGGATTAGTTTAATGTTGGCATTCTTCTAGTTCTCTGGAACCCGAGGCTGCTCTGGGTACTTTACAGGTCAGTATAGAATTCTAGCGCTGCTTTTACGATATCTTTGAAATTGCTGATCATATTACCTTGCTTGCATATCTTTCAGTGCATACATCATGGCTTGTCCTATGGCAAGTTTTCTTATCACTGATTTCATGCTGCTTCCTCAGTCTTTCTCACGTTATAATTTCGAATATCCCTGACTTTCTCCTTGTTGATCAGTTTTGACAGTTCTGCGAATTCTATCTGATTTCTTTGTTGGACACTTTCATTCTTTATTGTTTCTTTATTAGGTCCCTTGTTACTTGGGAGAGCTTACCTACTGGTTACCTCGATGCCTTACCTTCCACTTCAACTGCTGCGTCTGAAGCCAGCCTAGTTATGGTTTCATTCATTACCTCTATGTCATCTTCATCTCGCTGTTCTCTAAGGGTGCATATTTGTTTGCAAGCACCAGCCTGAAAATTGATCTGCTTTTACCTTTGCTGCGTCTAGGTTAGCCTGTTTCTTCCTGAATAATTTTACTCTTTCTCTTTTCATATTCAGGTAAATCCTAGACTTCACTAACCTATGATCACAGCACTTTACCCTACCTTACACTTCTACATCCTGCGCTATGCTGGATGAAATATGTTTCATTTCTTTACCGGTACTAAAATCAGACACTGAGTGAGTGAGTGAGTGAGTGAGTGAGTGAGTGAGTGAGTGAGTGAGTGAGTGAGTGAGTGAGTGAGTGAGTGAGTGAGTGAGTGAGTGAGTGAGTGAGTGAGTGAGTGAGTGAGTGAGTGAACTTTTATTGAGAAAGCGAAACTATTTTTTTTATTTTGTATAAGTGAAGGAAGGAAGTGAGAGGGTCACCTAGTCTGGGGACCCGTGACGATCTCGGTAACCTCATGGGCGCGTCAGATTAGGGCGTGGTGAATCTTGTGTCGTGGAGGGCATTTTCGCGTACGACAGCACAAAGATCAGTGAGAGAGAGAGAGAGAGAGAGAGAAAAGTAAGGAAAGGCAGGGAGGCTAACCAGACTTTGTCCAATTTCCTAACCTACAAGTGGGGAGGAGGTGTGGAAGTGAAAAAGAAAGAGTAGACACGAGTCTTGACCGTACTTTAACATGCGCCAAGCTGGGTGCAGCATGTCTCAAGTCAAGCTCTCAAGTCTGTCTCCTTCGGGTACTGTAGAAGAGCTCGTATGGCTTTCTGGGCTGATAAGAACAGGGCCTCGCTATATAAGGTCCGAGCGTGCCTTTCTTAGGACAAAAAAACATGCATGAAGAAATATTTGTAATAAGATTATTGATTTAACGTGGGGACGTACTCTCGGACGATCACTTTAGGCGATACTATCGCCTTGGCGTGACGTAGTGCTCAACCTGCTAATCAGCTCATCCGATTTCCCTCAACCATGCCAATCAGCGTGCGCCTGATGCCCTGGGCGATAGTATTGCCAAAAGTGATCGGCCCAGAAAACGTACCCTGATGTGTCGGCTACCGGCCCAGCATGGTCATCGTTCCCGCTCATAATCGAGAAACCGCAAGGTGATCGAAGTTATGGCTACGCACCTCATCCAACACGTTGCCTGATAGCGTTCACTTCTTGGGGTTTCGGTATATCAAAAAAAAATTAAATTATGGGGTTTTACGTGCCAAAACCACTTTCTGATTATGAGGCACGCCGTAGTGGAGGGCTCCGGAAATTTCGACCACCTGGGGTTCTTTAACGTGCACCTAAATCTAAGTACACGGGTGTTTTCGCATTTCGCCCCCATCGAAATGCGGCCGCCGTGGCCGGGATTCGATCCCGCGACCTCGTGCTCAGCAGCCCAACACCATAGCCACTGAGCAACCACGGCGGGTCGGTATATCAAAGCAACTGTGGAGAGATAGAGAGAGGTAAGCTTTATCGTTAAAAGAGTTCATTGCCCGTGCAGAAAGCTAATAACTACGACTCCTGAGTCGTAGTCATTGGTCGGCATAATAAACGGAACTCACTCAGAATCACCCATAAATATACTTTTTGCTAAAATCTATAGGGCTCACTCGGACTCAGGCTCACTAAAACTCTACTCAGTCGGACTCACTAGGACTCGAACTCACGCGTCTGGCTGAATCTGAGTAAGTCGACTCATCAGGGAGTTTGTCGACCTGTCTTTGTAATGACGATATGTAGAACGACCACAGAGGGCGAACACAGTTCCCCTTACGAAGTCCCTGGATGTCCACGTTGCAAGATAAGCCTATTGAAGTTGCTTGACCATATAGTTTACAGTACTTTAGATTGGATCAGCATTTTATAGGAGCGCTCGCTTTTGGTATTTTTTTTCTTTGCGGCTTCGAAGGCAGCGACGAATGGAAAGTTTTGTACGAGTGCACATGAGACGCGAAGCTCAAGTTTAGTATTCAGTAAATGACGTCGCATTTGAAAGAATAGACAGGAATTAGCGAGCTCAATTTGATTTTTTCTTTACTGCTCCTAAGCGCCACACATGGACCCGTCGGGCCTAATTGGCGACTCCGCTTGCGACGCCAGTTTCGTAATCGCCGCACCAGACGGCAAGCGGCTCACCCAATCGAGTGCTTTGGCAGTCAGTAAATGGACGCTTCCGTCTTCCCTAAACACCTAAAGCGCTAATCGAGCGCGGAAACCGCTATAAAATCTGACATCACCCAGCGACTATAGTCCAGGGTATACCAGGCACGGGGAATTCGCCTGCAGAGCTATTTGCCTGCAGTAAAACTTCTCAGCTGCGGGCCCTCGCGACGTCGAAGGCAAAAGCCGCGCGCTGCCAAAGTTGTTCCGCACTGGCACGTCGTCCGTGCCTGGAGATCGTCCGATTGCTGAGCGCGGTTAAAGAAAACAGAATAGAAGGAAAAGGCATGAAAAGAGAAAAACCGTGCCGCGACCCCCCCTCGGCAGCGCTGGCGCGCGCCAGACGTGGCCGGGCACGCGCCGGCGGTTTCCCTATTAGCGGCGCTTATCTGCGCTTTTTTGGCTCTGACTGCTGCCGCGCGGCGGACCCTTCCGAATTCGCCGCCCGCCGCTGGCACCCCACGTCGTGGCGCTTCCCCCCCTCGGGCGGACCCTCGCACTCGTCCGGCACATCGCGCGGTGGTGGCCGCCGCGTCTGTTGTCAAATTAATCGGGGGGTAATCACGTTACCGCACGGTGCGTGACGACGCCTCGCTCACGCGGCGGCGGGACGAAGCGGCCAGGCTGCTATGACGCCGACGCAGTGGATGCCTGACAGCGCAGCGGCGGGCATGAATAAAGAATGGCATCTCCCGCCCCTCATCTCTCACTCGTCGTCGTCTTTCTCTTGGTTTTCTTCTTGCCCACTGGCGCCGGTGCACCGCAAACAAACAACATAAAAAAGCAGTGTGCGCGACTAACCAAGAAGCAGCCTGCATAGACGCGTGTGCGTGCGTGTGTGCGTGTGCGTGCGTGTGAACGCTTCAGAGAGAGAGTGAGTGTGCTGCCTGCCTGCGTGTATACGCCTGCGCACTGGGCTTCGCCACTAGTCATCGTTTTTATTATTGCGGCGAACCCCCTCGCTGGTCGGGCGCCACCACCATGCTCTGCTTGCGCTGCCGATTTCGAGGTTCTCGCGCGACTGAAGGGCGAAAACAGTGCGCGCGGATGCGAGAGCGCCGGCGCGCGTTCTCGGCCACGGTGTGCGTGTAGCAGTGCGCTCTTTCCGTGTGCGTTCGCGTGTGCGCGGGTCTGCGGTCGATGCTGTTCCACCGCTGCAGGCGTTTCGAGTGAAGCGCCCCAAGGTGTGCTCGGAGCCGGACACGCACTGCTGCAACTCGTCGGTCACGCAGCTCGCGCGCCTGTACACAACTGCGCGCGTCCGTGCGAGCGGCGGGTCGGACGGATATGTACGGGGGCGAACTGCCTTGAGCGGGCGCCTCACATCAGTGTCGGGAGTGCTGCGCGGGAGAAAGTAGTGCGACAAAAAAATCGGAAAAACTAAAAAAAAAGAGAAACTGAAAAGAAAAAATTAAACGAGACACTTTCTCGCTCGCTTACAGTTATCTTGTCTCTGTTTTTTTTTTCTCTCATGTATTTTCTACCATATGCGGGTTGCACTCGTGTACTTACTTGCCTTTCACTTTTCCGTTTCCTTTTTCTTTTCATTTCTTTTTAAATGGTTTGTTTCTTTGCCTGCTCGTTTCCCGGCCTCGGAATGCACTGCGCTATAAAGAGGGTTTATGCAATTCGGGGCGCTATGTAAGAGCGCTTACAGGTAAAAGCGCGCGAGCACGTTTCTGCAAGATTTGCGGTCCGACTGGCCGGCAAGATTTGCGAGCGCAGCGCGCGATCTGCGGGCTGCTTCCAGAGAGCTATAGGCGAAAAATAAAAAAAAGGAACGAATTTTACCAGAGCCATTTATCACAGAGCGAAGAGCGCCCGCAGCGTGCGCTATTTCGAAACCGTACGTTTCGTAGGAGCGGCAAACCACCGAAACCGCATTTCTCACGTTTTTATTGTTTTGTTTTGGTTCTTCATTCTATTATTTTTTTTTTTCATTGGTTAGGGTGATCGGAAGGGTAAAGAGGGAGCGGTTTCTTACCTCGTCAATTACGCGGTTTGTGGTGACTACACCGTGATCAATAATGAACGCAGCTCCTTTTGCCCGTAACTCAAGCTGATACCGAAGAGAACTATTAAGTTAGCATAGTACAGTACCCTTTCGGCTTCAAAGGATAGGCCACCCTTCACGGGAGTTGAGACTTGCTGGGCGAGAAGAGACGTAAAATCCAAAGACAGGGGGCGACGCCATCTTGAAATCCGTGCACTACTCCCCTTTGCGTCATACGCTTTGGCGGCATTTGGCTGAATTGGGTTAATGGGTAAGGCTTGCGTTGTATTACAAATTGAACTTCGGCTCAACCTCGTAAGCTTTATGAACTTCTTTTCGTGTAGAAAATCAACGCAAGTACGCAAAACTGCCACTCTAACCGCGACGTCACGATGACATCATAGGCGCTGAAGCAACGGTGAAGAGAAAGAAGAGAAAGATAAGTTTTGTCTTTACTTTCTCCTTTGAACTGAATTCTGAGGTTTTAGGTGCCAAATCCACGATTTGATTATGATGCGCGCGCGCCGTAGTCGGGGACTCCGTATCAATTTGGACCACCAGGGTATTTTTAACGTGCCTCCAATGCACGCGACACGGGCGTTCTTGCGTTTCGTCCCACATCGAAATGCGGTCGCCGCGGCAGGGATTTCATCCCGCGACCTTGTGCATAGCAGCGCAGCACCGTAGCCGCTAAGCCACCGCGGCGGGTCACTTTCTCCTTCATTAAAGAAGCGTTTACCACAGCTTAGAGTGGCCTGATGATGATTTTCATCAGGCCACTCCAAGTTGGTTAAGAGGGGGATTGCAAAGTCAACCCTAATGAATGCTCTTCGCCGCACATGTCCTCACAAGTGTTTGTCCAGTTTTATGGCGCAAGTGGATCGCCTGAAACAGGCGGGTTTCCCGCAGCATATCATCACAGCTGTGGCCGAAGGTCTCCTAAAGACCACAAAGCGCGGGCGACAGGATGAGCAGTATACTTCACCGAAAAATGCGAGAGGGAAGCAGAAACGCGCAATCATACCGTACATCCACGATATCTCGCACAGACTGAAGAAGATTGGCAATAACGCAAATGTAAGCGTAATCTTTTCAGCGCCAATCAAGCAGTCCAACTTGTGCAAAGCCAGCTACTGTGGTTCTGAGAAACCCAGTTGCCGGACAAATCACAAGGAACGCTACGTTCATTGTGAGAACAATATCGTGTATGAACTGCTCCTGTCGTGCGGCAAAAAATACATCGGCCAAACGAGAAGGTGCGTAAATGACAGATTGCGTGAACACGCAAATAATGTGCGAACTGGAGGAGTGGGACATCTGGCGTTCCAGTGCAGAAAGCATGGGTGCAGTCCCATTTATAAACAGTGCACGGTGATAGGAAGAAGCCCAGCGCAAACAACACGTGAGATTATTGAAGCGGCGAAGATCGCTAGTTTAGGGAGCGCTTGTGTTAGCGCGCCTTCAATAGATCTTTCAAGAAAAGAATTCGATTTTTTAAACGTGACACAGATGGTGGCCTGATGGAGATTACATTTTAATCTTGCAATTACAAAATATGTTGTGGCTATGCATGGTCGTTCTTTCATCTTTGATATCATCTTGACTTTCCATTACACATGTCTCGTTGCTGTCTCATTTGACTAGAAATCAGTACACATGCGCATGCGTACGGTGCTGCGTGTTACTATACCTCTTCGTAGAATAAAACAGTTGTTGGAAGTTAGGGCTGTGTCCGCGTCTTGTCACTGTCTTTCGTCTCTTTTCGTGCGCTAAAAAAACCTCAGTTATCATATTGCCGTTGGAGGCAGTTGAGGGAGTCTGTAAAGGATTGTATATGAGTTTTCAAAGCGTGGAGTGTTGGGGCAACAGTGATTTTAAGGCCTTTATTTCCCTCACCGATGCTAAACTTGTTCTGTGTGATTACTGCTTGATTCAAAAGCACGCAGACGTTCATAGAGCCAAAGCTTAGCTTGAGCAATTGTACTCTAGTTTGTCGAGGCAAGCCTCGACCGCGAACGCGGGGCGGGAACGTTCCATTTGCGACGCCCTTGTCTGGATGCTGCTTGAGTAGGTGGCAATGAATAAGCACACGAGCGTCATCAAGCTTAAATAACATTTCCAGACAGACACAGTCGTTATGAGCGCAAGTTGAATCCAACCAATCAGAACGACTGTGTCTGCCATGAAATTTTGTTCAAGATTGATGACGCTCGTCTGCTGATTCGTTGCCACCTACTCAAGCAGCATCCTGACCAGCGCGTCGTAAATGGAACGTTCCCGCCCCTGGTTCGCAGTCGAGGCTTGCCTCGACGCGCTAGAGTGCAACTGCTCAAGCTAAGGGTTGGCTGTGCGAACGTGTGCGAACGTTTATACGGACAATGACGTGTGGTCAGTCCATCGCAGACGTCTTGCGGCTGCTGCGTGACACTTCTGCCCCTGATAATGGAGTGTCCCGCTTTCAGTGCGCAGCGCATGTCACTAGTGACGGACTATCACCTCCTTAGCTTGCGGTGTGCAACACTCAACGAATGTTTTTCGGTCACTGTATTCAACGCCTACCTGGGCCACCAAAATGCTCGAACTGTATGGAATATCCCTCTCTAGAGCTTTGCCTATGGCATTGCCCTTACACTCAACCCAATCTGCAGTCAGCCCTATCCGCCATTCCCACTAACATCTAGCCACGATCATGGACGGACTGGCTCACTCCACCACTCTATGCAGCTAACAATCCCCTGCCGGGGCTTATCCAGCATGTCAGAGACGTGTTGGGTGAGGACTGGTAGCTGACCGACCAGAGGTGAGCGCCGGACGCTGGCATAAAAATAAAAAAAAAATTCTCTCTCTCCATGTGGTTGTGCGTCTCGACGCGATCAGGCTCAGAGCGCCCTACTTACTTTTATAAAAGTAACTAACTTCAATTCACGTTTGTAGCCCATTTCTGTTTTCGAGTGATGGGACCTCAGACAATATTTCGTTTATTTCGACATTCTTTAGTGGCGTAACCTGCAGTTGCGAACCTCTATACTGTGTGTGACCTGTACTGTCTGTGTTGGGCTTAATTTGTGAGATTTGCTATGTTGCTCACTCTTTCCACTTCCCTCCCCTTTTTCCTATCTTCCATTTCCGTGTTGCTGCCACCTCTCTCCTTAAGAGTATGCAGGCGTTGTCCCCCTTCCGGTGGCAGTTGACAGCCTGCTCCTCGCTTTGCATATATATATAGTGTATATATGTTTTCAAAAGAAATAATAATAAAACAAAAGCACGCAAGGTGCTTAAGCGCGCTTTACAAGTTGAAAAATGCGGGCATTCAACCGAAAAACAAATTCAAACAAATGAAAGTTCGTATAAGCAACCATGATTGGAGATTCGAAGCAGGTGTGGTTTCTGTGCGAAACAGCACGTCTGCCAGATATCTGATCACACAATCGAAAATTACTCGAAAAAATGTATTCTATGCGTGTAGACAGCACGTCTATAGGCAGGTTTTTTATACTCTGTTTGTATTATTGTGCGTTGAATTGCTAGAACAATTTAGGCCTTAAGAAACACGGCATCTGTAATCAACGTACGTAACATGCCACGGAGGAATAACAGGTAAGGATACTGAGATAAGATTTCGAATGGGAAAAGTCAAGTTTCTTAAATGATAACTGTTCATTTTTTCAGGAATAAGATACAACCATATTTGGGGCAAGAAGTTGTTAAAGATGGCAATTAACGGCACGCTCGTTTCGCCTCAGCTTTAATTGGCGTCATGGGCGAATTAGAAAGGACAAGGAGATAATGTATTGGATGGAGAAAACCTTAAGCTTACAGACATGAATTGCAAAAGTTTCAAGAACACGACGCGCTACCTATAATGATATTAGTAAGTTGGAGTAATTCAGGGCCGGGTAAAGAATGAGGCTTGCACAGAAGCTGCGAGAGAGTCGACTCGATCGAGCCAGAGAGCTCCGAAAGGCCCTCAGTGAAGACGAGTGAAGAAGCAGGGGAAGCAGTGATGCGAGCGCAAACAGCTTCAAGGTAAAACGGCTTATCGTTGAAAACGACTCAAGGCTGCGATCAGTCGGGGTCTGTCGTTCTCGCTGTTTTTCCGTCCTATTAAGCCCGCAGTGTTTAAATGGGGAGCTTATAGGAATCGTTAAATTTTGGAGGCTTCTCTAGCAAAACGAAGGATTTAAGCTCATGTTATCAGTGCATGGATATACGTACAGCACTGCGGTTACGAGTATACGGCGCTCTTCTGTCATCTCTCATTTCTTCGGTTGGTAATAACCTTGCGCCACGCACCCCTCTTAGGTCACGAGTGTCTCACTTTCTTTTTTTTATGTTATCGTATTAGGCACAAACGTTTGTTCAAAAACACATACTCCGAAGCTTAACGGCAGAACCTGAGGCAGAATCTGCATATATAAATCTGGCCGCATGTATACAGGTGTCTAAGCCAGTTGTATTCGAGGGGCTTCGATTAGCTCTGATCAAGGTTTGCGATAAAGCGAAAGTCGTATCTGTGCTTCCATTCTGACAACAAAGTAGTATTCTCTCACCGGGTCGAAGGCTATAGCCGCATAGTCAGAGAACATGTGACCTCGTGTCCGGTTTCGTGTGCGTCCGAAGGAGGCAGAGGTAATTAACAGGTGCGGAATGCAAAAACGCTAGTGCACTTAGACTTACATGCACGTTAACGAACGTCAAAATTAATCCTCAGTCTTCCATTACAGCGTGCGTCACAATCAGATCAAGGCGTTGGCATGAAAAAGCCCAGAATCTGACTATAGGCCGAGGGCGAAGTTAATCCGGCTTTCGGCGACTCTTCGTCAATTTCCCGAAAATAATCGTCAATAGCAGCACCTTGCAATGACGAGAAACTAAAATCAAAATAGAGGTCTATCCACTGATTGATCGGATGAACGAAGATTTATAAGTGTATACGAGAGTATTGCGTGTTTGGGCTCTATGTGGCTGTATCTTTGACGCCAGCAATCTACGGCTATACTTGGACGGCAGATGACCTGCGATTTTATTCCCGCTTCGATTATTTGTGCATTTTTGAGACTTTTATTTCGCGTACTTTTTGCCATACCACGAGAATTAGGTGACGCGCGCTGCCTCAGCGCTTGCTTGAACGGTTCTTTTTGCAATTTAGCCGACCACACTTTCCTGACAGGCTTCTCAAATAACGTTGCGTGCACTGAAAACTGTGTGTCTTTTTTTTTTTTTTTGTCATTAATGGAAACGGCACACCGGTCTTACCGTGTTCGCTTGACCAATGACTTCTTACCTGCCATTGCGCACAGCCCTATCTTGTTGATCGTTGACCTTTGCTTCATGCGGAGACGTTTTCTATTATATTTTTTCTGGTATAGTGACAAGCTTGAAATAAATACGTACAGACTCCATTCTCGGGCCGGACATTCAACTTTGATCCGTGTTTTGTCCAGTTGGGACATAAACTACAAGGCTCTGATTTCCCGCAGCTTTTAAGAGTCTGCACGTTCAACATGCGCGCCACATACACGCACGGTCAAAGCCTTGCCCCACGACTTTCCCGCTGTCGCGCGGTCTCGCTCGAATTCCTTTACATCCGGGACCAGCGGCTCAAGGGCGGGCGTTTTTCAGTGCACAGCCTCGAATCGCCTCACTTGCGGCATCCTACTTGGTGCGGCGACAGGATGATGCGCGCAGTAATAGACACATTAAAATGTAATAGTTTCCCGCCGTTCTCGTGAATGAACGACCTAGCTTACACACGCTCTCGAGGACGCTTTTGCCTCGAGGGCGTCGCCATGACAGTCACTTGCGAGTGTCTGTCAATGAAAAATATACCGAGCCGCCATCTGCTATATAGATAAAAGTCAATGCATTTTCGTGAAAATGGTGGCGCCTCCTGTTAGGCCTAGAAGCGTCAAAACAAACTCCTTATCTGAGTAATAACGACAAAACACTACTACATAAGTTTCTTTTTTTCGAAGTTTGGTAAGGCCAAGCGAAACCTGCTTTCTTTTGTCATTTATCCTGTTGCGACGAACAGAGGCAAGGCCGCGAATTCAATTCCAAATGCATGGAAGCAGGTCGCACATGGGCGCCGCCATGTTCTTGCGCTGTGTATCGCGGTATACTCACGCCACGCAAATCCTGCAGCACTGAGTTCAGTGTATTGCGCGAGCGCCACCCGTTCCTTCCGAGAACCAAGCGATCTCAGGAACGTTGCAGCCGCAACCTACACAGGGACCACCTTCTTCATTCTATACTCTGAGCCTATGTTCCTACTCTGAGGAGCCTATATTCCTACTCTGAGTCATTCCTACTCTGAGCTCCGAGGCTGGATGCCTCGGAGCCCCTGAATAAATGGAGATGGTCTAACTGGGTTCGCCGTCTAAACCCACAGCCATCCCGATAGATGATGCTCTTCAACCTGAAAAAAAGGGGAATCACAATATTAAAACCAGCTCGGCTGTTACACTTAAATCGAAAAATTTCCTTCTTCATAAACGTTATACAGTGGTAACATTTGTGACACTGGCCGGTGCACAGGAAGCTAGAATGGGTGAGCGTTTCCGAGTTCATAGAGTCCTGAAGACGTGTCGCGGTCCGAGTGGTTTCCCTGAAGCGCAAGGCGGTACTGCGGTCCCCAAGTGCGGCAAGCGCTTTACAGTGACATCTCGGGGCGAGTGCAAATGACGTCTCGGAAGAACCAAACGGAGTTGCGCACCTTCCCGAGACATTCGTGATATTAGCTAGGCCACATATAACGTGCAGAAATGCTTAGCTGTCTTACTGCCGTGTTCTCCCACCTGTTTCATGCCGAAGAAAACTTGAATGAAACCAGGTAAATACCTCCTTAAACAGCAATTCTCACCACACCTAATCCAGTATTAGCATTTTTTTCAACATTTTTAAAACGATAACAGTTGCTCCCTGCGACACGCGAGATATTCAGAAACCGCTCTTATTTATTTATTTATTTATTTATTTATTTATTTATTTACTCAAAGTCGATGCAGCAGCCAGCGATAAAACCAACTCGACATTATCCTGCGGAATTCCCTGTTGCAGCCCAATCTGAAAGTAGAAAAAGCGATGACGGAGACAAGTTCCCTTGTCCGAACGTTCACTCCGGACAGAAGCTTCCCTAGTTTGCCCGTTGGTCCTCAAATTATTCAAGCTGGAGCGGTATTCTCGAGCGATCGCATTTGGCGATATCGCTTTCAGTCGGCGCTGACTGGCTATGTCAACGAGCACAACTCCTGTGGCTCCTGTGAGGCGTCGCGCCAGGCACCACACGACTCAAATGTGAAAGTGTCGCCGGAAGCGACCCAAGTGATAATGCGACCTCGGTACATCGCGGAGAAGCGGGATGTAATTAGGGTGTATACCAAGACCTCATAATCGCTACTGAAGCGCGTCTATTTTTGCATTACAACTTGGACATAAATTCACACGACCTCTTTAGTTCTGCATGAAGCTCTCTAAAACGACAGACAGTCAGTGACACAAGTAAGCGTCCGTACCGTTTGTTTAGGTGTCCTATAATGAAACCGACCGACCGACCGACCGACCGACCGACCGACCGACCGACCGACCGACCGACCGACCGACCGACCGACCGACCGACCGACCGACCGACCGACCGACCGACCGACCGACCGACCGACCGACCGACCGACCGACCGACCGACCGACCGACCGACCGACCGACCGACCGACCGACCGACCGACCGACCGACCGACCGACCGACCGACCGACCGACCGACCGACCGACCGACCGACCGACCGACCGACCGACCGACCGACCGACCGACCGACCGACCGACCGACCGACCGACCGACCGACCGACCGACCGACCGACCGACCGACCGACCGACCGACCGACCGACCGACCGACCGACCGACCGACCGACCGACCGACCGACCGACCGACCGACCGACCGACCGACCGACCGACCGACCGACCGACCGACCGACCGACCGACCGACCGACCGACCGACCGACCGACCGACCGACCGACCGACCGACCGACCGACCGACCGACCGACCGACCGACCGACCGACCGACCGACCGACCGACCGACCGACCGACCGACCGACCGACCGACCGACCGACCGACCGACCGACCGACCGACCGACCGACCGACCGACCGACCGACCGACCGACCGACCGACCGACCGACCGACCGACCGACCGACCGACCGACCGACCGACCGACCGACCGACCGACCGACCGACCGACCGACCGACCGACCGACCGACCGACCGACCGACCGACCGACCGACCGACCGACCGACCGACCGACCGACCGACCGACCGACCGACCGACCGACCGACCGACCGACCGACCGACCGACCGACCGACCGACCGACCGACCGACCGACCGACCGACCGACCGACCGACCGACCGACCGACCGACCGACCGACCGACCGACCGACCGACCGACCGACCGACCGACCGACCGACCGACCGACCGACCGACCGACCGACCGACCGACCGACCGACCGACCGACCGACCGACCGACCGACCGACCGACCGACCGACCGACCGACCGACCGACTGGCCGACCGACTGGCCGACTGGCCGACTGGCTGGCTGGCTGGCTGGCTGGCTGGCTGGCTGATTGATTGATTGATTGATTGATTGATTGATTCCTCCACTACGTTAACTCCTTAACTGACTGAATGATGATGATGATGATGGATAACGTGGGACATGTCAGTATTGAGCAGTGAGCAAACAAACGTGTGGCAGTCACTTGAAAAAAATCACCGGTGATTACGATACTCCCTAATGAGAAATTTGAGTGCAACTCTGCGCGTGTTTTCGTTTCGCGGTATATTGGCTGGCGCGGACAATCTGTCTCGTGCGGCACGTAGCAAACGGAGCGAAGTGGGGCGCGACTTCCTCGCTAATCGGCATATCACGAGACGCAGAGGGTGGGTGGCGCGTGGGCGCGATTCACAGCAACCGCCGCAGACAAACCTCCGCTCATGCAGCGCTTTGTTTCCATAAAGACGATGCGTGCTACTCTGGTGACATCTCGTAGCCGTCGCCGCCGCAAAGCCCTACGCTTTTCTTCTCACGCTTTCGCCATACCCTGCTCCTCTGCTTTCAGCCTCATGGTTTCGCTACACCCTCCTCTCCCGCTTTCCTCCTCGCGCTCCCTTCGCTATCGCTGTCTTTCACCTCCCGCTGCGCTTCGCGTTCGCTTTAATCGTTCGCTGTGCTCGTTCACTCGGTTATGGGGACGACGCCGACGCTCGCCGCAGGAACGGGCGCCTAAAACGCGCGCTCTAAAATTAAAGAAAAGGCAGAATAATAATGTATTATATTCCCCCTTTTCGCGAAGCAGTTTGATCCAGAGAAACGAGAAAGCGCTTTCCGCAGCGCACTGCACGTTGCCTCAGCCAAAGCGCACGAATACGAAAACATTACCTCTTCTGCCCTGCTTCTGTGCAACCAGCTGTCGGAAATGCAACTGGGTTTTCGCTAACTCACTGTGCTCCATTCCTGCTGTGAAAGGTGGAGCGGTGGAGTGAATACATGTGCAGTAGTTGACAGCAAAAAATTGTGACTGGCATAACGAGGAATTGAATGCATCTGTGTGTCCAAGTTCACGAACCGCTGCTACATAGGAACTGCCTTTGTGGTCGGCTCTACTTGATGCAAGGCTTCCCTGAGAACAAAAAAAAAAAATCACTCATCCGCCAGCGTCGCTGCATTAATCTCCAACGAAATGACTTCCACCCCGGAATGTTTGCACGAGTGAGCACCACTCGTTATACGGTGACAAAGGGCGCAGCGCCGCTTCGTGGCATATAGCAAGTTTCTCCCACGTTATCTACACATGCATTCCTCCCCCCCCCCCCCCCAATTCACACGCAATTTTACGCCCACTCTATCAGCAACGTATCGAGAATAAGCGAACGAGCGCATACTTGAATCAATGCGCCGAAGCATGGGTGACGGTGACTACACCGACAGCGCACTAATGTTCGAAGCTGAGCGTTTGTAATGGTCCACACAGTAAGCGAGTGTCTAGCGATAATACGTATTTGCTTCATTCTATTACAATGTACAGAACATCTACGTGAAGCTGTGGGTAGCTTCGCGTGTCGTCCACCCAAGCACAGTCTACGATATCCGTCGAAACAGAAGTTTGCAGAGCCACACCGGCGTCATGTAGTACTACATCCACTGTAAACGCAGAGGCAACGGAGGCAGCTGAAGCAAGCAATGGACCCGTCACCACGTGATGAAACATGACAGCGCCCACGGGATTGCTGGGAAAGGGCCAGTATACTGCATTACTCAAAGTTTGGCGTAATAGACTGCAGGACACAGCCCTCCAGTATTCGCAAGATGTCACAAATATCTGTACTTCGCAGATAGTCACTCTAAACAAAAAGAAAAAGAAAATTGTGCAGAACCATCGCCGATGATTGTCAATGTAATCGAGAAGTCGAGCGCTTCTAGGAAGCTATTCACTTTATTAAAGTAACGATGCTCTAGAAGACGTGTACATTTATTGCAGCGAGGATCTTGAGGCGGTCTTTGTCTCATTGCTTAGTTTTATAACGAACAGAGCCGTTAAGAATCCGTAGCCGCAGTATAGGTGGCTACACATACAAGGCGGCCCGTCGTATGTGCGTTGCCTCCATGCGACGCGAGCATCGGGCCTGAAGGCGACTGCCATCCTCCACTCCCGCTGCCAAAGCCCTCTCCCGCAGCCGCCGCACGGGGAGACGGCGATGGGAGGAGAGCGCTGTCCTTCCTCCGCCGCAGCATCTTAACCTTCGGACACCCTATAACACTTTCCTGATAACACGTGCCTATCGAAGAGCTGTTTGTTAACAGTTGGCGTTCGGCGATGAACTAAGTTGTCCGAAAGCACGTGCCCTTTGCATCAGCGCCTTCGCATCGGCGGTGATAGCGCGACTACCACGAAAACGGGCGACAGAGCCCTATAGAAAGCTCTAAATTTCACTTTAAAAAGATTCCCGTGCATTGTGTTCCGCTTCCGACCCCGCAGCACGCTATGCGTTGGATAGTTGCAACGGCTTCTTTTACATTCGTTCCGCTTGTATGCGTGAGCGAAAGCAAAGAGTCTATTTAAATAGGACGTGGGCTATAATGTGTTACCGGAAATTGCGGAATATGTTGAATTTCGCACAGCGGGAACTAAACGCCCGTGTAGCGCCCATCTGCGGCATCATAATACATCCTATGAACCATTACAGCATGTGCTCTGATAAGAGCAGGATGAAAGTTCCATGCACAGTTCTGCAACTTTAACGACTTTCATGTCATTGCTTGCAGCAGAAAGCACGAGAGAGCGCGCGAGAAAAGAAAGTAAATACGCGGATAGTAAGCATCAAAAGCAGTCTGCTATAAGATATGCTATACGCATATCCTTTAACGAGCGTGCAGTGGAATATATTGTTTTCTATGTACGCCGAGATGTGCCGTTGCAGAGTTTTCTTTTCTTTATTTTCCTGTTTTCCTTTTTTTATGCTAGCGACTTATGTTCCTTTCATAACACACCCTCAAGGTCTCGAGTTTTTATCTAGGCAGTGAATAGGGCATGCCCTGCTTTGTTACGCTGCTATAAATTTCCCAATAGATAGAGAAGCTGCCTTCTTTGATTTGTGCCGCTTGATTACGTTGTTCGCTTTCTCCAAAAACTTATATGTTGCACACGCCACCGTGACGTTTTTGTCTGAAACACCGCCGACGACACAAAGCGATTTTTCTCTTTCCTAAAGCACCGGCTAGAGTAATCACGACTATGTCTTCCACCGCCGGGCACAGTACGCGGACTTGCGGCTGCTGCGGCTTCGTTCATCAACGTCGTTAGGGGAGCGTGCGAATAGCGTTGAGGTGGAGATAACAGACGGACGGACCGCAGCTCCGGCGGGGGCCCCGTGCGATTGCACCTCCCTCTATCGGTTTCTGTGGCCGCAGCCGTTGGCGTATTTCTCATTGTCTTCCGGTTAAACCTTTTATTTGCGTCTATCGCTCTTTTGTCTTCCTCGGCGAGACCGGCCAAGACTGGCCGGCTGGGCGCCTGCTTGTTATCACCCCTACGTGGCGGCGCATTCCTTTCTTCCTGCCGCCGGGCCCCATCGCGGCTCGCGGGGGCGATATTTGTCGGACGTCTCGCCGTTCCGTCCGGCCATCGCAACACGAGTGGACACCGTCCGAACAAATTGCGCCGGCACGCCACCTCCTTTGTTCTCAAAGCTGCCGTAGCTCGCGCGTCGTTTCCGTTTATCTCTGACGGTAGCCCGTGTGCGGGTGTAGGAGCGCGTCGTGGGCAAAAAAAAAAAAAAAAGGACGAGGAATGGTAGGAGCGGGAGAAGGCGGAGAGGAGGGAAGCGCTCTCGAGAAAGATATCGCCGTTAAAACGGAAAACAACGGCAGCCCTGGCTTGCGGGACGCGTGGAACCGTGCGGTGTGGCCCGCAGCTCACCCCCCCATCTCCACCTCAGCCCACCTCTTCCGTCTCTTGCGTTGGTTGGCGTAATTTCCACCCTTCAAATGCATGACTGCTTGCAGCTGTTCGTCCGTGTATTGTTTCTTCATTTCCCCCTGTGGTAAACGAGATTTATTATTTTTTTTGTCATGCGCATGCTCGCGCCGCTATTCGGGTTCGCTTTCTTCGTACGTATTCTCTATACGACTGTCCTTTGTACGTATGCATTTCTGTATGTATGTAGGCATGTATGTATGCATGCATTACGTATATGGTGTGTGTGTGCGTGTGTGCGTGTGTGTGTGTGCGTTCGTGCGTGCGTGTGTGTGCGCGTGTGCGTGTGTGCCATGCATGAACATCTCTGCGCTGAAACTTTCCGAAGCTCGAAATGCGACAATTTATGTATCACGCATTCTTTTATCTGGTTGAGTCATCTCGTTGTTGAGGGCCGAGATAGCTTTGTCCAGCCTCCGTGCCTCGCTATCTCTGTCAAATTTCCGGCTAAAAGCAAACCTGCGTACCTAAACGAAACAAATAAAAAAAGGAACGTTTTCCAGTTGTCGCCTTTTTCGAAGCTTTAAGTTTCTCATTTTATCTGCATTAGTAAGCAACACTCGAAGTTTACTGCAGCGGCTCTGCGTCTGCGGCGTCTTCTGCTGCTGGTCTCAAGGTCGCTGTTTTTACTCCTACCGAATTCCATGTGGAAGAAGTTCGACGGACGCCACGCTGACGCACCATTCCTGCGCACCCTGAATTCTGTCTGCTTCCGCTCTCTTCTTCGTTTGCTTGCACCTATAATAAATTTATGCATGTTTTTGCACGCGTCGAATTTTGGTTTGCATCCGCAAACGCGAAAGTGGACCGCCAAGTTCGACAGGAACAAGTGTCCCTGATTCATGACCCTGCGCGTGTTATGCCGTAGTGCGGTGGTGGCGAACATGCCAGCTGCTGTTCTGCTATCTTGTACGCGTTCGGAAATCCGACGTTCGGTTTCGCCTCTCGCGATTGTCCAGGCTGCGCCGATATCGCGGCCAAGGCCAATCTAGGCCAACCGCGTGAAGCGCAACCGTACGCCAACTTTTCGAACGCGTACAAAAGAGCAGCCCAGGGCCGCTATTTCGTACGCGTTCGAAAAGCTGGTCCCCTCTCTTTCTCTCTCTCCCTCCCCCTCCTCTTTTCTTTTTGCAATTTCTCTTTTCCCTTTGTACAGGACGACACCGCTTAAAAATAAAAATCATATAGAAACTATTAACGCCTGTCCGTGTTCGTTCTTTCGTCCCTATACTTCTTTTCTTCCTTCGCACTTGAAATCTACTGGTGGTGAAATACCACTAACCGGCTCTCAAACCACCTTGTTTATTTTCGACAACGAAACCCTGCAGGCGCCCGTTCAACAGTGCTGAACAGCGCGGCAGCTTGAAGATTCAGACATGCGTGCTCGACCGCGCTGGCGTCTTAGAGAAGAAAAAAAAAAAAAACATTTCGTGTTCGCGAGACGCTCTCGCGAGACGCGACCTTTCCAGCGATGTTGCGTGACGCACGCGAAGACAGAAACAGCCTCAAGGAGCGCGCGGGTCAAGGTAGCGAGGTGGTATTGATGGAGGTGAGGCTCCGACGTGGCGTCCAAGAAAAAATGAAAATTAAAGCGGGTAGTTAAGTCGCAGGTCGCGCACGCAAACACCGCGTATCGGAAGCGGTGCGAAGCAGGCCTTATACAGGAAATAGGTGCGAACACTCCCACAGTTCATAGAGTTCCAAGTATATTGCGTGCGTGCCGAGCTCCCGCACCGCAATAAAAATGCGGCTTTATACAGCCCGCATTAGCGCACGCTGTCAATGGCGGGATTTATTAGGTGTATAGTGCGCAAAAGGCCCGCGTGCTCTATTTTTGACAGCGTGCGAATGTTCCAGCTATATGCTATGTCTCGCACTGAAGCCGGATTACCGACGATCTAGATTACGCCTCATATGTGTGTGCAAACGGTTTGAAGGATGGATCTCTTTTCGTCCGGCAGGTTAGAAGTGTGCATATATATTACAGCGAAGCTGTATACCTCTACTGTCCGAGGAAATTTTTGTGTCGTTGTAAGCAAAAAAACTCCCCATACGTGGGCCGATCCCTGAGATAGGGCAATGCCGGTCCGACCCGCGGCGGAGGTGAAGCAGGCATTAAGCACTCACCTTACTTGGGCCGATCCCGAAGATAGTGCAACGCCGGGCCGACCCGCGGCGGAGGGGCAGTTCGCCATTAAGGCGGGGCCCACATACACAGCTTCGCTGGCCATCCTTCTTCAGAGAGTGGAAGGGCACTGACATTTTTCTTTTCTAAGACGGCGTGCCCGGTGGTGCACGCCAAGGTGACACCCCAAAATCAGAATAATTTGTAAAAATGATGACGTCGAAAACGTGTCGCGTACACCTAAAGACGTTTTGATTGAACTTCGGCTACAAAATGTATATCTGCCGGGAGTCTTAAAAAAAAGGGAAGACACAGAGGGAGACGACTTTATTAGCGGTCAGGGGGACGAAGACCCTAATGATGTTCTTCTAAGAATTTCGAGATAGAAGTGTATGAGCAAAACGAGAACAAAGTAAAAACGGGAGCCAACGTTTTTACGAGTGGACATGTGTTTTTCAAGGCGACATATGCTTTCCTCGGGAAGTATATATAGGTAGGGTTATTCTAAAGGGGATAGGAGATGGCGAGTGGGCGAGGCAACGACCGAGAGTGTGTGAGTGGCGAACGTGTAGAATTAATAAGAAAGGTGTGCTATTCAACGTCGGTGGAGGAATGTGAGGTAGCGCCGTGTGTCAGCCGGTTGACGTGTTACTGTACGTTCATTTCTTCGTGGAAGGGGCCTGCACGACGAGGGGGGGGGGGGGTGAGGATGCTTCGCACGCACTCGCTCACGCTCTACTGTGGACGGTAAAGCCACATCAAAATGCGCCAACTGTCTCAACGCGCTCGCTTGCCCGCGCAAGGATTTCATAATTCGAAGGACCGTTCAGCGGCGTTCAATTGGACATTCACGCTTTTTATTTTATGCAATCATTTTATACACTCCATGACGTGGCGCCAACTCCTTCCCATTGGCTGAGCCGTCACGTTCCCAACGACTAACCGACTAGACTCCTTACCGGGCGAGAATACACCTCGAACGCTGTCTCTCCCCTCACAACTTTGTAAAGGACACACGCCTGATTCCGAAATGAGGTTCCCAACATTACCGTACGCAACGCAGCCGGATTACGCTTTTCTAAGACGCAAGGCATAGAATTCCCAACGTACACCATTATGGTTCGTGCAGTATTTTTGACCGACGCATGCACTCTTAACGACTCGAGAGCGCTGCTTTACGGTCATTATCCTTTAGCGTTACACCATTACCGTCGTTGCCAACGCGCCGGTGCTAGCGCTTATCAATATGCGGTGTTCATACGCAGGATTTCAGGTTTGAAAGCAAACCAATAAGCACGCAGGCGGTATAATCGGGCAAACCCTTCCAGATCACCGCACGATCGAGGACTCTCTTCTTCAGTGCGCAATTTTTTTTTTTTTGTGTTCGTCGCATTAATTCGCGCAGCGCCGTATTCTTCTTCATCTTTCTTTTTTCTCTCTCGACGGGAGCCGACACACATTAGGCCGCGATCGGTGGGCATTATCGTGAAAAATGGCCGCACTCCAGGACAGGCGCGCCGCCTGGCGGCTTGCCCGGTGGCGCCCATTGTCGAGCGAAGCCGCGGGAAGTTCGTGGTGGCAAGGATGTAACGCGAAACATCTTTGATGACCGAAGAAGGGCCCTGCCGTGTTTCGAAAAGAACAAAAAAAAAAAAAAAGATGGGTGGTACAGAAAAGAAGCACTCTGCGCCGGTCAAAAACATTGCTACCGCTGAATATTGCCGAGTGCGGAATACAAGGAATCAAACAAACAAACAAAAACAGGAAAGCCGAGGGAAAGTACACAGCGGACAGGAGCCGACGAAAGGAGATATGTGCATGCGCAAGTTGGGTCGAACCGACGACCCAAAGCAAAGAGAAACGTCGTGCTACCACACTAAGCGAGCGTTAATGAGCGCTCCACGTCGTCCAATATCGTATCCGGTTACTCAGCGACGGAACATTTGGGGATCGAGCAAACACTGTCGGACGTGATTGAAGAAAAATAAAAAGATTGGCCGGCGAGATCGGAAAATTAAAGTTAAAAATAAAGATTTATATGTGCAGGGAAGTTTATGAGCGAGTGAGATCGCGAACCGGGCCAGTCAGACCGAACCGCTCGCGATAGAATCGCCGTGCGGCGGCGTAACATGGCTGTGGCTTTGAACAACGCCGCGAACTCGGTGAGGCGGGTTCGGTTGTGGTGGGGCGGGGGGAGGCAATCAAGGCTGATGGACTCAATCCATTATGCATCCCTTCATTGGTGGAAACAAAAGGACCCGACGGCCGCCTCCTCCAGTCTATTGAAAACGGCCGAGCGAAGCGCGCTTTGAACTCCCCAGCCAAAGCCGAAGCCAAGGCCGCGAGCAGCCCTGCAGTGCAGCTTCATCCCGAAATGAGTTCCGAGCGCGAATGTGAGATCAGTGGTGGATTACTTTATTATGCTTGCTTTTCTTGTGCGTGGAGGGGAGGGGTCCAGAAGGAAGAGAAAATAAATATTGAGCAGGAAGAGGCGCACACTCATGAACAGAAGCGTGCGGAACTGTTATAGAGTTTGTCGCGTTATGATCAACTTGGTTTCAGATTCTTCTTCTCTTTTTTTTTTTGTACCGTTCGAATTGCTGGCGATTCACGTACGTGGAAAGGCGTAAATGATGGAAGATACTTACAATAAGGGTCATAACATTTTTCATAAACGAGATCATAAAAAAAGGTGCTTCCTTGTTTCGGACATGGTCACGGATTTGCAATCATTTTACGTTTTGGACTCACTGCTTTTTGTGCTGGTGCGGATTGATTTCGCGCTGGGAAGTTGCGCGCCAACACGGCCGTAATAAAAGCGCCACTTCTCTGACTTTAAATTCAGCCGCTAAGAGAATAAAATGAAAAAAAAAAGCGATTGACAATGAAGCTTGAATACTTTTATTGTTGGTTATGTGAGAGAGGCTTAGCTTTTCAACCTGGCTTCGAAAACTGTGCGTGGAAGAAATGTCTATGTTTCTAAACACAACATTCCCACGTTCGTTTCCTGCCTCGCATCGACATGCCAATATTTAATTAGAAAATATAGTATAGGTACCATGCATCAACACATTCAAGAAAATCAAGCAAACCAGGAGTAGGGTTAAACGTTGCGGTGTTTAATGTCTCAAAACTGCGAAATGAATCATGCAACACGCCGCAGTCGAGGTGAGTGAGTGAGTGAGAAAACTTTATTTCAAATCGGAACGGTTCGCGTCCGGCGAGTTAGTTGACTGGGGCACCCGCCGAGGTTACGGCTAAGAGTTCTTGTCTCCTGGCGGCTTCCTTGGCCCGTTGGAATGCCCAGAGTTGGTCGCTGTCGAGGTCTTTGGAATCATTTATGGCCACCCGGCATTCTTTAACGTGCACTCAAAGTAATTTTTCAGCGCACAAAACTGACACAGGACTGAAAGGAACGACGTGGACACTGCGCTAACTTGCAACGTTTTCGTTTATTCTGCGAGTCGGTATGCATGCATATACAGAAAACAGACAGCGGCACGGGCAGCCGCACTTGTGTGGTTTCTGTATTTTAAAGACAGCAAATATGCATGCGCGTCGAAAGTTAAGATAAGATGTCTGAAAGAAGAGACAAAATGGTTGCAAGATTAAGAGACCCGGCTGTGAAGCCATCCCCATCGAACCCCTCTGTGGGTTTTGTTTAGAAAATCAGATCCTTTTTTCGCGGCTTCGATTGAAGGCGAACCAACACACGTTCACCCGAGCTAGCGATCTACGCCGCTTCAATAATTTCACGAGTTGCTTGCGTCAAACTTCTTCCTGTCATGCGGCAGTTTATGGAGTCGTACCCGCAGTTCCTGCAGCGAAATTCCAGACGGCCCGTGCCTGCGGTTCGCCCAAGATTTTCGTGCTCGCTATAGCCTATCATATGCGCGACCTCCCGTCTGGCCATTGTGTTTTTTGCCACGGCACAATAAGGGTAACTCGTACACAATGTTGTACGCACGTTTAAGGAGGCTTTCCTTGTGCTTTTTTCTCTTGGAAGCGCAGTAACTGGCCTTGCACAGACAAGAAAGCTTGTTTGGCGCTGGAAAGACGACTCTTACATTTGCGTAATTTCCGATTTCCTCCAGCCTGTGCGAGACATCGTGCGTGTGCGGTATTACTGCGCACTTCTGTTGCATTCGCTTTCTTTCCGGTGCGCACCCTCTCGGGCGCGTTTGAGGATCTTAAACAAACTCGTTCGCTGCTGTGGCGACTTCCTGCGGAAATGTGTCTTTTTTTTTTTATCAGGCGATCTGCTTGTGCCAGGAAACTGTTACAACTCTTGTGAAAACATGAACAGCGAAGCGCAATCATTATGGTCAGTTTTGCGACGCCCCACTTTACCAACTTGGAGTGACCCAAAGAAAATGGCAAAAGTGGCTTGTTGGGGCCCTTGGTTCATATAACCAGCACACGTGGTCCTCCTCGGAAAACATTCTTATGCCAAGGAATCGAAAGTTCCTGTCTCTTGGCAGTTCATGTGTAACTGCGAGCGGTTGTAAGCCCGCTTCGCCGTTCATGTTTTCAGAAGTGTTGTAACAGTTTCCTGGCACAAGCAGATGGCTTGAAAAAGAACAGCCACATTTCCTCAGGATGTTGTCAAAGCAGCGACCGAATGTTTGTTTAAGACCGTCAAATGCGCCTGCTAAGATGCGCGCCGGAAAGAAAGCGAATGCAGTAGAAGTGTGCAGTAATACCGTACATGCACGATGACTCGCACAGGCTGAAGGAAATAGGAAATTACGCAAATGTAAGAGTCGTCTTTTCTGGGCCAAACAAGCTTCGTAGTCTGTGCAAGGCCAGTTACGGCGCTTCCAAGAAGCTCAGTTGCAAGCAAAAAAAAAGCACAATGAAAGCTTCGTTAAATGTGAGTGCAACATTGTGCACGAGTTACCCTTATTGTACTGTCGAAAAAATACAATGGCAAAACGGGACGTCGCGCAAGTGATAGGTTACGTGAGCACGCAAATCTTGTACGAACCGTAGGCACGGGCCGTCCGGCCTTTCACTGCAGGAACTGAGGGTGCGACCCCACATACAGGCAATGCAGCGCGATAGGAAGAAGTCCGACGCAAGCGACTCGTGAAATAATTGAAGCGGCGGAGATCGCTAGCTCGGGCGACAAGTGTCCTGCATGGTTCGCCTTCAATCGAAGCCGCGAAAAAAAGGATCTGATTTTCTAAACAAAACGCAGAGAGGGGCTCGACGGGCATGGGCTTCACAGCCGGGTCTCTTAATCTTGCATCCATTTTATCTCTTCTTTACGACATTTTATCTTAACTTTCGACGCATATGCACCTTTCCTGTCTTTGAAGCACTAAACCCATACAAGTGCGGCTGCACCTGCCCCTGTCTGTTTTCTGTATGCATGTACCAACTTGGAAAATAAACCTAAACGTTCTAAGTTAGCGCTGTATCCTCGTCGTTCCGTTCAGTCCCGTGTCCATTTTGTTCGCTAAAAGATTGCTATGGATTACCAACATGCCCCAAGCACACGCTCTTTCAGGTGCACTCAAAGCTGCAGTGCACAAGCGTTGTATTGCGACAGCAATTATGCGTACTCTCGAGACGCGTTCGCACCGTCGACGCCGCTACTGTCGCGCTTTCGCAGTAGCAATGCGCATGCGCAGATCACGCGCGGGGCACGCGTGTTGAAGGTCTCCGGAGACGCGCAGTGCGTTTGGCTGCAAAAGCGACCGAGCCAAGTGGACGCGCGGTCTCGCTCCGCTCAGACGGCTCTGCCGGAGGGAGGCCAGTCCGGGCTTCTGCACCAGCAGAAGAAACTGCTGGTGCCAGCAGTTGATGGCACCAGCATCAACAGTCGACGGCGATGCCTCAAGCACCTGCTGAGCATTGAAGCGTCAGTGTCACTGTTGTTCCTGCTGTCCTCGTCTTTCCGGCTCTGCTGCTGCTGCCTTACTGTCGAACCCACTAGTACACCGACTCGTGATGCTGGGTAGCTCGTGTGCATGCCATGCCGGGGTGTGTGCGTTAGTCTGAGCGTAACGGACAGAAAACAAGAAGCTGGATCCAGCTAATCCTTTCTTCGGGCTCTGACGAATGCCGGAAGTTTTTTTCTTCGTTTCCTTCGCTCTCATTTCGTGCACAATCGATGTTCGATGCCACCCGCCGTGGTTGCTCAGTGACTATGGTGTTGGGCTGCTGAGCACGAGGTCGCGCGATCGAATGCCGGCCACGGCGGCCACATTCCTATGGAGGCGAAATGCGAAAAAAGAAAAAAACACACCCGTGTGCTTAGATTTAGGTGCACGTTAAAGAACCCCAGGTGGTAGAAATTTCCGGAGTCCTCCACTACGGCGTGCCTGATATTCAGAAAGTGGTTTTGGCACGTAAAACCCCATAATCTAATTTAATTTTAATGTTCGACGCCATCCAACAGCGCTCCGCCAACGCAGGCTCCCTTCCCTATACGCCGGCGTTCCCCCTCGGCGCAACGCTCAATTTTGCTGTCGCTTTCAATGCTTCACTTTCGGGCGGAATTGCCTGTTTTTCCTTCTTCCTTCTTTTTTTAATGCGAAAGGATTTCTATGCCTACGCAACACTTTCTTTCTTTATTTCCGAAACTGACAGGAAAACACAAAAGTCAGGCACAATGAAGCACTTCAGGTACACTTGAGCTGAAGCGAGCTAAGTTAAAATTTCTTCAATTTCACTATATCGTCAAGAAATGCTACCCGCTGAGGTGGATTACGCTGTGCCCGGATATATTCCCGAAGGTAAGGAGCGCCTTCAACAAAGTTTTCACGTACACTGCGGGTATTAATGTCTGCGTGCCTTACTTGCGCATTCGTGTTTTCCACAAGCGAAACACTCAATTTTAAATCCATAGCGTTAAAGTCCCCGTGTCGCAGAAAACACGGCGTCGACGTCCAGTATCCCGCGTCGACCGTCGTTTCGGGAATCATCATTTCGAACCACGCCTACCAAACCATGCAGGCCCTCCGTGTAGTGCACAGAAGTTAATGAACTAATTGAATTTCTCAAAGTAAAATGCGTCAGGAAAATCGTCAAGTACGACTTGCGCACAACCTACAGACATGATAGCGTCGGACTGTAATTTGAATATACGAGAGAACAAAATTCTGTTACGCGAATACTCAAACATACATACATACTCATACATACCCCTTTTAACGCGATAGCGTTTCTCAGCTGCCGTTTGAGGCCTGTCTTAGTAGGAGGGGCGCGATTTCCTCGGTTCCTTGCGCACTATCGAAAAAAGAACCACAAGAAAATCGCCTACGGGCATAGCGCTCACCGCCAGTGTTTGCCGGTAAACACTGCGGTTACATGAGCTTCAGTTGCCGGAAAGCGTGAGAAACCCTCAGGGATCTTTGAAGGCTATCGCGTTCCACACTTAATGTCGAAGCTTAAGCGTCCTCCAATTTTGTTTTTTACATGGTATTTATTGCATCATGTTAGTGCGAAAAATACTATACGCGAGAAACGTGCAAGCAATAGCTAGCGCATCTCGTATTCATGGCCTAGAAAGGACCAATAAATCATGCTGAGCACACCATGCACCACACAAAAATTACAAGTAGTTTTGAACTAAAAGAAGCGGCAATGACAAGCAACTTATCAATAGGTGGCACCAGTCCTGAAACTCTCTTTATTCACACATGTCCTTCAAGTGTCCCATCATTTGAGTATACTTAAATGTCGACGAAACCGTGGGTTCAGCGTATCGGTCCAACAAACATGTCTTCCGTGACCTATATAGCCCAATTAGAACAAACACATCAAAGCGCACGTCTTCTCCGTGGGGTACAAGCAAGTATCGGATGGTATGCTGATTTAAAATGAAGTTAAATGATTCAAAATTATTCAAATTTTGGGATTTGCGGCCAATTGCTTGTTACTAAGCAAGCCTGTGTTGTCACCTTCTAGACGAGAAGCCCGCGCGATCTCGGAAACCATGTGGAAGGGACCGGTGCACCACTGTACGCTGATCTTACCTCCCGCCCTTGTGGGCATCGAGGCATGCGTGCCACCAAAGGGCAAGTGCACTCATCGCGGGACGCAGCGCCCTCCCATCGACTAAAGAAAACTTCGAAGCGGGATTTGCGGCCAATCGCTTGTCGCTAACCAGACCTGTGGTCACCTCCAAGGTGAGTGTTCCTTACCAGCAAATCTTAGATACTCCATTTATTCGGCGGCAAATCCCGACTGCGTGTGCTTGTAATGGGTACATACCTCTGTACGTGTCGTGCCCGCGTAGGTTGTTTCGCTTGACGCGGCAGAGTAAAGCGAACGCGTACCCAACCTATAGCCCATTCCCCTTACCCCAACCACGAACAGCGCGTCAGTGCATTGATCCAGGCCGACATCTCACCTTTTCTCTCATAATAAATATATATCTCTGTGGTTTGGTTGCGTCTGGCAACTGTCTCTGCTAAATATTGCATGGCAGGCCGGCGATCTCTTGTGGTGTTTTGTGTAGCGCATCTGCTACTACCTGCGAGGGACGTCGAAATGAATCACGACCCTGACGAGGTAGGCCAACTCCTAACCATTGTCAAGGATATGGCAGCCTCTAATGAAACATCTTCAGGAAGACATCCTGGGAAAGTAAAAGACGTCCAAATGAATGTGACCGAACTAGAGAAATGTCTTTCCAAAATAGAAGGAACCACTGGTCCTAACGAGATAGTCCAGATGTTTAAGGATGTCCAGGACAAAGTGGAAAGCATAGAATAGAGACAATCGCAACGCTAAAGTTTGGTGGTAGACGACCTCAATAGCAGATTTCGTCGTAACAACTTTATCTTTAAAGGAATCATAGAACAAGACGTGAGACACGGCAGGAAGCGTAAGGGCTTGTAAATGAGTTCGTTTCTAAAAATTTCGGAATTACAGCTGGTGAAATTCAAAACGCCCTTAGAATAGGAAATAAAACACCAGGCCATACTCGGCTAACAATACTTAAGAGGAAGCTTTAGCTCGGGTGCTCCTATCTAAATACATGTAAAAGGAGAATTCGTTTTTCCCGGCAACCACTGCACCAAATTTGACAGGCTTTGTTGCATTCTAAAGAAAAACTTATTATCTAGTGACTGTTGGTTTCGAATTCTCGATTTAGCTCGTCAAAGTTTTATAAACAATTGACAAAGATCGCTAATTTTCAGAAAAAGAAACTATCAAGTTTACAACTCCATAACTCAGCAAGAAAAGAATGATATCTCAATTCTGCGAATTGTATGTGATATCGCATGTAAAGCGGACAAATTTGGTATGTTACACATGAATCTAAAAACATCTAGTAATATGGAAATATAGCTTTTGCAGAACTCTTGTACACACCGTAATAAATTCACGTAAGATATAAATTGACATATCAAATTTGTCCGCTTTGAATGATCTAATGGGTGCCGTTTACAGAACCGCGATATATGTTCTTGATGCAGAGCTATTAGTTTGTAAACTTCGTGCTTTTCTATTCCTTTCAAACTTCTGAGTTCTTGAAAAACGTTTTAACAAAATTCAGGCCCAAAATCAAAATTCGGCTTCCAACACTCACTATAATTTAACTTTCTTTCTCAAACGCAACAAACTTCATTTAAATCGGTCCAGGGGTTATCTCAGAAAAAACGTTTTTGCGTTTTACATGTATTTGAATAGGTCGCGTCGGAGTTGGGCCCGAGCTAAAGCTTCCACTGAGGAAGCTTTAGCTCGGGCCCAGGAAGCTTTAGCACGTGCCCAACTCTTACGCGACCTATTCAAGTTTTATTCAGAACAAGTACCCCATATCACCTGTATTTCTTGCCGGTGATTTCAACGATCCTGATATTGAATGGCATTCATGCAGACTCCTGGATGGCATAAGAAAACGTGAATGTCAATATTTTCTTGAAATGCTCTCGTCGTTCGATTTGCATCAAATGGTTTTTGTTCCCACTCGTTGTGATTCACTTTGGCCTTGTACTAACCACCGAACCAAATAATGTTTCGGTAAATGTATTAGATGGCATCAGCGACCACAATGTCTTGCATTGCGAATTCGTAGGCATCCTGCAAAAAACGTGAAAACTGAAAGCAATATTTCATTACACGCGCATGAATGTAGGCGGGCCTGTCAATTACTTTTCCACCTTTTCTGTCAACTTCTTGCAGTCGTTCCATCATCGCGACGTAAACGCGAACTGGGTAACTCTTGGTGACGAGCTGATCGCACTTAAAGAAAAGCATATGCCCAAAGTCTAAATTGCAGCCTGCACGCAAAACGCTTGATTTTCGATGCATGTGAGACGTTCTATTAACAAAAAAAAAAAAAAAAGTTCGTATTCCAGAGCTCAACTATCAGCATCTGTAAAAGATTGGAGGCACTATAGCGAGCACGCGCACTTATGCAGAACCATATAATAACAACATCCAAATATACATTTTTCAACCACGACATTTCAAACATGCTTCGCAATGGCACAATAAAACTTTGGAAATTTCTTAACCCACATCACGCATCGAACTCGACGGTATCGTCATCCAAGGATGGTAACATTCTTTCTCCGGCGCATGTCGCTATCGAATTCAACTAGCTTTTTTTATTCATTTGTTCTCACGGATGAGACTGCTGTACCTAGTAGCCTTCAGGCCCCCATCTTACATTCAAGCATGCACGACATTAATATCCCTCCTGAAGGAGTACAGTCATGTATCGATCGTCTTCCAACTAACTCGGCTCCTGATGCTCATGGCAGCTGCCCCAAACTTCTTAAAAATGTTCAAAACTGCAATATGTCCCATTTTAGCCACGCTTTTTGAGCAATCGATTGGAACGAAGCTCGCGTAATTCCGGTATTTAAATCTGGTGATTCGTCTAACCCAACAAATTACAGACAATTTTTTTAACCATCACGTGTTGTAAACTTCTCCAACACATCAGTTCATCTGCTGTAATGAAGTTTTTACAGATCGTAACTTTTTCTTTATGAATCAGCACGGATTTTTATATGATTGATCTTGCGAAACGCAATTGTTTGAATTAATGGCACGCATCACTCCCTTAAATCTTTGCATCAGATTGATGCGTTATTTGTAGACTTCGCGAAGGCTTTCGACAAGATTTCTCGCTTGCGGCTTATTCAAGAACTGACAGATCTTGACATAAATGAGAGAATAATTAGGTGCATTACCGACTTTTCAACTAACCGGTGCCAATCAGTTTTCGTTAATGAACACTCGTCTCTGTTAATACACGTAAAATCTGGAGTACCGCAGGGTTCCGTTCTCGGTCCTATTTTGTTGTTAGTTTATATTATCGATATCAGTAATGGTGTGCGTTCCATAGTCAGGCTATTTGCTGACGATTGCGTGATGTACAGCCGTGAGAATACCTGCTTCCTTCAAGCTGACTTAGACAATCTCAGTAAATGGTGCAATAAGTGGCAAATGGAAATAAGCAATAATAAAACAAAAGCTATCCGATTCGGGACTGCAGCTAAACCTGTGTTATGTAGTTACATATTAAACAACGTGCCCATAGCCTCTGCATGTACAATAATATATATGGGTGTTCATTTGTCATCCAATCTCTCATGGAACATTCAGGTAGACGCGATTGTTAGTAAAGCACGCAGATCACTTGGCTTGATAAGGCGAAGTTCGCACTCTGCTAACTCGGAGACCAAACTTCTTGCTTACACCACCTTAGTACGTTCTAAAATTGAATACACCTCCTTAATTTGTATTCCACACCAGGCCTACCCCAAACACAAGCTGGCGTCTGCGAAGTAAGGCTGCTCGCTTCATTCCAAGAAACATTTGTCATCCAATCTCTCATGGAACATTCATGTAGACGCGATTGTTAGTAAAGCACGCAGATCACTTGGCTTGATAAGGCGAAGTTCGCACTCTGCTAACTCGAAGACCAAACTTCTTGCTTACACCACCTTAGTACGTTCTAAAATTGAATACACCTCCTTAATTTGTATTCCACACCAGGCCTACCCCAAACACAAGCTGGCGTCTGCGAAGTAAGGCTGCTCGCTTCATTCCAAGAAACTACTCACGTACATCAAGCGTTACAGAAATTAAATCTTCAATTAAAGTACCTCTCCTCGAAACACGCAGGCTGTTGACACTACTGCCCTTCTTAAACCTTACCTCCATCAGTCGTCCCACGTTACTCTAAATATCGGGCCAGGCCGCCATGTGTCTTCGCGACTTGCTCACCAACTTAAAAGGGAACCCATCTTCGCCCGCACTAACTGTTTTTCCACTCACTTCTCCTCCTCGCTATTCGTCAATGGAATTTGCTTCCTGCAGACATCGCGTGCATAGTTAATCATGACTCATTTGTAAACAGGTTAAAGTAGTTCCTAGAAAACTAAACTAATGGTTATCCGTAATCCTTGCCCCCTCCCCTCTCAAAAAAAGGGGAAGGAAAAAGAAAAGAAAAAAATGATGTTCTGATGATTATGTTCAGAATTTATGTTCTGATGTTATGATTTAATCTGTAATTTTGCTTTCGTGTTTATTGACGTATACTTAATTTTTTTGCTCGTTTTATTTAGGGCTGTTTTATCATATACATGTAACACCGCTCATTATGGTGTTTGAAGTATTTTATGAACCTTGAACCTTGCGATTACTACGCATGTATACCCTATAATAAGTCATTGTCTTTGCACTAATTCGTGTTTACTGATTATTGTTGTTCTAATTTGTATTTTCTTGTTTAGTTGTGTACTTTTGGTAGCTTTTGCCTCATTTATTGTGATCCCCCCTCCCTCTATGTAATGCCCTCTGGGCTCTTTAGAGTACCTGAATAAAGACAGTCTTTCTCAAGAGCTCTTTCAAACACATCCCAAAATAATATTGCATCTTTACTATTCATGAAGCTATGCTACATGGTCTCGGACGCATCGAAAAGGCGACAAATCAGAGTAGATAGAGAAATGACTTGTTTGCGCAACCAAGTTTGCTCAGGTAACGCTATTATTGTTATTATTATTATTATTATTATTATTATTATTATTATTATTATTATTATTATTATTATTATTATTATTATTATTATTATTATTATTATTATGCATAAAAGTAGTAGCAAAGAATAATTACGGTCTGTCGAATGCTATAGACCCATTACACTGACGAATGTCGACTACAGAATTTATGTAGAAGTCTTATCTAATCGACTCCAGTATGCAATGTCATTACTTATTGGACCTCACCAGCCTTTCGGATTAAAAGGGCTTTTCATGCAATTTTATATCTAGTCTGTACAGATTTTCAATATTGCTCATCCCACTGTGACCACTTTGCACTGCTTCAGATTGATTTAGCAAAAGCATTTGACTGAGTGAACCATGCCTACCGTTTAAACCTTTTAGGATGTATACGTTAATGTTGGCTCCCTTGTTTACAAAGGTGTTCGCATGTGCTACAGTAGCTGTCCTACCTGTATCATTAGTAATGGTAATCTGTCCGAGCCGGTGTGTAGTCTTTCCTCTGTGAAACAGGGACGTCCTTTATCACCACTTCTATTTGCCTTTTATTTAGAGCCATTGTATGCAAGCATTCTAAAGTGCGGTGACATTCATGGTTCCTAACATTTTGGGCAACGAACTCAAAGTATTCATATCTGTATAGCGCAACAAAACAAGGACACAAGAAGAAACGAAGACAAAGACGAGCGCTTGTCTTCGTCTTCGTTTCTTATTGTGTCCTTGTTTTGTTGCGTTGTACAGGTACCGTTCAATGATGACCGACCAACAAGCCTATATCACCACCCTCGTCAAAGTATTGGCTTACGCAAATAATCTTGCCGTCTTATGATCCGACAAACCGAGCCTTGACAAAGCTCTATCATTGTCTGAAAATATTGGCATGGCTTCTAGTGCCCAGGTAAGTTGGTCAAAAACTGAGGTCTTCGGTTTGTTTTATGGGGATCTATGCCAACTCACTATGCTGGTACAAAATGGACAACCATGCTGCATAAATACCTTGGTGTTCCGTTTTATGAGTTGTTACGTTTTGCCTCCGACGCGCGGTATAGCCGGCGCGGATGCAACGGGCGCCAGGGCTTCGTTCAAAGCGGCGGACATTTTGGCCCGTTGAGCGCTGCCGCAACGCTTCCTGCCAAGCGCGTCCAGGCATGTTTCAATGCCACGTGTCTTCATTTGTGTGTGTGTGTGTGTGTGTACATGTTGGTGCCCACGCTTGTCAAAGAGCGGCAGCCGGGGAGAGGAGCTCCCCAACTGTGAAGCGAGGAGGTCTGACCGGCGCCGGCCCGGCGGATGCGTCACTTCTCGTCTCAACGTGTCCGTGCCCCGCCGTCACGTGCGCCTCATCCCGAGCCATTCCTTTTTTGCCCTCGACTCCGAGAGTATAAAAGCAGCTGCCCCCGGACGCCGAGAGAGGCTTCGATTTCTTCCGTCGAGTAACGTGGTCTCCCGTTTCTCCACTTCGGTCGACCTGACCAGCCGCTCTTTTGCGATGCTAAAATAAACAAGTTGTTCTGTTAGCAGTCGACTCATCCTTTGCCAGGACCTTCGGATGCTTCCAGCTGTGCCCCAGGCCGCCAGGCCAACGCTACCCTTGGGGCTTGCGACCCAGATGCAACAACTGGTTGCCAGCGGTGAGATCGCGACAACGGAGGCCAGCAGCGAAGATATGCGGTCGACTGTATGCTGAGCAGCACAACGACCATCCGGGAGCAGTGCAACGAGCCCTGTGTGATGACTGGTTGCCTGCAGCGGAACGACTGCGCTGAATTCTTGGCTGCGAGGTTTGGTGAGTGCGGGACTTTCTTCTTCTGAGTTTTGCCAGGCTTTTGTTAGTGTCAGAAACAGAGCTGGTAATTTTCGTTGTCGTTGCTGCCGGGTTAGTTTGCGGCAAGACAATAGTAGGCAGTAGAGAAAGCAGCATTCAGAGCAGCCATGGATTGGAAGTCGTTGCGCAAACCGAAATTGCTGGAGCTTGCAAGAGAGTTGGGTCTGGATGTCTCAGACAAACTCAGAAAACCAGAACTGCTAAGGGCTATTCTTGAGTTAGAAGCTGAGGATGACGAGCTGTCGGAATGCCTTGAGACCATTGAGGAGAGGGAGACGGCAAAAAGACAGGAGCGCGAACGTAAGGAGCAAAAAGAGAAAGAAAAAGAGGAGCGCGAACGTAAAGAGCAAGAAGAGAAAGACGAGCGTGAACGTAAAGAGCAAAAAGAGAAAGAAGAGCGCGACCGTCAACACGCTTTGGAAATGAAGCGTCTCGAGGTAGAGATGGAACGCGCTCGTAATGGAAGTCAGGCACACGGTGCAGGAGAACGAGTATCGTTCAATATGACTGACCTGATGCGGCCGTTTAAGCTTGGAGAGGACATTAGTTTGTTCCTGGTTAACTTTGAGCGAACGTGCAAGCGAACGTGCGAGAAGCAGGGGTTCTCTCGGGAAACGTGGCCACAGCGCTTGCTCACTTTGTTACCCGGCGAGACGGCCGACGTAGTCGCTCGCTTGAAGAGAGAGGAGGCAGAGGATTTCGACCAAGTGAAATCGAGTCTGCTAAAAAAGTACAGGCTGTCAGCGGAGGCGTTCCGTCGGAAGTTTCGGGAAAATGAGAAAGGCAGAAGTGAGTCATATACAGAGTTTGCCTACAGGCTTATGTCAAACATGCAGGAGTGACTCAAAGAGAGAAAGCGTTTGGTGACCACGAGAAAGTTATGCAGTGTTTCGGGCTGGAACAGTTTTATAGTCGGTTACCTGAGAACGTGCAGTACTGGGTCTTGGATAGGCCAGACGTTAGTACGGTGGCTAAAGCCGCCGAGCTTGCCGAGGAGTTTGTGACGCGTCGGGCTCGCGGAGCTAAGGACGGTCAAAAGGGTGAATTTGGCTCCAAGTTGGAGAGGCCGAAGTTCACACCCATGAGAGCAAGTGGGAACCGACGTAGTGCGGATGCGAGTGAAAGCAGTCCGACCGAACGTAAGGAGACGGAGGCAGCCGAAGCCGAACGCAGAAAGCGGTTCGAGACGAGGCAAGCGCGCGCGTGTGTTATACGTGCCAGAAGCCGGGTCACTTTTCGGCACAGTGTCCAGAAACAAAAACAAAAGTCGTGTTTTTGTCATTATGCAGCACTGACGAGAACATGAAGCTTCTCGAGCCTTACATGCGAGACCTCCTCGTGAACGGGAAAGAGTGCCGAGTGCTTCGTGATTCCGCAGCTACAATGGATGTAGTTCACCCATCTTACGTAGAACCCGATATGTTCACGGGCGAGTGCGCATGGATCAAGCAAGCCGTGGAAGCTCATAGCGTGTGTCTGCCCGTAGCAAAAGTGCTTATTGAAGGACCTTTCGGAGCACTTGAGACGGAGGCCCAGTGTCATCTATGCTGCCCCCCCAGTAGCCGTACCTATTTTCGAACAGGTCCTGCGCGAGAAGGGGCCTTTGTTTGGTGAGGCTAGCGTTCAGGCCTTAACCAGATCGAGAGTTCGGGAGCTCGCTGCAAAGGCGGTAGTTGCGGGGCCGACGTTGTCGAACAATGAGAAAGGGTCGGAGGCGCAGCAAGCTGATATTCAGAGCACGTCCGAACTGAATAAAATTGAGCCTGTAGCGTTGAAGGCACCCGATACTGGAGAGGAAATGCCCGACACGGGAAAGTTAGAAGAGCTATCTGCAGATTTGCTCATCGCGCATACGTCAGATGGACTTAATAGGTTGCTAAAAGTCAGCCGGTCGGCTTAGATAGCCGAGCAAAAAAAGGATGGCAGCCTAGAAAACATGCGCTGCAATGTCAAGGAAGGATCGCCAAGAAAAATGCTCGTTTTGTGGAAAGAGGTGGGGTCCTGTACCGGAAGTATCTAGACCGCAGGGGAGTGGAGTTCGATCAGCTGATCGTGCCTCAGTGCTACCGTCAGGATCTGTTGCGCTTGTCGCATGGTGGTTCGTGGTCCGGACACCTAGGAGTTAAAAAAACTAAGGACCGTCTCTTGCAAGAGTACTATTGGCCAGGGTGTTTTCGGGACGCAGACCACTTTGTGAAGACATGTGACACCTGTCAGCGGGTGGGCAAACCAGGGGACAAATCGAGGGCGCCGTTGAAATTGGTACCTATCATTACGGAGCCTTTTAGACGGCTCGTTATTGATACAGTGGGACCTCTGCCGGTAACAGCCACGGGGTACAGACACATTTTGACTGTGATCTGCCCAGCGACAAAGTTCCCTGAAGCAGTGCCGCTTAAAGAACTCAGCTCAGTTGAGATAGTCAGTTGAGTGATAGTTGAGTGACAGAAGACCTATGGGCCCCGGGTGCCAGACGACCTAGCTACTACCGGTCGAGCTTCCGGGACTAGGCTCAGTGACGAACAGGGAAGACACCGATCAAGTCATTAGTGACTTAATCAGTAAAGCACCGCTGTCGCCTGAGCAGAAAACCGAACTACACCAGCTCTTACAAGAGTTTCAAGGTCAGTTCCCTAAGAGGCCTGGTAGGACTTCTGTCCTTACTCATGAACTAGAACTTACCTCCCCAGAGCCAGTACGATCCAAGGCGTACCGGGTGTCACCCCGCCAGCGCGATATTATGGAGGCTGAGGTAAAGAAAATGCTACAGCTCGGTGTTATTGAGGCGGGTGAGAGTGATTATACCTCCCCTTTGATTTTAGTTGAGGTACCGGGCGAGGAACCTCGTCCTTGCGTCGACTACCGCAGGCTTAATTCCATCACTAAGGATCAAATTTATCCGATCCCTAACATCGAGGAGCGCCTTGAGAAAGTTAGTAGCGCTCAGTTTATTTCCACCCTAGATCTTGTCAGGGGTTATTGGCAGGTTCCACTTACAGAAGAGGCTAGTAGGTATGCGGCGTTCATTTCACCCATGGGGACATTCGGTCCTAAAGTTTTGAGTTTTGGTTCGAAGAACGCGCCATACTGATTTTCAAGCCTCATGGACAAAGTGTTGCGGGGACAGGAAGAATTCGCTTTACCGTATTTAGACGACGTAGCGATATTCTCCGCATCCTGGTCTGAGCATATGGCACACTTGCGGGCAGTGCTAACCCGCCTGCGCGAAGCGGGCTTGACAGTCAAGGCTCCCAAGTGCCAGTTAGCACAGGCCGAGGTTGTCTACCTCGGTCACGTGATTGGACGGGGTCGTCGCCGCCCCTCTGAAATAAAGGTGGCCGCTGTGCGAGACTTCCCGCAACCGCGCGCGAAGACCGATATTCGGTCGTTCTTAGGTGTCGCCGGCTACTATCAGAGGTATATCCCCAGGTACTCTGATATCGCGGCTCCCCTGACGGATGCTCTAAGAAACACAGAGCCCCAAACAGTCGTCTGGGACGAGGCAAGGGAAAGAGCTTTTAGCGCCCTAAAGAGTGCCCTAACAAGCCAGCCTGTGCTACGATCGCCAGACTACACAAAATGGTTCGTTGTTCAGTGCGATGCTAGTGAGCGAGGCATGGGCGTTGTACTGTGCCAACGGGAAAATGGAGAAGTGGAACACCCCGTCCTGTATGCTAGTCGTAAGCTGACCAGTCGTGAGCAGGCGTACGGCGCCACCGAGAAAGAGTGTGCGTGTCTCGTATGGGCCGTTCAGAAATTGTCATGCTACCTAGCCGGCTCGAGGTTTATCATTGAGACGGATCACTGCCCTCTCCAATGGCTGCAGACCATCTCTCCCAAAAATGGCCGCCTCCTGCGGTGGAGCCTCGCTTTGCAACAATATTCCTTTGAGGTGCGTTATAAAAAGGGGAGTCTCAACGGTAACGCCGATGGCTTAAGTCGAGGCCCCTAACATAGGAATCAGCCTCAAAGTTGTTTGTTACTGATGTTTTCTTCCTGAGGCAGGATTTTTAACATATTGCTTTTGTTTAGTGTTTCAAAGTCATGACGTGCTTTCTAGTGCAATTTTCCAATTTGTGGACGCGTTGTGAGTGCTGCTAGACTACTGTAAGGAACTAGGCAGTAGTATAAAAGGGGAAAGAGCCTGGCATGGCTTAGTGAGGGTTGTGTCGTGCGTGCTGACTGAGTGGTTGAGTTTCGGCGTAGTTCTAACGCTTGTGGGGAACGAGAACAAAAAAAAAGGCAACTCTCCCGAAGTCACTTTGCAGTGTCCTGTGTGAACCTGAACGTGAGAACGAGGCCTTCTCGGTGCGCTGCGCTCAAGAAACGCCGAGGGGCGACCGACTTCGGTTATGAGCATCATCGAGCGACATCCCTCCGGACAGCGGATGCAGTCCCCTGACCATCGGGATCTCCTTCTCCCGGCGGGGCGGTCTGTTACGTTTCGCCTCCGACGCGCGGTATAGCCGGCGCGGATGCAACGGACACCGGGGCTTCGTTCAAAGCGGCGGACATTTTGGCCCGTTCAGCGCTACCGCAACGCTTCCTGCCAAGCGCGTCCAGGCATGTTTCAAAGCCACGTGTCTTCGTGTGTTTGTGTCTGTGTACATGTTGGTGCCCACGCTTGTCAAAGCGCGGCAGCCGGGGAGAGGAGCTCCCCAACTGTGAAGCGAGGAGGTCTGACCCGCGCCGGCCCGGCGGATGCGTCACTTTTCGTCTCAACGTGTCCGTGCGCCGCCGTCACGTGCGCCTCATCCCGAGCCGTTCCTTCTTGCCCTCGACTCCGAGAGTATAAAAGCAGCTGCCCCCGGACGCCGAGAGAGGCTTCGATTTCTTCCGTCGAGTAACGTGGTCTCCCGTTTCTCCACTTCGGTCGACCTGCCGGCCGCTCTTTTGCGATGCTAAAATAAACAAGTTGTTCTGTTAGCAGTCGACTCATCCTTTGCCAGGACCTTCGGATGCTTCCAGCTGTGCCCCAGGCCGCCAGGCCAACGCTACCCTTGGGGCTTGCGACCCAGATGCAACAGCGTGTAAGCTTAGTGCACATTTCTGGCAAGAACTTCAGCGCCATGCGGATACTTTTACGGCACACCGCCTTTCTGTATTTGGTAGGGCGACGGCTTGTAATTTGTTCCTGGCCGCAAGAATATGTCATGTACTGCAGACACTTCATTGCTCCCGGACTTACACTCAAGGTTTTCATCGAATATTCGCTACTTTAGTATAGTCTTCTACCTATGAGTCTATGAGGCGAGATATCTTTAGACCCGTATGTGTTCTCGGATTTGGTCTGGTACGTGTATCTGTGCGACAGATCGTTTCTCGATTCTTGTCGTTTTGATATATTTCACACCCAATACTACGATCATTCATAAAAGTTAACTTGGTCAATGCTTTACCCAACCTGGCAGCTTTGTCCCAATATTCTGAATGACCTTATTTTTGGGGTTTTATGTATCAAGTATATTTCACTGTGCAATTCCTCTTGGTTCCGTTTTCTAATGAATATCTCTACACAGTGTCCAGGAAAGAACTGCATAAAGATTTGATATCGCTGATTTTAACACCTCCCCTTTACCGTCCTACATTCCCAGTTTGCCAGGTGTTGTGATTTCGGGGTGGAGGACGAAAGACGGACTCGTTCCGTAGACGAAGAAGAAACGAAAAACTTTGTACAATATTTACAGATAGTGGATGATAGCGTACAGGTAGCAGTAGGAGCGTATCAGACCGACCTGGTGGCTGCAAACGACTCTCTGTTTTCACAATCGGCCGGTTCTCCCTTAAATCCCTTCGGCGATACCTCGACGGCAGGAACCGGTTTGGGCGAGTTCTCCTCGGCAGGAACCAGGCGGGGCAAGGTGATTACCTCGCCCGCGTCGAATTCTTGATTCGTCGCGGAGAAGTGGGAGCTCTCGTCGTCTCGTGGTCGCCACGTGGTGCTCGTAGTATGGCACAAGACAGGGCACGACGTATTTCAGCGAGTCCGCAAGTTGCCTTTATCAGCATGTACAAAAACATTTTTCTTTAAATTGGGCTAAACACCCACGCTTGCAGATGGGGAATATATCTGAACACTATGAATGTGTTGTACTGGCGGTACAATACAAATGTGAAATAGAACAGCTTCTATGAAGGCTTTGTTAAAAGATTTGGTGATGGGGGAATAAAAGCCGTCATTAGGACCACGTGTAGAGCCGACTTGGAGCATTGTAGACATCACTATAGATCCTACCACAAGATCTATGGGATTCCGATTTTGTAGACATTAGGAAAATTCCGATTTTCCGTAAATTTAATGCGAAACACGCCTCATCTCCGATGCGTTTCGGTGGTCGCGGGATGTACCTTCCGTTGGGGCGCTCCTTCAACGACCAAAATGGCACCAACCTCTGAGGGCTCATGCGCTTCGCGTTGCTCAACACAGACAGATAAGTAGTCAGTGAGTTGATAAGGAGCGATGAGGGGTTATATGGGTCTCATCACGGTTGATAGTGGTTCGACGCGGATGGTTAAGGTGCTAAAGAGCAACAAGGGCTTATAATGGTCGGAGCAATTCTGATAAGTTTGATAATGACCGATAAACGTTGGTATTGGTCGGACCAAGTTGATAAGGAAATTATAAGAGTCGGATCATGTCCGATAAGGTTCATAAGGACAGATAAGGGCTAATAAGGATTGGATCAAGTGCCATAATATTTATAAGCACCAATACACGCTGATAAGGACCTTATCGAGCCCGATAAGGTTGATAACGACCGATAAGGGTTGTTAAGGGTTTATACTGGTCGGATCAAGTTTGATAATACTGATAATGACACCGGGCGGGCTGGTTGAAAATGAGCAAATGGCACGATGCTTTCGCATACTTAACTCCAGCGGAGTTTCAGCCGTAATTTTTTCTTTCTTTTTTGCAATCCTCCTCCACTGAAATATGGCCGCCGCGGCAGGGATTCCAAGCCGCCACCTCATGTCCAGCTGCAATATGCCATATCCACTGAACCATCACAGCGGGTTAGTGAGTGGGTATAAGAGTCACTGTATATATACAGAGGGGTCCACTGTTAAAGGGAAAACTTCAGTGCAGAGCATGTCCGCATATTCCTCTCTTGCAAGAGCACAATCGCCTATATTTGCATCAGATAACGCGTGGTTGGTAGCTACGATTCCTTTCGGCACATCTGTGCAGTGCACTGACATTGCTTCCGCACCCACATGCAGCTATATAGGGCGCGAGCAAAGTGACAGGCGTAGATTTGAGTGTTTCCATTTAACAGAGGAGCACGCTGTACATAGCACGTTTGCTAGCTTGATCCTTGTTTTTAACCTTCTGAAACCCCGTATACTACTCCGTGGGCATAGGCGTCGATTCCTTTCAGAACTGAACAGTAAGGAAACGCCTGTAGAGTCTGTCGCTTCATTATCATCACCTTCTACACGCAACCGACCACGTCCTAAGTTCAAGGCTTCCACCTCATCTTCCCCGTCACCGTGAGGCAAAATAACATCGGCTTCGTCTGAACGTCGCGTCCAGCAATATCCATCTGTGCCCGTAATGGACTGACTACCGACACTTGTTGTGATAACCTTGGGGCGTTGTAAACCGGGGTCACATTTTTTTTTTGAACGTCCAGGGTATAAAGAAACGAAAGAATTTGTTATTTTATTCAACGGCTCTGCTTTAACAAAAAAAACACTAGATCTATGGTAAGTATGCTGGGTCCTACGCACTCTCCCTCAAAGCAACGTCAATCTTTAACTTCTTTTCTCGTTTTTTTTTTTCAGTACACTGTCTTAATTGACTAGCACCATCCTGTTTCAACATCAGCACCATCACCCTTATTTTCTTGTCTGTACATACCATGATCACATGTTTTCTTGATTATTATTTTTTTACCTGCACTCCTCCTCCTGGAGAAACTTTCTGTCCCCGATCTCTTTCCTTACGCCGAGTAGCATTCAAGCGGCTACGTGCACGTCGGCAGGATTCTCTGCATTTTATTAAAGTGTTTTCTCTCTCTGAACAATACGTGGCAACGCAAAATAAGGAAAAATCAACTCTAAGTTAAAGTCAGGTGCATGTAGCATCGTATATTAATGATTCAACCATTTTGTTGCCACCGTATCTTGAAATATGACTACCATGTGTCAGTTGTTGCAGCTTCACGAAGGACAAAAGAAAAAAGAATCCCTTCGGGTACATTTATAATGACATGAGATTGCGTTACTATTTACGGTGAAGAATCGACACAACGGCTATTTCGTTACATCTATACGTGCGTTTAGTTTAACCAAGGAGTTCTTACTTTGGAGGTGATTGCTACACATATACCTGGTCTATTTAATCAAGCTATGTTTCTTTTTCTTAAGACTTGCAAGATACTGCTTGGTATTACGAAATTACTGTAAAAACCATTCTGTCGCTAGTATTTTATGTTATTTTTTGTCTCGGGAGTACAATGTTTGTTCCGTCCTATCTGAGAACTTCAGCCATGCGTCGTGTTGCGTCTTTCATGCCCTGTCTGTAAACTTAAGCTGCGCGCTAGAGCAGCCGTGAACCAACTATTAGATCAGACCAAAACATTTTGGATGTTCTAAGACGCTTTCTGTTGGGCATAGCGGAACTACAGGACGGCGGACTACAATTTAGAAACACTAGTCAAAGAACTACACAGGCTGTGGAGTGTTTTATTAATTCGAATTATATGACGTCAACATCGATAAAATTGCGAACGTCCGTTTGCAGTCGCTCGTGCGTTTCGCGAGTTTAATGTCTCATTAATATTCGTGTGCATCCGGACAGAAATTACAGACATCGATTCTTGTGGCACTTTTTCATATTAATGAAAGAAATGTATCGTGTTCTGCAGAAGAACAGCGCAGTGAAATGAGCAAGAGTTTTATACGCCAAGCGTGTTGGTTTACGTTAAATGGTTGTAGTTAAGTATATGTTCAACTATAGCTGCGGCATCAAACTATACCTCTATAATCTCACCACTATATCGTCTCAAGATGATGAAAATATGAGATCTGCGTCGGGTTTGAGTACACATGCATGATTTATAGTTCAGAAGTGAAACTAATGCAGAATTGGAAGATTATTTTTCTTGCGATTTATTTTCATATTACCGGCGTGGCATATTCCCATACTCCGAGGCAAAGGCGTTGCGTTACTAGCACGGCCTCAGAGTTTGCAGTTTACGTATTATTCCATACGATCGTGTATTACTAAACCATCACACGCAATCGCCTTAGCGTCGAATTTATAAAAAAAAGCGACTAATGCCACTAACTCGAACATCGGAGGATTTAGCGTAACGCGTGAAAACATTGAACATTTATAGCGACAGCTCGTTCCGGCGTCTCCGACAGATGCCACCGAGGTTATTTTCTAGTGATACGACTACTCAGTCCGTTGCTGTGTTTCCTTTCGAGATTTTTTTTTCAATCTTAGAGGAATTTCAGGTTCGGCAACCTGGCGATCAGACATCGCCTTCCGGCTGACGTGGTCCTCGGACAGCCCTTGATGTCGATGGCCTTCAAGTTCTTGAGGTTACAAGCGATAGTCTTGATGCCGTTGTCGCTAATTTCGTGGCAGCGGGAGATCTTCAGCGTGCTCAGACTGCCCAAGCTGCGTGCGATGCGCGCCATGCCCTTGTCGCCAACCATGCAGCCGCTCAGGTTCAGGCTCCGCAACTTCTGCATGCTCTGCACAATACGCGGATACTTTGATAAATATAAAGGAAGGTGAACGTTTGGTACGCTGTATGTATCCCATTGTGTTGTTTATCTTTTGCAGTGAAGCTGGTAAGGCGGGTTCCACAACGGCTTTCGTGTGACAGCGGGGTCGATATCAGACGTAAATGCAACGCAACGTGTATCGGTGCCATGAATTTGCTGTAAAGCACAATAATAAATTATGATTATATAAAAGTTACCCTGCATGTATCTCGTTCGAATAGACGACATTTTATTCCAGCTCTAAGTTGGAGCTCAGCTAGGATACTGTACGGCTGCTGCGGTGAAAGCTCACTCCCTATTTTGCAGCATGTGGGAGCCATCACTAAGAGCAGCCATTATCATCGATATTATCATTGTCGATGATTACCTGCAGCTTTTTCTTTATCTTTCAGTGCTTCTTCTTGCTTGAAATTGTCGGATTCTTGTCACTGTTTTAAAATTCACGAATGCAAAGATAAAAGCTATGTGATTGTTGATCGCCACAATAAGCGTGCCGATAAAAAAAAGATTCCGGCTAAACCCATCTCATGATGAATGTTAACTTTAAAGCGATTGGAGTTCTAATGCGATTTCACTTCCATTTCGAAGCGTGAAGTCATGCACGGGATCGCCTCATGGTCGCCGTGGTAACACGCTTTTGGAGATAGGATGCAAAGACGTTCCTCTACCACAGTTCATCATTACGCCGTTTATCGCAGCGTGCTCTTCAGGCCTTTGGAACATTTCAAGCCGATGTTTATTATTGCAGTCAAGGCATACCGCGGTGCAAACAAACCATTGAGAAAATGTGCGACAGAGTGACAGGCGCATTTATTGTAATCTTAAATATGGTGTCCAGCCTTGACTGTAATCATCCGTAGGCTGAGGATTGGGGGTGTTTGGTTTACAAGGATAAGGGGGCAATAATTGAAAATGCCTTTCTTTTATGCTGGCAGGAATTTGAGGAAGTATTGAGAGAGTTTTAAATACGTTCGTGATTCATGCACTATGATAGTAAGCACGCCCACTTGTGTCAGTTAGCTATAGTGTCATGTCAGTTTTATTCCCTCTCGATAAGCCTCTTTGTTATCTCGTTTCCGGTGTAGTGCGAGAACGTGCTCGCGGTATCAGACCCGCATGATTCTAGAACGTAGTAGTTGTTTTCAGAATGGGGGGGACGGGGCCGCTGTTTATTAATTTGTAGGAGCACTATAGGTAATTGTGGCACGTTCTAGAATGTACTTCATAACTGAAACGGCGTCCTGAACTTTCGGTGACACGCGGTCATCGTTCGATTAGACGAATTCCGAGCGTGCGTGCTGCTATTCTGCTGCTGAGTTGCTTCTCTTCACTTTCTTTGAGGGCGCGCGCAATATAGACCGTTAAGTTCCTGCCTGCCTTGCCTGCTATAGCTAGGCCACCGTCACACCAAAAAAAAAAGCTATATATATATATATATATATATATATATATATATATATATATATATATATATAACCTGGCAGCATGCAATGGTTTAATCTCTACCATATAATGCTTTTCACGTAACGCGTTAAGTTTTGTTACCGGCTCAAACACTGCTCAAACTTCAAGACAGGCAGAATCTAGTATAATATTTTTGCGTGACGCCACGCATATCGTATGTTTCGCAGTATTGTAGAGGAGAGCGAAAGCAGTTTTCACCTGTGCTATGTAGCGGGCGCCAGCATCGTTTATGGCCGTGAAACTGACGTCCAGTTCCAGGATATTCGACTGCGTTTTGCCGGGTGCCATGTAGGCCATTGCCTTGTTCCTTAACTTGCTACAGCCCTTCAGGTTCACCACCTCCAGGCTAGATATGCGTGACAAGTGCTTCAGAGCGATGTTCGTCAGGCCCATGCAGAGCCTCATGTGAATGGCGCGCAACCTGCGCAGATGCGCTGACACGACAGCGATGCCTTCTTTGGTGACGAGGTCGCACTCGGATATGTTCAGCACCCTGAGATCGGTCAACTTCTGCGCCAACGCGGAGACGCCGACGTCCGTCACGGGACATGCAGTGATGTTGAGCGTCCTCAGCGTGAGCAGGCCCGAACCACGCGAGACGTTCGAAATGGCATCGTCGTCGATGTGGTTGCAGTAAGCGATGTCGAGGCTGGTCAGCGAGAACCGGCCGGCGGCGAGGTGATGAACGGTGAGTCCCGTCAAGTCCTCGCAGCCGGCCAGGGCCAGGTTCTTGAGGGACGTCATCCTGCCCACGTGCTCGAATCCCGCGTCCGTAATGCCGAGGCACATGCTGAGGTCCAAGCGCGACAGGTGAAGCAGGCCCAAGCTGATGGACTCCAGACCGGCGTCGGAAACGAGCGCGCAGTCTTCGAGGCCGAGATGCGTCAGCGCTTTCGCGCCAAGCGTCGCCGACAGCACGCCATCCTCGCAGAATCCCGCTAGCTGCTGCAGGCCCGCGCTGGACACTTCGCATTCTTTGACGTCGAGCACCCTGAGCCTGGTCAGCCTGGCGGCGACGAATGCCATGCTGGAATCGGTAATGTGGTCGCAGGCGATCAAGTACAGCTCCTCGAGGTTGGGAAGCTGGTTGGTGAGGCAATCGATCGCCGAGTCGTCGATCTGCGGGCACCAGCTGAGGTTCAGAATGGCGAGCGATTCGCACACCCGCTGTTCGAACGCCCCCAAGACGACGCTGTTGTTCACGCTGAAGTTGTCGGACAGATCGAGCGACTTCATGTGCGGCAGCGCCCGGACCAGCTGCGCCACCTGGTCGCCCTTGAAGCCGAGAACCTTCACGCGTCGTATGCCCCGTCGAGCGAGGCAGTCCAGGACCGAGGCGCTGCACTCGGAAAGCCTCAGCCGCGCCTCCACATCCACCCAGATGCAGCGCTCGTCGGCGATGGCCCTCCAGGTGGTGCACACTTGCGCCACGCGGCCCCGGTTTTGCACGTCGAGGTAACCGAAGATGAGCCGAATGACCTCTGGGTTCAGAATTTCGATGCCTAGCTCCTCCGAGCAAGGACGCTGAGAGTCCGACGCCCCCGTCGCCGCCGCCGATTCTGCGTCTGCCGGCGTGCTGCCAACGGCGGTGTCTGGAGAAGGCGAAGAGCAACGCCGCTGATCTTCCGCCTGCTCGGCGTCAGCCGGGCAACCATCGGCGACTCCCGCCGCCGGCTGGCTATCCATGGCTGAACGGCTGTCATCTCAATACGGCCCGCGGCGCTGGCGAGACGCCTGCGACGGCCATAGCTTGGCCTGGCGCTTGCGGATGACGATGTTGATGATGGTTAACATCATGATGATTGTTACCGGGATAGCCACGGCAAAAGTATCGCATATCTGCGATTCCCCGTCGGCTCATTTAAATGGCACGTATTTCGAGGATGAATTAGCCGAGGTATGCTAATGGTGATGATCGATTCGCTATGCCCTGGAATCAACAAATGACTGCCCATTCTTCTTCTTTTACTAAAGCTGTGCCACCTGCACACCCGGATTTAACAACTTACATGATGATGATAATGATCTCAAACCATAACGCGTGCTCACTAAGGGGCATGGGGAAAGAATCGAGTAGTACAGGCCTAATGCGTAAAAAATGTGAACATTGAAGCTCAAGGTCCGCAACTTCGTATATCATGGCAACACGCAGATATAGTTATTCTAATATTTCCTGTTAGGTTGTCTAAAGCGGGCTAGTATTTCTTTTTATCTCACGTGAAATTGTTAAATTTTCTACGTGAATACTGCAAAAGACCCCTTCACAAATTATTGACATATACAGGGAGTATAATGCCACGCCACTTCCATATGTTCCTTTAGACCCAATTTACATAATCGTGACAGAGCTTACTAATGCCGATTTACAGAGCACAGTAAACTTTATACCTATTTTCTTCTTGTGTACTTATTTATTTTCAGCTCTCTTTTTTTTTCGAAAACAATTGCAACCCAAATAAATATCTGCTCCGCAAAATCGGCAGCTTCTTGTATTTTATAAATGTAACAAAGTTTATACAATTTGGTGCATTGCATGCCGAGAAAAAACAAATTCGTTTCCACGTAGTTAGATACGAGCTCCCGAGGTGAACCAATAAAAAGTTGTTTCGTTAATCACAGTTATGCTACTGTGTTCTACGCCGTCACTACAACGTGAAGATATGACGCAGTATTTCCGATGTGTTGTAGATGTTTCTTTTCTACTTGTTTTTACCAACCCTAGCCGATTGTTGTGAACTTTCGCAAGGGGGCACGTCAATTTCGGAGAATCGGTAGACGGCGATTTCGAAAAGAACGCCGGCACAATGAAAAACCTCCCCAGAATTAACGTTTTGCACATCTATCTTGCACGTCTCCTGCCCCGTGTGTATACGCTCCGCGAGAAAAGCGTTAGTTCAAATTTGTCGCTGTTTTCGCGATGCTTCTCTTTCTTTTTTTATCGTTGTTTTTTCTACACTTACAATGTCTCAATCGTTGCGATGCCCCACGTTAATGTAAGTGCGCCAATCTGACACAGACCCATTGTGCCTAGCCTACAGGCACGGAAGAAAAGAGAAAAAAAAAGAGTCGTTCAGGTTGGTTTATTCAAAGAGCGTCACGCTTTGGGGGGGGGGCACCGAGAACGTCAGGGTCGTCCGTTACATCAAGTTCAATGCACTGTGGTAGCTGCACTCACGGAAGCCCCTGATCTTTCATTTCGTGCTGCCATACGAAGGGAGTCGATGCGTAGCAAAGAGAAAGCCCGCGTCTGTCGCAATGTGGGCGAGATAAAGCTTTTAGTTGATGAGTTTGGTTAAAACGGGACGGTATGTAGTACGGCACCATTTTTTCGTGTGTCTGCGACCGGCTGAAGTTGGCTTGATACATACGCCAGTGCTGCTAGGGCAAACTTGATGGGATATTTGATTCAAACATTTCGCGCCTCTTGCTTCGTGAGTCAATGATGCGTCAACGAGTACAAAAACTTATTGATACAAAGTGGAAAGGGGATTGTACTCGCCAGGGATTTGTATGTTGCGTGAATACGCAGGTGGCGTTGTACGTATGGCAGAATTTTCCACAACGAAACCTTACATACTGGACGCCAGAAGCTCGTTTTGCACTGCATATTTCTCCCTCGCTATGAAACTTTTTCAATAACATCTATGGAGCGGTTGACGCTTGCTTGAGAAGCAAAAGCAGCTCTAAATTTATTTGTGTCTTAAGAGACCTTTTTTTTTTATTGAATGTGCTTGCAGAAGAGGTTGGCATCATGAGTAAGATACTTTTTTAAGGTCACCCTATGAACAAAATATTTTGCCACTTCAGCTGTATTACCTGAACATGCGGCTTGTCCCTGCTTGACAACCATTACAATCACTTTGCTAATTAACAAAGTAGTAATCGTAGTCAAAATTCTGCTTACAATCGAGCATTAGAGCCATGGAATTCAAGCCATCAAATTTGGGGGCATATCTGTTCAGTAGGGAGCTTAACGCATAGAGAAGTTTTAATACATCCATCTGTAAATGTGCGCCGACCGTAATAATTGACGGCCGATGTCTTAATCTCCCAAAAAGCTTTCCTTACGTAGTTATGAAGAATACGTTGGGTTACTATAAAGCAATTGAGATCTTTTTTAACAGAAATATACTTGTTGGTAAAGAGAGCCTCTTATTGAGAAACAAGAAAATTGAGTCGATCCGTTTTTAAAATATACAGCAAGCTCACGTTAATAGTAGTAATCACTGTCTTCATTTGGGAAGCCTTCGAAATAGCGGCCCTAGATTTGGCCAATGCTATCGGATTGGCATGCTGCCATGAATTCTCTTCCTATTGGGAGAGACAGAGGCCCTAATAAGAATTCACGCAAACGTCAGTACTTCTAGCAGAGCTCGGTACTTCATATGAGGATGAATGAAAAAGAATGAAAGGACGGATAAAAAAGAATTTAAAAATACGGGGGGAAAGGAGAACTCAGCGTACATCAAACAAAGGTGAAAGGGCGTACAATATAGCCCCACTGCTGCGAAAATGAAATGGCTATGGTGATTCGCACGGCGTTGTTCTTCATGTTCCACAGGCCAGAAATTGACTGAGCTAAAGCTGCACGCAATGAACTATTACGCCGAGCACTTCCATAGCTTCCAAACGCAAATCTGCATATATGTTTCACATTTGCACAGCACGTGTTCTGTGCATTCTTCACTACTTTGCATTCCGGACAGAACGCCGAACTGCACCTACCGTATCTTTCGCAGAAACACTCAAGGGTGTACGCGAAGTTCTTGAGTGCGTCACTTCTGACGCTGCCAATTTTTTTTCTTTTTTTTAGCGTACGCAAGTCGCTTCCGTCCGCTAATCCTCATTATCTATTCCGTTTCTTCGAATATTCTTGGTGTGTTAATGGTTTAGTTTAGTGCCCATTCGGGCGCTGCTCGAGAGGGCGCTCGCTGAGCAAGATGCCGCAAGGCAAAGGCACGGTATGGGGTACATTGAAAGCAAATGGAAATAAATTATAGGTGACTTGCTGGTATCGAAAGTACTTGTGGTAGAGCCGAGAATCTGCCTGTTGGTCACGTCAAGCAGGAGGGAGAAAGTACGACGTGCTTCGACTTCTGCCGCGAAAAAAATGCAGCGCATTGTCCGACGCAGACTCAATTGAGTTAACCTGTAACGACCATTCTTTATGAGCACTAGACCGCTGAAGTCCGTTACAGCTTGCAGATGTCACACGGGCGTAAGCGTGTGGTCAGCTCTAGTGATGAGAAGTATACGGTAACTTCAGCTCCCGTGTTTACGACTAAACGTGGGCCACTTGCGGGATCTGCAATGCAAGAGAAGCGACCTTTCAGTAGAACCACTGGACTACATTAGCCATTCCTCGTCTCGTTTCCCAACTAGTCGCTGGTCTGCGTGCTGGGTTTTTCCGACGCGCCGAAGCGGTGATGGTGCCGTGCAGTATGCGACTAGGGGGCGAGGGAGGGGGGGGGGGGGGGGTTGGATTTGGCCGATGGGGAGCAGGTGGCGAGTGGGCAGGGAGGCCGGACCACCGGGGCCGGAATTGCGCAAGAGTGCTGTGCTGGTAACGAACCCAGCTTGGATGGGGCTGAGAAACCATCGCGGTGGGAGTTAGGTAACGAACATTACGCCGGTCTTTACAATTTCGCTCCAAGATGATGTGAAAGTCGTCGCTGAGGTGTTTGAACTAAATACCTAACGGTGAAAGGAATGTTCAAAACGACATGGTATAGGCGTGGTACGATGCTGGTCGGCCATCTACATCCCCGTGTCGACGCGAGAGTTGACAGAGTGAGTTGCTGAAGTTGGTTGTAAGAAGAAGCTGCGCCAACAAAACCAAAATGCCAGTGTGAGAAAAGTTGCTTCAAACTATAGTAATGAAAACTTGCTGCTCCCTTTCCGAGCTAGCTATGCATCTGACGTGTCAGTTGCATATCAAAGATCACCTCGTCAGCAATGAACGGCTGAGCCGCCTGAACTCTGATAGTGACATATGGGGACGTCACTATCACTATCAGGCACGATTTACATGGTTGCGTTAGAGCCGTGCTATTATAGCTTCGTGTACGGTGTATCACGGCGGCGGAACGGGTGCGCTGACAAGGACAGGCATTGGGTGTAACCTTTGCGTCCTGTGATGCACGCAGCAGAAATACTTAGCTACTTAATATTGGACGGTCCCTCCTGCAGTACGCAGTGGGCTGCACGCTACAGATTACCATTCACTGGGCTTACCATGTGCTACAGTGTGCGACATTATATTTCCCACTGGTCGAACGTCTAAACATGGTGAAGCTCACGTGGCTGTTTTATCATTTTTGAAGGCCGCACATTTAGATTCCCCGATTATCGACCACGCATTTGTGTAGTGCTAATTTGCGGAACATTTGCCGCACGTTAGATGACACCCGATGAGTGTGTGACGCACATGCAGGTTTTATTCTTGTGTTGCTGTCAACGCTTTCTTCTTTAAATCTTTCTTCACTCCGCTCACTATGCCCCCTCCCTCTCAACATCTTTCCTGTTGCCTACTCACTACTCTATTATTTATATGCTATTTCTCTTTTAAAGGCGGCAGGCGTCGTGCCCCTCCTGGTGGCAGTTGCCAGCTAGATGTTTCTTTTTTTTTTTTTTTTGCTGTCGTTGATCGTTTTTACGCGAACAAACATAATAATGTAATAATAAAGCTAAGAAAACAACGTCACGACAGTGCAGCTCCCCAGGGCAGTGTCCGTTGAAACTTGGATGCAAAGGATTCTTGCGACCAGATGTGTTTGACCTTCGAGTTTCCTTCAACTTGCGTGAGTCGCATATTAGCGAGTTGAGCCCAGAACGGTTGAAGACATGCAGTAGGGGCAACTAACGACTTTATTTCTTACTGCTCCGATATGAAAGACCCAGAGTTGGAAAGGAAGGCATCAGGATGCTCGATTCCACGTCACCAATCTGGTAAAAGGGACACACGACGAAAGGCAACGAACCAGGAATAGTCTGGTTTATGCGGCGGCTACTCCAACCTTCGTAGTCTCCGACGCTGGAGCGACACTATACTCGATGACAACCTAACAATTGCAAACAAGTTCCACCCACAAAAACGCAGTCCACCTGCCCTTCACCTCTGAAAGGGAGCCGAACTAGCCGGAGTCCACTCATAGTTAAATGAATTTGGTCTGCTAATGTAAATGCAGGGCTAATTGCAAAATAAAAACCCGTTGTTTCAAGCTAAAATATTTTCTTTAGTTCAGCCGCTATATCACGATCATCCATAAAATTTGCCCTCAGCAATCATGTTTTGACTTGAAACGAGTGACACAAGGACAGATCTGCATGCTTATTAATCAGCGCGAAAACAGCGGAAGGCGTCCTTCTACCTCTGATCGACTCGTTTCTTTCACAGACGGCGGTAACGCCAGCACCACAGTATGCGGCGGCTGCGCGCTTGCAAAGCCAGCTTGTACAGCTAAGAATTACAAAGTGGCGTGCGACACCAGTTTCCAGGATTTGTGAAATGTTGTGTGAGACAGCTGTACCTCCACGGACAGCTACTACACAAACATGGACAGCTGTGCTTTCACCTGATTTGCCCTCTCAAGTGAAGGATTTTCATTGGCAATATCAGTGGGGCATTCTACCTACAAGAGACAGGCTTGAACGCTGGCATATGGTAGCGAATGATAAATGCATATATTGCGCACAAACAGAGACCAACGCGCATGTAGTAAAGGACTGCGTTGTAGCACGTACCTTCTGGAAGCTAGTTGCAAGAATGTTCGGAATATCCATCGTGCGGCCACCGCAGCGCCGAGATCGGTTTGCGAGTCTCGTCTACTACAGCGCTAGCTACGTTTTGTGGTGCTTCCGTAACATCGCAGAACGATCTCGGCAGTCAAATAGAGCAATGTACCCCAGAATGCGGAAACTACGGGTGATAATATGGGGTCATCTTGAAGAACAGTTGTTCAAACTCGGTGAAGCCGAGTTTCTTCGCCACTGGTCTACGCGGTACATAACCGTCTCCCGAGGCAAAGCCTTTCTACAGCCAGAATAATGCTCAATTCTGTTGCTTGAGTTCAGACTGTATCTGTATGTGCCCCGGGTACCCTTCATAAATTCGAGGCTGACAATAATGCTTTTGCGTGGATGCGGTAATGAGTTTTGTTGTTGTTGTTGTTGTAGTTGTGTGTGGCAAAGCCAGTGTCAAGTAGACACCATTTATTATTTCATTTGTTAATCTGTTTTGTTTACATCAAGTATGATGTATTACATGTGATGTACTTTATATTGTACTTTTCTTTCATACCACAGTTGTAAGCGTGCCTACGGGTCAATAAATGTCCTTGTCAGAAAATGTGAAGCATTAAATTTTAGGTATCAAATTTTGTACAAGTGGTGTTTCACTTCACACGTGGCGAGACATTGTCAGTTCCATTAAAGAACAGTCGGAAGCAATGACTGCGTCGCCACTGCCGCTGGCAGAAAGGGCTTTCTTCATTAAGAACGTATTGTGCAGTAAACTGTGGTTTGTTGCAAGGGTAGCTCTCCCGCCGTCACCAACAGTACGGGTCATAGATCATTAAGCAAACATTAATAACGTTGTGCGACGGCAGGATTCGAGCACAGGGTCTCTAGCACGCAAAACCCCGCCGTAGTTGCCCAGTGGCAGTGGTGTTGGGCTGCTGAGCAGGAGGCCGCGGCATCGAATCCCGGCCACGGCGGCTGAATTTCGATGGGGGCGAAATGCGAGAACACCCGTGTACTTAGCTTTAGACTCACGTTAAAGAACCCCAGGTGGTCGAAATTTCCGCAGTCCTCCACTACGGCGTGCCTCATAATCAGAAAGTGGTTTTGGCACGTAAAACCCCATAATTTAATTTTTAGCTCGCGTGCCTGATATTGAGACCATTACGCCACGGCCGCATGCGTCGACAAGCGGCATAGAACACCCTTTCTCGCAAGCAAGCAAGCGCGTTGAGACGATTGACGCGCTTAGATCCGCAGTTGCACTGGAAGAAACCGATGCACCAGAAACACTCCTAGTGCAGTCTGACGCTATGGACGCCACTGAACATTTAAACAAACAATATATATATATAAGCCGTAGTGCACGTAAGAAATGTCGCAGTTCTGCCCGAAAGGCGAAACATCGATTGCGATAGCAAATTAGTAGACAGCTATACGAAGCTATACTAAATTAACGAAGTATGTTGTATTCAGACCCCGTAACAAGACATATACAAGCGAAACGATTCTCAGCTTTCAGGGACAGCCTATTGATCGCGTTACGTCGAAAAAATTCCTCGGTGTCTTTTTTCACGAAAATTTAGACTGGTCTGTTCACATCAGCTACTTACGAAGAAACAACTCCCGAGCAGTTGGCATACTCTGCACGTTACGTTGCTTATTACCTTTATGGCTAAAAAATAAACAAATTTACTACACAACAATACATTCGCACCTTCACTACTGCCTTCTTATATGGGGGACAACGATAAAAACTAACCTTGGCTATTTACATTTGCTACAAAAAAGAGCTCTGCGGTTAATTGAACTGCTGCCCTTTTGAGAACATGCAGCGCGACTTTTCAAAAAGCATGGACTGCTAATAATTAATAAGACCCGATATAAAAATTAGCTATGGTTGCATAGCACAAAGAGTAATGTAACCGAATTGAATTTTTAAAGAAATTTCTAGAGAAAGATTGCAGCCACAATTTACGATACATCATCTACAAGAAGGATACGTTTCGTACTAAATACAGCGCACAAAAATTTACATACCGAATACCTGACTTCCTTAACGAACACCCCACTGTAAAGACATTAATTGAATAAAGCTCTTCCATTCATATTCCATTCGAAAGAAGATGCATGTCTACCTTTTAAAAATCCAAAGCTAAATTCACACCACTTTCAATTCCTTCTTTTATCTTATGTAACTTTCATATGCTACACTTGTCCTTTTTTTTTTTTTTTTCTTAGCTATACCTCTGTATAAGGTTGTTTCTTTGTTTTTTGTTTTCGTGTGCAAACCACCTCAATATACATTTATGTGTCTACTGGCATGACTTCCTTAAAAATCACGATTTGTATTCTTTTCCAACCTATATTCATATTTAGTGATGGCTGGTTATTCACATGTGTGTAAGCGGGTAATTGGTGCTCTGTAAGGCTTTCTGTGCCTTTACGCCGATTCCCTAGGCAACTATGTATACTGGTTATCTGAAATAAATACGCTTTACGCTTTAAAAAAAGTAAGGATATTACATTTATCAGCCATATAAACTTCCAAACATTCGCTAACTAACTAAATTAACAAGCATGGTGTCACGTGCGCACAGGTGAACACGAACACAACTCACTCGATGACCGCGGTAGCTCGCTGTCAAAAGCGCTGGAATGAAGAAGCGCGGCAGCAGCAGTGAGCGAATAGACCTTCGTGCTGTCTCTCGCTGCAACGCGAACTAAACATCAAAAGCACAGCTTTGTGTGTGTATATAATATATACACTGGCACGCAGCGTACTTAGACCACGTCGCCGATTGCTTGAAAGGATACGGCAGTCGCGCGGCCGCGCCGTAAGCAGCAGCAGCCGGAGTCGTCATGCCGTTGGGGTCGAGCCGTGTCATTTCCAGCTTCGTCGTCCTGTTTTTGTTGTACCATCGTCGTCACGAAATTGTCGGAGGACACTCGTCGTCATCCCATCGTGTTCATGTCGTTGTTGTCACGCTGCCGTCGTTATGCCGCCTTAGCCGTTCCATCAACGTCGTTACTCATTCGTCATTCCATCGTCGTCCCCTGCGCCGGCGTCGTACAATCGCAGTCGTGCTGCAATTCCCATGAGAGACCTTGGCGAGCAAGCGTCACAGCAAAGTAGGACGATACCGAAGCAATGGAACTCTCAGAATGACCGCTACAAATGTTAGATAAACGTAAGTTCAGAAATATGGTGTGTCGCTACATTTCTTGAATGCTAATCGCGCTCCCATCGGCAGTCATCGAGAGTTGAGTTCTGCCGTAGTTTTTTTTTTAGGTTGCCACCGGCTATTGATTGTGAACCAGTCACTTGTGCCAAAGAAAAAATACATACTTTGCGTTTCTGCCTGCAATTTGAATGAGTCTGTAATGTACTCTTATTCCAGTGAGGTCTTTAAAAGCAGCTCCATGGTGGTTTTGTGTGGCGGCAGTCACCGGCCTAGGCCGGTTAAGGCTGCCCGGGCAAAGGCGGTCGCGCGCGGAGGCGTGGTCCGTATCAAATATCAATCCAGGACGATCGAGCCGGCAACGTATCTGCGTCGGAGCCACGAAGCGTGTCGGTAAGCATACCGAGCTGGAGGCCGTGTGTACGACTTATCGCTATAAAAAAAAATTCGCAGTTTCGCCCGAAATGCGAAACGTCGCTTGCGATAGCAAAATAATAGACAGCTATACTAAGTAAGGACACTAGTTTTATCGACCGTATATAAGCTTGAGAGCATTCGCTTACTAACTGAATTAACAGGCACGGAGTCAGCGCGCACAAGCAAGCATGAACACATCACACTCGATGATCGCGGACACTCGCTGTCGAAACGCTGGTGTGAGCAAGCGCGGCATCAGCAGCGAGCGAAGTGTCCTTCGTCACTTCGCCTCAACGCAAGAGCGCCGAGAACACAGCGCGCACAAAAGTTTGAGCCGTCTGCAGATCCCTTTCTAGATGGGGCCGTGCAAGGTACGCACTTGTTGGCGGAGTCGAAGCCGCCCCCGCCCTCCCTCCCGCACTGCCTCCCCACTCTCCTCCCTGTCGCGCGCGAGAATGAGCCACGATCGTCTATTCCCCTTGCGTCCGGTCGCGAAATACGCAGTTGCCGGCGGAGCACCAACGCCCTCTCTCACTCATCCCGAACAGTAACAGTAACAGAAAAAACAGTGTTGGCGTTCCGGTTCTCCGGTATGAAAGTGGTATATGTTAACTGATGATACATAAATAGCTGATTGCTTTAACGAATATTTCCACTCCGTATTCACTGCATATCGTCATACTCCGGTACCTGAATTACCCAAACAATTACCTCAAATGCATGACATCGTTTTAAATGAGGCTGGAATTAGGGCTCTGTTGTGGAACATTAATCCTCATTCTGCTCATGGTCCGGATGGAATACCAAATCACGTCTTGAAGCGCTGTTCCTACAGTATTGCTCCTATCTTGGTTGAATTATTTACCAAGTCAATAAATTCTCAAAGATTAGCTAGTGACTGAAAAATGGCCAATGTAACTCCTATATGTAAAAGTGGTTGTCCTGATTTGGCAAGCAATTACAGACTGGTGTCTTTAAAATCTCTTTGTTGTAAAACACTAGAACATGTTATTTACTATGGTCTTATTAGGCATCTTCATAAACCTGATTTTTTCATCCCGACTCAGCATGGATTTCGCATAGGATTATCTTGTACCACTCAACTTACTGAATTCATACGTGATGTTGCACTCTGCTTTAACAATAGTACACAGATAGATGCTATCTTTATTGGTTTTCGAAAGGCGTTTGATCTAGTCCCGCATAACTTACTTTTACCCAAACTGTCATTTCTTGGCCTCCCCGATTCACTTTACGGTTGGCTTAAAGATTATTTGTATAAACGGCAGCAAAAAATGGTTCTGAACAGTGCGACGTCGAGAATGTGCTTCAAGGGTCGGTCCTTGGGCCGTTGCTGTTCCTCATATTTATCAATGATTTAAATGAAGGCTGTGTTTCAAATATCAGGCTGTATGCGGATGATTGCATTGTGTACTATCCTGTGTCATGTGCAGAACATACGAGTGTGTTGCAGTTTGATCTCGAAAAAAATTTGTTCCTGGTGTGCTAAATGAAAAATTGATTTGAACGTAGCAAAGTGTAATCATGTTAAATTTATGAACAAAAAGAAAAAGGTGTCCAGTTCATACTCTCTAAATAACGTTTTAGTGCAATGCGTTGACGAAGTCAAATACCTGGGTGTCACTTAAACTGCGGCATTAGACTGGACATCCCACATTGAAGGCACATTCACACCGAAGCTGTCTAAGCGGACAAGCGGATTTTCAAAGCGGCGAGGCGGCGAGCACCCGCGCCTGTTCAGACCAGCCGCGTTGTCTGGCTATCCGCGCCGCCGGAAAGGTGGGGCATCCCGCAATATCTGTAGTATGGATGGAATGTATGGATATATATTATGAGCGTCCCCTTTGGAACGGGGCGGTGGGTGGCGCCACCAAGCTCTTGCTACTATACTGCCTAATATCCTACCTAGGTAGGATTGAGACGCGATTGAGTCGCAATTTCAGGGACGTGCCGCCATCTCGCGGCACTTTGGGTTTGTACGCGCACTTTCGACTTTTTTTTTTTTTTTTTCGTCGTTGGTTGGCGCGCTCCCGTCCGCTATCTACTTCTGCAAAATGATGAGCTCAGACGAAGAAGACGATATCGTTGGCACTTTACTCGCCACTTGTATAGTCGCTTTTCAAGATTTGTTACAGCGCAACACAAGACAAAGACAAAAGAATGTATAAAGCGACGACACGGCGCCGTGTCGTCGTTTTATACCTTCTTTTGTCCTTGTCTTGTGTTGCGCTGTAACAAACCATACTATAAATCCCAACCAAGTAGCCCAACTTGCCGTTTTGACGCTTTTCAAGAACAGAAGCGAAAAACCCAGAGAAAGACATTCGTTTACATTCGTTCACCAGCGCTACCGTCGTGTCGGGTTCTGATTGGCTGCGGCCAAAGCGGCCAACTTGTCCGCGCGGAAAAAATCGGTCCGTGCGCGATCCGGCCAAGCGGCCGCGTATTTTCCGCAAAGCGCGAAATCCGCGGCCGCTTGGCCGAATCCGCTTGTCCGCTCCGCTTTCGGGGAGCGTACGCCTTTTGCACCTTTTCCAGAGGAACTTCAAGTATGCGCCCAAACCTTTGAAGGAAGCTTTGTATCTTACAAATATTAGGCCGGTGTTAGAATGTGCTTTCGCAGCATGCGACCCCTTCACAAAAGTTCTTCAAGTTACACCGTGTTCAGAAAAGGGCTGCAGGATTCGTCATGGGCACCTACGACTACAAAATTAGAGGTTCGCAAATCAGGGAAAATCTAGGGTGGAAGTTGCTGTCCACACGCAGAAAAATAATCAGGTTAAAGCTTTTACACAACATTAACAGCGGTAACACAGGAATCGATAAGAACATATATTTAAAAACACCTCATTATCAGTCTAAGAGACGCGACGATTCCAAGAAAATAAGGGCCTACCAAGGTCATATTAATATATTTAAGTTTTAATCCTTTCGGCGAACAATTGCAGAATGGAATTTACTCCCGGATGAGGTATTATATCTGCACCCAATTTTTCATCTACCAAAGAGAACTTTACATGAATCTGTTTTAGACAACATTTCCAGTGTGCCGTTTTGTGCATTGCGTAACAAATATTATAATCGGATGTTGTTAGTATTGGATGTGTTGCCTTTCTCTGCTAATTGTGATGATTGTATCTTTCATACCATAGCTGATATGATGCCGTTTTTCGCGAACTTCAATGTTTGACCTTTATGTTTGTAAAGGTCAAACATTGATAATGCCCAACGATAATGCCCAACTCGGGCGCTGTAGGTATTTGTAATAAATAAACAAATAAATAAATAAATAAAAATCCCCCCACTGCCTTTCGCGCGATAGAAGACGGCTGCTTCCTTTCCTCGGCCGCGCCAGATTGAGACGCGATTCCCTCGCGTGCTATCAGTCGCACATACAGCATGCGACGAGCGGCGACGGTGTTATCGCACTTGGTCTTTATACAGAACATCACGGCGGCGGCGGTGGCGAAAATACGCCTTGAGTATCCATATAATGATATCGTAATAAAACAGCAACGCCGCTGGCATCGCAACCATATAGCGGTGGAACGTGCAGCCGGCATCAATAGGGGCGATACATAACACGAGGCATGCGTCAGTACTAAGATACGTGTGATTGTGATCCAATGGTTAAAACGTCGGACTGCTGTGCTGGGGGACCGAGGTTCGATCGCACAATCGAGAACGTAATTCGAATTTTGCATGAGCGCAGCAGAAATCGCCGTTTCTTTCATGTCCACTAAATAACTCTATATAGTACTAAGCTGGGATGAAGTGAAGCTTTCTAAAAAGCTCGCGTACAGCGAAGTAATCGCATCTGATACAGTAGTGAAGTGCTTGCAAAGTCTTGGGTAAATTTGGGGCAGTGGAAAACCAGATCCCAAGACTTCCAAAAGGTGTGAAAACTTCCGTCGCAAAGCTTCGCTGTCTTTGATGCATGAGTTGCTAGAATTTGCATACATCTTCAAACGTCTTTTTTTTTAACTCTTTAGTTATCGTGCCTGTAGAAATCGATAACTTTGATCGGCAGTTTTTCTACGCGTTGTTAAAAATTTTCGTTAGAATTGTGATAATAGCAACATCATGCACCGTCTGAAAGGACGACTGAACCTTTACAATTTGTAAGATTTGACAATTTCTTGGCCGATTGAGGAGTCTGAAAAATAAAACTTCGACGAGTGGTAGTGTAGAAACTAGCGTCCAGTGCTCCTGGCATCACTTCAATAAAGAGACGCAAAATTCGCATCCTGGTTTACTCGTCAACACAATTTTTAAATGACAGCCGCTACGCAGACACAGGAGCGTCTCTCGGATTGTCAATTCTCCGATCCGACGTATAGACTTTTTTAACGATCTCTCAAACAGCGTTAAATGATCATGAGTGCGTGTTATCTCGATACTTGTGTTCGACTAATATCAAGTGCAACTATTTCCCCCACCATGGGATGCTTTTACCCATCTGTACTTAGACAGCGTATGTACAAATTATTACGAGCTGTCCATCCCTTTAAGGGAGCTTACTGACGCTTGGCTAGCCGTTTGCGTTCTTACATTTTCGGCGCTGTCTGTGCAAAGGGACTTAATCATTACTGTACAATATTGTGCAACACTACACATTACTGTACAGTACAGGAACTGAACAAAGTACGTGGAGGTTCCAGCGCCAGGTAAACGCACACGAGACCATCTTGCCTGCATAGAAAAGCTAATCGAGCCAAATGACCAAGTATGAGGAGGTTTCTGCATGTTCCTTGACCCGAGAACCATTACTTCGCGAGCATAAAGAATGCAGCTAAAATACACACCAGATGCCTGCTGCAATGAATAAAACAAATGATCCTTCTACAATATCAAATTACCCCAGTTTTCACATTTGCGAAGCTAATGCTTTACCGCATAGCATGGGTATCACTGTGGCTAGTCTTGATATCAACTAACCTCCATAATAAATTTCTTGCGTGATCTTACAGAAGTTGGGAACTAGAAACCAGGCGTATATTTCTTTATATCTCAGATTTTTTTTTTTTACTCTCAGTATACTTTTGCCAAAAATAACAAGCTATTACTTTTTTTCGTGTTCCTTGAGGTGCTTCTTCTAAGTTTCATACAAGAACTCTCAAATGTTGTCTGAACAATTATTATTGCTATACAGCCATTTAAAACACCAGGGATCAGGCAATAATATTATGTATCGCAGTAACGTTGCGACTGTACGTCTTGAAACAAAAATGTTTAAACATAGAAGAACCGAAAACGAGTACATTTCTAGCGGTACACTGTAAAATAATTTACACCCTTAAAAGTGAAAAAGGGTGCCAATGTGTACATAACTCACATCCTTAGGGTGTGCGTTACAAATTATAATGTTAGATATAAATCACACCCTTAGAGTGTGTATAAATAACTGACACCCTAAGGGTGTCAGTGGAAGTTGTGAGTTATAGACATATATACACGCTTTTTCACGTTTAAGGGTCTAAATTATTTTACAGTGTAACGAAAAAATATAGAAAACACCACTTTTCATTCGCCTGTGCTCAGTGTCTCTTTGAAATGTTGAATCAAGCGAAAACTAAGCCGTCGCTTCCCGGATTGTTCGCACTATAACCTCTCTGAGGGAACGCCTGCGCACCAGCATAATGAGTAAATAAAAGATCACGTTTCACCTTTCGCCGCATTTTTCCTGTACATACGACCACGTCGGTAATGAAACGGGCAAACGGTGATACCCAAAGAAAATGCGACTCCCTCAGTAAGCCCCCAGGCGCCCACAGATGCTTTTAGTAACGCTACACCGTAGTGCGTCGTGGGTTTCATAGTCCCCAAGCACGTGCATAGCGCCCCGTCTACAACACTGTGCGAATTGTCTCGGCCCGGTCTCAAATTGCTGTGTGTGTAGATATTTATGCTCTCTGTACAAGGGACACGAGCTCCAATCTGCGCTCTCGTATTTCAATCTGATGTAAGTGCCTCCTCTGCCGTCTGGCTCCATCATAGCGCCGAACTCTATATCTCCCTTCTTGCTCTCGCGCCTGTTCCGTTAGCGCTCCTGGAAGTCATTTCTTGATGAAAACGGTCTCGAGCATGGAGAAGCGAGAAACCGAGAGCAGTTCTCGGCGTTCTGATAGTTCGAGCTCGACCTTGTTTTCGGAGGCAGGACGTCTAAGCGAAAGCACAAAATACGAACTAGAAGGTTAGCTGGATCGCCATCGATTTAACTGTTGGCGCACGACCACACATCGTTCGGTTCGTGAGCTGTGCGTCTTACAAGGCACTTCGCTGTCGCAAATCGACTCGAACTTCTTACAGAGTCGCTCGAAATGTCTCAGTCGGACATTCCACAATGAAGACTCGAGCCGACACCTTACTTCCCAAGGGAAGAGCGCATTTTCTTGGTCGCTCAGGTGCCGTGTCCCAGCCAATTGTCACCCCAGGCCCATGACATCAAAAGTTGACTATTCTCTACCGCTTATGGGCATATTTTGCGCTACTGAAGCTTTGATTCGCATGGTAGGCTGCTCCACGCTCTACTTCAGCTGCGACATACAGCATCTCCTGTAGATCTGGCCAGTGTAATATACTAGTGTAAGCATTGCATACGCGAATTAAGAGGTCGTTACGTATTCGGCGCAGCAACACACACTGCCGGCTGTTTCCTCAAAAACCAAATGACCTGCTACGAGGATAGATGTAGATCCTGTCAAGAAAGGATGGACCTACAACATATGGTTTGGGCTTGTGCTCAGACGCCCACACAGAATAATATACTCAAGACCAGAAAGCAGTGGGAGAACGCGTTGCTCGGCTGTGCACCGGAAGACCAACTTAAGGCAATCCAGCAGGCCTAAGATCCCGCCAGTGCCCAAGGGCTCGAGGCCGTCATCTAGGTACAGAGGCCTAGGCCTCAAATACGCTGTCCTAAAATAAGGTTTATTCCTCCTCCTCCTCCTCCTGCTACAAGATAGGATATCTCGAGCTCCATCATTTACTTCACTAAGCCAACCTGTAAAAACTGCAGTTTCTCAATTTATTAGTGCATCCGTACGTGCGGCAGTGCAAATGCCACAACCTCACTGCGGCCATTCCGGTTTGCATGATGCAACCATCCACCAGCTTGCTATAGTGTCAGCACACCTGTTACAAAAAGTTGTAAATATGGTGCGACGTGTATGTAATTGCGCTTCAGCATCGAACTCTTGTCTGATGCCCATTGTGAGTCACAGGTGCAGTATGTACAAGGAGACAAAGCTAACTGGCTCATTGTTTTACAATCCTTACGATAGGGCACTTTGTTGTCTGCCACCTCCCTGCCGATCCCTTTGCTGCCCGCCAGCCGCCCTCTTGGTGTTTTTCTACACTATAGAGCCTTCCTCCATTCAGCCTTCCGTGGGGGCTGTCATGCATGCATTTGTAAAATGAGCCCTCCCTAAAAGAGTCAGCTTACCTCTTTCTGACGGCGTACGTTTCGTAACATACGAAAACAAAGCCCCAAGGGTTTATTTAAGAGTGCAAGGACGCCGGGCGCGAACGTACTACGTCGGCAACGAGAGTGAACTCGGCAACAGAATCGTGCGGGCTTCCTCGCGTGAGTGCGCGTGGGTGTGTGCGTCCAAGGTTGTCATAGGCATAAAACCATCTTCGCCCACCCGCTGTAGCAATGAGGAGCAAGGCGGCAAGCCGTTTTCCCCTCGAATCACGTATACTATACGCTTTGCTCGCTGCATAGATACAAAATCGTTGAACTCGAGTTGTCCTCTGCTACATCGTCGTAAAAAAAGCCGGCCTCTCCCGAGGCGGTATGCGCTACCGATTCGCGAAAAAGTGGGAAGGAAGGGCAGTATTGGCGCTCGTAAAACTGACCTTTGCCCGAAAGTCGCAAAGCAAAATCGCAGTCGAGTACTCAGAAATTCAGGCGTAGAGAATTCGTGCTTTCCAGTAGGAAGGGACCAATCTACATCTCTTTCCGCTCTGAGATGTCTGGACTTTCTTTTTCTTTGGTTCTGCGTGCGTGTTTTGTTGTAGTCGGGGATTAACTTCTTCGTTCGGTTACTTCCCAAGGTCGTAAAGGGCGGTTATAAAATATTCATCCGGGTTTCAAACTCCTGCCGCCTGTCTCGGCGAATTCTGTTGCCAGCTTTATACAAATCCCCCGGGAAGTAACGAATTTCCCCGGCGGATGTCGTGGCCTGTCTCTTTCTGTTCTCTTTATTTCCCTCGTGCCCCCTTCGGTGTAAGTACACAGTTCACATCCGCCTGCTCTTACATTTCCCTAAATAAACTAGTTGAGAGTTGCGCTTCTGTCGTCTGTTCCTTCTTCGTCCCCGTTTGTTGCGCAGTTAATGTGAATCAATAGCTCGGCCAGCTGTCAGTACTTCCGCTCTTACATTATGACATTATGAACCGTGTTCGGACGGTCTGTGACTTCTTTCTGCTAGCACGCACAATCGTTCCTTTCTCGGCCCTTGCTCTGTACACGTCACGGAGCTCAGCCCGCGGTTTACGTACGCTTTTGTGCTCCGATTTCATTTCGTGACGATGGGCAAAACGATAACGAGGGGAAAGCAGGAGCCAATGGTTCGACAAGTGAACTTGTCTTCTTCAAGACCTTTCCCGTGTTTTCCCTGGATTTCATTTAGGGTTGTTTTGATGCAAAAGCGTTATATGTCCCATGGGGCAGAAGATCCGGCGTGTTCAAGCGATGGTACCAAAAATTATCGCCATCAGTGAAGTCATAAGCGTCTTGCATGACGTCATTAGTAATACAAGAGATACTAAATGGTATGCGTCTTGTATGGTATAGGTAGCAATACGCAAGATAGTAAATGGTATAACAACGTTAAGCAGTAGTAATTATTGGTTGTTAATGTGAATTAAAACGAATTAAGGTGAATTAGAATTATAACTACCTAGAATAAGGTGACTTAAGGTGGCGTAAAGTGAGTTAAGGTGAAGTAAAATGAATGAAGGTGAGCTAAGGTGGAATAAAACGAATTAAAGTGAACTAAAGTGGATTAACGTTGGTACAATTAGAGAGAGGCGGATTAAGACAGAGTTGTGAAGGACACGTGACAGTGTGTGACGTTACGTACCACGGACGTAACTAATAAATTAGAGAAGTCATAATGCGTTCGCATTCAAATCACCTAAGGATACTTAAGTGACTGTCAATTTTGTTATATTTGTCATTTTCACTCGTTTCATCCATTGGTGGATACTTTGAGGCTACAAACACGCTCAGTATTGGCAGCGACAAACTCCTACTTCCCGCCTTGAACGAAATGCTAAAAACTACGCGAGTCTCATTGTCATGAGTTTAAAGCATCCTCAACAAATATCAAGAAAGTAACGATTATCGAAGCTGAGCTTCCTACGTGCTTTCCTCGTACTGACAGGCGCAGGCACAAAAATGAGCATTCCACTCTGTGAAGATGGAATGGCAGAGAAAGCACTTTGCTTTTCGTTTGAGAGCTTTTACTGTCGTCAGCTTTCGCTGCCATTCCATCTTTACAGAGCGGAATGGTTGTCATTTTTTGCGTTGCTAGTCTAGCGTCGTTGCTCGTTCGGAGGTGCCCGAGCTCGCGATTGTCGTTTTCGTTCAGCATCGCGGGAACGTTCTTCGTCGGTGGTCGTTTCGCGCCGGCGCCGTTTACATTCTCGTTGCTGTGCCCTCCGGTGCTTCTCGTACGCATGTTGTTCTTCGGATGTACGAACTATACGTGTCCGCCCCATTGATAACGCACTTGTTTTTAGCGCCGAAACCTGACCTGCTTGTATATACTGCGATAACCTTGACGTCACGCTATTCTTCACAGCGAACGTTCTAATCTTTTCCGCATTTTGACATCTTCGCCGCCGCACTGCGCCCGTATAGGTTTGTTAGAAATCGCGAAGTCTGTTTCTGTTGCCGGACGCCGAAAAAACTACGGAAGGTTAGTCATATACAGCTTTCGCTGTAAAAGTGTACGTTTTGCACGCTGTCATGAATACAAAGTGCCTAATGCACACCACCTCATCTGGACGCGAGCCCTGTCTATGGAGCCTCATTAGCTTTCCCCGAAGTCTTGAAGTGACACAATAAAAATTGGACCAGCAATTCGGCTTAGCTCAGATGATAATTACTCCCCTGGTTAGCTTAGATGGCAGAGCGACCGGTGCAGAAAGCACTGGCCCCTGCAGGGTCCGATCCCTGAACTAGTACAATTTCTTTTAATGCGAGTAGCATGATTCGCCTACTTCAGCCATCTTGAGCTTATCTGTCTGTCTGTATGTCTAGTGAGTGAGTGAGTGAGTGAGTGAGTGAGTGAGTGAGTGAGTGAGTGAGTGAGTGAGTGAGTGAGTGAGTGAACTTCATTGGAGGTCCGGAGAGGACGCGAACTCGTCACGCACCCGGCTAGTCTCACGTCGAGAATGGCAGGTCTAGCCCACCGGCCCGGTCGCGGGCACACCGGACAGCCAGGATTTGCTTGTCTAGAGCAGGGTTACGAGAAGCGAATCCCACTCCTCCTTGCTGAACTTGGGGTATGTTGACGCGCACTCCCAGAACAACTGTGCTAGAGTGGAGGTCTGTCCGCAGGTCCCAACTCGTCGATAGCTTGGGCCGATAGTTATGGGCTCGTGTACGCGATGCCGTCGTGGTCCTTGCATCGCCGTCATTCTAGCTTGTCATCGGACGCTCGTCATTCCCTCGTCGTCGGGCCATCGTATAGTGATACAGTCGTCATGCATTCGTTGTCGCACCACCATAGTGTTGTCGTAGTGGTTCAATCGTCGGCATTCCCACTTCGTGGTCTGACTCTCGTCATGCTGTCGTCGTGACGCCTTCTACTGCTCCAACCCAGTGGTCCAAGTAGCTTAGGCAACTAGGTATGTGTTCGGAGTCGTGATGCCGTCGTGGTCATTGCATCGTCGTTATTCTAGCTTCTTCATCCGACTCTCATCATCCAGCGGTCTTCATGTCGTCGTCACGCTGTAATTTTATCGTTGTCATAACTTGAGTAACGTCACAGCGTTGTCGCCGCGGCATCGTTGTCATCCAGCCTTCGTCGTTCGATGAACGTCACGCTTTTTCGTCGCTGTATTCTGACCATACTGTCGTCATTCAATGGTGATTATGGCGCCCTTATCATGACGTCATCGTCGGAAGTCGCTATCACGCCTCCATCAGACCTTCGTCGTAATGCCGTCGTAGGTGCTCCATCATGGTCACACCATCGTCGTCATTAAACTCTCGTGATGCCTTCGCCATCAAGCCATCGTCGTCATACACCTTTCATGATGCAGTATATATCGTCACGCCATTCTCATCATACACTCGTCGTCATCCCATTTCCTTATGCCGCTGTCTTGCCATCGTCGTCACACCACCGGCGTCATACGTCGTCATGCATGGGTCGTCACACCGTTGTCGTCGCGTCATCGTTGTAAAGCTGTCGTTTCACCATCGTCATCAGGTCAGTATAGTCATCCCATTGTCGTCATGCCGTCATCGTCACACCGCCTTCGCCGATCCATCGACGTCATTCCTTGTACGTCAGCCTATCGCAACCATGATGTCGTCACTAAATCGTGATAGTGCCGTCTTCGTGCTATCGTTGTCGTTGCGTCGTCGCCGCACAGACGCTATCATGTCTCCATAGTCATACTGTCGACGCCATGCCATTGTGGACGTGCGATCGTCGTCATTCTCGCTTCTTCATCCCGTTGTCGTCACACAGTTGTCGACAGACCATCGTCGTCCTCTCATTGTCATGTCGTCGCGTCACGTTATCGTCATCATTCTATCGTCATAATTTAAGAATCGACATGTCATTGTCGTCATGCCGTCTGTTGCGACTTTGCACCGCTGCCACCGCTATTACGACTTTGAGGTGATCCCGTAGCGCTCGTCACCCGTTTCGTGACAGAGCGTTGGTAGCGAAGACTCCGAGTCAGGCGTCGGTGAGAATAACAAAAGGGACTTTATACACTATATACAGGTCATTATACAGGACATGAAGGGATCGGCACTGGGGCCGAGAGCTCACAGCAAACGCGACAGCTCCCGCTGCAACAAGAGGCATGTGTACGATCTAGTACACAAGGCTCAAACAACCATTTTTCAAATGAACAACACACCAAAATATCAGGAACAATTAATAATCAGCAATAATAATGACAAATATAATGGTCTCCTTGAAATCACTTGGACCGAAAACACACTGCTGAGGAAGCAAGTGAGGTCATTCATTTTTCCCGGTGATATTTTCGCGGAATCAGAAGCTGCTTATATTTACGACCCTGCTTATCCGTGTAGCGGCGGTTCAATAAGCCAGATTCCTCGTAAAATGAAACCCTCTTTTTTTTTCACTCCCCGTTTGACGCTCTTCCTCAGATCGGCTAGTGAACAGTCTTCCTGTTGCTCGCGAATCAAAGTTTCCCTTTCAACTGCAATCTGCTCCTGCCAGCTGGCGGAAACCGGAGCGAGCGTGGAGCCCGCGTCGCCTAACTGCGGCGTCGCGTCCATATCGCGGCTAGCACTGCACGTGTCGCTCCCACTCACTTCCAGGACCCGCTCGCCTAGGCCAGCCTCCGAGCTCTGCCTCTCCCGTGACTGCTCGCCACTCAAGTTACTTTGATCGGTCCGTGTGCCGCACCGCTGTTCGCTCACCGACGCAAAGTCAAGTTCCCTCGACAGCGGGCGCGCTTTGGATCGCGTGAGGGCCATGTACGCCACGTCGGCAAAGAAGGATTTGCCCTGATCCTTCTGTAGCTGCTCCGAGCTATTTGAGAAGAGGTAGGAAAAGTGCTCCAGGAGGGCGGCAGACACAGCGGCTTCTGTGTTGTTTCCCAAACTCTCCTTCAATGATAACCGTTGCGATCGGTAAACAGACACTCTCCTCCTCGGCCACTTGCCGTATCCTAGCGCACCCTCCCGTAAAATCACTCGAGGAGATGAAAGACGGGTGGACAACGTCCATAGTTGCTGCAGAGTCCCGAAGTGCACGGCACTTCTTACCGTTTACCCTAATTTCCTGCACATAGGGCTCCAATAGTCGTATGTTTTTGTGAGTTTCCTGTATTGCCGCAAAAGCAATTTTCTCTGGGCAGCTCGCAGCGATGTGCCCTTGCTTTTTGCAATTGTAGCAGGTTAACGGTTTCCGTTTTTCAAAAGAACGCGTCGTATCGTTTCGCTGTGTGGGACCATCGCTATCATTCTGAGATGCATTCTGTCCTCCTCTTACAGTTTCTTTGGTAAGGGACTCGTCTTCCCGAAACTCGCGACGCGTGATTTGCTTCCGTTCGTCGGGCTTCCCGGAAAACCCATCTCTCCTATCTGCCTTTTCTACGCGCACTGCCTTGCTGTGCAAGCTGCGGCGGGTGTAATACTCTTCCGCTAACTCTGCTGCCTTGTTTAGCTTAACCTCCTTAACCTAGCTAACCTCCTGTTTAGCCAGAGCCTGACATCCTCATCAATGCAACGGTAGAACTGCTCCAACGCGATGCATTCGACGACTTTGTCGCGGTTGTCGTAAACCTCTTCGCCCTTCAGCCATTCCACCAGGTCGGCTTTTAGACGAAACGCGAAGTCAACATTCGACTCCCTGCCCTTTTTTGCATACCGGAACCTCTGCCGGAAAGCTTCGGGCGACAATTTGTACTTCCGCAGTAGCGCTTCCTTCACATCACTGTAGCTCTCAAACGCCTCTTTCGATAAGCAAGTTATTACGTCGGATGCCTCCCCAGGAAGCAAGGCTAACAGATTCTGTGCCCAGAGGGATCGCTCAATGCTATTCCGTTCGCACACGTGCTCAAATTTCACGAGGTATTTGGCCATATCCTCTCCGACGACAAAGGGTGGAAGTTGATCGCGTATTCTTGGAACGTTAGAAGTGAGTCTAGGCGCCGGCGAGCTATTTCGGGTCTCCAACTCTTTCATTTTAAGCTCGTGCTCGCGACGTTCCTTTTCTTTCCTTTCCTCCTCGCAACGTTCCTTCTCCCTCTTTTCCTGACGTTCCTTGATATCCGCCCAGGCCTCTTCGGCTTCCTCAGCCGTTACGTCCCCAGTCCTCATGACCTCAAGGATCGCATTCTTTCTTTTGGTTGAGCCCAACTCAATGCCCAACTCCTCACAAATTTGGAGAAGTTCCTTGACCTTGTACTTCTCCATCGTTCACACTGTCCTCCTGCTGTTTACCCTTTTTGAATATACCTGCCGTACGCTACTATAACGCTACTAGTAAGACATCCGCAAGTATTTCACACACTGCCCTGTTTACCCCCTCAGCATCCCCTGGTTTTCAAAACACTCTCACTAGGCTTGAAACACACAAGGTTAACACAACGCAACACCAAATCCTTCCCTAAGCAACTATAACCTGTGTCAGAGAAAGTCTGGTGTTTGAGGTAAACTTCAGGCACTCACCGCGCCGAGGTAGCCGATGCCGGTCAATCCCGTAGCTGCCATCCACTGTTACGACTTTGCACCGCTGCCACCGCTATTACGACTTTGAGGTGGTCCCGTAGCGCTCGTCACCCGTTTCGTGACAGAGCGTTGGTAGCGAAGACTCCGAGTCAGGCGTCGGTGAGAATAACAAAAGGGACTTTATACACTATATACAGGTCATTATACAGGACATGAAGGGATCGGCACTGGGGCCGAGAGCTCACAGCAAACGCGACGGTTCCCGCACGGCGGCGTCCGGCGAAAACGCGTGACACATCTCACTCCAGTCGAGAGCGGCACTCGCTCCCGGTGGGTCGGCGGATCCGGTTTTTCCAGGCGGCGCGTCACGGCTTATAAGCCCCGAGAAACCATTGTCACTCAAACGGCCCAATACAAAGCCAGCACTCGACGGTCGTCCGAGAGGTCCAACCAGCGACCGCGCTGGCCACCCGGTTCAAAGTTCGCGCGCGCGGTGACCTCCAGGAAAAAGGAGGTGTGGCGCCGGGCTGTCTGGCACTTGGTGGCACGTTTGGACATGTTGCTCGCCGAAACTTCTCCGCAGGACACCGATGCCTGACGGCTCAGCATCTTGACTTGTCAAGGGAGAATTAGGGCGCTGTGCCTTTCGGCGCAGCCCCGGGTTTGTCCAAAGGGCGCTCGCAGGATAAATTCTGCATCTTGTAGATTCGGAATCCGGGCTGGTGGTAATGGCACAACACGTCGTCATTACGCGCCTTTGTCATTCCATCGATATCATTCCTTCTTCCTCATTCCATCGTCACTGCGTCAGTGTCATACAGACGTCGTCATACCTTCATGCCCACGGGAAACATTGTCAAGCGAGTGCTATAACGAAGTCGCACGATATCGGACTATGTGGCATGAAGCCGAATCAACTATTCCCAGAATTACCCCTATACGTGTGAAATAAATGGGACTTCAGGAATATGGTCTGTCATTACACTGCTCGATTGCTGTTCGCGTTATCGTCGACAATCATCGTGAGATGGGTTGTGCCTCATTTCTTATTGCGATAGCAACTACACGGACCCTGGAGGCGTGTTTTGGCCGTCGCTGCCACCGCGCTGCCTACTGTATCGACGGCTTGAGCGCGGCCTGTGCACGAAGGGTTTAAATTTAGGTCCCCAGAAACGTGAACGATGCGCAGTGCGTTTGGCTGCCTAAACGATCAAGCCAAGCGGACAAAACGTCACGCACCGCTTAATCGGCTCTGCAGGGAAGCGTTCTGCCTTCCGCTGTTAGCACGAGCGCTGTGCGCGCACACGCCAGCGTTCCTTACGATCAGCTGTGTGCACACCGCACTGCGGCGCCGTACGCTGGCATGATCGAAACGCTCAACAAACTTAGTTACGGATACCGACGGTTTTCCTTCGGTCTCATGTTGTGCCCCATCGAGGTACTGCGCCTGCAACGCCGCTATCGGTGCTCATCACACCAGCGTTGCAAGGCGCCTTGTCTCTGTCAGGGTACCGTTTACGCTTCGCAGCAATGATTGCCTTGCATGTCGCGTCGCGTCCACTTGTCGTCGCCACGTGTTGCGAACACTGTCCGATGAGAGATAGCTCGAGCGTGACGCTGAATCCGGCTATCGCTGTCTGTGCTTCACCTGCCAATTTGTTTAAAGTGGACCTTTCTTTGCCAACCCCTTCAAGATTTTGCGTTGCTGGGTTTCCAGCCCTGCAAACTGGGCCTATCCCGGATGGCTTAATTGTAACCTGGACCAATCCTGAGCACAGTGTAATCAAAAGCGAGCGGAGCTCAGAGGCAGTGTAGTCAAAGTTGATGACGGGGGGGGGGGGGGGGGGGGCGATCCTCGAGCCAGCTAAATCAAATGCGTGGCTGGGTCGACCCTGATAACGATAACACATTACAGCCATGCAGGTGTAGCATGTGGATCTGTAACTATTTTGCCACTTTCTTCCGGTTTGGCGTCGCTGTCTCATCGAATAGATGACGTAGTGGGGGATTCTCTCACATAGCTGACGCGCGCAGAAAGAAAGCATGAAGAACAGCAATGACATTGTCGTGGAGCGGATTACCGGGAAAGCAGCTGCGTAGTGGCGTTTGTTTATACATCGCCAATGGTGTGCGTACAGTTCAATGTGACCCCAAAGGTCTCGACTGGGAGGTGCAATATTGATTGTGTCTTTGCAAGGGGTGTAAAGGCGTTAAATGCCAAGCGTCACGTTTCGTAGGCCCCAGTACACGCATTCCTACTAGCAATTCTCCCTGCACCACGATACAAACAGCGTTTCAGTATTGATCGTGTGGTGGAAGCTGTCGACCGTGATGGATCCGAATGTGTTCGAATCTGAGGCAGAAACGATCATTCAATTCGTTCGAGGAATAAATAACTAAACTAAAGTGCATCGCTTCAACAGAAGCAACATCATCATGCGCATTACATCAACATAGCATCTACATTAAGTTCACGTCACATAAGGTTCGCACATATTGCGTTAACACACGCATACATCAAAGAAGCTTCGCGTAGACCGATTCACACGTAGTATGAGATCCACGCATGATATATGCATATGTAAGCTCTATCTTTTGTGAAACCCGTATGGGTATCTTTTGTAGTTTGGTCTACTTACGGGTGGCTGACAATATTTCCCTTCAGCTCAGTTCAACAAAACTGATTTGCTTATCCAATTCTACTGCGCTCTGAATTGTCGATCAGTTCGAGCTTCGTGCTGCCTTCTGCTGGCCCCCTGGTTGGCTCACATGGTAGAACTACCGTTCTGGAAAAGTGTTGCTGCTGGGTTGGATTCTCGGGCCATAACGAACTTTTCAACTGCCAAATTTATTTTCTTGAGAGTCTTGTGCAAGCTTCATTTGTAGTTTTATAGTCTTGCAATTGCTCATTCTTTCATTCTTCTTTTTTAATAGGATTAACATTTTCTGTCTGCTTCAGGCGTTTTGAACCTATCCGTCCGTCCGTCCGTCCATCCATCCATCCATCCATCCATCCATCCATCCATCCATCCATCCGTACGTCCGTCCGTCCTCTTACACTGACCCATTGGCCCAAGTTGCCGACCAGCTTGGATCACTAAGTATGTGCTCGTGACCGTGATGCCGTCGGGGCCGTTCCATCGTCGTCATTAAAGGCAAATGCTAAGACTACGTGGACTGTTAAAAAACATGATGATCCCACGCACTGTGGGAATCGATGTAGGCGAAGCTTTGTCTGTTGTTTGCGTTCATTGACGTTATTCGGCGGTGATATCGACGGCATATGGCAGTCGTGACGTGATGTGAAATGTTACCTTGCCTGCTCCGCTTGTGTTTATTGCTCTTGCTCCGCTCGACGCATTATGCGAACCTATCGTCTTCTCGGCACTAAGTGCACGCTTCGGCGCCATTCGTGATTGTAGCGTTTTAACTCACTAACCTGCCTTCTCTCTCTCTCTCTTCCCTCTCCAACATCCTCACCACTTCCTCCCTCTACTGTCGTTGCTGTTGCAGGTGACAAGGGCGGCAGTTTCTGCACTAAAATAAGAATTTACTGTTAAATTCTTGTTTAATACTATTAACATAAGAATTTACCCTTAGAAGCAGACAAACCATGCGCTCATTCAGCTGCTCACACGTTGTTTTATATAAATTTGCTTTTCGTTGTTTTTTATTTGCATCCCGTCGCGGCAGCCTCACGTGCATGCTCGCGCGACCAAACGGCGTTGGCGCCCAGCGAAGCATAGACGGAACGCGCGGAGTGATAAAATTTGGAGACCGCACTACTTTGCGTAGCTACCACAGCGTTGCACCAGATGTATGAAACAGAGTATAAAAGCTTTGTGAATTCGGCTCCAATACTCCTTCATTCAAGGCTTGATTATCTATATCCGCCAGAGCTGCCACGTCCGTCCCCGTTATAGAAAAGCTAGGTTCTGGGACGCTCCTCAACGTTCCGTCTCCCGCAGTCTACCGCGGCCGCGGCCGTGAGTCATGGCACTGTGTAATACTCCCGGGGCTAGATCTATAGCACACGCGTAACATCCAAACAAGAAAGTTAATGAGAAAGAGGCGCCGCTGTAGCATAAGAACATCGCGCGCTTAATTCGAAGACGCGAGTTTGGAGCCTGCTTGTGGCAAGTTGCTTTTCTAATTCAGTTTCAATTACCTTGATATTAAAATTTCTAGCTCTCAATTTTCTTGAAAAGGAAAAGGAAACGTAAGTAAGTTAACCGGCGCTCTCCTTGGTCTCAGTGTCTGTTGGCTTCATGTGGTTATATCTCTGGATGGGCACCACTGAATTCGTAACAGCTTCTTGCAGTAGATAGCTCTTACGTAACCTTTATTCTCCACTTGTCTGAAATTATTCCAAAAACAAAAAACATGTAATCCTCAACTGTTATCTAACGATAAGCGATTGGAATCTGCTGTCTCATTCATAGTGCACGCTTGTCACCTGATCTGAGAGGCCCCTTCCGTGCAAGTGTCTCGGGAATGCCACTGAGGCTAATGACCGGCCGAGTCCTGGAGGAGAAATAGCCAATAAAGCGAATAAAGGAAAGGAAACCAGACGGGCGTCCGGTTCGCTACCCTTCGCGAGGAACAGGAGGCGGAAACGGACTCCTGAGGTAAGCAGCAACCGCGGCGGGTATACTTCCTCGCGGGCCGGATGTACACGTTTCTTAAGTACGTCAGTCCGAATCCACGCGAAATCTCCTCGCGGTATTGTCTAGACAGCGTCGCTTCGGGAGCAGAAGTAATAGCTTAATGCAGGTCATAAAAATCTCGCATCGCATTGTCGTGTAAATATCGTCTGTGCCGTGTTTACGTATATGTCTCGTGTTTTGCAAGCATAGTTGAAGTGCTTTCTTTTTTTTTCCGGTAACGTTAATATTAATATGACTCAATACCGGAACACGATGACTATGTTCCGAACTACGCGGACAATGCTGCCTACACGAAATCGAGGAAGCCTGGTATAAAAACGTGAGCTGGAAAGTGCCATTGCTTTCTCTAATCTGGTACTTATACAACCACATCGTGTGACTTCCTTCCTTCGTGCAGCACCAAAGTTATCGGTAACGTATATATATATATATATATATATATATATATCGTTTGTGTGTGCACGCCTTGTTCTCAGCGCCACGGTGCATCGAGAGATCGAATGAGCAGTCCCTGAGGGAAATAGCCATAGAGAAGGGCCATTTTCAACCAGTCTTATCTCCTTTTCGTCGGTGTGGTGGAGAAAAGAAAGATTCGAGCAAGGAAAATAGCACGTTAAGCTTGTGTAGATATAGAGGAAAGCTCTTGTGTCTCGGACCAAACGGCCAGCTTTTTTTGTGTTCCCGGATCGGCCGTCTCTTCTTCTTCCGGGTTGAAATCCTTATCCGTTTGGTTTCTTGAAAGACCAACAAAAATAGAACGAGAAAAAAAAAAAGAAGAAAGGCGCGCGCGAGCGCTCGACATACGCGCTTTTGCGTTATTTTCCGCGCAGCCATTTTGTTCGTCCCACAACGTAAAATCTTAATGGCGCCTTCCAAATGGCATCCTCCTCCTACGCGACGCCGCCCACGCACTCGCGTAGCCACGCACGCATGGATGGGAAAAGACGCCTCCATCTCTTCTTCGGTGTCCCGGCAGTCGGCAGCCGAATCACCGATCCGCGATTCGCACGCACGCACGTAACACAAACGCGCGCGCCGTCCTCCTTCACCCAACAGCGGTGAGCCCGCGTTCAAACTCTCGTGCGTTTGCTCTGTGCTTTTCCAGGCGCGCATCGGCGGCATAGTCCGTTTCGTCTCGTCATACCCGAGCGTCTGCTAAGACCGTCACGGCAGCGCGGGCCTCCCCCCACCCCGTATGTGGAGCCGTCCCTCCTTCAAACTCCCGCGCGGAGCAGTCCCGACAGGAGCTCGAGAACGGTGGTGGCTGTGCCATACGTATAATGGTTTATAGAGCAACATGCGCGCTCCCGACAGCCTAGCGGGAAGGGCTTCCGCGTTTCTCCGCCGCAGCGGGCCATGAATATTTGACGTGGGGACGTTTCGGCCATGCACGAATGCCCCGAATCTCTCTCCCTCTCTCTCTCTCTCTCTCTTAGAAGCGAACGCCAGGACTCGGTTGTTGTCCCAGCTATACCGTGCAGTGCTCGCGGGGCAGTGAAGGCGGCTCTTCGAGGCAACTAAAGCAAAAATATTTAGAAGTCATTTGCTGAAAAGGCGATTTCACCGGCGCGTTTCGCCGCGCATGCGGGTGCTCTCGGAATAGCGCGCAACTCGAAGCAGCAGCCAAAACTAACTTTGTTCAGGGGAGCGCGGATTAAGGTGAGCCTCCTGCATAAAGCAAGGCCCGCGCTCTCGGTGTGTGGCGTAAGCTGTGCTTTGTTTGGATGTGATACGTGGAAGTAGGTAAGGCTGCTGCGCCCTGTCGCACGAGACTGAACTCAATACTGTGCTCGATACTGAGATGGTGATGCACGTCATTTGTATGAATGCGCCAGCCACCACCAGCCAATCAGGAGGGCAATCGTCCACGCGTTCGGACGATCACGCTCCTGATTGGCTGATTCCGGCTGCAGCTTCCACTGCGAGATCACTGCATCGAAACAGTGTGCGCCCCCACTACCATTATGCAAGCTGTGATTTTTATTTTGTTTTGTTTTTCAGAAATAAAGAAAAAGAAGAGAGTGCGGAGGAGTGTCTATATACAGTGTTCAGCATGGTAACGTAGAGCTGCCCGCGTACGTTCATGACATCACGGCTAGAGCCACGAAGGCCTTGAGCTGTCGGATAGAGCTGTTCAGTCGTATACCAGTCGCGGAACTCTGCGTGTGGTCCCATGTTGTAGAATCCGGACACAGTAATTGGCGGGAAGCTGTGGGGATCTGCTGATTGTCCTGGAAGACAAAACTAACTAGGAGACGCCACTTCGCCTGTCACCACAATAGAAGATATAAATCCATTAACGCACTATAAGCAAAACCAGACTGCATTCCAATTATAACCTTCTTTTCGGTTGGATTTGGTATTGTGAGTACTTTTATCGGGTGATAAGTGATGCAAGTTTCATTTCGTCATTCACTGGGGACATGTCAGTCGCGAAACCACTCCAGATTCGGGTCCTCTACATTCTCGGAGTTCTAAGCGAAGTTCCAGAGCTGGTACCACTGAGGAACCCTGATATATATATATATATATATATATATATATATATATATATATATATATATATATATATATATATATATATATATATAGGAGGTCATTGGACGGAGCCAATTTGTATCCGTGTACTGTCGTTCAGGGTTGGCTGGAACTCTTAGGTGCACCAATGGTTGAAAACCTATATCATATATGCACGTTACCCGTATACCTGAGCACGCGCTGACAGCCGCACATTTTCTTTCGCGTTTCTTTTTAAAGAGGTCCTGCAGCACCTGCCGCCTGAAGAATCTGTTTATACTTTCATAGACGTAAAATTTAAAGAAATTATTTTTTTTCTTGAAAGAATTCTAGTTTAGACCGGAGTTACGTAGTAGCGCCATCCATTCCATCCCAACTCCATTTCGGGGAGTGTAAAATCCCTGTTAACTCCACTCTTCACTGTGCTAATCCATTCCGCTCCTCTAATTCCGCTAACCGAAACGCTTTCTCTATAATTGTTTACTTCTTGCGCTTGCGTGCCTCGTAATAAGAACAGAAGTTTTTAATCCTTAAAGACGTTACAAATACTGTTAAGCATTATTTTCTGAAAAGGAAAACGCATTGTTATGTATCGCAGGACAGACTTTTTCTTTTCTCATATTTAGGCATATTTCAACTGGCATAACTCTTTTTCTTTAAAGCACGCGTTTGTGACCGCCTGTTATTGCGCCCTTTGCATACTATGTGGATGTGTGCTAAAAAAAATGGCGTGTGTTCCAGATCCTCATGGACTGTCGGAGGGTGCCACTGTTTGCGACATTTCTTTTTTTCCTCCATCCTTGTGTCGTGAACCAATAATGCTCTTGTCGAATCAAATCATTTTTGGCAACTAAAAGGTGATGTCTTTAAATGCGCTTAACGCTTGTAACGTAGAAAAGTTTCCAGGTCTTCAGAAGCGTAAAATTAGCAGAAAAGCGTGTTATTTTATTTTATTTGTATTTATAGCGAAGGCAGTCACCAATAGGTAGATACTGAATTAGCCGGTATTCGAAAAAAGAAAACGAGAAATATAAAAAATTAGCGAAGTCTAGTTTAGGGTAATTGGCAAATTTACCGATTTTGTAGCGTCATTTAATATGAATGCTTAGCGTTTCAGGACCATGTGCCCGTCCCCTTTCAACTCCATCCAGGAATATCGGGAAGGGTGGCAATATGGGCTTGTTGGTCGGTAATAATATGGAATGGTATGTGACCTAAGGCAGCAGAGCACGGACATAAGCGCTAACTATGACCAACCAAATTTTTATTCCGGGATCGGTCGTACTTATAAGCATACAAAACCACGTGCACAGCGATATCAAACCATAAGATACATGACGGCATTAAAACAATCTGACATGACATGAAACATCACAAAAAGTGAGTCACACGCAGCACAGTCACAGTGTAAGCTGGAGGAACGCCTCCATAGGAGCTCTATTTTTCGGCAGCACGCACTAGATGCATTGCAAATGGAGTCAGGTCTCAAGGCATGCGCAAATAATTCATTACTTTCGCGGACAATGACCGTGACAGGATGCGCTCAGTTTCTACTATTAAACTTGCACATTCACGCTTATTCCTGTCTATAATAGCAGCGTCTTCTAGAAGAGGCTGACGTGTACACGCTTTGCAATGAAACGACAGAAAACCGTCACCTGATTACACTCTTCACTTTGTTTCTGTGCTGTATTAAGCGTTCATTGATGCATCTTCCGGTTTGACCTATGCAGCATCTACCGCATGACAGCGGAATGCGATAGACCACCCCTACGGCGCACAGACGAACTAATATTTGTGCTTCTTATCACATGCCGGCTTTTTTGTCAACATCTGGTTAGTGGTTTTACACAGAGCCTGTTTGGAGCTCAAGAACAACTCGCGCTTTTCCCCGGCTTCCTATCCTTTAAAATTAAAATTCCGTTGTCGATACTTGGCGCTCGTGTCCGCTGTCGTTTCTTTTTGTGTCTGCTTTCTTCCTGTGCTATGCCAGATACAATTCCATGAGGAATATCGGGCACTCATTCCATTCTCATTCAATCCAACTGACTGGTGCTATCATTCCATTCCCATTCCGTTGCACGGGTATGAAAATGTAGAATAATTACAGAATATTTCTAACTTAATGGATTAGAATGAAGCTTTTATTTTTCACGCAGTCGCATCGTCCCAGGGTTTCAATATTCACGAAGGCTCGGCATTTCTTAGCAGCAATAAATGTACACAAATTTCTTACGTGCGTCTGTAAGTGAAAACGTTGCCTCATCTGAAGCAAACCAAAAGGCGCTCAATCAGAAAGTTTGCTAGCTTACATATTTAAATTATCAATCGCCAACTGCGATAAACATATTACACGGAAATCAACATTCGCGCTCACTAAATGATGCCACGCACACCTGCCAGCAGTAGACTCGTCTAAATGCCGTGCTCTGAAGTAAGCCGGTGAACGGTTGTAACAATGAAACGGCTGCAAACTAAATATTAATAATAATGACAATAATGTAAAGAGATGTAATTACAAAGGTGATAAGAGAGAGAAAAAAAAGGATAAATGAAGCGCAGGGAGGTTAATCAGGACTGAGCCCGGTTGGCTACCCTACAGCGGTGATAAGAAGTCTAGCAACAGCCTAGCAGCGGCGAATAGCACGAGCTCCCTCTCAATCACAGCACGGGTCGTCGTCGTCTTCGAGCTGCCACCGAACACACGGGGCGCGTCTGCTTCAATACATTGGCCCCTGGTGTGAAACGGAGCCATCCTAGCAACTCAGGGATCAGGCAAGAAGAGAATGTCGTAATATGACTTGAGGCGGCTAACGCGCACTGCATCGACCCCGACAACAAAGTTCCGGTGATGGTGTCACGGGCTCAACGATATAGTTCACAGGTGAGGTGACGTCGATGATGCGTTACGGACCGGGGTACCGCACAAGTAGTTTAGAAGAAAGGCCAGGGCTGTGAGTTGGTATCACTAGCCAAACAAGTGAACCGGCAGGGAAGGTGGGCATGGACTGTTGACTGTCACGTCGTGTCTTCTGACGCCCCTGATCTTTGCTGGCAACGAGCCAGCCGACGGCAATCTTCAGCGCATCGGTCGACTTCTGAAATTGTAGTGCACTGAGAGGCGGTGACAGGTCGGTAACGCAGTATAGTATCCGGAGGACACGCAGGCTCACGTCCGTACAAGAGAAAAAGAAGCTGAAAATCCTATGGTCGCTTGCGTCGCGGTGTTAAACGCGAACGTAACGAACGGGAGTACTGTGTCCCAATTGGTGTAGTCGGTCAGGCGTACATCCTTAACATGTCGCCGAGTGTTCAGCTGAGCCGCTCCGTTGAACATTTGTAATTAAATCTCATAATATTAATAATAATAATAATAATAATAATAATTTGGAGGACGCTGAAGCTTTGCCTTTAAGAGTGAAACGGTTCTCACGCTTCCCGCAACTGTAGCGTATGCAACCGCGATGTTTACCGGGAAACGCTGGCCGCGAACGCTATGCAATAAAGGCGGGCTTTGTGGTAGAAACGCGGCCTCTTGCGGGGGCCCTGATGCGACGGAGGCGAGAAAAGGAACCGGGCGCGCCGCTCCGTGGCTCCCAAGACAACCACGAGCCGGCGCGCGCAAATGTGCGGACGCCACGGCAGGTCTGCGAATGGTAGAAACGCTGGAAAAGGGGTTTCTTTGAATTTTCGCGTAACAGAATGATGTTTTCTCGCCAAGTCAAATTACAATCCGAGAGCTATCATATCTGTAGGTTGTGCGTAAGTCACAGTGTACGATTTTTTCACGTATTTTAGCTTGAGAAATTTCATTATTTCAGTAAATTCCTTGCACTACATGGAGGGCCTGGGTATGGGTTCATGTTTATATTGTGCTTAGTTTTACAGTGACGATATTAAGTGAAGGACAGGACGTGGACGTACGTCCTTCGCTTAATATGTCCTTCACTTAATATCGTCACTGTAAAACTAAGCGCAATATAACCATGAACGTTCGCCAACTAGCCCCCTTCATTGCTTTACTGGGTATGGGTGGTTGGAAAATCTTTTTTGCCTAAACGACGTCCGAAGCCGGACGCCGACGGCGGATTTTCGGCGACACGGGCTCCTTAACGCTGTCGCGTTAATAATAATAAATGCGAAGCTTTAGTGACGCGGTTCCTAAGTGCTTTACAACTAAGGGTATGTGAACGATTTTGTTTAATCCTATGCAATGTATAATATCATGCACTGTCTATGTTTATCCGCCACAACGGTCACAACTTTATTCTCGTGCAATCTGTTTTTTTTTTTTTCTGTCTTGTGTCACCCCTCGTGTGCCAGCGTCCCATACCCATTCTGGAAGATTGGCGAAAGATAGGCGTACATTCTGTGTCACATACAAAAAGGGCTAAATCAAAGAGTAGAAAGTACATTAAGGAATTAATTGAATGTAATGTACTATTAAGAGGTCAGTGTGCTTAGAGATACCTATGCGCCATAATTTTATGTGCATTTTTTCTACTTTTTCTCTTTCTTTTTCTTTAGCAATTAACTTCTTAACATGCATAACATAGGCACGAATACTGGCACTACTATCTCGGCCAGCAGACAAAAGTAATACAAGCCCGTTTGCTGGCACTTGCATTCGGCGTACATATGAGCTTCGTATATACGTATGTATCCATAACTATATCCGCTGAGCTACCAAGCGACTCAGCAGACAGCCTCTCAAATCATGGAGGCTATGCAAAGAAAGCTACACTCTAATAAAACAACCATCTAAATCTGTTCTTTTTTTTTCCTTTCTTCTTTAACAGCATGCAGCCTGAGACCACTTAGAGAGCATCTAACAAGGCATAAGTAGTCTTTTAAGCCAGCCTTTCGGGTACGCAAGATTTTTTCCTGCCCACAATAAGAAATGAAAGATCCTGTCTCCGACGCAGATATTTAATTAGCACGGATAACACTGCTGTGTCGCGAACCTTCTTGCACATTCTTCTCCTCTCTGTGTCGTCGCTTCTACGACCTGCATTGCGACACTTAAAATGCATATCTTCTGGCAGAGGAAGTCCTCCCACTTTTTACGTCGCTTATTGACTTTTCTTATTATCCGGACCTTGTCTGCACTCGTAATATTTGCCCCTGCGTTTGATTATGTATGCCTTTTTTTAATTCTCTTCGCTTGCTTTTGCTGCATTCTTGACGGGATGGTAGACTTATGGCGTCGCATAAGACTTATGGCGTCGCATAAGTCTTTTGCGATGCTCTTTTCTAAGTATATCTTAATCCACGTCATGACACTCCTGCTCGGAGCCGTCCAGGAGCCGGTAGCTTCTGGAGAATGGTTAATATATGCAGCCAATGCAGAAAAATATGGGCCACCAGCGCTTCTGCCAGGGTGGGGAGGTAGGGAAGGCAAGCTTTGAATTGAAATTGTTCTCGGAGAGCCACCACACCTTAAACAGGCGTCTAGAGACGGTAGTTGTGTCTCTGCCGGGATTGGTAGTTCCGTACAAAAATGCGTGTATGTTATCGTTGTAAGCACTCATCAAACCGTGAGCACTTGAGCCATGGCGTACAGTTATTTAAAATGTGAGCGTGATTACTGACTGGTCAACGAGTCTAGATGAAAGACAAAAACGTCTTCGCTGGCTCTGTTCAAGTTTCCATGTGTTTCTATCTTTGGTGTTGTTTTACTTTTGTTTTTGTATCTCTGAGGAAACATTACCAATGTATACAGAAAGAAACAAGTTGCCGTGGAAAATTTGTTCAGAGACAGCGTTATTTGCGTAGTCGAGATTATGTTTGAGGCGCAGCCACATTCTAGCAAAGTGGGACTACTTAGGTCCCAGCATTCCACAGGTGAATATCGTGACACTTTCAGTGCAAACTGGCATATATGGTAGGGCCACACTTTCCTCTAGATAATGTAGAAATATCTGTGCTCTCGTCGTCATTTCCTGGGAGTTCCAGCACTGTGCAAGTGTTGTACATGTGATCTCGGAGGCCATGCTCATGCCGATGTGGCCTTTCCTTTCTTTTCTCTCTCTTCTTTTTCTTCTTCTTTTTTTTTTTTTTTGGCTTTTTCGCCCGTTCTTGTGGCCGGTGATTTGTATTCGCAGGCTGGACTTTCGTGCGCTCGCGCAACCGATTTAGTTGCTAATTGGCGTTCGGCAACCATTAGTTGCCGAACGCCAACTACTCTAGCTTTTGGGACGTAGTACGTACTGTCTGCCTACGTTACCACTGCAGATGTGTTGGTTATAACGGCTCTGTCATATGTGTATTTACGCAGTAAAACAACAACTGCTGCCTAAAAATATCCTCACTGCAAACTCGTCAAACGGAAATGACGCCACTGACGCCACTGCAATCGAACCACGACACCCCTCTGCCGAAGTGCTGCGAGTTGGTTACGGATCTCGTGCACCGCAGAGGGGAAGCCGCGGCCCTTCACACTGGCCGGAGCTTCATGCTGGCTTGCACCTCCAGGGGGGGGGGGGGGGGGGGGTATTCTGTAAGAGTCGACCTCGTGGACTGTCCATTTCGGCCGCTGCTGATTGGATGCAGCTGTACGAGAGAGGAGGAGACGAGCGGCCCTAGCCAATCAGCAGCGCCTGAAATGGACAGTCCACTAGGTATACAGAATACCCCCCAGGCGAAGGCCAAGACTCATCCTCAGTACAGAGAGCTCGACTGTCGTCGACGGCCTCTCGTGCGTCGCTCGTTGATGCTCGCAGCGATGGAGCGTTTCTCGGGCGATTGCGGTCTGAAGGAGGAGGTCACGACGACGCGCTTCGTTGCTAACTGTTCACCGAGTGATATACGGAGTACAATGCGGTGTTTCCGGAACAGACGTTGCATCGCTTGTGCAGCGCCTCCTCTATGACGTGTACATGTAATTCAGTACGTATGTACGTGTCCTGCGCCGTGACGTCACGCGAAATGGCCCTGAGCCACCGATGCACTTCGGCCGACGCTCGCGCACGCCGTGCTATTCAGGTCGCGTCTGTGCGCCGAAGGCCTAATTTATGTAGAACATGTTTGCGACTAATAAAATGAACGCTGGTTGGCTGAACATCTCGAATTAGTAGGGTGAATTAGTAGGGTGAATTAGTTGGCCACGTGTGGTTAATATGTGCTTCTTCTGCGTCCTCTTCTTTCTCGTTGTTTCCCAATTCAAGATGTTTGTGACACTCTTAAGGAACTCGCAGATCACGCAGGAGCGCTATAACGTAAAGCTGTTCCAATCTATTTCTATTCCATTTCTGTTATTATAGTCCTCCACGATTGGCCAAGAAAATTTCGAGCTACGTCCACTTCACCTGTCTGTCACGCGACGTCACGAAAACCACAGAATAAACTTTCGTTCTGATGGGACATGTGCACATTGATTACGCATGATTAGGCATAACAATTTTTTTAAGTTATTTCTGATTCTACGCCTTTTTAGCCGTTATAGCCATCCGCTATTGGTCAGTTTTTTCGAGCTGCGTCCATTTCTGCTATCTGTCACGTGACATTACAAAACCGCGAAAACTCACCACATGAAATTGGCGTATACGCACCAAAGGTGCATTAGTAGGCCGAAAACTGAGTTGTTGCTGTTGTTGTTGTCGTCGTCGTCGTCGTCGTCGTCGTTGTTGTTGTCGTCGTCGTCGTCGTAGTCGTTGTTGTTGTTGTTGTTGTTGTTGTTGTTGTTGGCGGTGGTGGTGGGGGTGGATCCGGCACTCGCTACTCGGAGCTGCCGGCGAGAATTGATTTTGTTGCACATAATAAATATAACCCGCATATACCGCATGTCATATAGCCTGGTATTGCATATAGCATAGATATACCTGATTATATACGGAACCTCGCGGCAATGTCGACGGCACAAATTCGATTGGAGTGACGATATTGTAACGCAGTAGTGACGGTAAAGAACACAGTAGCCATACTGCGAATGACGAAACTAACTTTTATTGGGCGAACCTGTGCCCACAATAACAGGCTACGCTTAAAGCACAACGATAGCGGCGAGCACAATCGGCGATTGTCGAAATCTGATCTGCCGGTGAAGCACGTCGACTTTTATACACGAGTCGTTGAAGGCTCCAGAGTAATCGGTCGTGCCCGCGTATCTTCCCGAAAGTTCTGCACAATTCGGGTCGCACATGCAATCAGATTACGCGAACTTCGGTGGCAGCAGAACCGTCGACAATATTCGAGAAACTTCCGATGCATGCGCGCGCGTCCCGCGCTGAGCGATAATATTCGTTATACGGTGAAAAGCGCTCACCCGTAAAGGATAAGTCCACGTGTCAATATCAATCAAAATTGGCAATCAAAATTTTCAGTGGCGGTAAAACTTTGTCGACCTCTTTCGGCACGTATACGGCTTCTTTCTGCCAAATGCTCGTCGCTGAGGGCCCATTTCAGCGGCATTTCCGACTCCCCGTTGCACACCGCCGCGTTTTTCGACAAGCCGCCGCAAGGTAATCAAGGGGAAGCGGACCAATCGCGCGTACCGGGACCCCTCTTTTCACCCAGTTATCTACTTTCACTGCGCTGTGGCTCATTCCCGCGGAAACCCTCTCCACTTCTACGCGCTCCTCGCCTCTTGTCAGCCAATTAAATTTTTCTTTAATCTGTCAAGGTAGGCAATGGTATTTGTATATAAACGAAAGGGACCTTTTTATGAAAAAGAAGAGCGTTTGATTGGGCTGTGCAAACAACGCTGCGGGTCACCGTCCGATGCTTGCATTGGCGGTTGCATAAATTTGACGTCAAAAGATTGGAACGAAAGCAGAATGGAATAGCTTTACGTTATGTGATATCACAGGAGGTCACATAACCCCCTGTGATATCACGCATTTCTTCAACAGAAAATACCAGTATTTAAACATTTTACGTGCTGTAGCTGCAACAAGTTGTAATGCTGCTCAAACCACCACGATCGATCGCTCCGAACCGCGTGTATAGTTTGAGATTAGGCTTCAGTTTTATTTGGCTGCTACTTACTCACCTCCCTCGACATTACTGGTCAAAAGACATTACTAAATGCACGACACGACGTCACATTGCTTTTAAGAAAAATTTTCGGCAGCATGCTAACTTCTACTGAGCGAATTCATTCATCAGGGACGGTGACAAGAGCAGCGCAGACTCTTGCATGCTATATTCATTCAGATGCCTTGGTGGGGGCAATATATAAGGGGGAAAGGATAACAAAACGAAAATATATTCTGACTCATTGAAGATACCTACGTAACGGCAAAAAAGAAGAGGAAACGAAAGAGCGATAAAATACAATGAATCTAGTACAGAGTATAGTTAACAAAAAAACTGTCAGCAAGTGCGCAATGGTGCAAACATCGCAATATAAATTACTATACGCGTTATAGTTAATGTAAAGCAAGGGAGCGAGAATTACAATGACCAACTAAACTATAACATGCCTTTGCAGTTTCTAGGTACTCGACACTAAGTACACTGAACCGAAGTACCTGAACCGAAGAAGGGATCTGTGATTTAAAACTATACACGAAATAAAAATAAAACAGTAACATGACACAAGTGATCTGTATCTGACAGTGATAGAAATAGGAAACAAAATCAATGCTGGTCGTAAGAATGTGCTATCTAAATGGCTAGCAAATCTGTCGTGATTGGTAAGACACGCAACAACTTTTGAGAGCTAATTCCACTGTCTCATAGCAACAAGAAGTGGCGAGTAAAAAAAAGTGCTTAACTTCGCGCATACATAAGCTGCACTTTAAAGGAACGGTCTAGTCGAGGAAAAACGCGATAACCTGACGTGACGTAACGAGTGGCAAAGGGTGAATGACTGTGATAAACTTTTTGGAGCAAAGACAGCAGTGCCTGACGCCTGCGATGTGCAAGTGAAGGTAATTTGAGCGATGTTTTTATCTTCCTTACGCTAAATGTTCGAGAGTACTTCCTTGCAATGAAACAAGCGGCTTTGTTCTGAAACGGTTCTAGTTTGTCGATTAGGTACAATTGATCAGGGTTGCATATTATAGATGCATACTCTATTTATTCGTTGTGACCTTGTAATGGCGACAATAGTGGCACAGTTTTCATTTTTGCGGTAGGGGGGGGGGGGGGGGCGACCAGCTTTCCATACACCATATATATATATATATATATATATATATATATATATATAAACGATATGCACTAGGTTTTCTTCGAGTAGCGCAATTGCTCTTTCTTTTTAATCTTGGTGCATCATAGTTATTGGGACACCCTGTATGTATTTATGATCTCTGCATGCAAGTGACGATGTTTCTATCCCTATTAAATGTTGTAACTTATTAAAAGAGTTTGTCTTTCTTTTTCATGAGTCGTTAGAATTGCTCACTGGAAAGAGAAGCAATACTGAAACACATTTCATTCACGTGAATTTCACATGCCGTTGATAAAACTCTGCCGAAGGGGTCACTGAAGTCTGCAGGTTTTTTTTTTTTTTTCAGGGTCAAAACGGCACGCACAGCAATTTAAGTTAGGTGAACATACAGCAGCATGTTCATTCTCTAGGCATAGGTTTATCCATGCCTTTAAAAATAATTGTTAATTGGCTACCTCCTCCTCTTTCAAAAATATAATAAACTTTGTCCTGTGTATATCTTTAAATATATTGTGCATGTGCAAGGTGTTTACATGGAAATTTAAAACAATGTTGAAATGAAAAAATACGGATGAGTAAGTCGCCGCTTCCAATGCTTCTAATGCGCTTGCCATCATAGTGTGAGGACTTGACGAAATAAAGCGAAATTATGAATCAAAACCCGTGTATGTCCGGGCCAACAATGATGCGGTAAGCTATTAACCCCAGTAAAATTTTAGGCGGAATGGTAGAGACAAGTTAAAAGAAACATCAAACGATGTAGGGGAAAAAACTCTGGCAATTACATTTTAGCTGTGTGTGTGGGGGGGGGGGGGAGGGGGGGGGGCTTGGCTTCGGCATCGGCGGGGCACTGTACTCCTCCCCCCCCACCCTCGGAAAACTTCGGAGGGGGCTCGGGCCCCGGAGTCCCCGCGTAGTCGGAGTCCATGAAAGAATAGTCACCAAAAAAAAAAAAAAAAAAAAGGAAGATAAACGACGTGCACGGGTTAATATAAATGGTGTGAGACCCACCTTAAGGCTGTTCCCAAGTTCAGCGGTACGGTCCCATCTTTGCGTGCCCTGTTTGTCTGCGCTGCTTGTCGCGGTTAACGTGAAATTCCGCTCGTTCCTCCCACCGTGAAATCAAATCGCCCCACTCGTCGGCCGATGGGTGCGGCAACCACCGCGGAAAACGCGGTACTATCTTTAGCCGCGCCCTGTGTAGAGAACGCCTGAGTACGCCTGGCAGCTCGGACAACACTGTACCGCCCCAGAAAGAGCGAGCATACCTATGTGCGCACGCCCTCGGTCGAGGGCCGATCTCGAGAGCTCGCTTTCTCCGAGCTGCCGAGTGCGATGTTCACTACACATCTCGCTGTATACCCCGCGTCGTTAACTCCGTGCACTGCGTGCCAAGTTACTCGTTCCCGCATCCAACTAGGAACGCGAGCCGGAAGAGAGGTACTCGTCCACTGCACGCCACTAATTGTCCTGCACGCGGCGTCGACGTATATAGTCGGCAAGTATCACGGAAGTAATCAGCGACGTACAATGGGCGAGTTTGTCTTCCTTCTATGAGTCAAGCGACCCATTTATCGCGTCCGGTTGGCTGACGAGTCACGTATAGCCTTTGGCGGCGGTGCACGGAATTGCCGAGATGCAGTATGCAGCTCTCCATCTCACTTGGTCGTCCCCCGCTCTCCTACGGCATATAAGGAGCCGGCAGAATCGTAAAGGAACCCCCCTCCCCCCTTCCCTCCCCACACACACACCCTTGCCCCCAGCTTCTCGTGGTGCAAGCGAGAGGCGATGGGACGAGATGTTCGGATCTGTCCTATACCGACTCCCCGCGGTGTCCGGGGGTTGTAACGCAGTTATACTGTTTCGACGTCGGCGGGTAATCGAATAGGCAAAGGGAGCCGTGCCACTATGCCGACTGCATTCGTTTCTCGTTCACTTCGTCTTTTCGCCGGTCTCGGAAGCGGCTCGGCGTCCATGCTTCCTCGTTTAACGGACTCACCACTCACGACGTAGGTGGTGATTACAGGGAGGATCGATTTCGGGCGGTTACCTCTCGTTGAACGCAAGAGCTTACTCACTATACCTGGCGCGCGTACCTTTCGGTTTTTTCTTTTTACCCAATGACTATACATGTGATGTTCACGCGCTGAGGAGGCACCGATACTAGCTGTCTCACAACTGTAGCTTATGAAAAAAAAATATAATACGTGCAGACGGGGAGCAACGCAACATCTTAGTGCCCGAAAGATAGTTCGCGTAGGCATGTTAAAGTTTCGGTTTGACTGAAGAAAATAAAGGTATTGACGCACACGTCGACACGATTCCACTTGCATCAGCGCACGCAGCTGGTCACAGAACGAAAAAAGTGATGCGTTAAAAAACACACAAAAAAATGGATAAACATGAGGCCAAATACAGAACGCCCGTCACACTCGCAAGTGCGTCACAGCAAAGTTAAAATTAAGTTATGGTGTTTTACGTGCCAAAACCACTTTCTGATTATGAGGCACGCCGTAGCAGGGTTGTTTAACGTGCACCTAAATCTAAGTGCACGGGTGTTTTCGCATTTCACCCCCATCGAAATGCGGCCGCCGTGACCGGGATTTGATCCCGCGACCATGTCTTTTGCAGCCCAACACCGTAGCCGCTAAGCAATCATGGCGGATCACAGAGAAGTTGCGCCGAACAATAAATAAAGCAAACTCTTCTAAATGCATTTACAGCTTTGTACCTACATGGCACAAATAATTAAATGAATTGTGGGGGCTTACGAGCCAGAACTACGATATGATTATGAGGCACGCATCAGCGGGGGAGTCCGGATTAATTTTGGACCACCTGGGATACTTTAACGTGCACTTAGATATACGTACACGAAGGCTTTTGCACTTAAGCCCCATCGAAATGGGGTCGCCGTGGTCGGGATCAAGACCGCGACCGTGATCTTGCTTATAGCAGCGCAGTGCCATAGCAACTGAGCTACGGCGGCAATTTTCTCTTTTCTTGTTTTTTAGGTACCACACTACGAAGTAGGTATTGCATTTCTAACCTCCTGAAACGCTAAAGAGATCAGTAATTCAATACCGTCGCGGGTCATATTTTATTTCCGATAGGCAGGCCTATCGCGTTAGGGGAAAAAACTTGGTGTTTGCTGAAATGGCTCGGTTATAGATGCGTATACAGCAGCGCCTACACGAACATGACGCCCGCCTACTCGTGTTTGCTAACCTAAAAGCTGCTTACGTAAGCAGATAAGTAGGAGATGTTGCACGGCGGTTGCTTCTCTTTGTGCCCCACACTGCCTCGCGGCATATCGCCGTACATATTTAAAATGGCGCAGTCCACAGAGGCGTCTCTTTGTCGTCGGTGCTGACACAGCTGTCTCACATGTATTAGCGCCAATTACTTGCGGCATCTCCTGGACCGACATAATACAGCAATTCCTTTCGTTCGATGCTATCCTTTTCTTTTGTATTATTTTCATACCTCCCTCTAACGACCAGCCGATCCTGGTGATAAGGTAGGCGGAGTGCCGTTCGGGCAAAGCCACGTAGATAGCGCAATGTCGGTACGCTCTGCTTTAAGACGTCATGATAATAGGACCGACTGCCATAGAATATAATGAGAATACTGCTGAGTAAGCCGCGGTGATTTTGACGTCACCGCTTTCGTCACGCCGGGCTTGGCAATTGGAATTTCGGCCTTAGTAGCATGACGTTATAAAGCAGAGTTCACAATCATTGTGATATCTATACGCGGCCTTGGTACGGGTCACTGACGAAGCCACGGACGAAAGGAAAGGAATCGGAATAGAATCCTTACCTTATCCCCGGTCCTGGTGGCAACGAATAAAACCGCTCGCATATGCCTAGGTTCGTGAGTGTGTAGCTTCGAGCCGAAACGATTTTTTTTTTTTTCGGTTACCGCTTCAAGTTGCGCTTTCGCGACAGTACAAGCCGATGGCCCAAGAGGTCTCGGTAGACTGCAATATACCGCAGCTGCATACGGCTGGTTCTGACCAGAGAGAGATCCGTAGCTAGACAGACTAAAAGTCTGTGCTCGAATGTTTTGTTCCTTTTTACGCATTTGTGAAATTCGAATTTGCTGCGGTTCTTTCTAGGAACTAATCGTGAACATCAAGCTTTGGAACGAAAAAACCGAAATATTTAAACTGAAAATTACAAAGGCTAAAGTGCCGCCACAGCCCAAGACAGGTTATTCGTGGGAAGCATGTTTATATAGGCGTGGTTTCATTTAACATAGCTTTATTAGCGTTATTCAATTTTCAATGGCAAGCTTTGAAATGCGCCTCATATCAGTGCAAATTAACTATTTCAGTTATATGTAAGCTTTAACGACTAATAAGAAAACTGCTAGCCCTTTAACGCACCGCTTCATGAGCATTATGATATTCATATAGCTAACCGAGATGGAAACCTCAGTTACTTAAACGAATGTTAGTTGTTACTGGTGCGGCATTTTTTAGCTGTCCTGAGTTGCTACCTATCTCGCCATGATCTATACGGTGTTATGAACATAAACGAGATTTAGACACTCGCAAGGTTTAATTTGATATTGTTTTATTCCTCATATGCCTTGCTGCAAATTTCCCCTAAAGAAAGAAAGAAAGAAAGAAAGAAAGAAAGAGAAAGAAAGAAAGAAAGAAAGAAAGAAAGAAAGAAAGAAAGAAAGAAAGAAAGAAAGAAAGAAAGAAAGAAAGTCGCACCTCAGGATTTGACCGTGGACTCACTGTGTGCCTGCCGAGCTCACTATCTCACACCTAGGCCAACTTCTGAAAGCTCGCTGCACAGAATTGCACAACACTGCTGCTTAGCACAGCTCCGCGTAACGCACCTGCATGTATCTGTACGTCTGGGAAAATAAGGACATCATGATTGTGATTAGGATCGTAAATGGCACCTCCATTGAACCGGGGAGAAGGAGCAAATAGTCACTTAGCCCGCGTGAGGAATTAAGGTTCCATTATATCTATTGCAATCTAGCATTCTGCCAGTTAAGTTTTGTTCTTTTCTCCTTGAAGTTGACCAAAGTCTCTTCAAGGTGATTATCGGCGTTGATGAACCAGGAGGCAGGTTGGAGGTAACAAAACTTGAAGATATATTGCAACGAAAATATTTACACAGTCAAATACAGAGTTAGCAAAAGAACACTGATGCAAAACACACAAGTAAAGAGCGCCTTACTCTTCTACTTTTCCTTAAGTTAGAGCCTAGGACAACTGTCACTACATACGACCAACCGAGTCTCACTGTTCTGCCACTAAGTGGTTACGGCCCAGACTAGCATTGCATCGTACGGAGTCTTACTGGTCTATCAGGTTTAGTGATTACAGCCTAGACTGAGGAACAAGCACCCCGTCTCGATTGTTATAGGTGAAAGAGACAAAGAAAAAGGGCGGTAGGGTCGTTAGCCCATCCCACGGAAGCAAGTGCCAATGAGAGTTGAAAGTCTGCTTAAGCCACGACCCAAAGGGATGGCCTTACTCTCAAAAGTAAATGCATTGGAAAACAACCCTGTTTTCCTTCTTCCCACAACTTCGTTTCCCTCTCCTATTTCCACGTGGTCAGTGACGGCCTCGGCAAACACGCCAGGCACGCACGATTTATTGAGGCCATCTCGCACCTCAGCGGCGTTTCTAGCCAGCAGGGAGCTCGGGCGCTGGTGTCCCAGCACCGCGTACCGCAGTCCCCCTCAAGGTTTTTCCTCGTGGAAAAAAATAATGACCGCTGGCGGCATCCGGACTCGGTGTTCTTAAAACGACGTTCTCCGAACGCGGTCTCCGCATGCGGACCGCGCCTCTCTCTACGGCGCGCACTGCAAGTTGTAACTCGACACCAAGCGGGCTCTCCTCAGCGCTCAAAACAAGATGCACGTGGCTGCCGCCCGGATGCGTAGGGGAGTGGACCCCCGCTCCGTACGCGCAACACGTGGTCAACATTGCTAAGTGCCCCTAAACCTCGGCTGCGTCTCTAACCAGCAGGGGACTCCGGAGCCGGCGCCACAGCGTCGCGTATACCGCCGTCCCACGCGAGGTTTGTCCGCGTGGACCTATTGTGACCATCGGCAGAATGCCAACACAGCGCGCATAAGAGCACGTTCTCCGAATCCGTTTACCGCATCCGCCCCCCCCCCCCCCCCCCCCCCCCCCCCCGGCGCGCGCTGCGGCTCGTCACCCGACAGCACGCGGGCCGTCCGACCCCTCAAAAACAGAAACGGTTGCTGCCCGACGCGCTGGGGGGTGGACGCCTCCCTATTCACAAAACACATGGGCAACTCGCGGCACTGCAGAAGTATGTACAAAACAATCATGCAGCCCTACACCGTCCATTCTGCATGCTCGAGAGATGAGCGGCCTAACACTGCCTATGTCCGCTTTATCATGTAAAGTTACCTATACGCATGTGGCTTGGATCCCTCTCAGCCGTGGTGGGTGGGGCGTGAAGCGTACACGTGAGGTTTGCACACAAACAGTAGACTGTGGGCAGCAGATATCGTCGTTATCTTCTTCGCCATACCACCCTCATCTCCCTAACCTCTATGTGTCGTTTCGCCAAACCATTTCCCTAGCGTGGAGTAGCAGACTATACACTCACATCATTCAGGCCGACTTCCCAATCTTTGTCCCATTTAAATTTATCTCTCTCTCTTTTACTTATGCCTGCGACCAGCCAGTCCACATCACTTCCTTGCTTTTTTCTCCGCCAAGAGGGTAATCGTCTTTTGCTGATCTGCACAGATGATTAGCGAGCCTTGAACAGCCTTGAACAGAAGCGCTTCTGGAAGGTGCACGTTTCCACCGTTTCTGGCTGGCTGGATATCTCCGCATACAGTTACGATGTGCTTACAGTCACCTCCGGAGATCTTTTTTTTTTTTTCTACAGAAGACGCAGGCCTATCCTTGTGGCAAATATTTACCTTGCTGTCCTCGCGCATTAATGGCCAGTGCCGTGCGCGCCCCCGTAATGCGAGGAATGCGAAGCACGTCAACCGAGAAAAAAGGAGGACTATCGTTGGCGCATTCGCTTGCTTCCCGTGCGACGCCTCGCTTACCTGAATGATAGCCTCGGCTGGACTCGAGCAACCACGTGCTTCTGTCAACTCCTAATGACCAAACGGTCTCCGCGTCGGACGTAGACGACACGAAAACGCGATTAAATGAGAGGGAGAGAAAAAGAATATTCAGGCCATTAAGCCTGCGGCTAACATCTCTGAGTGAGCGAGTAAAACTTCATTGCACAGGATGGCTCTCTAGCCTAAGGAATACCTATGACTATACTTCGTACTGCATAGTAGAAGTGGCTTTTAAGGCGAAGCTTTCTTTGCGAACCATCCCGGACTTTCCTGACCATGGCTGCCACCTTCTGCTGCTACTGCTGCTGCTTGTGTGTTATCGCCGAATCGCTCACATTCATGGATGGATGGATGGATGGATGCTATAAGCGTACCCTTTGGAAAACGGGGCCGTGGGTTGCGCCACCGAGCACTTGTTATATTGCCTAATGCCCTACCAATGTTAAAAAAGAAAAAAAGGGAAAAAAAGACGCTGCATGTGCATTCCCATAACCAATGTTTCTGAACCCCTATTGTTAACTGTTTTTGTGCGCCTTCATTGTTTGTCATTTCCCTACTTTTCTTTCACCAATCTTCCAATCGCCTCTTACTAATCTTTATTGTGGACGTGTTTACTTTACCCCTGCTCTCGCTGAACCCAAGGGATTCAAAGAAACCAATGATTCCTAAATCGACCACTGGGCTTCACATTCTTCACATTCTAATAAAACATGCTCCATCGTTTCGCTACCTTTACCGCAGCAAGCACATGCTTCTTCTTCTTCCTTCTTATATCTCGCTTTATAAGGCATCCCGATCTCGCTTCGAGAAGTAATGAGCTTCCCTTTGAGTTATCATACATTTTTTCTATGCTGATTTCATTTTTTTCCCTCTTAAGTAGTTACTCATGGCAGGTTTCTTTTCCATTGCCGCCACCCATGAGATTATTTCAGCCTCTCTGACCTTCCGCTTGACGTTCTTTGTTGCGGTGTTGCCCACCCCACAAGCCGCATACTTGCTGGTAAGCTTCCTAGTTCTTTTCCTCCACTGTGAATCAATGTTTTTCCTGTACAGATACCTCAACACTCTCCCAGCCCATTTACTTTCTTCCATATTCCTCAGTTGTTCTTCACAATGAATTTACTGTGAGCGTCCCTAACTTCAAAACTAGTCCAGCCCATATCACCCTGCACAGCTTCATTTGTAGTCTTCCCGTGAGCGCCGAATGCGAGGCGTCCCACTGACCTTTGGTTCCCATCGAGTCCTGATTGTACCCTTCAAGCAAACAACCGCATTTCCAAAAGTAAGTCCTGGAACCATTACGCCTTTCCACACATCCCGGAGCACCTTGTACCTATTGTATCCCCATAGCGCTCTTTACTTCATTGTGGCTTCATTTCTCTTCCCCTTTACTGTTATTGTTCTTCCTGTGTTTCCATATATCTATTGCCTTCGTTTATCCATATACCAAGATATTTATATTCAATTACCCGAGGTATTTCCTGGCCCTGTATTGTCACTGTCTGTTCACTGTTTTCATTGAACACCATAACATCTGATTTTCTAACAATAAATTTCACACCTAAATTCTCGCCTTGCTGTCCACAGATATTAGCCAGATGTTGCAAATCACTTTGCTTGTTAGCTATCAACACAATGTCGTCAGCATAAAATTAACGTGGAAGCTGCTGCTCTACTACTGTACCCGCTTGTTTGTATATGAAAGATTAAACCCGATATTACTTCCTTCTAGCGGCCTCTCCCTCGTCACCATGTACATCATAAACAGCAGTGGGGATAAAGGGCACCCCTGCCTCAGTTTCTTTTTGATATCAACTTTCTGCACGCCCTTCGTCCCTTCCTATTCAATGCAAACGGTGTTTTCTAGATAAATCTATCTCAAAAACTGTAGACAATCATAATCTAAGCCTTCCCTTTCCAGAATATCCCACAAAGTGTTGCGGTTTATGTTGTCATACGCTCCTGTAATGGCTAAAAAGGCCACATATAACGATTTGCTTTCTACTCTTGATATTTCAATAAACTGAGTAAGAACAAATAAGTTATCATCCAAACGCCTACCTATTCTGAAGCCATTCTGAAGTTCTCCCAAAATACCATTATTCTCTGCCCATGCTTGCAGCTTTAATTCGATTGCCTCCATTGCTAGCCTGTATATTACCGATGTAATGGTCAACGGTCTATACGAGTGAATTCTATCTTTCTCCCCCCTCCCTTTATAAGCTCCGCGTTGGGTCGGTTACGAGGTATAAGGCCACGTACTCAATCGTGTTTACATTTCCATCATGAAGAGATTGCCTCCACTGCGCTTTAATATTTCGATATAGGTTCAGTAGGAGAACATCGGAGCATCTAAGTGACTACAGTGTGCGGAATATCCTAATCAATCACACGGTTGCTTGGCATTGCTTTACTTGCTGTTTTCTCATTATTGTGTGATCTCTTCAGTATATTTAGTAATGCAACTTTGCTGGTTAACTTCATGAAACGTTATTCAATTTTTCACTTTACTCATTCGGCCTTCGTCCACTACTAAACTCGTTACAAACCACGAAGTTGCGCAGACGTTCAGACTAAAGTTCGTCGATGCCATCGTACGGATGGTGCCGATCTTCAACCGAACCCGTGGATCTGGATCAGAAAATACTCAAACCATTTTTTCATTCTTTTTTCGGTTTGAAACGTGGGACAAGAACGAGGTGAGTGCAAAAACTAAAATAACGAAGCCATAAACATAGGGACACAAGCCCGTCTTTGCGATAATTCTAATCTTTCGTAACCGCGACCCTATCGGCATCTCGCGATGCCGGGTGAAATTCTCGCTTCTTGCCACTATCACATTTCTCTTTCGTGATCTTATTACGAAATTTGCTCCTACTGTCTGAGTGAGACGCCACTATTGCAGATCAGGCAATGTGGGATAAGATGCCCAGTGCATGAATCTCTGTAAACTTTGTCCTTCAGGGCTCAGCTATGCTTGTGACTTCTTCGTTCAACCTTCTCGAAGGTGAATTGTCATCGCAAACTCCTTGTATAACAGCTAATATATATCGCGGGTGGCCATTCCACTTCTTTGTCTAAGATTTGTCTGAACACTTGTCAAAGGTATAAAAATAATTTACCCATGATTAGCAAGTTTCATTGCATCTTAATGCCTTCATTCAGCAGTGCAAACAGGCCTTGATTACTTATGCGCCGAAAAGTCTGTCATTATGAAACACTTAAGGGTTGTAAGTAAACGTTGCAAGTAAACGTTGCAAGGTACGCCGGCGACACCGACTTCAGTTAGCTTCTGTTAACCTCAAATAGCTTCAGTATAATTATCTTCACTATAACCTCAAAGAACAGTAAGATAAAGTACAAACAGACGTTCTCAATGAAGCCATTCGAAATCGTTTAAAAAAGAACCTATGTACTATCCATGATTCTCGATTTAGTTCAACGACTGAAACACATAATATCTCCGTATGAAACTTTCTATACATATTGTCATCACTCCCTCTCGAGGTATGCCAGTCCCGACAGACTAGTAGCGTCATCTGTGCGAGGACATACGAAACAGAGGTGTCGCCTTGCTGACTATGGGCGGCTGTCAGAAGTGTAGATCGTTCTGAAAGTATTGAATACTTTGCTGGCCGCAATACAAGGCAAATATGTCTGAAAAATGTTTGTGATACGTTAGAGCATAACAGCAAGAATCTTTATAGGGAATCATTGACCCCGTCGTCTTAATATTTACCAATATGCAATGCTTATGGGCATCACGCATAGGAAATTTAGCGGGTGAACTACAGATGTTAGTGCACAGCTAATAGTGCACTTAATTTTATTGTTACATAGTAGCAAATGTGTTAGAAAGCGATTTAGCAGTACATAGTGATTGCGATATTTTAGATGTAGGACATTTTAATATTTAAACATTGTGATACGCGCAGCGAATATTTCCAGCGCATTTAACGAAAATTAAGGAAACATTTCTGAAGGAAACGCCCCTTAACTGTGTTCACGCTTTATGCCCTCCTAAATCTTGAATTCTTTCTGAATATGGTGCTCTGATAATTTTTAAACTCTATGTGACGAAGTTTTGTGATCCACGTAATATTCCAAATACTGATCTCAATGAAAGGATGCCCAGAGCGTGCATGTCTAAATTATACTGTTTATTTTTTTTTCAAAATTTTCACGTGATGACCAAGACTAGCTGGTTGCCAGAATCAACCCATTACATAAACACCTACACTATTGAATGCCTTATTGTCTTCGCACTATCCGAGACTGCAAATTATGCAGATTCAACACAAATTTCGGAATATCTGTGGAAAAACGCTTTGGCGAAGCAGTTAATTAAATACTATTGCTATGAGTATAATTGTGTTTACTTCCATCATATGGGGCAACGCGCAATATCACGTAACGTCATCCACCACAAAGGTCCAACTTTATTGTCCTGATTTTTTTTTCTGTTGATGCACTACATCGCTCACAAGTTCTGACGAAATGCAGAATATCAAATCAGTCGGATGCGCATTGGGAAACTCAGCAATGTCACTAGGACGAAGGCGATGTATGACCATTGCCGAGGGAAGAATACAAATAACAGTGTCTGAAGTACAGCACATACCTAGGTTACATTTAAGGATTCTGGGCCTCCTATGTCGTTGCAGCACATTCCAATTGTGGAGAATTGACTAAGATTGGCCAAGAAGTGAACATACCGAATGGCTAAATCAAAGAACATCGAGAAAATCAAAGTATTCGTTTAATATCATGGGCTATTGCATTAACAGAGGTACGCTAACACTACTTTGTCAGAATGCAGCGCTTACGATAACCCCACACCGTTCGCTGGTACCTGAATTCGGCACACATATAACCTTCCTATATATGTATGCCCACCGAGGTACCGATACAGCAAAATACAGTAGCCAGCAGTAGTAGTAGCCGCCCCAAACTCGGAAGAGTAGTCAAAGAAATCTTCGCGTTTTCAGGTGGAACAGTGATAGGACTACTACCCACCCTCAGATTTCTTAAACTTTAACAACCGCTTACACTTTACACGTAACAAGCACGTTACAAGTGATCACGTAATTCCCAGTTAAATGCGCACACTGTTCCAGAAAATGTCTCTCCGCATGCAGTGGACTAGCTAAAACATTTCACGAATTTACAAGATCTGTCAATGCTGATGGTTTCTTATTTCTATTCGATAAGGTTTCTCGCGAAGTCAAGGTGATTGGACGCGATACGTGTGAACCCAAACAACACACATAAACTTTCATTAATTATTATTATTATTGTTATTGTTGTTGTTGTTGTTGTTGTTGTTTCTTTAATTCTGGGATTTCACGTGGCAGAACCATGATATGATTATGAGGCACGCCGTTATGAGGGACTCAAGATTAATTTTGACCACGTGGTATTCTTTAAGGGGCACTCAATGCCCAATACAAGAGCGCTTTTGCGTTCTGTTCCCATCGAAATACGGCCGCCTCGGCCGGTATTCGTACCTGCGACCTCGAGCTCAACAGCGCAACACTGACCTCTGAGGTACTGCGGCGGATATTTCTTTATTATTTTTTTTAATTTGCTATCAAGTCTATATCCGGAGGGATCTTGTGTCATAATTTTCTTTACCGTTATCGATACCCTTGTGAGAGATGTTAATGGTAAAATCAAGCTTGCTTCAAATCAATAATTTTTACCTTGGAACCGAACAGAATAGCGAACGAAATTCATGGGTCCGTGCGGACTCGTGCCGCTTGCGTCGGGATGCCGCGAATAGCAAGTTTCATTTATAACACGTAATAAAAAAAGCACATAGAATCGATTTTCCCTTTAAATGCAATAGAGACACTTTTTTATCTGCCGTCTATAAATACCTACTTGGTGCTTTGTACATGTGACGGTATAAGCTAGCACGAGGGTATCGGTTACGCAGTAACCGTAGTAACTAATGGAGACCATTCTCCGTTATTATTCCCTCGGGCACTTTCTTTTCGATTCTCCTCGTTCGCCTTTTGACGTGCGGATTCATTGTCGGCCCACTTTTAGATTGCGCTCCAATGTCCTGGGGTCTTTTTACCGAAACAAAAAATTAATGGACTAGAAACAGCACAAAGAAAGGCTGTGCCCGTTTATATATATTGACACGCGTACTTGTTCGTCTTTTTCGGGTGACCGCTTTTCACCGTCTAACAAATATTGCAACAGAACTGCTTGTTGGCCTAGTTGGTGCTTGCTAAAAGACATGTTTCTTGCCGCAAGTTAAAACACACACAAAAGGAAGACACATAGAAAACAAGGGCGGTGTTTGTTTGTGTATTAACTTTCAGCAAGAAACATATCTTCTAACAAATGTTATCGATCAGCGCGGGACGCGCCCGCATGTATCGGACTTTTCTCGGACGTTATCGATGGTTATGTTTTCTGTGTGTTGTCACCGAAGCTTGTGTAATCTGATTGCATGTGCGACGCGAATTGTGTGCAACTTTATGGAAGACACGTGGGCACCAGCGCTTACTCTCGAACCTTCGACGACTGACGTATAAAAGCCGGTGCGCTTGACCCGCTGATAAGATTCTCGACGATCGCCGAGTGTGTTCGCCGCTGTCGCCGTTCTTTGAGCGTAACTTGTTTTGAGGGCACAGGTTCGCCCAATAAAAGGCTGGTTTCGTCATTCACGGTTTGGCTCCTTTCTTCACCATCACTACTACGTGACAATGCAATGAAGACTTTCGAAATAAAGCTCGCTTATATGCTTGGATTAATAAAAACCAGTTTTTTCTTTTTTGCTCTCGTTCAGTGCAACCAATAAAATCACATAACAAGGGAAGCGTCGAGTGTTTCTGCAACGTTTGTCTCAGATAGAGGATTCGAGGCAAAATTAGTCTTTTTTTTTTACAGAGCACGATTCCTATGAAGAGCGGGGTACACCATAATTTGCAGGATAATTGTCAATACTACGATTAATTAGCAAGTGCTCACTAATTAACCCTTTCAGGAGATGAATGATAATGTTGAGGCATATTGTAATCGAGGAATTCAATTCAGCCAGTATTCAAAGCGTGAGAGAGATGGCATAACATTTATCTGTGCCTTGCACCAGTTTTGAGAAATAAGTATACTCAAAACTTGCAGCGATATGCATTGTGAAAAATACAGTGTGTAAAGCTGTTAAATTAAATGCAATGTTTTCGACGGCACAGGGAACGGCGAAGAAATATCAGTGTGAAAGGAAGAGTACATAATAAGTGCAGGAAATAAATAAGAAAAGAAGGCGTCAACAAGTCCACTGGGGCACTGGAATAGCTTCGATTTATCTAGCTCTCGACGAAATCGCGCAACAGCCCCCTACACCAGATGCCAGAATCTACGTAGAAGCTACACTAAAAACTAGACGTGAGCAATGTATATTGCCAACGTGACTGTTGCCGTTGCAATGAATTTCGAAAACGCAATATTGCGAAGAGAGAGAGAGAGAGAACAAGAAAGGAAAGGCAGGGAAGTCAACCAGAACGAACCACATGCAGTATAGCAGTTCAAAAAGATGTGCTCGGCAAGTTGGTGCGGTTTAGTATAAGTTCATTTTGACTAGTTCACTTGCACGCGAAAAAAGTACACAGACGGCTAAAATAGAATACCCAACAAGCCGAGATTTGTACTCTGAGTGTTTTTTTTTTTCTTTCTTTAACGGCATAGAAACGGGCACCACGCAGTATCCTGTTCTCCATGTACTGTCCATTTTCGCACTTTTAACAAGAATGTGTGTTGAACTAATGCAAGACACCGCACTCGTTGTCTAGCATATATAGGCCAAGCACAAAAGCTCAAGTGTAGGGTAGCCAGCCGGACGCGTGCTTGATTAACCTCCATATACCTTTCCCGCTTGGTGTTTTTCTCTCTCTCTCTGAAAGCACATTCATCATAACTATCAGAAAGAACGCCGTTTGAAAATGTCAGATAAGCGCTTCGTTGAGCCAGTCCTGGTGAAATTTACGAACTACCTCCTTTGTTTGTCATCGTTTACACTTTACAAACTCCGCTGTAGTCTACAGAAATGAAATGGGATATCACGTCTGAAATTTATTTGGCGTTTTCTTTTCTTGCGCACTTCATACTTATTAGGTTTTAGTACTGACATTTGCATGCTTGTTTGTTTGTTTGTTTGTTTGTTTGTTTGTTTGTTTGTTTGGTTGTTTGTTTGTTTGTTTGTTTGTTTGTTTGTTTGTTTGTTTGTTTGTTTGTTTGTTTGTTTGAAAAATACCGTTGACCCCTGTGTCCCATGGCAAGATGGGTAGAGGGGCACGCGCAAAACAATGAGCAAATTTTACACAAACATCCAGAAAACAAACTATCCACATTCTAAGATTGCGACGTCAATTATTAAGGCATTCTTGAAAAGCACCAGAATTGATTGGTGATGAAACGGTAGTGTGTTCCATTCAACCATTTAAATTTAAAGATCCAGAGCGCCGATGTCAGTTTAGCAGTGTATACTACTGGACGGGTATATGGTGCCGTTGACACGGCGACGCGATTATGACGATGACAGTTTTTGGCGCGGTGTAAGATATGACGCATCGAGAGCCGATAGAAATTCGAACAGCCAACGCAGTATCGAGATGCAAATTATTTTTTAACCTAACTATACAAACTACATAAAGGTCGTAAACGTATTTTCAGTATAGGGCAGTATTTATTGAAATGTATGCCATAAAAGTTATCGGTTCCTTTTTTTTTTTTTTTGCTACTGTTAGGTTAGATATCGTCAGTGATGTGCTGCAGTTCTACCGCCCTCGTTAAGAGACTGTATTTTAGGCGGTCTTTCGCCACGTTTCATTGCCTGCATAGGATTCTCGCCTTGTGTGCTTAAAAACATACTTTCGTTTTTCTTGCTTTTCTAATGCGTACTAATCTGTCAACAGTTCAGTGCGGATTAGCGCTTATCCCTGTGATACCTATACCTATAGCCGAGCCGAAAATAGTCCGACGTACGCGCGCGCGGGCGTTACGTCGGACTATAAACGGCCCTTTAGGCAAATAAGTAAAAATTATGAAGTGAGATCATTTTGTTTTCTTTTTTTTTAATCTATTCTGTACTTAGGGTAATGACGTCCCCAGTCGACATCTCTACTTTCATTTCAGGCAGGCAAAATGCAAGTGGTTTTTACTTCTTTATTCTTCTATGGGAGGAGGGGAGGCGCAGGGAGAGGGGGCGACTTTCTGTTCGTCGCAAAAAGACCCAACACTAAATGCAGTAGTGATCCATTGAACTTTTGACGTCATGGAACTCTGGCACATGCCTGCTAGATTCATATGTGCCGTAGCTTTTGCTTCGCAGACGACCTAATTGGAAACCCTCGCGAGTGAAGATCAAGCCTGCAATTAGGTATCTATGGACTACTCATTGCTCCAGGGATGGTAATGGGATTTTCTAAATCCTTCGGTAAAAATAAGAATGAAATGTCGACAGAGGTTTCCTTTTTTTTCCGTGCCGTCACATCGTCTCCAGCGACATCCATATATAACATGTAGGGCACGATGTTTTCTTTTTTTTTTTTTTCGCTTCGATCGAACCGTGCTTCCTGTGTGCGTAGTATAATTAGGCATATATGATTGGCCCAGACGCACAAAAAAAGCAAACGCTAGTGTAACAGGAAAATCTAATCCTTGGTGGTGGACACTGCACTTTGTACTTTTTCTCTCTTTTTTTTCTTTTTCTTGCATCATCCGCCATGAGTCGAGCAGCTTAGCGTCGTTGCTATTGGCTTGGACCTCACTCGTGAAGGATTACCTAGTCAGGCACCAGTTTTTTTTTTTTTTTTTTTTTTTTTGAGCTTAAGCAAAGAGAGTTTGAGGGATGAACCTACAGGTTGCAGCTGAAACAGCTTTGCTTTTTGACGGTGACTGCGTAGAAAAGCGATGTTTGCCATCAATTCTCTCAGAGTACATGCTTACAAGGCAAAAGAACTTGAGAAAAGTGTTTCGCCCGGCATGCATTCGTTATGAGCTTAACTTCGTAACTACGTAACTAACTACACTTGTAACTTAACACACCGAAAGTGCAGCGCTATCAGCGCTAAGGTATGCTGTATTGTGAAGCGCTTCGAATACACTTCAACCCTCAAGCTTCTTTAGCTTGCGCGTGAATATATTTATAAGCACGTGAAATGTCCTTGAACTTCGCCCCCATCGATGTGCGGCCTCTGTAACCACGAATCGTACCCGTGCACTCGTTCACAACAGCAGAATGTCATAGTCTAAGATCCACTGCCGCGGGTCTAAGTGAATTAATTATTCGGATGAAATTCTAAATGTTGGAGACTATTGTATCGCTAGTTTCTCCGCAAGCAATAAATAAATTGTCCACCGATCAAAGTATGACAGCATGAGATGATATAGCAAAATGTTCCGACAATAAAGCAAATTTAGTGAACATACTACATAGTCACTACATAGTCAGTATTGTTGCGTAACATTTCAGTATTGTTGTATCCACCAAGCCCATGGACGAGTACGTCCAGAAGTAGGAAAGAATGAAAAATGGTTTAGTGGCTTACAGTGCTCCGGTTACGGAAGCCCATTCCATGCAGGAGCAAGTGAAACGTCCGAGTTCACATCAGGACCCTCGGCCCTCCTGGACGAAAAGTCCCCGCTTTTATTACCGTCGTCTTCCCTAGGCGCGTCGACTAGGGAACTTGAAGACTGTGTAGCAGCAAATCACAATCGTCGAATCCGTTGCGATACCACGCCCATGCTATCGCAACACTCCGCAGTAACCCCGCCTCCAAAGCCCGATGGTATGGAATATGTGGCAGGTTAGTAAGCCGCGAATCCAAAGTCGCCGTCGTTCTTCGGTCGCGTTTGTTGTTGACCCTCTCATTATTAGTTCAGACTGTCAGGTATTGGTGAGGGTAGTTGCCCTTTGTGGACCCGTCAACAGTGGGTGTCCACGCTGCGTTGACGTCTGGATAGGCGCTGATGGATGGGTGGAGGTTTGCCTCGTGGCATACGTCTAATTAACGTATTTCTGGTGTCGAGACGTAACAGTACGTATAAAAATAACAGCTCCGAAACGGCGCATTCTGCAATTCAACCCAAGTCAATCGAATAATGCAAAATAAATATTTAAGCAAACAAGGACATACTAGGTGTTAATACAATATAATAATTTTTTTTACAAGTCGAGGAGAAATTTAAGTGCTATCGGCATTGTTTTTCCATTGTAAGAAAGGTTAAAGATCTGAACTGAATATGGCGTACCGAAATGGAGTCGGTGCCTAACGAAGTAGGCTTAGCAAGAAGGCTGACACACGCAATCGTGACTTGCAGTGTGTGTGCATATATATATATATATATATATATTTGTGCTACGAAAATTGTCTTCCTGTAAACACCTGCTCGGCCGGGAAGAAGGTGACAGCAGAGCAAGCGAAGAAATCCATTCACAGGACAGATAAACCTATCGTAGACGTGACTGAGGTCACGTGCTGCCTATAGGATAGCAGGTAACGCCCGAGTGGCTCTGCAATTTGATTTATGTAGTCCGAAATCAAGATCCCAGCGGAAAACCTTCAGTCAGAGACCGACGGCCAAATTTGGGCAAGGAAGCGCCAGCCGACTGCCGTTCACGTTCCCATTGGAGGCAAACACAAATGACGTGGTGCACTGTTACGGGCGTATCGCAACTATCGCATTTGACAAAAAAGGGCAAGTTGAACGAGCCGCACAATGTCGTTCTGTAAAGGCGACGCCTAATTGCAATCCGTGAGGAACGCTCGCATGACCTTGTTGGATGTCTCGCGGCATATGAATTGGCGTTGTCCTAAAACCTGCGATTGCCAACATGGCGATTGCCTTGTCGTGACCAGCGTCTTCTTGCCGCACTTCGCGCAGTCGCAGTAATGAAAGAGTTGGCGTCGGGTCTGGAAAACGCCAATAGAACAAGCGTTCGATCGTTTAAAGCCGTTTATTGTAGCTTCATTTGCGAAGCCACTTACATCCAATTTGTAGTGTTCAGAGGTATCCGCAGCTGGTACCGATTTACGACTGTTGTCAACATGGCCATTCGTTGGGCGTGTTGGTTAACTGACATTGAAAACGTATTTAGCGCCAGCGAACAAGGACAGAAGGCAGAGCGCATTGTGGGGTCTTATCCCTTCTGTTCTAGTTTGCCGGCGCTAAATATGCTTTCAATGATGTCAACAGTTAACAATGTTAGCTGTTCACCAGTTAACCAACAGTTAACAACACGTGTCTTTGTGCCATTAAATTCTTGTCATAGCGGTGAGTATTGGGGGCGAGCTCCACGGATGGATGGATGGATGGATGGATGGATGGAGGTTATGAACGTCCCCTTTGGAACGGGGCGGTGGGTTAAGCCACCAAGCTCTTGCTATTATACTGCCTAATGTCCTACCTAGATTAAAGAATTAAAAAAAAAAACGCTATGAATTCCCACACCCAAATTTTCTGATCCCCTATTGTGAACTGTGCTTTTGTACGTCTCCGTTTTTTGTCGTTTCCCTACTTTTCTTCCACCAATCCTCCAATCGCCTCTTACTAATGCCTATTGCAGACATGTTTACTTTTCCACTGCTCTCGCTGAACCCAAGGGCTTCAAGGAGGCCAGTAGTGCCTAAATCGATGGCTGGGTAGACGTCTTCACATTCTAATAAAACATGCTCCATAGTTTCCCTAGCTTTACCGCAGCAAGCGCATGCTTCTTCTTCCTTCTTATATCTCGCTTTATAGCTGCGTGTTCTAAGGCATTCCGATCTCGCTTCGAAAAGTAATGAGCTTCCCTTTGAGTTATCATAAATTGTTTCTTTCCTGATTTCGTTTTTTCCTCTTAAGTAGTTACTCATGGCAGGTTTCTTTTCCATTGCCGCCACCCATGAGATTATTTCAGCGTCTTTGACTTTCCGTTTGACCTTCTTTGTTGCTGTGTTGCCCACCCTACAGGCCGCATACTTGCTGGTAAGCTTCCTAGTTCTTTTCCTCCACTGTGAATCGAGTGTTTTTCCTGTACAGATACCTGAACACTGGCAAAGCTGGCGCCACCATCGGCATGACCTGGCATGAGGGATCACGTGGACACAGGGACCGCGTCGACTGCTATGGAAGCGCCGAAGCGAACTGAAAACGAAAGTGTAAAGACGCACCTGCACAGAGGTTCAGATTAAGTGGTGATGTGTTACCGCCTTGGGTATCTGCTTGACAGCATTGGAAAGTACTATAACAGGTAATGGCTGCTTTTGGAGGCGTGCACCGTGGTAGGATACTGCTTGGCGCTGAAGTGCCGGACATACGCAAGGGAGGCTGGTTTCCGCCTTACTCACACATTCCCGCAGAACAAGAAGCTGCGTGAAGCTTGGATAGCGAAACTTAAAGCGGCAATCAGCCATCGGCTACAACTCGGGTGTGCATAAGCGCTTCCTCGAGGAAGATTTTTGCTACGGCATCGGAGCTACGAAGTTCGCTGAGTAGCAGAAAGCGCGCACTGAGTCGCTCTCCCGCTCCCGGCTAGTGTCATGAAGCTTTGATTTACGAACTTATTGATGCTAGATACTAGAAAGTTCACTAGAATGGATAGGGAACGGTAAGAAGCACAGTAAAATGATCATGGCATATGCTCATGTTTGTGTTAGCACCAAACAATGAATGTACTCGTTTAAGAAAAAAATATCGCAGCGAGAAATTGCTCGCTGAGAAGACCGACAACTTACAGTGCGATGCACGCAACTTGAGAAATACTGATATTGACACGTCCAAGAATTTAGAGGAAAAAAGTTTGAATCGTCGCGACGGCATATCAAAAGTTGGCGTAGGCGTCGAGATGCCTAGTTATAATGAAATTATTTTTGAGCTGCTCCGGTAGCGTACACGCAACAACGGTTCCTTGGGTACTATCAAATGCCCGTATACTGCGGCCTAAAGCTCACGCTACGGGGCGAAAACGCGCTCGCAGCGAAAGCGAAACATTGTGCGCAGACATGCATGCAGACGCGCACTCGGTCGCTGCGAACCAGTGCAATCGCTGCGTTGAGGCTGCATTCTGTTATGCTCCATTCGGTTATACATACGGCCCGCTATAAGAACATATTTCACATAGTTCACTCACAGCGTCTGCCTACCTTTCACGCAAGAAGCCGGTTCTGGGTACTCCATCGCGGCGACCGCGCGCAGCGGCGTTCACTGTACGTATTCGGTAAAGATGTACGTATTCGGTTTGCCCAAGATGATTATTTTGACAGTAAAAAGCTTCCCTCGTTTTGAGAGTACTTACAGAAATGTCCAGGAGGGCTGCCACGTGGTGTTCTTATTGAGCGCCTTAAAAGCCGAACCTATGAGGAGCGCCCCGCGTTATCCCTCATACTACGCAAGGGAGGCGCTTCCGACAGATGGCGACTCCGCAAGTCCTCGCCCCCAATACTGCCCCTACGTGTCTGCCCTCTTCTCCATCTTAGTATGCCCGTGCAGTGTTCCCAATACGAATGCTGCCTACTTGCCCATATTTCACCTGAGTTTGCCTACTCACATTTTTATTGTTTTGTTATTGTTTTTGATTTTTATTGTTATTGTTGTTGTTGACCAGTGAACATTGATACCAGTTTTATTTCCACCGCGAAACCCGCAGGACACCAGTGTGAACGTTCTATATAGCCGTCAACTACTAGTTGTTATTGCGACCATTCCTGTTGCAGTGAAATTCTAACTGTTCTCACGGCACATGTGCTGCCCGGCCGTAGGCCGTCCCCGCAGTAGCTCCCCGACTGTGGTTGTCTGTAAGAAGTCACGTCAACGATAAAATAGGACGAAAAGAGAGAAATAGACGAAGTTGGAAAAGGAAAGGCAGGGGGTTTAACCAAGGTGGCGCCTGGTTGGATACCTTGCTCTTGGAAAAAGTGAGAAGAATATATAAGTGAAAAGGGAAAGATAAGACAAATAATAAAGAGGAAGTCAGTGTCACCACACTAGCGCGCGCGAGAGAGAGAGAGATAAAAGGACCAGTCAGCAGTCCGGTTGGCTACCCTGCGCTGGGGGAAGCGTGAGTTGTGCACGGACAGCAATACAGAATCAAAGGCGCTCGCACAAGCCAGACGTTCTCAGACAGCACAAAAGTGCCTTCGTTGCCTGCTGAGCCGATGATCGGTGGGGACGGTATTCTAGTATGGTCTGTTTAATCAGAAGACGGTCATCTAGTTTCCCGAATGTGTTAGGCATAGATTGTCTTTGTGCTTCAAACTCAGGACAGTGGCACAATAGGCGGTAAATGTTCTCCTTGCAGCCGCAGACAACACATGCAGGACTGTCAGTCATTCCAATTACTGCTGAATGAGCTTTCATGAAGGCGCATGCTCGCCGTATATCCAGAGTCCCTGACCACCATCTCGCTCGCTTGCCTGAGAAAAGACCCAAGGCAGCGTTCTCCAGATCAATTGCGGCTAACCGGCACTCTTTGTCTTTGAGGCAATCACCCGCAACAAGAACGCCGTCCGCTATGTGGTGCTTGAAAAAGCCTCCTGTGTACCTTGCTGTTCCAGGAATAGTGAAGAAAGCTAGCCTGACCACCGCGGCTCTCAAGCAGATCACATTGGAACTTTTGCATTGTTCCTACGCTAAACGAATCCATGTTTACACGGATGGTTCCGTCTCGGAAAATTCTACGGGCGCCATTGTTCTACCATCTAAATCGGTCGTCATCAAGTTTAAAACTTCACACGTAACGACATCTACAGGTTCCGAACTGGCCGCTCTTCGCGCTGCTGTCAAATACATTGAAAAAGAAACGCCCAACAAATGGGCAATATTTTGTGATTCGAAAGCAGCCCTCCAGAGCTTGCGAAGTTTACGACGTGGCAATTATGAACAGCTGGTGTCACAAATCAACGAAAGCTGCCATTGCGCTTCTGAACAAGGTCATGATATCATATTTCAGTGGCTGCCGGGACATTGTGGCGTCGTTGGTAATTACCTCGCCGATGACGCTGCCCGACGTGCCCTGGCTGGCGCACCGACACTCCTCATACCTTTATCGAGAATCGACGCTGCAAGAGATCTTCAGAGTCTCGCTCATACCCTCACGTTAAGTTACTGGCATACACCACAGAACTCTAAGTGTCGCTTATACAGCCTCGACCCATCACTGAAACTTAAACTACCAGCGAAACTTTCACGACGTGACGCAACACTGCTGTGTCGGCTGTGGGTAGGAGTAGCATTCACCAACTCCTACAGCTATCGTATTGAAATGGCGGATTCACCAATGTGCGCTAAGTGCAAGTGTGAAGAGACCATCAGGGGAAGGTGACACGTAAACCGCAAACAGGAGCTCATGAGAGCCGCGCGTTTCATACCCCCTGCTCTGGGAGGTGGGCGAGATTCTACGAGACGGACAGCTAGCACTCTTTCGAGAGCACCGAAATTGCTATGGGACTCGACTGAAACTTCGCGGACATCTCGGATGAACGCTTCGTGCAAAAAAATATATGTACCTCTTTCGTTGTACACTGAAATATCTCATTCATTCGACTGTTGCGATGGCTAAAAGTGTTACGTAAGTCTCCCCGACCTGAATACGTCGGCACGATTGCAGCGAGACTGGGTATCTGAAAAACACGCTCGAAGACTGACTATGGAACCAAATCCGGAGTTTGCTTCGCTTCTATATTTGTGCATACGGCGTTGAGCGAACAACCCTAATTACAGCGGCGTTGAGTGCACGTTCATTTTGGGTCCGTTGAATGCGGCTCCACGCATGGTGTTTCGCGACGGCGCTCTTTCGGCGACGGCCTTTCAAAAGGTCGACAAAATCGCCTCTAAAGAGCTGCCTAATCCATGTAACACGACTCGTTATTGATTTCTGTTCGCTACCTGAACTGGGCCGCCGCGAAGAGGAGTCGATTGCGGCGTGCACTCAGAAGAGACCGCGACTCGATGCAGCTGCTAAGCAGCCACGCATGCATGCGTGCACGCGTATCGGTTACCTGCGACATAGCCGTTGCCTCAGTGATGTTACAGTGTAAGGGAAGGCAACCGCGGCACACCGCGTCGTGACAGCACGAAACAAGCCTTCCATTAATGACGTTGCAGCCTCGTGTCATCGTGGACTTGAATAGCAGCGGGATGAGCCATTACGAGCTCTGCTTTCGCCTTATTGGCCGACTGGGCTCATGCAACTTGCGCTCACAGCCCGTGTTTGACTCGCTTTACAAATTGCCAAATCTGATATATTTCTCCTCGGGGATATTGCTGGAAAGTACGTCATCAGGCTGTTCCTTTATTTTTCTTTCGTGAGGCTTAACCATCCCCATATTCGGTTAGTACTATAAAATGTAAAGCAGAAACTTGGGCCATTAAACTTGAAAAGCAGATAAAGGACCGCTCTTCGTGCGATGGAACGAAACAATTATAGGCCGAACGTTAAGAAACAGACTTTGTGTGGGATTGAGAAGAAACGCGGGCGAATTGTCATTCCTATTGGGAAACTTGGGCGTTGTGGTGGCACGTGGAGCAAAATTTCGAACGGCAAACGACGTCTCTGAAATCGAGAAGTATGAGTTGTCGTTTCGGCTTACCTTCGCGCTATAGGCTATATAACTGTACGTTATATTTTCGTATATAGTTTGCTGCTTGCGTTTCAGTACGCCCGCCCACCCGACAATTATTTTATTATGCAAGATATTGCCACGTGCGCTCCTAGTATCTGACCGCCTAGCTCGGCACGGCTTTGTTATCGCGTTTTTGTTTCTACCGCAACGATGCGCCAGCGACATATCAGATTACTGATGCGTCCTGAAATCGTCGATGGGCGGGCCCGTCGGACAAGCTTAACACGCATGCATCGAGGTTCTTGGGGGCATATTATAAATAACGAAGGAGTCAGCGTGGGCGCTGCAAATTCAGCACCCGACGTTCAAGCTTGCAGTTTCCATCCCCACCGAGTTTCTTTTTCTGCTGCCTTTGCGGGTACAAGTTCGCCCACTAAACTGCATCATTTATCGCTCTACTGCGCATCACTGTTACCTTCCTGCGCAGTGCTACCACCACTACCACGTGACAACGAAAAAGATATATATACGGTAATCCTATTTTATTTTCACTGACAAAGTGATTGACCAATGCATTAAACACAGTTGGTTTGCTCAGTCAGTCGGCTCTGTAAGGCATCGAATCTTGCGGGGCACCTACGGCTGAACATCCGGGCATGCGAAGAGCTAAATAACCGATAATAATGACAATAAATCAGTAATAAGCAGCCACGAACACTCGCTCTCGATAAGCGTGGATGGTGTCGTTGCACACATGTAACTGCTTACGAATGAGTTGTAAAATAAGTGATGGTGCCCCGCTTCTCGCATTTTTAGGACCTTTCAGTAAGTGGATGCACTCCGATACACAGCCCCAAGCTCGAAGTACGTAATTTGCCCTGGTAATCGCAGTCATGTCGTAGCAACTGTTCACAGGTAACACCTTGGCTTTCGTAGGCTGACAATTCCATCTCTGAATGTAACTCCAAGAAGATGGGCCATTCGAAAGCTCTTACCTTGGTATGACCACATAAAGCCAACAGACAATGAAGCCATGGGAAGCATCGCTGAAATTAATCGTGGTTGAAAGTGGAATGTAGAAAATAATGAAGGGAAATGAAAGCGGACGAAAAGATAATTTGTCGCCTGTGGGAGCCGAAACAACCACCTCCGCATTAGGCGTGCGTTGCACTATCAGTTCTGCTACGACGAAGGCTATCAATTCGCCCACTGACTTTCGTATTTGGGCTCACTAAATCTAGCCCTGTAGGAGTGTTAGCCAGCGCCACTCAGAGCGAATTGGGGGCGGATGTGGAACATACTTTTTTTTTGCCCGATGGCGCCACGTAGCACGTGTTCATAAGAGAGCAGACACGTTGCTAATAAGCGCTTGCACGCTACCTAATGACATCAAGGCTGCCAGACGCTCGCAATGAATAAACGACAGAAGAAGGTGGATAACCGACGCAAGACGCCTTGCGAAATGAGGAAATGTTTATTTTGCTATGTATAAACGCTCGTTGCGGGTTTTCTATGCGTTTATCCAATGTTGTGGCACCAGATAAGCAGCATTAGTTCCCGCACGAAGCTCCACCTGACGACATCAGCTGAATAAAGTAAATTACAAGCATGTGCCAATTCGGTCACAAGCGTCACAAACTTGGACCAACGTTTCTACCTTCATATTTGTAGCACAGAGTGCTCCAAGCTGTCGTAACTAGCTTACTTGGTAAAGAAACTTCTTTTGAGCTGCCGTCGTCGTCGCTTCTCCTCTTTCATCAGAGATGGGATGCCATAGACGTTTGTACTCGGACAACAGTCTTTATGTACACAATACACAATCGACAGCTATTTACAGTGAGTCTGACGTATCAATTCGACGTAGTCCATAGTGCATAACACCGACCGTACGTCAAGACCCTTTGGTTACACTGGGACCGGCGCCTTAACTCGGCAGAGCCGAAAGTGCAGAGCACCTTTCCTGTGTCCAGAACCCCCCGTGAGAGGTCGGGAGCCAGGTTTTGACCTTTCGGTTGCTCCTCCTGAATGCTCTAATGGCAAATCACGACACCCCAGTGACCTGATTGGGTCAAATCGGCTGTCACTCACTGGTCACTCTCTCTCTCACTCTTTCCCTGCATTCCCCGGAACATTCAGAGAGATAGAGGGAGAGAAAGGAACCGCCAAACAACAAATAAACAAATAACGTCCAAACCATCCTGCTGTGCGACATGCATGGGAAAATCTCCCGACGTTTTCAAGAACACTTACGGGAAAAAAAAAAAAAAAAAAACATCTGCGTCGCCCCGTCCTCGCGCCTTAATTAAACATCGCGCACTGCAGGCCGCAAAGGGCATCCCTGCTGAAGCGCACCCATTGATTTACAATGCCGTCTTGTGCGTGGTTCGTCTCCGGCGGCCCCATAAAACTGTCAGTACAGAGACGGATTGCGTCCCCGGTGCCAGCACGTCTTTCGAGGGACTGTGCATCCGGTTACAAGATCTCCGTGGCTTTGAAGTTGTTTTTTTTTTTTTTTTTTGCCCCCGGGGCGTGCCCATTGACGCCCTAATGACGCTTTGCCCGTAGTCCGTCCCAGGCAGGGCGCGAGAGGGCATTCGTTCGCGCCTCCGTCCGCGCCTCTGGGCCAAAGAGCGAGCTCCCAATGTCACACGCTTTCCCACGTCTCCAGAGCACACGTGCGACATATTACGATGCCCTGGGGTGGTGACGCGGGTTTTCTGCTGCCAAAGAGCGCCTCCTGACCGACTTAACCAAGCGCCCCGCTGGTTCTGCCCTCGGCGAAGCCCGAAAACGCTGATCCACACCTCCCCGCATCCACTTACTCTGGACCCCTGGTCATACCTCGCTGCCGGGTAACGAACGAGCACATGCGGTTGCCCGAGAAATTTCCCTCCGGGCGACTCGGCGTGGTGAGGCGACTAGTTCAGAGTGGGGGGGATCCCTTGCTCCGTTACAAAGACATACTCCGTCATTATACACGCATTCGTCGCACCCACGCCGCACAACCGCCGTCCTTCTCGCGGGAGGAAGCAGTGGCATTACGCCAGTTACAAACCGCAACTTTTCCAAATGTTGTCTCTCTCAATAAATTCTACCCACACTGTTATGCAGATCGTTGCCCTGGCTGTGGCAGCTCGCCCACAATCTTCCACGTCACGATTGAGTGCACTGCAAACCTCTTTCCTCCCTTGCCAACTCTCCTTTACCCCCTACGCAACAAAGAGCTGTGGGACGATGCCCTCCGCGACGGACCTCCCGAGGTCCTCCGAGCTGCGATACAATGGGCTCGAAACATCGCCGTAATCATCTTAGGGACCCTGGACTGAGGGTTCCTCCCACACTGCTCTCGCCATTCAAATATTATTAATAAAGATGTTTTACTCTCTCTTCCTCAATTCCGGGGCGAAAAAACTTTTCAGCCCCCATGCCGTTTGTCAACATCCTTTACACACTTGGCCTCGTAAGGTTCAATACACGCGAAACTAATTGCGCCGCAATGACCGAGCTGATTTTCGCTAACTGCTTCACAACGCCGGGTGCGGCCAACGTGCCCTAAACGTACCCCAAAAAGTAAAAAAAAATTGCGATGATATGGGGCCGGGGCCGAAAAAGCTTCACAAACATGTCCCAAAAAGAATCATTACATGCCAAACTAACTGCGCCAGAACGGCCGAGCTGGTTTCGCTAACTGCGTCACAACACTCGTGAAATTCAGCGCCGACTGTCAAACAAAATTTCTCACCTTTCCGTAGTCGAATAGCACCAAATTCTTATCTATACACCTTATCTATACACGTCTACACTTATCACGAAATAAAATATATTTCCTGCTAAGGAACACAGATGGCGCACTTACACACTTTTCGGGGCCAAGTTTATAGATGCGATAGGCTTCAATCAACTCTCTTTCCTGCTGAGTATAAGCCTTCCCCAAGATTGAAATGTCACTGAAGATGGGATTACAACCGCACTCCTTACAATGCAGCGGAAGGTTGCCTCCTGTGCCTCTGGGTATTAGATTCGCATGCTCACGCATCTGATCATTCACACAGCGACCGGTTTGTCCTATGTTATCTCTACCACACTTCAAAGGAATACTGTACACAACACATGTCGGTAATAATTTGTTCTGAACCGCATTTGGACCGAAGCTTCGCGACCTATTTGGATCAACCTTGCATGACGCATACATATGGCACGCCACTGGCTTATCGCTGACGCAAGAAATATAAGTCGCAAAGTATAAGTTCATTTATGCGGAGAACTTTTTTTACATTTAGCGGGAAAGAATTAAAGCCAACGGCTGGCATCAGTACTATAGCGTGACGTATTAAAAAAAAATTATGGGGCTTTACGTGCCAAAACCACTTTCTGATTATGAGGCACGCCGTAGTGGAGGACTCCGGAAATTTCGACCACCTGGGGTTCTTTAACGTGCACCTAAATCTAAGTACACGGGTGTTTTTGCATTTCGCCCCCATCGAAGACGTATTTTTTTTCTTTTTTTTCTTTTTTGTTGGCAGTTTTCGCCGAGTATCCGCTCTTGTTGAATTTCTTACTCTATGCTCTGACGTTCGGTCAATATTTCACCGTATGAAAATTCAGAACAGTGAATTATCTTTCATATGAAAATCAAAGGCGAAAGAAGTCCTATGGCACAACAAGCACCTAAAATTTTCGAAGAAGATAGATTGCGCCAAGAGTTTTGACCGCGGTCCTCAAGAGCGCGTTCCAATTAAGACACCGTTTCGCAAAGTCAATTAGGGCTAAGTGAGCGCGTGTCCGGCCGCAGTGCTAATTAGCGAAAAGCTCTGTAGGTGCCCCAGCCGCCTTCCTTTCTCGTTTCATTGTCGCCGAGAGATATCTAGTGTGCGCGTGTACATCTTACAGCAGCGTATATACGCTCCTTCCTGGTCGCGCGATAACGCCACGGACAGTGGCCCTCGAGAAAACTTCCTTTCACGATTAGCACGTACGTACCAGCGTGTATACACTACGGACAGCAGTGTACTTCTAACAGTGAGTACACGCTGAGATGTGTCCAAGAGAGATGTCGCCAGCGATAGAGTGCGTTTCTTATGGCGGACTGAAAGGCCTAGTCGTCGTCGGAACCTTCGTTCTAGAAACGTGCTGCCTTTCCGACAACGTTTAAAACTAGGACGTGGTCCGTGTTCGTATTGTAAGGAACGCAAACTGAATGATCGATCGATCGATCGTCGGCCCATCGCACACGCGCATTTCGACAGAACGCCGTGCACGAGGAATGTGGAGAGCGATATATAATTCGTCTGGAACCTCACAATCAATGCGGTGCCAGAATTGATTGACCAAGCAATGAACAAATAAATGAATAAATAAATAAATTAATGATTTGATTGATTGATTGATTGATTGATTGATTGATTGATTGATTGATTGATTGATTGATTGATTGATTGATTGATTGATTGATTGATTGATTGATTGATTGATTGATTGATTGATTGATTGATTGATTGATATGTCGGTCGAGAACACACGAAATGCCAAAGTGCTCGTGCGCCGACCCTTGGATGGATGTTAAACAACCCTAAGTAGTAGCAATTAATTTAGAGTTCACTGTCATCTGCCATACAGCCTTTGCATTGCTCTGGGGCGTGAAAGCTTGTCAGTCTATTAATCAGGCATTGCTTCAGGATAGGTCAGTTGTGTGCATTTTGGTTCAATGAGGTTGAATTTTTGCTTATTTTCTGCGCACCAATGTTCAGAGAGAGAGAGAAGTGAAGAGATCTCTTCAATAAATCCTTGAGCGGTTTACCTGGCGACTTGGCTTGTCATGCTACTCCAGGTGGGTATATACAATTAAAAATGAAATGATATGCACAGTGTACGTCACAGATACACTAAACATGTCGCAACACTCGGCAAACTATGGTATATCTCATTGAGACCTAAGGAAGGTTAAATGTGCCTTGGTTGCACGAGATGCACAGGCAGCGCTAGTCCATGGTCCAATTATACATGTTGCAACTCAAGCGATGACCGATGTTCGTACTGCTCTCTATTAGGCTACGCTACCGCGACAGTAGTTAAAAGAGTTTTCTGTGTCCGTACATCCTGTCCGTTACAATGCCGTCACGTACTCCGTCGTCATCGCGCCGTTATAGTGCAGCCGTCGTCCGACCACTCCCTCAGCGTCTCATTCACCAAATGGCAAAGGAACAAAAACGCTGGGCCGGAACTTAGCATTACTAACTCTCTAAGTATGTGATGGCCTACTTGGAATGGCATGACTGTGACGTGTCGACAAGCGCACGTGCGTGCGTCACGGGCGAACTCGCACAGACTCGTTCATAAAAGCGGCGTTTCTATATGTACCTATAGTATCACTCGCAAACGTGATTTTGTGCCCACTGTGATACCACTCAGCATACGCTCAACACGCCTCGCGTTTTCTGTTACATTATCTCCAAAGTGGGTGAAGTCCACCTGTAATGCTACAATGGGAGTATGCGTGACCGATGATTGGATCAAACCTCTGTATTCCAGCACGGTAGCCCAATGCTCTAACTATACTAGGCCGCGATCGCACGCATTTTTCGCTCGTGGCAAAGTTTATCTTTGAAAAGTGTGGGGCATGCGTCCCGTGCCAGTTCTCGCATCATTCTCGCATCAATCCCTCGAGACAGCTAGCCCGTTTGAAACGCTGTATTAGACTGCACAGTCTTCGGGATCGGCCGTCATTTTCTGTCAGATACCTTCACAGTGAGTGGAGTTCACCTATAATGATAACTCATTAAAACAAAACATCCCCCATCTCCGCCGCCACTGAAGTTTCTAACTCCTGCCTCTGCGGCATAGAGCAAATGAGAACCTGCTGCTGTCGCAATAAATGAGTTCAAACCCGCAAGAATCGCTGAAGCTTGCTGCCGATTGTTTCAAAGGAGTCCTTGAAACGCTTTAAGATTTATGCACTATATCGCAGTGAGAACGCAGTAAATGGAATTGTGTCACAAGGTTAACACTGTAGTCTATGCCTAGCACGTAGAGGAGATAAACGGGGTTTCTTTAGAATAGCAAGAACGTCTGCCAAGGGATGGGAAGTGCAGTTGAGTGCCGTCTGATTAGATCGAGAGATTAGATATGGAAATTGCTTGCATAAGATGGGTTCGGTTGCCGCAGGAAGGGGGTGAATGGCGGTTTCTGGGATAGGTCTTCGCCCTGCAGCGATCTTCCGTTGAGCAAAGATGAAGTAACGTTTCAATAGAAATATTTTTTTCGGTGGCATACGAGTAGTATTTGTGCCGGCGGAGATAAAAAATTCTGGATAATCATCGATTAAGTTTGATTGCACAAGATCACAAACATTATTTCTTTACAGAGCACGCCTGCAATAGTGCAATTAATACCAACCAATATCTGAAGGCGTGGTCAATCTGAAGCTACCCCGAGACTGTAGTACCACTTTCGAAATATGCTAGAGGTTTGTTCATTTGTTTGTTTGTTTGTTTGTTTGTTTGTTTGTTTATTTGTTTGTTTGTTTGTTTGTTCGAAATCGCTCAAGAGCCTCTTCGCAGCGAGTGTGTACCTTGTCTGAGAAATTAAGAAACGCACCGATGGTCATCAAGTCGTTAAAGGGGGGGGGGGGAACTTCAACGCTTCACACACGGCCTCTCACACACGTGGTTACCTGGAGCTTCCAGACTATACGACGAAAAAAGGAGCCCGAGAACACGACCATGCACAACAGCACAGACTCACTCTGTGGAACGACCCAATCCAAACCTCAAGAATAGGCAATATATTGTCTCCAGAGACACAAACCCATGTCTCACCCTCACGCTAAACTTGTCTTATGCAGAATGGAGCCGACGTGCAGAAACCCTGTACAGCGACCACCACATGTTCCAACTAACCGTGGCTCATACTCTCAAGCTCGCCAGGTTTGGAATGGTCCGGTTAACGGAGTCAAAGTCATTCCGAGATGCGCTAAACGTCGAGACAAATATCGAGAACATAGATGACTGGCTGAAGAAGCTCATCGACACGGCGGAACGCCACACCAAGAGTACAGCTGAATGAAGTAGCGCCAGCCGTCGACACGCACCTCCTCCACCTATGGGTAGCCAGAACAGCTCTTCTCAAGAGATGGAAGAGACAGAAGCTAAACAAGAAATTAAAGGAGCGAATCGCCCTCCTCACGGACCAAGCACAGGCATGCGCGGAGAGATTGGCAAGACAGAAATGGCACGCATCCTGCGACTAACTCCTGGGAACCCTGAGCACAAAGACGACGTGGCACCTCCTGTGCGCCCTTCTCGACAACGGCCCTACGAAGACGTAGCAGCGACAGCACCTCTGTGGGCTCGAGCACAACCACGCCCGATCGGAAGAGAACTTCCTTCGTGAAAGTCAGAAGAAGCTACCCATCCGATAATACGACGGCACACGGTGGGAAACCAAACCCAGAACTTGACCAAGCCTTACGCAGGCTGAACTCACTGCTGCACTATCGACACTCACCTGAAACACCAGCCAGGGCAAAGATCGGGTCATCAACAAGAATCTCCGGAACATTCCGCAGAAGGCCGCCGCAGCCTTACTCCAGTACTTCAATGCATGCTGGGAGGAGAGCTACCCACTGCCTGGAAGCACTCGGAGATCACCATGATCCCCAAACCAAACACCTGTGCACCGAGAACTTGCGGCCAATTTCCCTTACCTCGTTCGTACGAAAACTTTTTGAGCACGTGATACACAATCGGCTAACCCTACACCTCGAAGACAACGCATGTTTTCCGAACACTATGTTCGGATTTAGGCAGAACCTGTCGAGGCAAGACGTTTTCCTTCTACTCAAGGAAGACCTCATCAACCACCTGAGCACGACAAGCAAATGCTCGATCCTAGCCTTCGACGTAAAGGGAGCTTTTGATAACGTCAGTCACGAAGCTATCCCTTACAACCTCGAAGGCCTGGGCTGCGGGTCTCAGACATACGACTATGTCAGGAATTTCCTCACGGACCGCATGGCCACGGTTGGAATATACAACTTGCGCGGCGACAGCTTCCGACTACCGAGCAAAGGCACCCCACAGGGTTCGGTCATATTGCCGTTGCTCTTCAACTTTACCGTGATCAAGCTACTCATCCTCCTCGACGCCACACCGGACCTACGACACGCTATTTATGCAGATGATATCACGTTATGTACAAGGACCTCAAACGCCAGAGCGCAAGAAACATGCCTACAGGAAGCAGTAGATACCATGGAGAGCTACTTGCAAAAATGTGGCCTCCGCTGTGCTCCAGAGAAGTCGGAACACGTCGTTCTTAAGTCAAGAAGGAGAGGCAGACCACCCGGCTACGATGAACCCGATCCCAGTGTCGCCCTCAATGGAACACCCACCCCAAAAGTGGAAACCCTACGAGTTCTACGGCTACACATCCACAAAGACAGGTCCGGGGAGGCCACCCTCCCACGACTACAGCGAACTCCGTCACAGCTCACGCGTCTCGTCAGGAGAGTTGCAAGCCATAGAAGCATAAAAGAACAAGACATGCTACGCGTGATGCAAGCATTCCCCACCAGTCGAACAACATACGGCACGCCCTACCTCCCGCTGAGGAAGGCAGCGGCTAAATAACTCAACATTCTAATACGCAAAGCTATCAAAATTGCCCTGGGGCTCCCATCCACGGCTTCGTCTACGACGCTTCTCAAAATGGGCGTATGCAACACCTGGCAAGAACTAGCTGAAGCTCATAAAGCCAATTAGAATGACTGAAGCTCACGCATACTGGAAGATCAGTGCTCCAACGGCTGAACCGCGTCGAAACCTTTATAGCCGCCACGGATAGAAAAGAAAGAACTACCCAGAACATCCGTGAATGCCTGCGCATAAGACAAAACCCACGCGACAAGCATCTTACGTACCAGAAGGAAAGAAGATAATCCCGAGTGGATACGAAAGACTGTAGCACTAGACAAGTAATCGAAGAGCTCATCGAAACGTGGGAGGTCAAGCTCGTCTCCGAGGACATGGGACAATGACGCCTTGTCGCCAGGGCCAAGGAGGCAGGAGACCTTCCACTTAGAGTATAATCGTGGCTTTCCTCGAGGTACTTATTGAAAAATAAACGTTTATTGCTCCTTAGCTGCACCAAACTTTTCAAAGTCGCCTATGGCAGATAGCACAATTATAAAACTTGAACTAAGTTACTCGATGAGGCAGGCATTACTTCTATAAGAAATCAAAATGCTGAATTGTATAATTACCGTAATTGCACGAATTACCTTTCTAATTATTACTTCACGGTACATGTTGCGATTTACCAATTATAGCCGGTGAGTTCGCAAGGCGTATCCACATCTCAGGATGGCACCGGTTCTGAGGTATTAATTTTCAATGTGTACGACAATATACATGGGCATTCCAGTTACTTTTGTGCTTCAATGCATACAACAGCGTTTTCCTTTTAAAAAAAGAGTAGGTGGAACAGGGCATTATAACCGCAAGTTTGACGGCCCATATCTCAAATCCGGTGCCGTCCTTAGAATTCGTTTCGAGTCTATATGTCATGCAAACTCACCAGCTACAATTCGTAAATTGCAATATGTGCTGTAAATTAATTAGTTAAAATGTAATTAGGTAATCTTTGTTAATTAGACAATTTCGCATTTGATTGCTCGTAGAAGTACTGCCCGCCTCATTAAAAATTTTGCTGCGTGCCTACCTTCGCCGCACTCCTCGCTGTGCAGGGCCCAGGCAGTCACTCTCAGACTTCTGCAAACAAGCACTTACGCGAGCCCCGCGGCGCTGCACACAATGTACCCCGAACGGTTCCCAAGCCCGGACTGCCCTCTGTGTGGTGATTATGCGGACTTCGAACATGTCCTGTGGGGCTGCGCCTCTACCGGTCCCCCTTTCACCCAAGAGGAAATGATGAAGCTAATTAGGGCCCAGGATCAGACCTCTCAAATCCTGGCAGTCCAAAGGGCTCGCGAGAGGGCCATCAGGTTTCACCTGATGGTCCCCGAGTGGGCCTAGCCAGGGGATGTGAAGCTCGCTTACGTCTATAGTGCGCCAAATAAAGTTGTTTCACTCACTCACTGCGTGCCACTGGTGACATTTTAAAGATTTGGTGAAACTAAATAAACAGCTTGTACAGTGTGTGACCGTAAAATTTCAGTGAAGTGTCGTTGTCTTCTACTTGTTATTTTTCCAGAGAGTTCTTAGCTACGAGCACTGTCAGACAAAAGTAGGTGAAATATCGCTATATACCGTCCAGCAAAACCTTTTCGCAGGAACACCTGGTACCTAATTAACAAATATCTTTGTTTCTGAGTGCTCACTGCCACATGCAGGCCGCCTTCACCTTTCAAAAATCATGATTTGCTGGGTTATGCTCTTAAGAATATTTCTAAGCATAAGAACTTTTTTGTTCTGAATGTGGACCCAAGAGTACGGCATTAAAACTGCGGTCACGCAATATTGTCTGTTATTATACTATATGGACACTCCAGGCGCGTTTCTGCCGTGGGCGTCGGCGTCGCCGTGAGATTCCGCATAAAGTCCAAGGGCGATAACACCGTCGCCGTGCGCCGTACGCTGTATGTGCGAGTGGAAGCCCGCGCGGGGAGCCGACGATCGCGGCTCAACCTGGCGCGCTAAAGAGAGGTAGGCGGAGAGCAAACGCACGGTCTTCATCGCGCGAAAGGGGGGGGGGGGAAGAGAGGGAGGGAGGGGCGGCTGCGTTGTGCACCCGCAGCAACTATGCCTTTTGCGACCGCCGGCGCAATGGTAACTGACGATTGCGTCTCAATCACAGATACTCAATCTCACGCGCGGAAGGGACGAAAGCGGGGAGCCAGCGCGGGAGGGAGGGAGGGGGGGGGGGCGGCTTCGACTCCACCAAGTGCGCACTTTGCACGGTAACGCGCGGACGCGCGCACCGTATCTGAAGGTTGTTTGTAGACGGCTCATACCTTTGTGTGCGCTATGTTCTCGCCGCTCTTGCGTTGAAGCGATAGACAAAGGTAACTTTCCTCGCTGGTGCTGCCGCGCTTGCTCACACCACCGTTTTGACAGCGATTGTTCGCGCTCATCGAGTGTGATGTGTTCATGTTTGCTTCTGCGCGCTGGCACCGTGCTCGTTCGTTCAGTTAGCAAGCTGATGTTTCCAAGTTGATACTGCGGATAAAGCTACTATCCTTACTTCGTATAGCTGTCTACTAATTTGCTATCGCAATCGATGCTTCGCCTTTCGGGTGAAACTGCGGCTTCTTTATCACGCCAGGTCCATTCTCATCTGTCCCATTAACTATTTCTTTTTATGTACACCTTTTTGCACGCGATAATTACGCGAACTCACTACGGAGTTGGAAATCCCTGTTTTCAATGAAATTCCAAGAATGCGAGCCCGAGCCGACGTTGCAATCACCGCGGAGCGGCATATGGGCGTATAGAGAGAAATGGCCGTCGCTGAAACGAGGCCTAATCAATACTGACCTCCGGAACTTTCGGCCAAGGTCCTCGAACATCTGAGCTCTTCCTGGCAAAGCGTATACATACGAGGCTGGAAGCAGGACCGTTTCTCAGGAGGCAATTAACTTGCCCTAAGATCCGGTCTGATGAGTTTCCGAATAAAGCTGCCACCGTCGAACGGCAACTCCTTACTTTCCTCCGCGGATGCGCTCGGCTTCTTCGGGGATCAGCAAGTCCAGGGCTGACGACTCTATCAAGCCCGAATCCGCTTAAACGTTCTTTTTCTAGGCCGCTCGCTCATTCGCGCGTGCCCTCCATCACGCAAATGTCTCGCGCCGCGGCCTTTGTGATTACTGAGGATTTAATGCCGACTTAGCGTGCTGAACAGCCCGACAGAACGTCTTCGAATATTGAAAGTGTAGCGCCTAATTGCCTCCTCTACATCGAAGAGAGAGCAGTGCATGGCCATGCGCTTCTCGGGGCCGGCCCGAGACAAAGTCTATATTTACAAACATCGTGGATGCTCATTCTAATAATGAGTCGTCGTCGCTGTGGCGTCAGCCAAAGGTACACGGAGGAGACGGTTGCGCCCCGCGCGTTTTCTTTGAGAAGCTCAACTGTGAAACACGCTCAGAAGAAAGAGTGCAAGTTCAGTTACGTGTACACCACAAGCATATATTGAAACGCAAACAAAAAATAATTGATCAAAATGTCTGTTAGGCGTAATTACGGGAACGTGCGACATGTAATCGCTCTGTTGCTGGTCTCTAAGTATGCATAGCAGTCCGAATTGTACGTTTTAGAGTCCGCGTTAAGCCACTGTTACAAGTGCAGGGGAACCTGAAAATGGAACAACGGATTGGAGTATAGCTTCGGAATTACATGGAAGTTCGACGTGCATTTGTTCCGTTTCCGGTCTCTAAGTATGCATAGTAGTCCAAAGCGACTTTTTAAAGTCTGCGTTAGGCCACTGTTACAAGTGCACGTGAACCTAGAAACGGAACAAAGCGTTGGAGTATAGTTCCATAATTGTTCGCGTTGGAATTTGCGCTGATAGTACAAAGTATCTGGGCATGCAGAGCTCTTTAGGGTGATGAGTGGGCATGTGCAAAACGCAGAGGCGTCTTAACGGCACAGAGGAGCTCTCGTAGCTTACACTGCCTTATCGGAGGCTATGGCACTGTTGACTTCACGGTCACAATCTCCGTGGGTAACTTCCATGAACTCTTTTACCGGAGGGAGGGGGAGTGGCTCGGGCCCCAGAGCCCTCTCGTAGTCGGTCCCCATGGGAGTGAACAATCTGTCTCGTGCGGCACGTTGCAAACGGGGCGAAGTGTGACACCGCTGTCTCGCTAGTCGGGAGATCACGACAGGCAGCGCATGGGTGACACGTGGACGCGATTCACAACAGCCGCCGCAGACAAACTTCCGCTCATACTGCGCGTTGTTTCGACATATGGTATCGTACGACGCGCTCGGCACATGTCATCGGTGAACAGACGACGGCACGCTCCTCTAGTGGCATGTCGTAGCGGTCGCCGCAAGCCTTGTGTGGCACTACGTTTCTCTTCTCACGCTGCGCTCCGCGTTCGCTTTCATCTTTCGCTGTACTCGTTCGCTCGGTTACGCCGAGGGACAACGCCGCAGCTCGCTCACGAACGGACGCCGGAGAGCTGCGCTCTAAAACTGTTATAAAGTTTTTACTCAGCGACACGCAGTGCAACGCTCGAATGCCACGCTAGAGCGAATGTCCTGCTCACCTGCCACGGACGCACAAAAATCGTGAATTTCGTGATCTAAGGTAGATATCTGCGCCTCAGTGGCGGAGAGATCGTCCATCTCACAAAGCCATCCCCCCCCCCCCCCCCCCCCCCGCAAATGCATATTCTATTCGTTCATTTACTCTAAAGCTCCAAACAACGCTTGTCAAGGTAGACCCGACGTGTGCGGGCACGTCGGACCTTTGCGCATTCCTACCGACTTCGTTGTGGACCAAACGTCATTAATTCTGCCCGTGCGACACGGTTATGACATGTTTCAAATCGGGCCACAAGCAGGGAGCTGACGTCGGGGGTTATTTGTGGAAACGGTTCGCGGGTTCCGCGCGGCGCGCGACCGAGCTGTCGGGGCTCCTTCGCGTGAGAGGCAGGGCTATACGCGAGAAGCGCAACAGCAGAGGTGTAGCAAGCAACAACAGCAGCTGCCACGAGCCACGTCCTCAGCAACAAGCGGCGCCAAGCTGACGCCCGTGTACGGACGATCCGGTTTGTAAACATTAAAAAGGTTCACACACACACACATACGCACACACACGCGCGCGCGCGCTGCCACTGGCGCACGGATTCAATTTCCTGCAACAATGCGCACCCACGCGCCCGCTTCATCGGGCATTGGGTGCTCGCAAACTACGTATACGCGCCCCGTGTCACGAGACAGCGGGAAAATATGAAGAAAAGGGATTTTTTTTTCTTCTGAGAAAAAAAAAAGAAAGAAAGAATAAAAATAGGGAGCTCGGCGAGGCAAAATTGACAATCCTTGAGAGAGCGCGCTGCTTACGTCGGTCGGTTGGTCGTGTTTGTCCGTTGCGCACATGCAAGGTATACGGCAGGAGGAAGAACAAGAGATAGAAGAAGGCAGCGAGGAAGCGGGCCTGCTTTTATAACGTTTAACGTCAACCAGCCCGCCCTGCCTGCCGCAGGCTAGCTTCCGCATTTTATCTTTTTATCTCTTTAATTTCTTTCTCTCTCTCTCTCTTTGCCTTCGCGTAACGGTGCTGCAGGCTCGTGCGCTAGCAACCAGCGTCGTCCCTAAACGGATTTCGCCGAGTAAAGTTTGTGCACGGACAGGCCGGCCCCGGTATTATTATTATTATTCTTCTCGTATTTCTCAATTCTTGCTCTATACCTCCCAGGCATCCTTACGAACCTTATACGCGCCGTCTGTGCATTCTTTCTTTCCTTTCTTTCTTTCTTTTTTTTTTTTCCCCCGGAAGCGCGCACACGCGCGCGCACGTATATATACCGTGCGTTCGTGCAGTGTTGTCCGAGAAAAACCAATATCGCGTGGCTTCTTCTTCGTCGAGAGCTTATTTCTTTCGCCATTTCCAATCGAAACTACAGTCGCTGCCTCCCCTCCCTTTCGCGCTCATCTAACCCCCTCCGCCTCTTCGGCTGCCTTTGCAGAGCGAAACGACGGCTGTGTGCGAGAAACGGTAGAAGAGATGAACAGAACATGAAAAAAAGAGAACTAGAACTACAAAGAAAAAGAAGAAAAACAAATTTAGGCCGGGGGGGGGGGGGGGCAACGCATATCTTAGAGTAGGGACGGAACGTTCTCGCACGTGTACAAAAAAAGAAAGGAAGAAAAAGAAAATAAAGAGAGGAAGAAAGAGCCGGCGCGCGCACGGCCACACGTTTCAGAAGTCAGTCGCAGGTGGCGTGGAGGTCAGAAACGGAACATGTTCGTCCAATATATATGCGTCCGCAAAGAAATAATGTCGAAGCGTGCAGCACACAGGCACGGACTTTTTTTTCTTCTTCTTCTTTTGGGGGGAGGAGGGGGAGGTGGGGAGTGGGCGGAGGGTGAAACGAAGGAGAGGTGGGAAGACAGAGAGGAGGACTCAAGCCCGGCCATCGCACCTTTCCCTCCCTCCTATCCAACATTCGCTGTAGCTGCGCCAACCTCACGCACCGAGACGGTTCCTCAAACGCTCACCGCACTTTGTGGCCGATCGGCCCTGCAGTGGGACGCCGCGCGCAACAACCTCTTCTCGCCTTACTGACGTCACCCTCTCCTCGCCTCTTTTTGCCTCCGATTCCTTGCCGTTTCGGTTGCCTATTGCTCGAGTGCTGTCGCGCGGCTTCGCCGCATGATTCCCTTCCGCGCTTTTCTTTCATGTTTTTCCTCCTTCTCTCTTAGTTCTTCACTTGCTTTTGCCGCGGCCGTCAACCGCTAAAAGTAATCTCCTTGACGCGGTTTTGTCAAAGCCTGTTTTTCTCGGACGCCGCGACGCCTCTTTGCGTCGACCCTTTTATACTTGAACCTTCCGAGACTCCTGCCACTCACGATGCGAGGGAAATAAATGGCCCCCGGCACGCATTACCGAAGCGGGTACCTTGTTTTTGTTGTTGCTGTGTACATTCAACTCCTTGCATCTCGAGCCTCGCTTCCCCGTTCCCTTAACTTATTTTATTCTTATTTGTTCTTGAGATTTTCAGTACGTGTAGCGCGTAACACGACGAGAGCGCTCCGCTTGTGATTAGTATCTTTTTGAACGGCTCAACCATCGCCCGTTTGAACTCTTACACGTCAAGATCACGCACAGCATTCGTATCTGCTGTTGACGCTTCGTTTTAGCACCCTTTTCATAAGGCATCGCCGGACTTCTCTGCTTGGTACCCAGCAAACGCGAAACCCAACACAAATTCTCTCTCTCTCTCTCTCTCTCTCTATATATATATATATATATATATATATATATATATATATATATATATATACACTTTGTGAAAGTTTATTGTTCAGTGACCTCTCGCTTTCAAAAGCATTCGGTTTATTCAATGCACAATTTTAACACCACATTACTATATGTTAGCGCCTTTCTTGCACTGTATTTTTTGTATGTATATATTATAACACGGCCGTGGCCGGCAGGCCATGGAAGGAACGGGCAAAAACTAACATTATAAACTGCAGGGTGTCTATATAGTAGCCCAGGAGAGAGAGAGTGGAAAGGGGACAAAATGAGGTATATATATATATATATATATATATATATATATATATATATATATATATATATATATATATATATATATATCTGAAAGGCAGGCAGCTGGAATGTGTTGTTGTACTACTCGGTTCCCAGCAGAGCGGGCATAGGCTGGGAAACATTGAATAAGGTCGAGTTAGCTGAAGAGCAAAATACTGTTCACTTGGACGCCCAGATAACGCTGCTGTGTATAGCAGCTGGAACTCTTGCGCGAAAGTTCAGCACGGATATATATATACCCGCAGGAAGGAACTCGCAGCCGCGTTGCCGCCTACTTATGGCCTCGCCTACCTTGCCAATCCCGCCAGTACAAAAGCAAGCCCCTACCGATTTGGCCATGTCGCCGCTTGTACTTAACATCGTGAACAAATTCACACAACTGATTCGAACAAGTATTCACCGTGGCTAACTTCCCACGTAAGCAGCATCCAGCCACGTTACAATGGAACTGTCGCGCCCTCTCTAACAAATTACGAGAACTACAGTGGAAAATACAGTTCGGCAAACCCAATGTAAGGGCATTGCTTCTAGAGTAGTCGAATAAAGTCTGTGGAATCCCACATTTTCTTGGTTACCCTTCCCATTCCATTCCAGATAAGCGGGGAGGTTCCTCAACAGAAAGAGCCTGGGAAGGCCGCCGTATACATCCATCCAAACACCCCTTAAACACCGATAAAACTCGCTAAATTGTGCGCACAGCAACAAGTGGTTGTGGTTTTAACTGGTCCGGCCAAAACATCATTAATAGTTGTCTCATTTTACGGGACACCAGGCAGCGCCCGTATTAATCTCGGTTGGCTGCACCACATCAGGTCCATTTATCCATGAGTTCCGGTTTTTGTCGGAGGTGATTTTAATGACCCGCCCGCCATGTCGGGCTAGGAAAACAACTCAAAAAGAGGCAAGCAAGTCTAAGAAGTCTTCAAGCATCCAAACTTCCCCCTTCTGAATCATCCAGGCGTACCTACAATTCCGGCAACTCGATATCTCACGCACCGGAACTCACTTGGTGGCTTGTTCTTGAATCTCCTACCTGGGTGGCTGAGGCGGACGCATGTGGAAGTGACCACTCGCTCGTATTGATTAGCATACATACTAAATACATGAAAAAAACTTTGTCGCAAAATTACAGGTAAGCGACTGGGACAAGGTACGCGGAGATGACAGAGCAAAGACGTTCGATGCAAGCACTTCCGTCTCTACCTTATAAACAATCTTACATGGCAAACGATTTCTTCGACAGTGAATGAGTACCAAGGGACCTGTGACGTAAACGATCTCAACCTATGGCCGCAGCGCCATCAGGCGGAATATCTGGCCAGTCGTAACCCTTTGCAACACGAAGCTCGCGCTTTGGCTAACCGCATCACTGCGCGTTCTCGGCGCTACGAAAAGCAACTCTCACGAAACCGATGGCGTGATTGGTGCGAGAAATTACGGCGCACTTTTCGGGCCATGGAGCGCGGTGGTTGTCGTGCAGACCCATCGTCAGGAATCCTACTGGCTCTCAACGTTACGCCTGAAGATTTTGCTAAGCAAGCAGCTGTCGGCTTTTTTGAGTCGCCAGCAACCACCGGCAACTCCTCCTTCACTTGATGCGGATGATACTTTGGGCTTTACGATGCCTTTCACAAATGCCCAGACATACTCGCTGCAATTGAAGGCACAAAGCAACATTCAACGCTTGGACATGACCGTCACCCGTATGAGCTTTCTTTAAGAACATGGAAGATGAGGCCATCGACACTTTACTACAGGTTACGAACAGCGTATGGATCGAGCGATCCGTTCCACCTGAGTTCCACTCCGTAGTGGCCCCCATGCATAAACCACGAAAGCCGCCAACAAGTTTCGAAGCTCTCCGGACAATTTCTCTCACCCAAAACGACCTTCGAATTGTTTGAGCGAATACTGGCTATATACTCAGCTTTTGTGGTGGTTTGTGCACAACCATAAGTACCATCATAGGCGTATTCACGGGGGGGGGGGGGCAAAGTAGGTCAAGCGGGCCATGTCGGCTTCACACCGGAAAAACGATTAAAACACCACCTAAGCCAAGTTGTCTTGCAGAACAGCGTCCACGTGAGTGTGCTTTTTTACTACATATTATCTTCTTAAGCAGCGCGGATTTTCTTTTGGGCCTCGTCGTCACGCGTTGTAAGCAGATAACGATTGGCGGTTCTCCACAGTGCTAGTCGCCCGCGGGATGCGCCTTGTAAGTCTGAATTGCAGAAGAAGCTGTAGCCGGGCTTTCAAATACAAGTTTCACCTTCCGCCACTTGCATCATGCCATATTTGTTGGGGTCATCGAATCTACCCATTTTTGAGAACGCGAAATCATCTTTGTTTTTTTGTAGTTTTATGGTGTGTTGCCATTTTGGCGATTTTGTCGCTAGATTTACGACTTTGCTTTCTGTTTTGCGCCAAAGTTCTCTATTTAGCGACCAGTGACTTCTTTGGCGACATTTTACCAAATTCGAAGTTAGGCAGGTTGCTTCAAGAATGCGCCTTCTAGAACGCAGTTCGTTATTCTAAACTTATTTGTAAGCTGACGAAAGTAGGTGCATGACGCGTAGGCTTCATGGCCATGATGAAGCAATGTTTACCTTCACAGTGGGAGTCCTCACACTCTATTTCTGCTTCACAGCAAAGCGTTCAATCACAGACTTGACATACTGCTCATAGAACTGATGTCCTTTTTTTATTCGTTACAAAACTGATTTTAATGTGTTGGAGCAATCCGCGGGTCTTGCGGCGTCACTAACTGTATGCTTGCTGGACGTTCGAAAGCATACTATTAAACTTATTCGAACCTATGGGAATAAAATTTGTATTCAGATTTAGAACACAGCAGTTGTGAGACAGATCGACGTTGTAGAAAGGCGTAGGTATGAGAGCTCGTTCACGGTAAATCTGAACAAATCGCATCGAAAATCGTCTTTCAGACCAATTAGTACTTCGTGGGGCTTTCATAGAAATCAAGAGCGGAAGCGTAGTATTTGACCTGAATAAAGCTCGGGTAATTGTTATCGCCCTGTTAACAACATGCGGTGAAGAATTTAATTCTATCACGAACATAAACAACTAGAACATTGATGGACACGTAGATTAAGTGCTTTTCGTGTTAGGGAAACTTCGGCCCATATTCACAAAACGTTCTTAGCCTAAAAGCGTTTGTGCCAGCCAATAGTCATGCAGGACATATTATTAGCGAAGGCAATCAACCAATGAAAAACAGCTCTTACGAACGATAAGCTTTGTGCCCTTGATTATTTGTGTTCTTTTTAATCGTGCTGTATTGGCAGTTTTGCAGTATGAAAGAAAACGCAGAATTTAGGCTGTCATCATCCGTCATCTAAATATGTTAGTGAGATAGCAACAAGGGTTTAGGAAAGGTTATTCTACATTCCACTCAGCTAATTGCAATCGCTCGTGATGTCGCAGTATACAATAATAATAGTAACCAAACTGAAGCAATTTTTATAGATTTCCGCAAAGAATCTTACCATGTTTACCACAAAGAGTTACGTTGTCAATTAAATTAAGTCCTCAGAAATACACAATTGACAATCTTGTTGACACAGGCAGCAATATGTCGTTTACAAGAACAACTCTTCAGAACAGATTTCAGTAAACTGCGGTACCCAGAGAGATCCGTTCTTGGGCCGTTTTTATTTCTTATATTCATTAATGACACAGTTATAGATAATTCACTGAAAATTTATCTCTAAGCTGATGATTGTGCTATTTACGCGGAGACGAAAAATTCTTCTCTCGAAGCTGCATCAAGACTTCCAGAAGATTATTGAACGGTGTCAATTCTGGCAAATGGAAATCAGTTTCATAAATACTGTTTATATGACTATAACTCTGAAACGAAAACATGTAACGTTAAGCTATTGTGCAAATAATCTGCTTCTTCCTGAAACAATTCCTTTTAAATACTTAGGACATTGTGCCAATAACACCCTTCATTGGTCGAAGCACATTGAACACGTTACAGCTAAACCAAACCGCAAACTGTTTTTTTAGCAAATAGCTTTAAAATTAACAACCCCTGCTGTTCATTTGCTCGCCTATAAAGCTGTTGTCTTACAACTAATAGATTATGTTTCTATTGTTTGCTACCATTTTACCAAAATTTATTTTGACAAAATCGAGAAAATACAGTACATATAACAGTTCTGGATGCTCTTGGAATAATAGCTCTTTTGGCCGAGGCTAACTTACGTACCCTGTCCCAGAGGAATTGCTGTTCCCGTCTTAATCTTTTTTTTTTTTAATTAATGGGCACTACAACACTGACGCATCAAAAGTAATCAATTTGTCATCCGGATATTCAGCAGACAAAGGCGTAATTTACCAGCAACTCTCTTTTGCAGCGGCGTAATTGGTTTAAGTACTCCATCTTTTCCAGATTTGTTAACGAGTGTAACCGTCTAACTGATGATGAAGTTCTTCAACCAAGCGTTGACGTTATTGTTTCGAAACCAGCAGTGCGAAATCGTGTTCACCGATGCGAATAAATAAATAAATAAATAAATAAATAAATAAATAAATAAATAAATAAATAAAAGTAGAAGCCATCTGCACTCTGCTGGTAATTCATTGTTTATCACTGTCTTGTACAGAGACCAGCAAACGTGAAACGTTTAGGTAAATGCCCGATTTAGTTCACGTTTGCTTCTGTTACAGAATTTTAAAACGCCTATGTTATATAAAATTCACTTGACAGTTTTAGTGGGAATTTTAGCGAGTTTTTGTCTCCCTTTAGCGACATGCTTCAACAAATTCTTGCAACACTGTACTGTAATGTTTCATTATGTGTGATCGTTAACCAGCTCTTTCAACGACAAAGATATCTCGGCATTTTCAGCCTCGTTTAATGAAATCATAATCCGTAAATCTTATATGTATTACGAAAGATGTCTATATACAGGGTGAAACGAGGTCAAGGAGTAAGCCATAGGCAAGGCCCAGCTGGCGCAGAGTACAGCCGAGCCAACGCGCGCACACGCTACTTCCTCTTTCTCGGCCCCAGTCGTGCACTGCTGCCACATTTTCCCTGGGGGCAGACCAGGCTCGCTGAGCGAGTTAAAGGGACCTGTGATGATACTGATTCAGTATGACCACGTGAACAACTTGCATCGCACGCGAACGCCAATTACTTGCCGTCACTTTGGCGACGACATAGTTCACATCCCTCAAGCGACTAAGTATAACGAATGGCCCAGTGTACAGAGAAACTTGCGGTACTATCCCTTTTTGCGAACATCAAAAACAAAACATAGTCACCGGGAGTAAAGCTGTCGGGAATATGCCGCGCATCGTAGCGAATCTTGCTATTGCCTTGTGAGGACAACATCATTTCTGAGCTCGTTGAGCAGCGGCAGCAAGCAATAAAGCGTAAAAGGTGCCACATACCGACTGTCGGGGCACTCCACTCCTATTTCTATGGAGATTGTGCCATGACCATGAACTTGGACGATCTTCCACAGTGGAACCAATAACAAAGGGACAAAGCTCCACCGTTGGGTTCAACCCATTGTAACAACCGAAACAGTCGTACCTACGGCACGCTGTGTGACATGCACGGACGCGGCGGTTAACTCAAAAGGAGCACAAGTGGCCTCCTCAAGTCCTACGCACCCTGATATACAAGCCACTCGCAGCTTTGTAACGGACTTTTCAGATCCGTTACTATATGAGCTGCAGGCTATACAGGGCGCGATAGAAACCCTTGTCAACTTGCCTCACATCAATGAATCCCAAATCCGTACTGACAGCCTCGCCGTAGTTAAGCATCTGAAACAAGTAACGAAAACGTTGCGTACTTGTGAGCTGATACACGAAATTGACACTTCCACATGTGTGAACATTACTGTCCACTGGGTGCAGGCACATGGTCATGACCACATCAGTGACCTTGTGGACTACGTTGCTCCCTATTTTTGGACACCCTTAACTCCTCCTTCTTCCCTTCCCTCTGACTCCCACTCTGTTTTCATTGCCCGAAAATCCATCCTCCGGCGTGACAAGCGTGTCCTCATCCCCCCGCGTGTCTTCTCCCTTCCCCACAATCTTTCTCGAGAGGAGGAGGTCTCCATCCGGAGACGTCGGGCCGGAGCGGCCCTTACACAAGCCAGCACTTGTGCTTGGGGTCAACCGTATACGAAGACATTGTCCAGTGTCCGATGTGCTCCGCTCCTGCGTCCGCAGCGGATGCCCGTCGTTATACTTTGGACGTGCCCTGGGACAAAGACAATTCGGGAAAGTGTGCTTAAACGCGTGAAATGGAACAGTGATCGAAGTGGAGACTATGAACGATGAATTATTGACAACACCTATTTTAAGTCAATACTGCAGTATCTCTAGAATACGGGCCTGGACGCTTATATTTAGTTTCGTATTAACGTTGTGCCGCGTAGCAATCCAAGCGGGGGAAAAAAATACGCAACTAGGTATCACGTATTACTAATTTTCCGCGCACAGACGTGAAAACATCACTGCAAAACAATCTGCGCAGTCAAACAATATATGGAAAGATGAGGAGCACGACTTTGTGGTTATCTTGGGTCCATTATAGTAAATATATATATATATATATATATATATATATGCACACACGCACACGGAAAGCAACTGGAAACTTACAATCAACTCGACTTAAACGCCAAATCCCGAATCGACTAATAGCAGCTGGAACGGGCCATCGTAACAGCTGACATACAAGCAAAGTGATGTGTGGAGGTCCCACGCTACTCATTGTTTTCACGCAGCAGTTAAAAGACGCACGTTTTCCGCGCCGGTGCGAAGGGGTCCAGGCTGGCCCGCGGCGGGCTCCGCGCGGGAACACTTAAGTGCTGCGGCGAAGCGCACTTCACCGGGGCGTGGGAAATTAGCATGCGACGGTGCGCACGGAAAAGTTTGTCCTCCCCCTTTCTATCCTTTACAGCGACAGCAATTCTGAGCTCGAAACATAGTTCGCGGTGTCAGTCCCTGAAATGTTACGCTGACGACACTGTCGTCATCGTCTAGTATTCGTCTGGCCACGTACTCCCCCCCCCCCCCCCTCCCCGCCCCCCCTCCTCCTAAGCATTTCGCCCTCGTGCGATCGTAGCCATTAGCGCGAAGAACAAAATTAATACTTCACCTAGCACTAACGCTAGGGCGATTGCAACTCGTGCCCCAGCGGCAATGCGCAGTTTTCACCCGGACGCGCTAACCGCGTGCGCTGCTTCATCGCGTAGCTTTATATTAAATTCTGTGGTTTTATGTGGTGCCAAGACCACGATGTGATTATGAGGCATCCCGTAGTAGGGGACTCCTGATTAACTTGGACCACCCTGGGTTCTTTAACATGCCCCTCAATGAACGTAAGCGAGTTTTTTTTTTTTTTTTTTTTTTTTTTGCATTTCGCTTCTGATCTAAATGCGGCCGCCAGGGCCGGCAATCGTACCCGCTACCTCGAGCTCAACGGCTCCACGGAGCCACAGGGCTAGCGCGCCTGGTGCGGTGCAGCCTTGATGCTTTTGTAAAGTTTCTGCGGGGTTCAAACGCTCCGCTGCGCCTATGATGACAGCTGTCACCTACCAGTGGCCGCAGTGACATCCTATGGCTATTGTTTGAACACCCATTGCAAAGGTATGTGTGCTTTCCTTTTTTTTTTTTTTTTTTGAACCATACAGATTTTTTTTTTTAATCGCCTGTCACATCGTATAATTCTATTCATTGAGCAGGATTACGCAAAATAGGCGGACATTACGTGCGCGATAAATCGAAATGCATAATTGACTACACAAAAGTTGACTGATTAACTTTAATTCATTACTTTATAGCAGATATTCCAATATACGGATTGCAGCCAGTAATTAGCGAGGTACGTGTGTCCACTTAGAACGAGTCTTTTAGGATGTAACCAGTTTCGAGATATTCCTTCCCAAACTGTGTGACGAAATACATGGGTGTTTCAAATACTCTTATGGTTTATTGTATGAAACGTCGGTTTGGTACAAAATAAAAAAAAAATAATAAGTGGAACAATAGGGAATTTTTGCCGCTAGTTTCATGGCGCATATCTCGAAACCCATGCGATCCAGAGAATTAATTCTAAGCGGATATGCCTTGCAATCTCACCGGCTACAAATCGTACGTTGCAACGTTGTCGTAAAGTGATTAATCAAATCAGTAATTAGTAAATTTTCTTAATTTATTTAGTTTTTTTTTTTTTCTTGTCCGAGTAATGTCGTCCGTTTCGAGTAATCCAATTGAAGGACTACAATTACGCTGTCTAAACACGTGGTGTTCTAAATAACAAAAAATTATATATGGCTTTAAAAAAAAGGCACCCCGTATATGAAATGCGCTGAATTCACCCATCGAGTGATCGTTTGGCCGCATTTCTCGTAACCTGCGGACATCCCTTGCATGTGCGTGAGGGACACTATGGGAACATGCTGAGTCATATCAGAGCCTTTTGCAGAGAGCTTGCTATAAATACGTGGTTTAGGGTTCTTGGTTCTTATTTTTCTAAAGTTCAGCGCGCTTAACAACGACGACGACGACGACGACAACGACGACGATGACGACGGCAACAACAACAACAACAACACGAATAATCTTGACAAGAAAAATCATCCACCCGTAAAAGGCCGATCACAATCTATCTGGAAAAATACATTCACCGAAAAAAAAACTTATTGGGTGAAAACAGACACCGAAAAATTTCCCGGTGTCTGTTCTCACCCGGTAAGGTGTTCTCTCTTTTTTTTTTTTTTACAATGAATGCATCCCTTCCTGTAATCAGCCTGTTCCCTTGGTTGACTGAAGTCCAGTGTTGCCCTTATTCTATTGGAGATTATCTTGGTGTATATTTTATACAATACAGGAAGTAAGCTAATGGGCCTATAATTTTTCAATTCTTTAACGTCTCCCTTTTTGTGGATTAATATAATGTTGGCATTTTTCCAGTTCTCTGGGACCTTTGAAGTAGTGAGACATTTCTATAAAGGGCGTCAAGCTTTGCAAGCGTGATGTCTCCTCCATCCTTGATTAAGACGACTGTTATTCCATCTTCTCCTGCCGCTTTTACCCGTTTCCTGTCTTGCAAGACCCTTTTAACTTCATGGCTAGTTCAGTACCTGTTAGTACTACTACGAATGTTCAGTACGACTAAACATTCGAATCTGTTCAGTACTACTTCGAATGAAGGTATCGTGAATTCTCTGAGTACTGTACAGGTCAGCATAGAATGCTTCCGCTGGTTTTACTATATCTTCGAAATTGCTGATGATATTACCCTGTTTACCTTTCAGTGCGTAAATCTTGGCATTGTCCTGTGCCAAGTTTCCTTCTCACTGATTTCATGCTTCGTCCATTTTTTGCAGCTTCCTCAGTCTTTCTCATATTATAATATCGAATATCCCTTATTTTCTCCTTGTTGATCAGTTTTGACAGTTCCGCAAATTCAATCTTATATATTGAGTTAGACACTTTCATTCTTTTTCGCTTCCTTATTAGATAATTTGTTACTTTGGAGAGCCTGCCTACTGGTTACCTTGGTTCCTTACCTCCCACTTCAATTGCTGCCTCTGAGGCCAACCTAGTTACGCTTTCATTCACTACTTCTATTTCATCTTCATCATCTCTCTGTTATAAGTCTGCATATTTGTTTGCTAGTACCAGCCTGAATTGGTCTGCTTTTACCCTTACTGCGTCTAGGTTGGCCGGTTTCTTCTTGACCAATTCCACCCTTTCTCTCTTCATAGTGAGGTAAATCCTAGGCCTCACTAACCTATGATCACTGCACTTTATTCTACCTAACACTTCTCCATCCTGCACTATGCTGGGATCGGCAGAAAGTATGAAAAATCTATTTCATTCCTTGTTTCACCATTTTGACTTTTCCGGGTCCCCATTCTGTTGCTATACACTTCCTGAATAAGGTGTTCGTTATTCGCAGCCTATTCCTTTCTGCGTATTCTACTTACATCTCTCCTCTAATATTCCTAGAATCGATGCTGTAGTTGCCAATGGCTTGTTCACTGCTTTTTCCCCCAGCTTTGCATTGAAGTCGTCCTACAGTATACGGAATTTGCACTTTTCTCATCGCTAGTTCAACACCTTCATAAAACTGTTCGATTTCATCATCATCGTGACTGGATGTTGGAGCATAGGCTTCCACTACCTTTATTCCATACCTCCTATCTAGTTTTATTACGACTACTGCTACAACTCTCACTAATGCATTAACGTTAGTGTAAGGATAAGCGCTGCAGCTTTTCAAATGCTTTTGCGGGGGTCACGGATAATTACAGCTGTCGAAAGAATAATGTGCCGGCACCCGGGCAGCTCCAGAGTGCATTGTGCACATGCGACGCGGTGGAAAGGTCCAAACAAGTTTCTCGCGTCGCCTAACCACCCCTTGACGCGGCGTGCGAGTCGGCCACAGCAGCAGCCATAGGCGGGAAAGTTCTCATTTTTCCGGGGGGGGGGGGGGGAGGATTCGTTTTCCGGACCCCAGCCATATATATATATAGTGTGTGTGTGTGTGTGTGTGTGTGCGCGTGTGCGTGCGTGTGTGTGTGTGTGTGTGTGTGTGTGTGTGTGTGTGTGTGTGTGTGTGTGTGTGTGTGTGTGTGTGTGTGTGTGTGTGTGTGTGTGTGTGTGTGTGTGTGTGTGTGTGTGTGTGTTGTGAACGAGAAGAAAAGAAACTGAGGGCTCGATTTTTACTAGTCATCTCATAAGAAGCCCACAAACAAAGAGACGAAGGACAACATAGGAGAAATTGCACGTACTTATTATTTGACTTGAAGAAAATAATAAATTAATGGAAATAAAAGTGGATGAAAAAGCAACTGGTGGGACACGAACCCACGTCATTGCTTGCGCATGCGGTGCTGTCCTTTGTGTGGATCTGAGACTGGCGTGTTTCGTTGGTGCGAGGAGTGAAATTGAACTGTCTCCTACTATGGAGGGTCTTGCAAATACTCATGTGAGGCCGTCACTCCAGTTAACAATTCTTCGAGGTCACACGAAGTTTTTTCAAGTGCAACTGTTACTAACACTGCTTCGACCTTCCGGCGAAACAGCAGCCTCTTCTTCTTTTTTTTTTTTTTACAGCGAAGCTGTTAGCTACTGGTTGGTCGGCATTTTCTGTGTCCGCGACCGTAGGCAAAAATGTGGGCCAATCCAGGAGGTAGGGCAATACCGGGCCGACATGCGGCGGAGGTGAGGCTGGTATGAAGCACTAAGAAAAGCGAAGCGAAAAGTGCATACATTCTTTGGAATCGCGTATGCAACGTACATAACAGCGTTAGTTTCAATAAAGAACAAGCACAAAACAAGCGTTCGAACCACATAATTGATGACAAAGCGCTCCTGACAACAATGTGAAGCGCGTAACGCTCCCCGCACACGCTTCACGGTAAAGATTACTATTGCGAAAGCTGCCGCGGCGACGGCAGCTTGCGATGTGGGGAGTGACGTCACTGGTATTTCGTATATAAAAGAACCAGCATAGCAACTAATTTCATTGTTGTTGCAGTACCGCTATGGGTAGGCAACGCATAGGTGGGACTCCAGAGAAGCGGCGTGAATACAAGGAGCGGCAAAGGGAAAAAGACGAACGGCAGTATAACCAGCGGCTGCGTGCTGTCAAAATTACCTTTACTCCCATTACTATCATTACTCTAAATTACCATTACTACCATTGCTCTAAAGCAATAAAGCATTGCACACCCCCATCAGCAGTTGTCGTCGTGGTTTTCAACAGCTTCGCTGGACATCCTTTTTCGCAGACAAGGATCGAGATCGCTAGTCATTTCTTTCTTTATTTTCTTTGCACTATGAGTTCGAGTATAAGCGCTGCTGAGCATGACTGTTATTGATTCTGATTTCGAGTAAATCTGGCTTGGCCTTATTTCGATTACTGAGTGAATTATACATATTTATGGCCTCTGCATGCAAATGGCGATGTTTCCATTCCTAATAAATGTTGTAAATTATTCGAAAAGTTTCCATTTTTTCATTAGTCGTTAGCATTGCCTACTGGAAAGGGAAGCAATACCGAGACGCATATCATTCACGTGCATTTCGCACGCCTTTGCTAAAGGACTCTGCCGGAAGGGTCACTGAAGCCTGCACGTGTTTTTTTTCAGGGTCAACAAAGCACGCAAAGCAATTTGAAGCGAGGTGAACATACAGTAACATATCTATTCTCTAGGCATAGGCTATCTATACGATTAGCAATGATTGTTAGTTGGCTAGCTCCTTCTCATTAAAAGATATAATACATTTTGTCCTGTGTATACAGGGTGTCCCAACTTTCATGCACCAAGATTTAAAAATATTCATATGCCACACGTAGCTGGATAGAACCAAGGTAATGTTGTTTGCCGTCGCTTGGAGATACTCAAATTATTGTTTGAATTCAGCCTAATTACATAATTAGTCTTAATTAATAATGCTCTATTGGTTGGCTTGCAACCGCTCTAGATCGCCGACGCACGGAAACACTAAAGTTTCTGCATTGCATTGTTAACTCCTGTTGCCGGATTTCCTCAGATAATTACCTAACTGCCGCTAAACCATCTAATACTAGAAGTCACCATCACCTAAACATCGCGCCTTATTTTGGCCGAACGAACACCACTAAATACAGTTTCTTTCCCCGTGTAATTGAATATTGGAATTATTTGCCCGGTCCATCTCGTTCCCTTCCTTTAAACATATCTTTAGCGGCTATTGAATAGGTAGTTGGTATTTTCATTGGGTCTTTATTGTTCATATTGCCTCCATTGTTTGTCATTGTTCTGCTTCTCACTCCCACTCCTGCAATAGCACAATAGGACTGCAGTATGCACAAATAAAATAAAAATAAATAAACTTCTCAAATGTTATAACTATATGAAAACTAATTGTCAATGGCAAAATTGTAGAGCGACATGAAAAACTCCCGATACAGCTTTCCGTTGCTCAGTATACGTGCTACACAAAATTGTTTTTCCGAGTAGGAAAGAAGCCCGCGAATACACGCAAAATTGCCAGCGGCTGGCCGCTCGGGGCACTTTGCGTGTATTCGCGGGCTTTTTTCACGCTCGGAAAAACACTTTCATGTAGCACGTACGCTGAGCAACAGAAAGAAGGCCAGAGAGACTGCACGTGGACATCTTCTCTGCCCTTGCGTGCAGGAACACGCACGTCGAACGTTTCTGTGCATTTTGCCTTGGATCGCACCGCTCACCCGTAACGATGTATTAAACTTCTGTTACTGTTCTTACATCACCTCGTCTTCCCTGCCGAACTCACTCCGATGGTCAATCTAGTTCGAGCTCCAAGGAAAGGCTGCTGAAGGTCACTGAAACCCTGTCTCCGTATCAACTGGTGGCAGACATAACAGCACACAAAACACACAGGTAGACGTGTTTGCTTGAGGCGTTGTTGTGCGCCATTCTCTCTGAGAGGGTTGAGCATTATCGTTACCTCACATGGCACGTCGCATTGTGGCAGTAGTGCTAAACTTTTAATTGAGTTATGGGTCTGTACATGCCAAAACCACGATCGGTTTATGAGGCAGGCCGTTGTAGCGTACTGCTGATTAATTTAGACACCTTGGTGTTCTTTAACGTGCAACTAAAAGTAAGTGCTCTAGCGTTTTTGTATTTCGCTCCCTTCGAAAGGCAGCTGCCATGGTCGATATTGAATCCGCGACCTCGAGCAATGCTATAGCCGTCAAGCTACAACGAGCTTCTCGCGTCGGCTTTCCTCTCTGCCACGCTCCTGCCGTGTACATACGTGTACACGCTCTGAACTACTCCCCGACATGGCGTACAAGACAGCAGCTGCAGCAGTAGCGCAAAGGTCGAAGAGGCAAAGAAAGCTTCGCTTTAAAAATGCCATCATTTTACGGCTTGCCGGAAGTGACGCGTGACCTAGAGAGGCTTTGCAAGTGCATTTGATGTTCGAACACAAATAAAATTAGGCTTTATTTGCAACATTATGCGAGTACAAAGCTCCAACAAATTAAGCAGGATAATGATTAGTGGCTATGAACCCGCGTTACCATCAGTGATCTTGCCTAGTTCGTCCATCTCAGTGGCCACCGCATATGATCAAGTCTGCAATCCCGGGCCAGAGCTGCCCATATCTGCGCACCCTTTCCTCCCCCCTCTTCTTGTCGTTTTCGTCACAGTGGCAAGCAAGAAAAATTTAGAGATTGTTTGGTCGGCAAGCATGCATTTTACCTCCCCGGGCTCCTTGACGCGGGCCCGCAGTCTCATAGCCAGCAGGCCTCAGTCCTTATCAGCACTATCCAGCCTTGTTGCTGTTGTTGCCTCAAAACATGGCTCGTACCCACGAGGGGGACTGGCCACACTGGATGGATTGAAACGTACACAAAGGCGAACATTTAGAACGAATCATTTGGCAATTAACTGGTAAAACGGATTTTTATTAACACAAATTTTGAGAGTACCTTTACATAAACTAAATAAATAAAAATATATTTAAACTGAAGAACTGAATAAAAAATAATAATAAAATAAATGAACTTGTGCAAAGCACTACTCATCGAACCATCGCTTGCGCCTAATTGACAGGCACTAAAAGACAAAATGTTTGGTGTTGTAATTGCTAAACCCAGTTTACTATAGTGAACTCTCACTTGAGTGAACTTCAAGGGACCGAAGGAAATAGTTCACTTAACTGAAAGTTCACTAAGCTGAATATTCACTAGACCAACATAAGACATGGCATACAGAGTCAAAAGTTTGAAGTGCAATTCATGGAGCAAAAGACATGGCATCCATAGTGTTAGAAATGTGTGAAACGGAATTTGTACATATCAACAAGTACAAGGTTCATAACAGTTATAATGCTGCCTTCCTCACTTAGAAAAAAAATCTGTAATCTTCTTCTGCACTTGTACTTTTAAAGCACAGGAAGTAACAAAACTGTCCAAAGAGTCAATGTTTTTGTACACTTCTTCTGGCACAGCTTGCTGTTGAGATACAAAGTCTCTCAAATTTCCAATTACCCTACAACCTCAGCTAGGGTTTAGCGCTTGAAACTGGCTCGGCAGTTGCCTCTTCTTCGTCTTCTTCGACTCTTCTTCGAAAGAAAGAGACGGCGACCATGCCACGACTAGCCGGTCGGAAAAAAACACACACCACGAGGTTTGTGGTTTGACAGATCGCCGATTTGCTCTGGCGGCGTTGTAAAAGCCAGCGATGTTACTTTATTCATGGCCTCCGAGATTACATGCTTGCTCGTTTTGTGCGGGCAATCTCGAAGGCCATGCCTCGTTGCCGTTCGTTTTATACGCCGCCGCTTTGCCCCAGGGGCGCTGTAGCGCCAGCGACGCTACATTGCCGCTGGGGCGGCGGTTTGATGAGGGCGGGCATCGGTTCTGATCGTAAAAATGAGCCTTGGTCCTCTGAGCGAGTTCGTTAAACTGAAATATTGACTGTACCGAAATTCGTCTAAGTGAAATATTTTTGCATAGAATCTATAAGAAAACTGCCGGGGATATTTAAAGAGTTCCTTATTCTTAAATATTCGATAAACCGACGTTCGTACAACTGAGAGTTTACTGTAGTTGGAAATATGAGGAACATTCTGCGGAGGGAGGAGAAGCGGCGGCAAGGAAGAAAGAAATGGTCATAGTTTCTGGTTCATGCAGCCTTCCTTCGCCGCACTGCTCACGCGTTCCTCGCCCTCTTCTGCTTCCACCACCAGCTATCATTTAGTGGACCACAATGGCAGTTCCCACACATCGGGAAAGTGCACGTGTATGGATGTGCGGGTGCGCAAAAGGGCGCTTCAGTTCTTGCACCCGTAACAACACCTCATAGCGCCCATCTTGCCCTTCATAGGGCGTTGAACAAGGGAGAGCCCTCGCAACGCCAATCATAGGATGTAAACAGGGCGTGAATCTGTGAGCAGCGTGCGAAGTTACGATACTAGTGGTCGCTTGCTAACTTATTTCGCATTTAAGTCATTCGAATGTGAAATACGAAATTGTAACTGATGAGCGGAATGCGCAACACTGCGAGATACCCATCATGTACGGGATGTTTGAACAAGCACAGTGGGCGTGTTTGTGCACACAGTTATATGTTTACGCCATTTATGGGAAATATACAAACCTATGGGACAAATCAAAAGCACTCCTAAAAGTGTAACAATTTTTTGTACATGTCATAAACATAGTACACCAGGTACTCAATGGTTGTCAGCGCTCTGCATCGGGTGCTTGCTGATTCAGATTTCCTTGTTTTTCTTATTACAGAGGCAAGAATTCTGCCAGCTGATATTTTTTACGGTCAGCGGCCAGATGACCCCTGTAAAAACGTCGGCGATTGGAGGCTACAGATGTCACTTTTTTTTTTTTATTGTGAGGTAAATGCCTCAGGGCATACAGGGGTATGGGATGGGGGTGAATAAGGATGATTAAATGAATGAAAAAAGATTTGCTGATCTAATGAAGTCCAAGAGGGATCGATAATGCGGTCCCTGCGCCCAAGCAGTGTAATCGCTCGGATTGTGCGGCGAAAGTTCCGCTGCTGCGAGGTGCCGGAATCTTCGTCGGTTGCAGTGCAGGGCAAACCCACAGCAGGTGGTGGACATCGGCTTCAGCATTTCGCGACTTGCAGAGTGGACACTTGGGGCTAGGATATACCGGGCGAATGTGCGGCCACTTTCGAGTCACGGCAGGAGTGAGGGCAACCCCAACCCGCATCCTCCGTAGCACAACCTCCTCATGCGCGGGTAAGACCGCGAGGGAGGTTTACCGCACACGGAGGTATGAGAGCACGTGTGCGGCGCCGGATGTGCTCCTTTCTTGTTAAAAGGAGGGTAGCATCATCTAGGTGAAAGAGCTGAGGTAGTGACGATGGAGAGGTCGCTAGACGGGTCGCAGAATCCGCACGTTTGCTGCTTAAGGTAATGGTGACGTGTCTTAGGTAGGACGATGAAGTGGAGCATGGGGGCGCTTCATCTTGGGGATGCGTGTGAAAATAATTTGGAGACATTGGACTACGAATCGATCACCTATCACCATGACAAATTTGACGAAGAGATAATGGAGCACATATGTCGAGGGTGAGGCAACGTCCACCTATGGATAACGAGCGCAAAATCTTGCCTAAATGCCTCTCACGTGCCACACTAATCGCAGTGTGACCAACATCACGTTAGTTTAACGCTTAAATGTGTGAAAATATTGGAGGCAAGGAGTTACGGAGACGCCATCTGTCGGAAGCGCCTCCCTTGCGTAGTATGAGGGATCACGCGGCGCGCTCCTCATAGGTTTCGCTTACGGCGCTCAATAAAAACACCACGCGGCAGCTCTCCTATTGGTTACTCATGTAGGTACTCTCAAAACGAGGGAAGTTTTTGAGTGTCGATATAATAATCTTTGGAAAACCGAAAGCACCGAATCGTTTACAGACGCTATCGCTTTACCGAATACGCACAGTGAACGTTGCGCCACTACGCGCGGTCGCCGCGATGGAGTCTCGCGAACCGGCTTCTTGCCTGAAAGGTAGGCAAACACTGAGAGTAAAGTATGTGAAATAGGTTCTTATAGTGGGTTGTCTGTATAACCAAATGGAGCATAACATCATGAAGCCTCGATGCAGCGATCGCACGAGTTCGCAGCGACCGACTGCGCGTCCGCATGCATGTCCGCGCACAATGTTTTGCTTTCGCTGTGAGCGCGTTTTTGCACCGTGCCGTGAGCTTTAGGGCACAGCATATGAGCATTTGACAGCACACTAGCAACCATTGTTGCGTGTACGCTATCAGAGCAGCTCAAAAATAATTTCGTTATAGAAACTTCTACGCTTACGGCGACTGTGATGTGCCGTCGCAATGATTCAATCTTTTTTTTGTCTTCTAAATTCTTGGAAATTTGAATATTATTTCTCAAGTTGCGTCGCACTGTATGTTTATCGGTCTTCTCAGCGTGCGATTTCCCTCTGCTTCTTTTTCGTAATTCAGTGCATTAATTCATAACACAAACATGACCATATGCTATGCCTTTTTTTAATGCACTTCTTACAACTCCTTTTCCATTCCAATGAACTTACCATAATCCAGAATAAACAAGTTCATAGTCCTAATAAAGCGTCATTACATTGGCCGGGCAGCCGGGCTCGGGCGAGCGTCTCAGTGCGCGTTTTCTGCTACTCTCCGAACATCGCGCAGTCCCGGTGCCGTAGCAGAAATCTTCCTCGCGTCTGTGCTTGCTGCACACCCGAGTTCTAGCCGATGGCTGTCTGCCGGTTCTAAGTTTCGCCAGCCAAGCTTCACGCAGCTCCTATAGTCCTGCTGCTACGTGTGAGTAAGGGTGACACCGGGCTCCGTTGCGTGCGTCCGGCACTGCGGCACCGATCAGTACCATGCTGCACGCCTCCAAAGGCAGCCACTACCTATCATAGTGATTTCAAATGTTGTCAAGCACACCCAAGGCGGGAAAGCCTCACCACTTAATCAGAACCGCGGCGCAGGTGGGGCTTTAAACTTTCGTTTTCAGCTCGCTTCGGCGCTTCCGAAGCAGCCGACGCGGCCGCCGTGTCCACGTGATCTCTCATGCCACGTGTCACGCCGACGGTGGCGCCGGCTTTTCCAGTGGTGGAGCTCGCCCCCAATAGGAAACAAATTGTAGCAACAAATTCATTTTTATTGCTCTTCACGACCACTAAGCCCTGGTGTCATATGAATAGGACACGACGAGATAACATACTGATGGGGTCCTCGGAATAGAATACATGCTTAGTTTCTTATGCCGCAGCAAAGCACAAGGCAAGAAAAAACTTCTGAACGATAGAAAACATTCACGCGGTCAGAGGGTTAATTATAAAAAAGCTGTACAATTTGGTGTATATATGACAAGGGTCGCTCTGCCTGAACTGGAGCATTATCGTTTAGATCTTTAGCGCTCTTCAAAAACTCGGTTTACTTAGACACAAACTAAAGAAAACGCGCCGTCCGATGCAAAGCTTCTTGCCTACAAAACTTTTGTTTTGCCTAAAGTTGAATACGCGAACGTAGTTTTGGATCCCCACTATCCAAAAGATAAGCACATGCTCGAGTTGGTCCAGAGGCGGGCAGTACGCTTTATATTTAACAAGTATAAAGGAACAGATTCGCCGTCATCCATAATGCTGGTAAATAGGATCCCAACCTTAGAGCAGCGCAGGAAAATAGCGAGACAATTTTTTTTCTTGCTTTATCACAACAAACTCAATGTGAATGCACGCGCATATATTCAGCCATTCTCGTCGCGCACGTCGAGAAATCGGCATGCTTACAATCTATTTCCGTATCAAACGCGCACAAGCGTTTTCAAATACTCATTTTTTCCGCAAACTGTCCCTGATTGAAATTTACTGCCTGAAAAAATTGGTTCATTAGAATCTGCAAGTGCTTTTGAAAGTGCGCTACTTGATTTATAATTAGTAGTTTAATATTTTGTCATTTCTTTGGAATCTCAATATTTTATTGATGCAGTGTTAGTTCATAATTTGCAAAACATTGAATTTGTATACCTGACTTATTTCGGGGGTGAGTTCTTTTTTTATTTTATTTTTTTGCATCTTCCTGCTGTTATGTCTTGCACTCGAATGTGAACTGTATTATTTTGCACCCTCCTATGGGTTGTAATATTTTATCTGGGCAGGTTGAACCAATTTATTTTAATGGTTGTAGTTATGTTTGATTTGTATTATATACTTTGCGTGCTTGTGTGCCGGGCAGCTTCATTCGTGCCACAAAACTATGAAATTGTACAAACAAGTTCTCACCTGCATGGTCCTTCGTGACCACGGAATACTGCAAATAAAATAAAATAACATAAAATAAATGAATGTGAAAAGAAACCCCAAAAGTAACCACCATTATTGCTTATCGCGAAGTTTCGTTATAAGCACTGAGCAAGGAAAAAAAAAACTAAACTAAACAAGAGGTGAGGCCCCGGTTCTAGGCCCAGCTCTTACGAAGACTGAACGTATTTTCATGAGGACAGTTGTACACGAGTCTAACTGATCGGTGCTTGTATTGCCAATTAAGAGAACACGCTCAAAGAGTAAAGCAAAATCCATCTGACGACTGATACCTCAATTGTACCCGCAGCAGTAGCTCAGTGGCTATGCGCTCTGCTCCCGAGCATGAAGTCGCGGTATCGGTTCCTAATTGCAGCGGTCACGAAACGCTCCTGCGCTGTTTAAAGAGCTCTAAGGGGTAGAAATTATTCTCGAAGCTCCCCTTACAGCGTCCTATAGCCCGTGAGTTATATTGTGCTCCCTGTTATGGCCTCCAATATTAAAGAGCGCACGTCCGAGCTCTCGGAGACCATAACCCTAATTTGCAATCCAAGCTTCGCCGTTTCCGAATGCGAGTTGCAAACTATGTGCAAAAGAAGTCGATGTGAGCATGGAAGCTCGTCGGTACGATCCACTACCCGGCAATTATGGCGTCGTTAGCGCCGTCCGAGAGCACGAAAACTTCCGAGGAATCGGCTAAACCAGTATGCAAGTTTATAAGAAGGCAATGTTTCAAAAGAGGCAACCAGAGAAAAAGGAGAGGAAGCAGCGAAGAAGGTAAACGTAATAACCTATGTTTTATAATGAATAGTAAGTAGTATCAAAGTAACGGAACCGAGGACCAGCCGTGTTGGTAAACAAAGGAGATGCGATGCGTTTTTATTGTGTAAAATGGCACAATAAGATATCTTTTAATAGAACAATAACTCTTGTTATCTTATATAGGTTTTTATTAATCTTAAAGTCGCGTCTTAATGTGTATTGATGTTACAGTGATGTATGTGTTCGGTGTCTAAATCGCGTTATCTCTAAATGCAAATAACATGCAGCTAAACGAAAACCGAGGTCGGCGCTGCACAAAGTGCGTCCCGATTGCGTATGCAGAAGTGCAGGTGGCTGTGACAGCACAGAGTTCTGAATATGCTATTGGCTAGCAATTGTTCATTAAAGCTTGCAATTCAGGGCCAGGAGGGTCACATTTCATTTAATGCAAGTTTCAGTCCTTACTGATTTGTTGCAGATTACAAGTTGTGATTTTCCGTCTCTAGTACGAGGCAGCGTGCCGCTGCCTTTGTACTCGAAACGTATTACTGGTAAAATATGTTGGAACCTCAAGCAAAATGGGAAGAGCATGCCACTATTTCTCATTTGTGACGCTTGGGCATCAGGATACGCACGTAAATTCTACGCTGAAAGCCGAAGTGGCACTTTATTAATTGTCTACACACTCCAGCAGAGGATGACTTTACATACTCAGTGTTGTGCTGATTTCATTAAATGGCAATTTCATCACATGGCATCAGATGTTTTGATGTGAAAGGGTTACGGTAAGGGTAGTACCATAGCTTAACATATTGCGAATTGGCTATTTCGTTTTTTTAGCCAGCAGTGAAGATGAAACGCAAGTTGTCAAGAAGGAAAAGAAGTTGGACCACCTAAACCCAATGAAACAAGGGGTGAGCATCCACTTTCATCGCTGTGAAAACCTGGAGAACACTGGTGACAGTGGCTTTCTAATAGAGCTCACAAACTACTAGTAAGGTTAACATGTCCTTATGGAAGCACCAAGAACCTAATGAATGAACATTATAAAGCATTATACTTTCATTATATGCAATCAACCTGCAAAAGTAAATGTTTGATAAGTGTTTTCAATACTAACTTGACATCCTGCTCATAGGACGTTTAAAATTCAGATTTTTTTTTTGTAGAATACAGTGCTTCTTTGGTATGCGTTACACCACTACGGAATTCAGTTTGTTTGAATTAGTGAAAAGGGCCCTGCAATATCGATTTTGACAAGTTGTGCATGCGTAGTCTGGTACTGAGGCGCATCTCCCCACAAATCCTCTCCAGCAAAAAGTTCAATGCACCTTTTTATATTATGAGCAGTGTTATCGCCAATTAAGTGTTGCCGCTGCCAAACATGCATGACACTCGCCTCCTTTTTGCCATTTAGTCTGCCACGCTTCACCCATCCTCACACTGAGCTTTTTGTACAGGCGTGACCTCAGTATCGTGTGGCACAACCCTCTGCAGAGCCATATATACCCTCTGTTGCACCACCAACCTCAGAGGTCATAACATCAGCTTAGTGGTGGGTAAACAACACCACACTGGACTCACAAACATGGCTTTCCTTATCTCCTTCAGTCACAAATTATGATTAAGTGTTGATAGGCATGTGAAATTTACATAATTTTATGCCAAGGTGCTGGAGACTGAAAGCAGTTGGGAGTGGTAGAATGACTGTTTGGGCATTTTTATTGAGTCATCTTAATTGCGGAATAATTAAGTATTTATTTATTCTATGTTCAGTCATGCTATGTTTCTTTATAAGAAGAATCGAAGCACCCGCAAGCATTACATGCACAAGTTAATTATTGGTTGCAAGCATTGCTAGAAAAGAAACACTATTCTTTTTGCAATTGCTACTGAAATGCCTCACGCCAAACATTTCGTCGTGCAAAGCAGTGCCTTCGCCAAATCGGTCGTCTGACAATGGATGGATAAGTGACAACTAGTGGCTGATGCATGCGTGCAGACTCCCTTTGAGGTGCATTTCATGCAGCGTCCTTGACTTGTCCCTGAGTGTGGAGAACCAGCATTGACCAGGAGGCACTATGACAGTTTGAGTGCGTAACTTAAATATTGTGCCTCCATCTGATAGAGCGGCCACGAAAATGGTAGGACATTTGGAAGGATAACGGATACACATGTGTATCGACCTTTGCTTTAGCCCCAATGCATCCAGCCAAGCTTTGTCAATGACCATGCACAATGCGAGGAACCCATGCGCTCCCACGTTCTGATATGCCAGTGCCCGGTTAGGTTAGGAACTGGACAGGTACGCCTCAAAATAAGCAGTGAAGTTGTAAGGGCTAAATTGTTGCATGTGCTCCTGGAAATTGCTTCCTTTGCTCGGTAGGCCTGTGTTCCAACTCTGCTCTTGGCACTTGAAGTTTGAGCTCTGGTTGCTGATTACATTGTTATTACTTACAGTGCACGCTGTAAACACGGATGAGGAAGAGTATGAAACACGAGCGCATTTCCTTATGCGCTTGTGTTGCATCTCTCTTCTTGGATTGTAATGTGCATTTTGTTTAAATATATTGTTTTCTCTCAATTTGGTTACATTCCAGCCACATCTTAGAATTGCGCTACATTTGCATTTTATGTAGTGAGCATGCTGTGTATATGCATACGCAGATATGTACGTGTGCTTATGTGCTGTCACATTCGCTATGACTTTAGTGCGGGAGCCATGGTTCGAGTAGGTATTTGGAAAAAGCTGGTAGTACCAACACAAACTATGGTTCGGTCGTGACATTCCAAAGAGGGACACAAAACTTTCAAGCACCTTTTCTTTCTGGCTTCTCATCAAGCTTGCTCGCTGGCTGCAATTATAGCTAAATGTTTTCGAGGGATACACAGGTTATTCATATTAGGATAAGGCCGTATTTAACCTTGGGTTGTAGTCTGGCCCCCAGGGAAATGAAAACATGTCTCATTCCCCTACTATTGTATGCCAAAACACTACAGCAGAGACACACTGAGGAATATGACTGCAAGCAGGCATTGCAATTTGCTTCACTTTGTTCTGAGAGACGTGAACTCTCTGTGGAGTGCAGTTTGGATATGGCTTGCAGGTTTGCAACTCATAGATACTCTGTAGTCTTGCACTGAAATGCTTGTGGAGATCTTGTGGATCCTGTAATTCACTTGTGCTCTCTGAACACAAGTGGATGGGACTATTCTGCATGAACACTGTGCTGGCATGGAATAGCTTGTGAAGTTCTGGGTTGCAATAAGGCAAAACTATTTCACTTTGTTTTTATTCTGAATCCACCATTAGCCCTCTGTGATTGGCAAAAATTCTTCAAACTGCACCCACAAGGGTGTGGCCTGAACATTTTTGACCAATCAGTGAGAGCTAATGGTGAATCTGGGGGTGGAGGGGATATAATTTAAAAAAGAAGTCTGACAGTTTTACATTATTGCGACCCTGGATGGATTGAACAATCCTCTAACATCTCTCATGTTTGGTATATTTGGAAGTTACCTGAAGTGTAACAGAGTCATTTTATGTATGTAAAAGTACTCTGCTAGAGTTATTCAGTGCAATAAGCTTTTGTTTCTGTTTTCACTGATATAGGCTCCTTTGTGTGTTTACAATATAGACATTTACAAAGAAGACTACGACCTATACAGCTGACAGCGACAGTGGCGATGAAACCATCAAGGTTGGCGTGTCCTACAAGTCACGGCGAACCGCCGTGAGTACCGGCAAATGAGCCACTTGTGATTTCCATTCCAGAGCTGTGTTTATGATTAATCATTTTGAGCAAACCTCTCACTACTATAGGTGTGTAGAATATTTTGTAGTATACTTTTGTGTAAAGTATCTATAGGGAAGTGCGGTAGTCAAGCCCACTGCTTCTGATGCTGAATTATTTTTCATGGAATGTTTTGAGCAGTATATTAACTAGTGTGTTTGTGTTGAATAATATTAATATATAGGTATATGTATTGTAATATATATATGTTTAACTTATGTGAAAATCCGCGCATGGGGTAAATAAGTCAACTTGAACTTGAGGTATTACCTTCTCGTAATACGTACACAGCAAAACATCGCCTTATATCTGTTACGTTTGTTGACGTCTGTGCGCTTCTCACTGCACTTGCACTTATGGCATGTAAATAACAAGAGGTTTCCTACCCACAGCCTTCTGTTGACACAACTGCTTCTGCAGGCTTAATCACACAGTGTGCATCGAAATAAATATATCTGAAACTTCTGCTCCTGCACTCACTCTATGAGCTTCTCTCTTTTTCTTTTTGCATTTCAAGGAGATGGAAGGACCCAAGGACATGGGTGCCACAGCTGTCCTTGAAATTGACACAGAGAAGAGCAAGGATGCTCAAAGCATATTTGAAAAAGCGCAGCAAATTAACAAGGTGAGCCATTCAGAAACTTGGAGGAAAATCGTCAAGGGCATTTTGCTGAAGCAGTCACTGCTGTCAGCAACTGCAATGTTTATTGATGTGTTAAATGATATGCACATAAATGATATGTAGTGATGGTAATCTTCCCAGGAACTGAAAGGGAAGGCGGATGACAAGGTTTACCGAGGAATGAACAATTATGCGCAGTACATAACAAAAAAGGACACGGCACAAGGGAATGCATCCAGTGGTATGGTTAGGTGAGTAAAAATGATTTGTCTATTTATTTCTTATGCTCCAGTTTAACGCACTTTCTTCATCTGAAGCCTGTTGTCACACACATTGCCAACTAAACCACCTAAGGAAAATTTGACGAAAATAATTTTGACGTGCAACCAGCACGCTTTCTTGTAAAGGGAAAGCAGCAGAAGTGAAAGTTTAGTAAATGTGGTTTAATTGCTTGCAATGCCATTGGCGCAAAAGAAGGTGCAAAATGTAATTTCTGTTATGAAACTGAATTGATTATTTAATTTCTAAACTGGTGTAATGAGCTGATATACTATCATATACAGCCACATAGAACTACTGTCAGACTAGATAGAATTATTTGGCAAGAGAAAGAATATTTGTTGTGTATGGCAGCACTAGTAGTAATCTTCCAGATTTTAAAGCAACATATTAGCTTGTGCACTCATCGTTTAAGCATGGAGAGCATCCAGAAAGACTGAGGGCGATCAGTGGCGCATACCGTAAAAACCGGACTATAGGTTGGACCGGAACATAGGTCGATCCCCCAACTAACGAATTCTAAAAATGAAAAAAATCTTCAATGGCAAAAGTACCGAAAGGCACCCATACCTTGAAACAAATGCGACTCAGCCGGTTGCACAATGGTGACAGTATTTATGTAAATGCTGCTTGCATGTGCACCTGGCCAAGTTTTTAACAGTATCGCGCGACCATCGACCCGCATGCTTGTCAGCACCTTATTAAGGGCGCTGAGCGGCGAAACAAACGAGATACGCGCATTTGTACACATGCGCTTACTTTCGCTATTCCGCCGCTCCGTGCCGTGATGATAAGGTGCCGACAAATACGAGGGTCGATGGTCGCGTGATACTGTTAAAAATTGGCCGGGTGTACAGTACACAGAAGGGCACGAAGTGCGCACGCGCTACGAATCAGAGCAATGCCTTTGATCAGAGTCGTCCGAACTAGAGTTGGATGATGAGTGCTTCTCGCTGCCCAGTCCAGAGGTGCGCGCGATCTCTACCGCTTTCACACGGATGCATTCGGCAGACACAGGCAGCGATCTTACATGCAGCTCCCAGACAAACTCCGCAACCTTGTCTTCCAGTTCTGTGGTCCGCTGCGGACCGCCCACGATATGACGTTTTCTTTTGGTTACTGCAAGTTGTAATACGCTGCTTCTGCCTCCGCCAGTACCGAATGCTCTTTTCGGATACTCCAAATTCGCGCTGTTCCGCCAGGTTGCCGTGGGCTTCCGCATACTCAATCGCCTTTTTCTTGAAGGCGACGGTGTACCGCCGTCGGCTTCCGCTCATTTTGAAACAAAATGTAAAAAGCAGCCTTTAACCAATATAACTTTGTGACATTGGAAATGCAAAATAGCGGTGCCACAATGTCGCCACGCCGCGCTGATGGCGATGGCAGCTGTTTACTTCATCCGCCCATTGTTGCAAGACTTCCGTAGCTTTTCCGCCAATGTCCGATATATAAGACGAGGGTTGACTTTTCGCAATGGTATCTTGAAAAAAAGTTCGACCTATATTCCGGTTTTTAAGGTAGTTCAGGTTTCTGTCTTTCTTACTTTATTTTCTTTTCAATTCTTATCTTTTGTAATCTCCTAAGGAGCCTGGGGAGATTTCTTTCCTGGATTTTCATTTTATTTCTGTATTCTTTGAAGTCAGTGTTGGTATGTTTTGGCCTCTGGCATTGGTGGCGTCCACCTTTTTTGCTTGTTCCAGATCCACAATATTTCCAGTGCTTTTAACTTCAAAATAAAGTCCATACCTTGGTGTGGGCTTTATAAATTAATTTATATGTCAACGTGCAAAGGTCAAGTGGAAACATGGGTGCTACACATTGTTACATATTTGCTGTGCTAGACTATATGAGGTGAACACGTCAACAGTGTAGTGTATCTGGCAAGTATCTGTCGGAGATGGTAATTAGCAGTGTCTAGCAATTAATGCCACACCCAATAATCTGATAGTCAAAAATAGGTTCTGCACATCGTTGAATTATATGTGGGTAATGCTTTGTTGAAAATTTTTACTTTGAACTTTTTCAGTTATTACATAATAGGCTTCTTTTGTAGTAAGCACTTGTTGCACCACAATGTTCTTTGTAAGCAGACACGACTGTATATGCCCTTTCTTAACTGGCAGCCATGGACACGACCTCACACTGAGTTCAAACAACTTCCTTTTAAGGATTGCTTCCTGATAATATTTATATTCTTACTAACAGAACAAAAAAAAAAGAAAGGAAGTTGAAAGAATGACAGCTTTGCTGCTAATGGAAGCTGAACACACAGCTGTCACATGATGTGTGTGCAGCTCTACCGATTGAACTACAGGAATGGCTGCCTTTCCTCATGCTTTCATGGGTATTTGTGTACACTCGCCCACAAAGTATCGTGGGGCACACGAGAAGGCGCGGTAAGAATAGCGGCAGTGGTGAAACATGCATGTCTGCAGTCATGGGAGGACATCCATATGCAATCATGCATGTGGATGCCACTTTTAGCTTGCAATATTTTGTACATGTATGCATGACTCGTCCTGGGGACATTGGCTAAACACTCCTACTGCTAGAATGTGTGTATAATACAGTGAACTGCTAAAATAAAACACACAGTTAGTATTGTACTGTTCTTTATCACTGAGACAAAGCCTAAAGGCCCAAAGACAATTTTCTTTATCACTTGTACGTTCAATTGATTATATCAGTTACATCTTCCTTATGTAGGCAGAAAACATTTTCCAGTTATGTAGGCTTTATGAGTGGTTAGGTATTCTCTTCAGCTGTAGTTTGTACTGCACGTATACGGAACTACCCAAGAAAGTGGAGAGAGGAGCAGCTGCCACAGCAGTATGTTTAGCGAAGGATTTGTTGGGTTCACGTGGTTGTTGCTATTTGTGCGAAAAAGACGATTTGTTTGCTTTGAAAATGAAGTAACGCTTTTAAAGTTAAGTTTACATCAAGGACCAGCATAAACAAGATGATGCTGCAAATTCAGACAGCAATGTAGGGGATAAGATATAATTGAGATATGCGAAATAAACAAAAGGCATACGACTTGAAAAATACCTTTCTTTGATGTAGTCTCTTGTAGTCTCTCTGTTTATTTGTTTACATATCTATTTATTTCTTTATTTACAAATATGCTGTCTCATTACGAGACATCGCGGGGTGGGGACTATAATTACTTACATTTGCAATAAATCATAAACATGCGACAGCGTATACTCTGTTTCAGTAGTTCCATGCAGCACTGTGGAGGCTAAAGGCTTCTTCAACCAATCAGAGCGGTGGACACATCTTAAAGGTGTCCTTCTGTGCCCTGTCGACTGCTAGTGGTGAGCGCTGCAGTGCAGGCAGCGGCAGCGTCTACTAGGACTTCAACCGAGCAGCAAGATCAGCTGTTGTAATAGTAGTGGTGGAAAATTCATTTGATATGATATTTGGTCTGATGCCAAAAAACGTGCGTCTCCAAGATATTTTGAGATGCAGAGTAGGGGGAGGGTTGCAGAGACAGCAGCATCGGAGCGTTCAGAAAGCACCAAGTCAGCGTGTCGCGCAGGATGGTGGCGCCATCTCTTGATCTCTCTAGTAACATCCACTTGCACACAGTTTAGCCAATGTCGGAGCAATTGAGTGTTTGTACTTTCTAAAGAAAAATAATGTCTGTATGGCACCGTTCCAATAATGTTTTTGTTCTTTGCACGCTTTCATTCTAACAAGTGGAGAATTCTGTTTTCAGCATCATGGAGCCTCAATAAATATTTTATTAAAGGACGAAGCAAAATCACGCAATAAACCACCCTGTGACCTGCAGAGAAGCTTCCAAGTAAACACTTGCCAACAAGATCACTTGTCAAGGCCATTTATACGTCCAATGGGTTCAAAACTGTAACACTACACCTAGCTGTGCAAGAATCTGCGCTCATGGGTCGTGTAGCTTTGGCTCTGCTGCGCGGAACTACTGAAACTGAGTACACATATAGCGATATGCGTATACAAAGCATGGAACTGTTTGAGTATACTAGGAACAGAAGAGCATGCTATATATGCGGTAAGTCATAACAAAAGATGTAACAAGTTATGTATTGAGAGGTACATATAAAGCATTAAATTCTACATGTGCAGAAGCAGGTTTTGGAACTAATGGGACAACAGGGGCAACAGAAAATAAAAGCACCATAAATATTTTATTTTTGCGAGCAGCTGCCGCAGATGCAGCATAATATGGGTGCTTGCTAATTGTAACTGGCAAAAGAGAAAGCTGAAAAACACCCAACCATTTCAGCAGTTCTTGCAAACAAAACCTGATCGGTCCCTGACTGCCATGTACAGATGATGTTGCTTCACTTTTGCCATGCAGGTTTTGGAATGTGTATATTAAATCCAAAACTGAGAAGCCTTATATGTGATCTGCCTGTATTGTGCATCCCGTTTCTGTCTAGCAATAGCTGCCTGAGTAACTTTTTGTTCTGCTCATATTTTGGATGTCAAAAGTTTGAGCCTCTTCCATTTTCCTCATTTTCCTCCCTCAAATTTGAGTCTTTATGCCACAAGGTAGCATCTGATGGTTTTTTATTGGCCAGTTGCCTGCTCCTAAGATCACATACATTGTGATGCCTGCAGCTGAAAGAGATGTTACACATCCGACACCATGGCCAGCAGGGATCTCTGGCCAAGGGTTAGACCAAGGGTTAGAAGGGCCCAGGGTTAGATCTTGTGCACATAAAAAAATACCAAAGAAAGTGGATGAGAGGACGGCACCACAGTAGCCTAATTGGTAAAGCACTGCAGACGTGATGCAGAAAGAGTGGGCTTGGCTCTCACCTGCGCCAAGTTATCTTTTCACCTACTTTCATTTCTCTTTATCTCTACACTACAATTAGATACAGCATTTAATCTCCTCCCCCCCCATGCTTTCTGAAGCTTCATTGTCTGTTTTATGTGTGGGGTTGTGTCTAAGAAGCATAGAACCCCTCAAATACCTTTTTTCTTCTCATTTTTAGAAAAGGTCCCATAAGAGCTCCTGAGCACATTCGTTCTACTGTCCGATGGGACTACCAGCCCGACATCTGCAAGGACTATAAAGAAACTGGGTTCTGTGGATTTGGAGGTAACTTTAGAGATTATTACTACTAACACCAGCTGCCAGTGAACATTTATTTTTGAAGCATGCGACTCTATCATTAGGATTCAAACTGTCAAACTTGTGTAGCCCTGCCAGTTGTGCTGTGCCGTGTGATTTGACAAACTGGATCTTTTTTGTTGAGCAACAGCATTGATACATTCAGGTAACAATGCTTCTGGGAAAGCTTTTGTCATTAAATCATATTCTGGAAGTTTAATCACTTACATGTATTCTATAGTGCTCTCTGCTTTCTGCCTAACCGCTTTATCCTGAGCTACTTAAGGTTACATTAACCTTGTGTACTCAGGGTGTCTACCAACCAGGAAAACCGGGAATTCTCAGGGATTTCGAGTAGTCTGGAAAAACTCGGGGAATTTGTGCCTCTATCAGGGAAAATTAGCTGTAATTTTGTTGAAAGGGTCAAAAGTCGTGGTAATGCTGGCTTGAGTCACAGACAGGAATCGTAATGAATCGTATTTTACACCCCGTCGTCGGCTGGAGGAGTTGCCAGTGTACATTCAGCAACCGAGTTTTCGGATTTCCGATAATTTGGATGGCTTCGCGGCACCACCACATACCCCATAGACTTAATGTATCGGAACGCCTGAAATTTCGGACGCAAGAACTCTTCGCTGTACCATTTTCCGGACATTTTGCCCTGACCACAGGTCCGAAATGGCATTACTCAAAGCCGCCACCGCTGCCATTTTGATTACCTCGCCGCCTCGAATCGGCGCTCTCGCACGCAGATCCTCTGGCAGCCGTAGCCACCACTACTGCAACGCTAGGCCTAGCTGCTTCGACGTTTGCTGTGAAGCTTCTTGCCGTTGGGTGCCGCATTTTTTTTTTAAAGAATTCGCTGCTGTCAGCAATGGCGCGAACTCCGCCTTTGTGGTCCTTGCGATTGGTTTAGAAGCTTGGAAAGCACGGTGCGTTGCATAATGCCGGTTCCCGATAGTCAGCTTCGCCTCTGTACAGAAATGTTACTTGGTGAAGCATACGCAAAAGTATTGCAGTGAAGCATAACAAGCGTGGGAAAAGGGGCTATTTCCACGGGACACAGTATGTATTCCTTAATTATACACGCGTGCACCCGGTATTTCCTGTCACAGTACGAGCACTAATATGCCTAATATGTGTACCGACAGGCCTGTAGAGCGTTTTCGAATGTACCTGTGGCGGATTGAGCCCTTAAGGGCAGTAAATGACATGCATTTATTTTTTCCAACTGGCCGACTTTTTGGGCCCCTAGGGAGTTAGAAAAATCGGACGTGAACTGTGCAACTTACCAAGAAGATGCTTCAAATGGTCCGTGGGGAAAACGAGTAGCGGAAGGAGGACAAGAACAGAAAGTACCTATGCACTGGGACATGAACGGGAAAGGAGGCGTGCTGCTGCCATGTTAAGCTCAAAAAACAAAGTGTTGGCTGATGCCGAGATGCAGGTGTCCCTCATCCAAACCAAAATAAACTCTTTAAAGCAGTGAAACACAAAACTAAGGCGTCGTGTGCGGGCTGAGAGTATGTCCGGACAGTTGAGGTCGACTTACGAGCTGTTGAGAGAGAATCTCAATTGTGACAAAATTCGGGCTTCGTACCACTGAGCTTGCTATCAGTTGATAGAAATAGGTCATATTCGAAAATATTTACTTCTGTATGGATCTCCTTTTTATTGGATTTGAGAATGACTCGATTTGCAATTTTTTTAGAAGACATTTTATTTGCTGTGAATTTTACTAACCCCTCCATTCTATTCTTTTTTCGAATAACATAAACACTACTCCTTAGTATTCAAGTTGGATTAAAGCGTTTTTTTACATCTTTTTTCATATGCTTACTAGAGAGTGACAGCATCGGGCGATATGCTTTCAGTCCATCTTGACATAAAACATAGTTCTTCATCACTCAGGAAATTTTGCAATGGCACTCAGGGAAAACCTGGAAAACTCAGGGAATTCGGAAATTTAAACTTGGTAGACACCCTGGTACTACACTAGCTCGCTATTAAAAAAAAATTCACTTTCCTTTTATAAAACAAGGATCTAGTAATGGCATTTGCTATCACAGCTTGTTGACTTTTATCAAAAGCTTTTGGCCGCAGTTGCTCGGAATGTTTGATGATACATGTTTGTGCATGTACGAACAAGCAGATCTAATCAATTTTCCAGCCCTTGGCGATGAATGTTTTTTTTTATCAGTAGTTCCCCATATTAAATGCCAATTGCAACGAAATTCTGGACCACATAAAAAAAAACGTTTCAGATGCGAGGAATGCGAGGAAAGGTACTTCACAAAATGCTTGAAAAAAATCAGTTTTTCACACCAAAACTGAAAAAAAAAAAAGAATGCTGCCATTACCATTTGCCGGTAGAGAACCATCGTCCAGATCATCTGCTTCCCTTGCTTGTATATCGTTCCCATGTATCAGTGAACAGGTCACGCATGTCTGCTAGCCACAGAGTTGGTATACTCTGCTAGCGGCTTCGTGTACTGTGCCCACACCGTTGCGCGCCCTTGAGCGATGTTCTTTTAACCCTTTCGCTGTCGGACCTTTCTGGCCGCGACGCACCCCCAGTGTCAGCTTGGTTTCAGGGAATGAACATAGCAATTTATTTTTGATTATGATTGGTATACAAATAAGATAGTCAATGCAATATGCACATTTCAGTGTGCTGCAGCTGTTTCTAGTAAACATCATCATCATCAGCAGCAGCAGCAGCCTGACTATAACATCCGTTCAACATCCGAATCTGACGATGCGGAATTCACCTCTTCCTCGCATGAGACGCTGTCCGAGTACGAATCTGAGCTCGGCTCGTATTTTGAATCGGAAGAGCCACTGCGCCAATGAGCAGACGAAGGTCCCGAGCGCTCAGCCATCCGAAAGCAACCGCGCGCAGGGAGGATGCGCTTTCAGTCGCCCACACAACGGAGAGACATGGGGCGTTGTGTGATCAAGAAGACAGAGGGAGATGGAAAAAGGCTAAAACAAAGTTCGAGGGGCTTTACGTTTACTGCTGCAAGCCGGAAGCGAGGGTGCGGTGAGAGAGCGAAAGCAGCAATCGAGTCACTCTTTTTGTAGAGGCAATGGTGCGTGCCTCTGAATTTGACGTGCCGTAGCAGACACACCAACAGAAGAAAAATAAAAACCTTCAAACCAGCGGCGATGGCAGAACAACCCTTCAACCCATAACCACACGCGCGCGTCGCTTGATCCAGCAAACGCGGAGCCACCGTGCTACTCAGCAAAGAGAGAGGGGCGAGTGGCAGTCGCACCCTACTCTTCAATACATGTACCAACACAGTGCAGGGTGAAAATACGAACTTGTAGAAAAATTCAACAAATGGCGGGGCCAGTGCAGGAGCGCCAGCTTTGCGCTCAGGCGCGAAATTTTGAACGCACGATAGAGAACATACCGGTATGTCAGTGACACTGTGGGGGGGAAGCGCGATGACGTACCGGTACGTCCGTGACAGTGAAAGGGTTAATGCAGAGTATTCTCCAAGTCAAGCCGGTTTTCTGTGTCTGGTTGTTTACATTCAACAAGCAGAGCCTTAATGTGTTCTCTCTCCGCTCGGAGAATAAGAGTGCATTAGGGTCACCAAGCTAAACGCGCTGATATAGTTCGGCGCAACGTGGGGATGATTGACGTGTGGCACAGTTATGTTACATCGGTGAAAATTGGACGCTCTACAGTCTAGCGTGGTTGACGCGGGAATAGAATGTGTCCTGTATCACGCCAGAGCCGCTTGAGCAGAGTGCATAGCGTGCTAGCTTGGCTGATCAGCAGCATTCACTGAAGCGAGCATGCTGAGTCTGCGCCTTCGGCAAACAACAAAGTGCTCGCTCCCCGCGCACGTGTGCGCTTTCGCAATGGTAACAACTGATCACCGCGCTGCTGCAGGTCACGTTTAACATGCAGGATAATATTTTAGCGATCTTAGCATCTCTAGCATTACATATCCGACTTCACTGGCCACTGCCTGGCACGCAGCGTTGTGTACTGGACAGCTAGCGCTCGTGTTCGAGTACTGTATTTACTCGATTCTAACACGCCCTCGATTGTAATGCGCGCCTGTTTTCTGTGACCAAAAAAGGAAGAAACAAAAACGCCCTCAATTGTAACACGCACCCATTTGCCGTGACTTAAATAAAGAAAAGTCCTTTACAGTACTGCGCACCTCATTCTTTCATACAGGAATAAAACTTTCTCTCATTTGAAAAAAAACAATGATTTACTCCCGATACACCAAAGTTGCGATGAATTAAAAAAGTGGCCGTTTCGCCGGAAAGGCAAAGCATCGATTACGATAGCAAATTAGTAGACAGCTATACGAAAAGTAAGGATAGTAGTTTTATCGGCTGTACAAACTTTTAAACATTTGCTTACTTAACATCATTTGCATGATGTTATGCGTGCCCAAGCAAACATGAACACGTCTCACGCAGTGACCACAGAAACTCTATCAAAACGCTGGAGTGGGGAAGTTCAAGAGCAGGAGCGAGTGAATTGACCTTGGTGCGGCCTCTCGCTTCAATGCGCACTAAGCAACGAGAACACAGCGCAGTTCTCCTAGATGCGTAGACTGTGCCTCTACCGCAGATCGCATTCAAGATAGGGTCCACGTGGCCGCGCCGTACGTAGCAGCCGCTGGAGTAGAAAGCTCCTGTTTGCGCCAGTCCCGCATGCAAGTTTCGGGAACTCCAAATGCCCGTGATGCGGCCCATTTTCGGCCATCTCTGCACACATGATCACTTTCGTTTTAATTGCGGCATCGTGATGAACTTTTAAGACAATTACCAGCCCTGCTGCTTTGCCTAGATTACATTGATAGTATATGCTAAGCATTTACAGTTGAACCCGACTATATCGAACCCGTTTACATAGAATTATTCTATATATCGAACAATTCTGACCATGGTGTAGTTACAATGAGTATATATAGCAAAAATTACACTTACATGGAACAAAAATAGCAGCGACTCCCGAGATATCGAACTTCAAGCAGCGGAAAAGTCTCCCAGAAGTTGGCTTTCCCTCGCGGTGGTGGGGAAACTCGGCGGCGTGGCTCCGTCCAACCGCTCTCCCTACCATGACCGCGCTGCGTTGGGCGAGCTGTCGACACCCCCCTGCAAGAAATAATCCTGGCCCGCCCGCAGCGCTTGCTCAGACAGCCAATCAGAGGCACTTGTACCCTCGTCATGCAAGACGGCGCAAGTGCGAGTTGTCTCGCTGCTTTTCTGGTTCATTGTATTTGCGCCTTGTGGGCCTTCTCCCGCAGTGTTGCCGTGATGAAGCGGCAGAATTCACCTTTTGTCATGAAGCTGGAAATCATAAATTGGGTTGAACGCGGTGAGAAGACGGATGGCCCCCAAGATTCCAAGGAGTACTCTCAGCACAATCTTGAAGAAAAAGGTGGAGATTAGGGCTAAAGCGGCCAAACTCGCGCCCCAGTGCTTCGGGGTGCCAGATGCGTGCACACGGCAGTGTACAACTGGTTCATCGGAAATTGCTTCAGACGTGCCGGCTTCCGCGTGCTTGGTGATGACTGTAAATTATGATGAATGCAACGAAGCCATTGCCGGTGTTGCCAAAGTTTGGAACAAGCTGCCAGAATTTCCGGAAGCTTTTGACGAATCAACGGTCGACAAGTTTGTGAGTGCAAGTTATGATGCCGCAACGTTGGGAGAGCCGAAAACGAAGACTTCATTGCCGACATTGTACCGAGAACAAGTGAAAGTGGGCACAATGAGGAAAGCAACGATGGTCCTTTGCCCACATCTTCCGAGGTGATTGGTGCACTCGCGCTAGTCCAGTGCTTCTGCACGAATGCGGAAGGTTGCGGCCTCAGCTAGGTACTCCGACTCCTTAGACAGTGTGGAGAAGCGCTTGCATCGCAGGCAGCGAAATAGCCCAAGCAGAAGAAAATACAGGACTATTTCATGGGAAACTAAGCTAGTTTCATCAAAAAAATTATTTTATAAATGATATGTGCTTTTATGACATCCAATTCTTTAGCAGGTTTATATCAAATTATGCTCTATAATGAACTGATAAGCGTGTTTTTGCGAGTTCAATATAGCCGGGTTCAACTGTATAGGCAATTTACCCCAAGTGAAATTTCGTTGCAGTTGGCCTTTAACTAGGCACTTTAACATGATTTATCTGTTCATATTGATCACACATATAAAATCGGGGAATACTAGGCCAACATGAACCTGTATGCAAATTCATATTCTTCTTTATTAACTGTCAGTCAATTGAATTGGCTGTCAACTAAGTGAGTGTGCAGTGTAAATGAACACACATTATATGAAAAGTGCAAACACGGACGCAAGTAAAACAAGAAGGACAACACAAGTGCCAATTATCACCCAAAAGGTCTCGCAGTAGCCACTGTGCAGCCCTACTGACTTGCTCCTGCCAACTTGCTCAACTTTCAGTCATTCTAAGAATGAAGACACTTCTTTTTTTCCAATCCTGTAATTTTCCTGCTGTAACATCTTCAAGCGAACTTTGGAAATCAAAGTAGAGGATAAATAAGCTGTCAGAGTGAAGCAGCAGTGCTATCAAGTAACCGTGACAACAATCCTTGCAGTGTTTCTTTATGACATGCCTGCACTCTCAAAACAACACTTTGCAACATTGCCTCAGATGGAAATGACTGTTGCACCGTTGACTTACGTTAATTGAACCCTGATGGGGCCAACCACATTGGTCGAATTGTACAAGACCAAAAAAACATGAAAACACACTTCTGATTCATTTGACAGTATTTGCCCTGATTCCAACATATCCCTGAATCGAACGTGCACCCACATTTTATGGGATTCAGAGTAGATAACTAACACATAAATGACATTGGAACTTCTAAACTAATAGAAATCAAATGCACGCTCGAAATTTTAGCAATAAATGTGGCATGCCTCTGATTCTGGCAATAAGAAAAAAATGACACCAGTGAAGTTTTGTTTCACAGAATAAAAATTTATTTATACCATAGTTACCCAAATCTAACACACGCCCGATTTTTGCGGGTCTAAACTTATAAAATAAACAGGAAATTTAGCATGTCCCTCAGGTTTTCGATCAGAAATAAACGAGACATGCAGAATTTACCTCCACAGAAGATGTTCTTTTTTTTAATTAGCTTTCATAATGAAAGTGACACATCGTAGTCACCATTTACACTTCATTCGCCACGGATACCAAGCACACACGGGCAGTATTCTTGAGCGATCACTTATAGAGGTGCTACTAATATAACTTTCACAAGATTTTATGTGACTTTTTGTTGGACTTGTTGAAGTATGCAGCCGACAGTGTTCCTGGCCCTCTACGCAGATAGCAAGCTTGGCACGGCGCCAGAAACACTGGCGGCCATATTTGCCGATGCATCCGATGCCGAGTTGCATGAAATCTCACAGAAGTGGTAGTATCTCCAAAAGTGATTGACCAAGAATACCACTACTGGTCATAGTCAAACACGAAATGAACCCACAAGCAGCCTTCAAAAAAGGTGCCCTGTCGCCATCTTCTGATGGTGATGATGCTGCATCTGACGGCTCTTATGGTAACTTTTTGGCAACACCGTAAATGCAGTTTTTGTTTCGTATCTGATTGCAACACCCAGGTAATTTTTGGACCCATCTTCCCTTAAAAATGGTGCTCGTTAGATTTGGATAAATACGGTACTTAATGTCCATCGTCATCACTCTCAGGTAGCACTTTATCACTGTCTATGAAGAACCATGACATGCTGTCCTCCGTACGGTCCATAGGGCATTTGGTATTCTGTATTTATCAAATGAATTTAAGTATTCATCTTATGATCGCAAACAGGATGGTGGTCCACACCTAGACTAACCACTTCGCTAGTTTTAGGCTGCTGAGCACGAGGTCGCGGGATCGAATCCCGGCCACGGCGGCCGCATTTCGATGGGGGCGAAATGCGAAAACACCCGTGTACTTAGATTTAGGTGCACGTTGAAGAACCCCAGGTGGTCAAAATTTCCGGAGTCCTCCACTACGGCATGCCTCATAATCAGAAAGTGGTTTTGGCACGTAAAATCCCATAATCTAATTTAATTTTTTTCACTTCGCTAGTTCATCCCGTGACGCGTATGATTTTCTGGAATGCCAAGAACATGTGGCATGATCGATTGCCACTAAGTTAACATGTAAAATAACACATCACTTCAATACATTTTCATAATCAGACTGAAAGCACCGCATTGCCGTCATTTTGCTGTGCGAATACTCATTCTATCGGTGTCATGGAGGAAGGAAATAAACTAGGAAAGAGCATTACATTATGAAGTAAGCCTTAGCAAACGAACTCTCCATGAAGCCATTCCCTTCGCTTTTTCCCTCGTGGTATTGGCCAAACATATGACCTCTGAGACTAGGCATATTGGCCAGGAATGTTTGGTTCCCACTAGTTTTTAATCGATGCACACTTGTTTGGTTTCCCTGCTGTAGCTCTGCCACCGGAGTGGGAGCACTAAATCCTAATAAGAGTGGTTTGTTGGGCGAGTTGGTACATAACACTTTGTAAGGCCATGCCAGCACCCTTCCTGTTCTGTTCCTTTCTCTGTCTTGCCTCACAATATTTTCTCATTATCCTATCCGTTTGCTGGCATACCCTTACAAAGCACTGAATCCTACCATGCGCTCTGATGTGATGATCACATGCTGGGCCAAACTGGCTTCAATCGTGTTGTGCTATGCTCCCTCCTAATCCTTTCCTTCCTCTATAGTCGGCATCCATGGTTGCCATTTTTTCACGGCAATGGCACTGGCCATGCTGGCTCTTGTGAATGATGCAAAGACTGCTTTGGCTTTGGTTTTGTATTGGATTGCACTGGCCCAAGTATTATTCGTACAAATTTTCCCGGGAAGTAATGCGCACGTTAAAATCTGGTAAACATTGTAAAAATTCATTTAACATTGTAAAATCGTTTTGGAGCAGGCCAGAAATAGGCCTTTTCAACAAGCGATGATGTGTCTTTGACGTATTCACTGTGCCCTAAGTGCTGCTAATGTGGATGCAGCTGCTATTGGAGTCACCACTGCAGTGGCATCATTGGGTTCAGGCATGTGCATTACGATGAGCCAAGTTCGAATTTTTCAGCGAAGGCTAATTTCAAGATCGAAATAATGAAAGTGTGGTCCCCCATAAGTGTACGGGTGCCGGCCCAGATCTTTGATTGGGATCGAATGAACTGAAAAACCTAATTAACCAGAGTAGAATTAATGTAAATCAACTATACTGCCTTTTCATTCATATTCTGATTGTGTTAAGCGAGACACTTGTTGTCTTTGTCCATCAGACAGCTGCAAGTTTATGCACGACCGATCTGACTACAAGCATGGCTGGCAGCTGGAACTGGAGATGGAGAGAAATCAATATCGTGAAGAGGACACCAGTCGCTATGAAATCAGCTCTGATGAGGAGGACTTGCCTTTCAGGTGTCTCCTATGCAGGAAATCGTTTGTGGACCCTGTTGTCACAAAGTAAGTGGTTTGTTTACCGGTGTTTTGCATCTAGTTGTCAAGTTCAGTTTCTCGTATTACACCTTTCTTGACTAGTGGACATAAACTTGTCATATTTCAGATAAAGACAGATTGTAAAAGTGTTCAGTGCCACAGATTTAAGAGTGCTGTTTCTTGGGTGAGTTGGGATTGCACTCTGGAAAGGGTTGCGCTTTCTAACACAGACAACTGGAAGGCACATGGATAGTACACAAACAGGAGCGCTTTCATTTGTGTATCCGTGTGCCTTGTCTACGTTTTGAAAGTGCAACCCTTTATAGAACACAGAGTTACGTATGTGTCTTCTCCACTGAGTGCCATGAAATGGTTAGGTATTTGGAGTTGAAACGGCTCAAAAGAGTGGGACAGGGCACATAGACGGACGATGAAATACTGACCTGCAACTAATGTTTATTGCATACTGCTCACAGAATATAAATACACTTGAACCTCATTATAGCATATTGGGATATACCTAAATAATGGATATAACAAAGTAAGTGCAATTCCTCTTGAAATCCCCATAGAGGTCCATGTATTTAATAACTTTTCTTAACGGTAAAATTTTTCTGCCAATGGATATGACAAGCTAGATTAATCTCCAAAATGAATAATACTGACCATTGCAGACTGAGCATATTGGTTTCTGCCAGGTTCCGCACTCGTTCGGTGCGGCACTTCAAAAGTCCCTTATCGAATACGCCATAAAGCAACACTGGTCTTTCTCACCACTGCGCTTAGCCTCATGCATGGTGGCCAGGCACAAGCACCACTTCTTTCTTATTTTATTGCACCTTTCTCTCGCTGTGGCAAGTAGCTGGCAAAGCTATATGCAGCCTTCGAGATCGCAATCTCGGAGGCCATGCCTAGCTGCACCATGCCATGTGTCAGTGATGATGCTTGCGTGTGGTGTGCTAAAAACCACAGCCTTCACTTTTCCCTTTCACTGCGGTGCATCACGCTTTGCTGACAGAGCTAGACGTGACCTCCGAAATTACGTGAAACCAGCACCAGCCCGCTCACACAGGAGCCGTGGCTAGAGGTGTGCGCCGTGTCAGTTTGGACCGGCAGTGGCAGTGGCGGCGGCGCGGTGCCGGGTATTCATCGGCGGTGGCGCATGACCATTTTTCATCTGTGGTGGTGGCAGTGTGGAACCCGAAACCACAAATTTAAGAAGCCGTTTTGCTACATCCTTCTTTGATGCAATAGTTCTGTGGAAGCCCGCAAGGTGGAGGGAAGTAATTAATAAAGGGAAAATGGGTGGATGGATGGGTGGATGTCTCATTTTCCCTTTATTAACATCGTTCTTTGCTAAACTGGTTGAAATTATGGCCTTTTCATACTAAGGGCTGAGAGGACCGAATACAGAGGTGTTGAAATTGAGAGAAATGCAAGACGTTTTGCAAGCCTTTTGCTCTTCAGCCAACATATTTAAAAAATAAATTGGCCACATGTCTAAAAGCATCTACGTTGAGTGTGTATGTATATTCCTGTCTCCACAAATATGCAGAGCCTTGCTGTTACGTCGTAGTCGCAATTGTTTTTTTTTTCCCTATGCCTCGGTATATTTGAAATATTTTTCCATTGAGCAAGGAGGGAATTCGTCTAGAATTGCTAAGCCAGCACCTACGCCCGTGACAGTCGCTAAATATGTCAACCTTGCTTCCACTTGTTCTGAACGAGATTGTGTTTATACAATATGCTTTACGTTAAAAAAGGCTTCTGCTATAATCAACTTTTGCTGGGTTTAGCTCTTAAGCCGTCAACCAATTGGCAGATGTTATAACGCACCTTCCCGACTGGACAATAAGTGAAGTAACTTTCCTGAATACTAATCACCCTCTGCTTATGTAACTTTTCTTATAACATCCTTTTTCCCTGAAGAAAATAAATCTAAAAACTTTTTTTCTGCAGCAGGTGAACATCTTTTTCAGCTGAGATATGTTATGATGCTGCAGAAAACAAATTTGTTCAGTTTGTTAACTCGTCATCACCAGGTTGAATGAACGAAGTGTGTATTAGTAGAAATGCAGGCATTCCTCAGATGCACAATTATTTCCGGAAAAAAAAAGACTTTTTTTAATCTGCATGTCGAAACTGTTCTATAGTTCAGTGCAGATATCGGTGTCAGTTGCATTCAGTTTTTTATATGACTGCTGCAAGGAAACAGCACCATGCAGTAGACATACAGAAATATTTTTTTTACATGCAGAAATGTAGAAAAACTCCTTCAAATGAAGCAGCCGGAATAATACGAAAACTTCCAACTAGCATCTTAAACACATCGGGGCCAGAAATTTCTATCTTGCTACAAGTTGCGTCTCTTGCGTTGATGCCGCTATCAGACATATCGCCGACTCTACCTGCAACTACAGTGCCCATGACCCTCAAGCCATGATTCCCCCACTCCGAGGCCGCTGTTTCTTCTCGTTGAGCCATATTACACTTTTGAAGGAGAATTTTCGGAATCCCACGTTGCACTGACTCGTGACGACGCGCATTACACGTGTTTGTATTGTGTTGTTCATTGCTCCCTTGCTTGATATGATTCTATGCTTGAGACTGGCAAAACAATTAAACGAGACCACACAAAATCTCAAACGAAGCTGGATTGACTTAAGAAAGAAAGCTTTATTCCTATTTAAATGGCGCGCTGATCTTGCTGACGTAGGCGGCAGCGGCGCGCTGACATCTCGGCGCACACCTCTAACCGCGGCCAAGGCCACAAAAGAGCGGCAGATCAAATAGTTTCGTTTTCACGGGCCAAACGTGTCTGCATATGTCTGCGTCTCTGGTGCTGTGCCGAGCTCTGTCAGCTGTATGCTTTGACGTGTTTGCAAGATCTTGTCAAAGTGAAACTATCGCCGAAACTCATGGAGGTCGCCCGAGAATACTGCCCTAGCTGCATAGTTGGCACACCGTCTTGTGTGCCACGTGCTGTTCGAACACAATGGACTTTGTTCCACATCGCAGCATGCTAGCTGTTCCCTTTGATTGCGTTGTTGATTCGCCAGTTTCACGACAATATAAATGAACCCAGTGGACACTGGAAGCAGAAGACCATCAAGTTGGAACATAAAGACACTATCGCAATGGCTGTTGCGTGTTGCACACACCAGAGAGCCTTTTGCTGTTGTTTTATTAAACTTTATTCGCATATTCGGCTGTGGGGTCGTACTCTGCTTCTTTTCTATCCTCTGCGCTTTGTAAATTTCATGCATTTTCCCATTTTCATGCTTTCGGGGAACTTTCGTTGCCCAGATCCGGAGAGCATGAGCAATCTTAGCACATACCTATCCTTCAAAACTGGCACGAAACATTTTTACACTGTCTTCACCTGAATTATGACAAGTGCATGTCTACTTTGCCGTGTTTTGTCATCCATCTTTTTGCCTTGTCTTGTTCTTTTGCACAATTTTGGCTCCAGTATGTACTAACTATCCCATGTCAATGCTTCTTGTTTGGTGTTTGGTTGAAGAGGCAATTTCCACTTGAAACAAGGAGCAAGAGACCTGTCTAGGTTGCTGTTTGGTCAGTTAGTTACTTGTGAATACTTGTGAGTAAAACCAAACAAGTGAGCAACATGGTGTGAAATAAGCAAAACAAACTTGTTTTAAAGTGTTTTGCGTCAGAGTACTTGTTTAGAATGAGCAAATGCATCTTTAAATAGTAGACTTGCTGCTGTTACTTCAGTTTGCTCCTAAGTTAGCTAGTTACCGCTAGAGTTTGTGCCATAATGGTCTTTTTAATCATTGCTCATGAAAAGCAGTGTCAAAAACTGAGCAGTCAAACTGTGTAGCCAAAATATCTTGCATTGTATATATGCTAGCATAGTTAGAGAGAGGGGGTGAAGGAAGGGAAGGCAGGGAGTTTAGACTTTGTCCAGTTTGCTACCCTGGTAGAGAAAGAAAGAGAGAGGACTGGAGTTTAGGTAAGCACATGCCCTAGACAAGGTGCAGCGTGTCTACAATTGGGCATTGAAGTCTGTTGCCTTCAAGTACTGCAGGATAGCTTGTGTGGCTTTCTGGCCTGATGAGCTATGAGGCCAGGATTCCTGGTCCTTTGGTTTGGTAATAAGCTGACTCGCCCATGTGTGCTCAGTGTAGATGTGAAGAGACTAATGATCATCTCCTATGCCACTATTCCTGATTCGACAAGCAATGCCAGAGTGATTGATGCATACTGTATTCTTGTGCTGTAACTCGCACCAAAATTTTTTTTTATTTAGCAGTAAAATCGGGTGCAGGTTAAATGCAAATTTCGCCTTGGCGCCGCACTGCCGTGAAGCCACACCTCAAGGAAAGGTGCTTCGCCATTCAAAGTTTTGTTACCTCCTTGGGAACCCCACACTCTTCCTGCTCCTGGGCGTTGAAGCTCCCTTCTCCCCTCCTTCAGGGTGGCCCATTCTCCTCCTCTTTACCAATCTCCATTTTGTGTTTAATTGTTAGCGAATAGTGCGGGCAACTCCGACAAACTCGCGTGTCACCTGTTCCCGTTGTGCTGCCTCGGTTCATGCCAAGCACTTCGTGAAACAGCGGAGAGCCAAATTACCATTGGGATTTTTGGCTGAGTTAAGTTTGCTCCATCGGTATTACTCATGCGAGGGCTGCTCCATCCATGCTGTTATCTCTGTCATGTGAATTCTAGCTGCAAATTGTTCCGATTTACATCACATGTCATGTGACTGATTTGTCCGCGATCACCTCTGTGGTGTGAATTCAGCTTTATCAGCATAACTGAAGACTGAGGAGACAGCCGCTGGATAAAGATACGACGTGGACGAGTCATGCATCCGTTAATTGGGGCTGTTCTTGCATTTTGCAAATATTTTAGTGTTCTTGTATGCAGTTATTTCCACGGGCTATATGCATGGATTATTTTTTTTTTTCTTTGCAGGCTCCTGTAGTTGTGGGTGCAGGTTATATGTGAAAAAATACGGTACTTGTTGTTATACTAGTGTGTTCTGTGACATTGTAATTGTATAGTCTACACAAGTCAACTTCTCAAAAAAATTTAAATTTTTGTTTGGCTGTTTACACCCGGTGGATAGTCCACAGTAGTCCATTATTTATTAGTGTTGCAGGAGTTTATCAGATTGTCTGTGCCTGAATTGAGCTCTTTTGGGCACTCTGCTATGCTCAGATTGAAGGACACAGTAACGCTGTTCTTTCTGGAGGCAAGGTGACTGTGGTTGCAGAAGGAATGTGCACACTGGCTTCAGTGCCTTCACACGTGTAGGGTAAAACAGCCTGCGAGGCTACATGCATGTGTTTTCAGCAAGGCCACGTATGTACTGTGTAAATAATGTGCCTTAGTCACCCATGTGCTCTCTTTTCTTTTTAGAAAACAAGCATATTTGAGTGGCATTCTTCAGAACTTCGATAGACAGCTGTAGCTGCTAGCAGCAAGTAACATCTGTGTGGTGGTAACAGAAGCATAGTGCTGGTACGACAGTGCCGGCAATTGCGAAAACAAGAATGTTGTATAGTTGGCACAGTGCGAAAATTTCACCTCTAAACGACACAACTATAGTTCGTGAACCGCATGCGGTGACAGAAAGCCAGGTTACAGGAAATGTTTTCTGGCTTTTCAACCATGCATCCTATCCCCAGCAATGGCAAACATGCTTAATCGCTTTTAGTTCAACATTAGTTTGGCAAGTAGTACAGTGATTTGCATTTGCAGCAGTGGTGAGTGTACTGACAGAACCAGGCTGCACATCCTGAAGAGATATTCTTCACCACAATGCATAGAGAAGACTCTATGATGGGTGGGAATGGATCACTCAACAGGTGTTGCTTCATTCACTAGTCACTCAACACATTTATGGGTGATGAGTGATGTTTTCTAAGTATACCCAGGACCAAGTAATGGGGCAAGTGGCAGCAACTTACAGGTCTATCTAACAATCCAAATTGTCATTCATTGTTGTGAGGTTGTGTCATGCATAAATCTGCTCACATGGGAGCTTATGCAAATATGTTTTTGCTTATTGCTGCTAAAATGACAATTGCAGTCCTGAAATAATTTTGTAGGAGATAAAGGCGTATGATGATGACTACGGGAAACAAAAAATGAAAGAAATTACTCTTTTGCACTTCTACAGGCACTTTGTTCGCAACAATTATTCAGCCAGCATTGTGTGTTTTTAGCTGTCACAAATAACAATTTGATGCACTGTTACTTGTTATTAGGAAACACTTATAGTCAAGTGTTCGACGAAACTTGTCTGCCGAGAAAACATATTGGTGTCAAAAAAAAAAATAAGAACGTGCACTCGCCAAGAATAAAATAAAAATTAAAAACAGATGTTTTGGGCCCCGTATGGGTCCCTTAGGAGACACTTAGTATGACTGTTGCTTCTTTCCTGTTGTTTCTTCATTTTTCTTCCCTTCATTCCTACCAGGCTGGCTAAAAATTTTTTTAGTGCACTAAATGTACTGCTACACAACATAACAAAATACTTTACTGTATTGCACACTCATGCATTTACTGTGTGTTATGTTGAGCTGTGCCATATTGCAGTGCATTTCCATATTCCAGCTACTTTGTTTGTGTAAACAATGTTATGTTGTGATTTACTGACAGATTGTTTTATCCTAGTTATTCTGTTTATCTAAACAGTGTTATCATGTGGTTGACTAGGCCAGTTGTAAGGGACACTTAAAAGAACTGCTGAATTAGTTTATATTGATAAGGTATTCTCGAAGAACTCTACTCTTGTTAATTTCACACAAATAGGTTGATTATTAGAAGACAAAACGACAGTCAATGCATACTTTTTGAATTTTGCACCAGAACTCCAGAGCCAATACGTCAGTGTGACATCGTGGATTGCAAACTATTTTTTTTTTCCAATTTTAGCCGTTGGTGGTAAATTAAAAGTTCCTGAGACTTTCAAACTTCTGTCTTTGACTCCTCTGAAATACAGTGTTGTCCAATTCTTGCCGATAAAAATTTAACTGGGCCCGAGCAGACTGTCAGAATCTAGTGACATCACATTGAGCTGGTGCGTCACAACCCATTTCATTTTTGCACCTTTCCTGGTTTACTGGGCCTCATCTCGCAGTAAGAGTGACTTTTTTTGGTATTCTGGTGGAAGGGTAATTTACTAACACAACTCAAATCATACTTAGCTTTAGAGTCCCTTTAAGCTGCAACTGTATGGGAGTGAATTTATGAAGGGAGGTCAGACATTGGCCAGGTGTTGTAAAACACCTTTAACCGGCCCTTCCTTGGTTTGCAGTACATTATTCTGTGAGCCGAAATAAACAATCGACAAATACTTTCTTTAATCCCAACAGACAAGCTACCAACAAACCTTGGACTTCAGTTCTTTAAAAGTGCTTAACCCTTTCTGGTCCAATAATTCCTGCAGGAATTGTAACAGTTTACAAGAAATATCTAACTGAAAAAAAAAAGAGACACCAGAACTAATCTTAGAAATCTGAGCATCAGCAACGCTAACTACATTACTTGTAAGTTTAGTGCCACACGTAAATGTGGGTCTCTGTGATATTTCACAAATGTTCATGCGTCGCATCACCCATAGATTATGCTTCTGTGGGGTATCTTGGGGGCATGCTGCCTGAGGCTTATAACTTGCGTTTGGTGGAATAAAATTACCTTCAGATATTTCATGGCTATACTTCGTATCATTATGACTGTGAGATAAGAACTTCAAAGACCCGTGCACTTCCTCTAACGCCTCAATTTGTTGCCACTCCATGAGAAAAGGCTTTGATATTTTGCCAAAAAATATGTCTTTCATCATTTAGATGCACAAAATATAAATTTCTCAATTTAGTGATAAAGTTTATACCAGAAAGGGGCTTTATTTACATAATGCAAATGACAGCTATTTATGCACATGCCTGCTTGACTTTCACTACTTGCCATAACTAACTTCAGTTCTCAGAATAACCAACTCATTGTTTTAGCTTAACTTAGCTTAACTTTAGCTTATACAATAGCCTACATCACTTGAGTCATGCAGCGTTGTCGCTCTCTTTACTTGGAATTAGACATGATGCCACTCACTATATGCACTCAGAAATAAAACAATTTTTTCCTTTTTTTTTTCCAGGTGCAAGCACTACTTTTGTGAAAAGTGTGCTTTGAAGCACTACAAAAAAACGACAAGGTGCTATGTTTGCAGTCAACAGACCAATGGTGTTTTTAACCCTGCAAAAGGTACCATACTATGTATTTCATTGCATAAAACAGGGACATTACTGTATTAACCGAATTCATAGCTGCATTGCATTGCTATCATCAGGTTGATCATCAATTCACTCATGTTTATCTGGCTGCATTCTTTTTCTGCTACTGGTCATGGAGTGATTCTGTGTCCTGGTAAAGGATATCGCATCTGAACAATTGCCTAATATATATTGTAGAGGCATTTCATGATAAGATTGAGTGACAGTTGCACTAGTTCACATTTTGCAGCTCTCACGGCCATTAAGTTTGATTACCGCAAATTCATGTTTGTTTGCTTGCCAGATTAGCTTGTGCTATGACTTTGCTCATGTTCATCTGCCTTGTTTGCCCGTGCTGATGTTTAGTTTGTGTAAATTTGGCTATTTCTTGCTTTTTGCCAAAGTAATCTTAATCACAATTTGTTAAACTTATGTGCTAACTAGTCCTGTCGCGCATCAGTCTCTATAACCTTATTCAAAGTTGTAGTCAATAGTTTTAACATTCGGACACAATTGTTCTTCACAAAATCTTCCTGAAACATGCTCCTAGTTGTTCATTTCTTGCATGTCAGGTTCTGTTCTTGTGCTGGCACTACAGATCAAACAAGTTCACCAAGACATTAAGAAACAGAGGTTCATAAACATGCTTATCTGGAAATGGCAAAACTTGAGCTGTGTGAACACTAATGTTTAAGTGTGAAGGGAACTTTTTCATTTGTTTGTTCATTCATTATTTTATTTATGAAGGTTCCCGTGAACAGCCATTGCCTTAATTAAGGTGCACTTACAAGAATTCCGGCAGAAACCATCTCGAGACGACTGCCAACATCAATGCAATTGGCATTGAAGCAGTGTAACGGCAAACCGTATTGCCACCGCTGAAATATGTCATGTATGAAGTGTCTACTGCAGCTGGGCTCCTCTCTCATACCCATACACATACACACATACACATACCCACATACCATACACATATACATACCCACATAACCAGTGACCCAAGTTGGCATGAAAGAGGCTCATTGAAGAGGGGCACATAGCGAGTGTTACATACCTGGGGGGGGAGGTATTCTGCAAGTGCCCACCTAGTGGACATGTCCATTTCGTCTGCTGCGGAAGTACGGATTGACTGTAGGATGCTTTGTCTGCTTCTCATGCGTACCCCAGACCAGTCGATCAGAATTCCAGCAGCAGACGGAATGGACATGTTCCACTAGGTGGACTCTTGCAGAATAGCCTCCCTGGTGTCCCTCGTTAATCTGGCGGTAGGTTTCGAACCTGGTTTCCTCAGCACAGCAGCCCGTTGCTCTACCCATTAGGCCATGGACTACCCAGTGACAAAAGTGGGCATGAAATAGGTTAGCCGAGGAAAAACGGAATAAGACACACACAGACAGACGTACCGGAAACTGGGTAAAGTTTGCAAAGAATGCGAATTGCATTAAAATGTGGAACTGAAAAGAAACAAGAAAAATAGGAAATGTGCAAGTAAGTGTAACGTAATCTCAACTTAAACATATAGGCAGAAATCAGTCAAAAGTTTAAACATAAAAGTTGTATTGCCCAGTCGTGATGCGCATAAAACCATTTGCTGCATGTAAAGAGGTAAAGAGCATTTTGCCAAAATATCTTTCACACAGGCACACACAAAATAAAGCAGCACTTGTGGGCAATTCATATTTTGTCATAAAGCACACTATGAAATCAGAAGCGAGCTGTAAGAGAGCATGCATTTTAACGAGAACTACAAACATTGCTGCAGTTTACACTCATCGCCCTCCCGTATAGAGCCAGTCCAAATAGGAGCTGTGATGGCCACATTCAAATGGTTGTCAGCTGCAAAAAACATCTGTGTAATAGGTTTAGGAGCACACTGGTGAACCCCAGATGTACTATATATGGAGCCCCGCACTACATCGTCTCCCAGAACCAATTTGTTGCTTTGAAACGTTGAAGCAAATGTAGTAGACTTCCATTAAGATTAACCCAGTTAACCTGAATATTTGGGATATGGGGAACATTGTGTGAGCATTTGAGTGCTTTCCCATAGTCCTAGTGAAAAAAAAAATCGAACCGATACAAACCACTCATTCGATTAACTCTTTCCCTTCCACACCCATTGGGTGTCGTTAGCCCACTATCAATGGTTTGAAATGCCGCTTTCAAGACCTTTCACATTGCTCATGGACACACTGTGCTATCGGACGTGAAGAAGGAGAACTATATATGTTTTTTTTTTCTGCGCAGCTCACTTTTTTTCTTTCCTGGTGGTAATTTTTGAATGTGCCTTGAAGTTTCACGATCGTCAAAGTAGAAAGCAAAAATGGCCACCTCTGGGAGTGGCACGTGCACTTCGAAAGATTGCAGATCTCGTTATTCCGCTGTGTCTGGGGCTGATTTTATTGATGGATCGAACAGCAGTGAGTCTGAGGATGCTGCCTTTTAGTTGGACTTTGACTCTGAGAGCGACGACGATGCAAAACAGCTTGGAACATCAGTGGCCACAGCCCGGCACGCCCAAATGTAGTGCTTGCAGTTGAAGTTTTGCAGTGAAATACCTGTTCAATGAAAATTTTTGATTTTTTTTCGGAGATAGGGCCTATTAGATGGCAATGCATTTTGTATATCTAGTAAATTTTGTTACGTTTCTTTCTTAGTAGACACAAGCATGTCTTTACAAACTTTGTTCAATTTTATCCCGCAATCTTGATTCTGGCAATTTATATCTTCTTTATGACATACATCTCGTTAAATCTTTTATGCATGAAAAGTGTATTCATTCTGCTTTTTTTTTATGTATTACATCGCATATTGAGTGCAGTAGATATTTCAGAAAAAAAAAAAATCTGGCGTAACCTACAAAAAACACCTACTTTCCTCATGGTAGGGAAAGAGTTAAGCAGAAGTTCTGCAACCGTACTGGCACCTGCTACTTGGCTCCTGTATCACTGCGCAGTTGAACATGGATATGAGAAATTATTGGATATAATCAAATTAACCTAAAATATGTCTAACTGATATCAGCATGTAACAAATATATGCTTATACAAATATCAGATATAACAAAGCTACCTGTTTATGTGTCGGATACGACTTTGTTATGACAAGGTTCGACTATACTTCTACAAGACAAATCTGCTAGCGACACGAAATACAAATGGTGTTTCTTGGGTCATGAACAACCATGGCAGCATCGACAATGATTTGGAAACCTGGAGGGCTGATATACTCTGGAAACAATAATTAAGAAGATCCTCGACGTGCCACTGCATGCTGGTAATTAGGTGGGGGGACTGCCTAGGAGCCACAAGAACCTTGCACGATGCAGCTGATAATGCCCTAAATACTTTGATACATTTTGCTAAATCAGAAACGTGAAAGCCATGGATAATTTTTTAGCAATCTAGGTGAAATTTCAGCAGTTGTGACAGTGCACAGATTTGCACAGCACTGACAAGCAGCACTCAGTCTAGCTTAAAAGGACATAAAGCAGTGTTTTGTGTAATACAAATTCAATAAATATCTCTTTTTTCACGTCCTCATTTTTGTTTTAGTGCTGTTTTATTTATTTATTTTCTTTGTTGTCATTGTGAATATTTGGGGGCGCCAGTAATAGCAGATTTGGTGTTCCGTGGCTCAATTCTGTTAAGACAAACTTCTGACACTGTCAAGCTCGTCTTAATGAAAGTCTGCTGTAATTTGATTTGTTTGTCATCTAAGCTGTAAAGTTACTGAAAACTCCTCTGAGTTTTGTCTGTTCTTTTTCAGAAATAATACAGAGGCTGAAGAAAGCTAAAGAGGAAGGTGAACAAGAAAGTGAAGAGGAACAGCAAAAGGATGACCCACCACCTGCAAATGACGACGACGACGATGATAGTGATGACTGAACAGTTCTGCTCAGGTACCCGAGCAGAAGAGGCTGGCCACATGTACGTGGTTTTCATGGGGCTGGAGGTGCGAAAGTGTTGGTGGTGTTGTAATCGTACCGCTGGCACGAGTTGTTGGGGTCTCGGTGCTGACGCCCGTTATTGCCAATGGGTCGCAAGCCCCAAGGGTAGCGTTGGCCTGGCGGCCTGGGGCACTGGAAGCATCCGAAGGTCCCGGCAAAGCAAGAGAAGACTGGTAACAGAACAACTTGTTTATTCTAACATAGCAAAAGAGCGGCCGGTCAGGTCGACCGAATTGGAGAGACGGGAGAGCACGTAACTCAACAGTACAAATCGGAGCCTCTCCCCTGGCGTCCGGGGGCAGCTGCTCTTATACCCTCGGCGTCGCGGTCCAAAAGGGAAGGAGGGAAGGTCACGGGATGAAGGTCACGGGACGGCGCAGCAGGAGCCCACGACGGCGCGAACTGTCGGGCCGAGAGACCTCCAGGCTCCTCATTCGGGGAACTCCGCTCCCCGGCTGCCGCGCTTTGACAAGCGAGGGCACACACACACACACGCACACACGAAGACACGTGGCACTGAAACACGCCTGGGCACGCTTGGCGGGTAGGCGTTGCGGCGGCGTCGGACGGGCCAAAATGTCCGCCGCTTTGAACAAAGCCCCGGCGTCCGTTGCATCCGCGCCGGCATTACCGCGCGTTGTAGGCGAAACGTAACAGACCGCCCCGCCGGGGGAAGGAGATCCCGAAGGTCAGGGGACTGCATCCGCTGTCCGGAGGGATGTCGCTCGATGATGCTCATAACCGAAGTTGGGCGTCCTTGGGCGTTTCTTGAGCGCAGCGCACAGAGAAGGCCTCGTTCTCACGTTCAGGTGCACACAGGACACTGCAAAGTGACTTCGGGAGAGTTGACATTTTTGTTCTCGTTTCCGGCAAGCGGTAGAACCACGCCAAAAGTCAACCGCTCAGTCAGCAAGCACGGCACAACCCTCACTAAGCCCTGCCAGGCTCTTTCCCCTTTTTTTACTGCTGCCTAGTTCCTTACAGTAGTTTAGCAGCACTCAGAACGCGTCCACAAATCGGAAAATTGCACTAGAAAGCACATCATCACTTTGAAACACTACACAAAAGCAATAAGTTAAAAAAAAATCCTGCCTCAGGAAGAAAAACATCAGTAACAAGCAATTTTGAGGCTGATTCCCACGTTAGGGGCTTCGACTTAAGCCATCGGCGTTACCGTTGAGACTCCCCTTTTTGTAACGCACCTCAAAGGAATATTGTTGCAAAGCGAGGCTCCAGCGCAGGAGGCGGCCATTTTTGGGAGAGATGGTCTGCAGCCATTGGAGAGGGCAGTGATCCGTCTCAATGATAAACCTCGAGCCAGCTAGGTAACATGACAATTTCTGAACGGCCCACACGATACACGCACACTCTTTCTCGGTGGCGCTATACGCCTGCTCACGACTGGTCAGCTTACGACTAGCATACAGGACGGGGTGTTCTACTTCTCCATTTTCCCGTTGGCACAGTACAACGCCCATGCCTCGCTCACTAGCATCACACTGAACAACGAACCCTTTTGTGTAGTCGGGCGATCGTAGCACAGGCTGGCTTGTTAGGGCGCTCTTTAGGGCGCTAAAAGCTCTTTCCTTCGTCTCATCCCAGACGACTGTTTGCGGCTCTGTCTTTCTTAGAGCATCCGTCAAGGGAGCCGCGATATCAGAGTACCTGGGGATGTACCTCTGATAGTAGCCGGCGACACCTAAGAACGACCGAATATCGGTCTTCGTGCGCGGTTGCGGGAAGTCTCGCACAGCGGCCACTTTTATTTCAGAGGGGCGGCGACGACCCCGACCAATCACGTGTCCGAGGTAGACAACCTCGGCCTGTGCTAACTGGCACTTGGGAGCCTTGACTGTCAAGCCCGCATCGCGCAGGCGGGTTAGCACTGCCCGCAAGTGCGCCATATGTTCCGGCCAGGATGCGGAGAATATCGCTACGTCGTCTAGATACGGTAAAGCGAATTCTTGCTGTCCCCGCAACACTTTATCCATGAGGCTTGAAAAGCAGTATGGCGCGTTCTTCAAACCAAAACTCAAAACTTTAGGACGGAATGTCCCCATGGGTGAAATGAACGCCGCATACCTACTAGCCTCTTCTGTAAGTGGAACCTGCCAATAACCCCTGACAAGATCTAGGGTGGAAATAAACTGAGCGCTACTCACTCTCTCAAGGCGCTCCTCGATGTTAGGGATCGGATAAATTTGATCCTTAGTAATGGAATTAAGCCTGCGGTAGTCGACGCAAGGACGAGGTTCCTTGCCCGGTACCTCAACCAAAATCAAAGGGGAGGTATAATCACTCTCACCCGCTTCAATAACACCGAGCTGTAGCATTTTCTTTACCTCAGCCTCCATAATATCGTTCTGGCGGGGTGACACCCGGTACGCCTTGGATCGTACTGGCTCTGGGGAGGTAAGTTCTATGTCATGAGTAAGGACAGAAGTCCTACCAGGCCTCTCAGAGAACAGACCTTGAAACTCTTGTAAGAGCTGGTGTAGTTCGGTTTTCTGCTCAGGCGACAGCGATGCTTTACTTATTAAGTCACTAATGACTTGATCGGTGTCTTTCCTGTTCGTCACTGAGCCTAGTCCCGGAAGCTCGACCGGAAGCTCTTCGGGCACGTTTACCATCATGCACACCACTGCTTCCCGTTGCTTATAGGGTTTGAGCAGATTACAGTGGTAAACTTGCTGTGCTTTCCGCTTTCCTGGCAGACTCACCACGTAGTTAACGTCCGACAGTTTTTGAACAATCCGTGCTGGGCCCTCCCACTGCACGTCGAGTTTGTTCTTTAGCGATGTGCGCAATATCATGACCTCATCGCCCACCTCAAAACGACGGGCCCTGGCTGTCCGATCATAATAAACCTTGGCCCTCTGCTGGGCCTCTGCCATTGCTTCACCTGACAACTCCTGTGCCCTTCTTAAGCGTTCGAGGAGCTTAAGCACGTACTCTACCACGACTGGGTCGTCGCCCCTGCCTTCCCATGATTCTCGAAGCATGCGAAGCGGAGATCGCAGCGAGCGACCGTACACCAGCTCAGCTGGCGAGAACCCCGTAGCCGCATGCGGCGCGGTTCTTAAAGCAAACATCACTCCAGGCAGACACAGCTCCCAGTCAGTTTGATGTTCAAAACACAATGCTCTCAACACGCGCTTCATGACGGAGTGGAGCTTCTCAACGGAATTCGACTGGGGGTGGTGCACTGAGCTGTGTAATAGCCTTACCCCGCACCTTTCGAGAAAGGCTGTCGTCAAAGCGCTAGTAAACACTGTGCCCTGATCTGACTGGATTTCTGCAGGAAAACCAACTCGCGCAAATATGGACAGTAGTGCATTGACTATCTCAACTGAGCTGAGTTCTTTAAGCGGCACTGCTTCAGGGAACTTTGTCGCTGGGCAGATCACAGTCAAAATGTGTCGGTACCCCGTGGCTGTTACCGGCAGAGGTCCCACTGTATCAATAACGAGCCGTCTAAAAGGCTCCGTAATGATAGGTACCAACTTCAACGGCGCCCTCGATTTGTCCCCTGGCTTGCCCACCCGCTGACAGGTGTCGCATGTCTTCACAAAGTGGTCTGCGTCCCGAAAACACCCTGGCCAATAGTACTCCTGCAAGAGACGGTCCTTAGTTTTCTTAACTCCTAGGTGTCCGGACCACGAACCCCCATGCGACAAGCGCAACAGATCCTGACGATAGCATTGAGGCACGATCAGCTGATCGAACTCCACTCCTCTGCGGTCTAGATACTTCCGGTACAGGACCCCACCTCTTTCCACAAAGCGAGCATTTTTCTTGGCGATACCTTCCTTGATAATGCAGCGTATGTTTTCTAGGCTGCCATCCTTCTTTTGCTCGGCTATCAAAGCCGACCGGCTGACTTTTAGCAACCTGTTAAGTCCGTCTGACGTAGGCGCGATGAGCAAATCTGGAGACAGCTCTTCTAACTTTCCCGTGTCGGGAATTTCCTCTCCAGTATCTGCTGCCTTTAACGCTACAGGCTCAATTTTATCCCGTTCGGGCGTGCTCTGAATACCAGCTTGCTGCGCCTCTGACCCTTTCTCATCATTCAACAACGTCGGCCCCGCAACTACCGCCTTTGCAGCGAGCTCCCGAACCTTCGATCTGGTTAAGGCCTGAACGCTAGCCTCACCAAACAAAAGCCCCTTCTCGCGCAGGAGGTGATCGGACCTGTTTGAAAATAAGTACGGGTACTGGGGGGGCAGCATAGATGACACTGCGGCCTCCGTCTCAAGTGCTCCGAAAGGTCCTTCAATAAGCACTTTTGCTACCGGCAGACACACGCTATGAGCTTCCACTGCTTGCTTGATCCATGCGCACTCGCCCGTGAACATATCGGGTTCTACGTAAGAGGGGTGAACTACATCCATTGTAGCTGCGGAATCGCGAAGCACTCGGCACTCTTTCCCGTTCACGAGGAGGTCTCGCATGTAAGGCTCGAGAAGCTTCATGTTCTCGTCAGTGCTGCATATAGACAAAAACACGACTTGTGTTTTTGTTTCTGGACACTGCGCCGAAAAGTGACCCGGCTTCTGGCACGTATAACAAACGCGCGCTTGCCTCATCTCGAACCGCTTTCTGCGTTCGGCTTCGGTTGCCGCCGTCTCCGTACGTTCGGTCGGACTGCTTTCACTCGCATCCGCACTACGTGTATCCCCCTTTGCTCTCATGGGTGTGAACTTCGGCCTCTCAAACTTGGAGCCAAATTCACCCTTTTGACCGTCCTTAGCTCCGCGAGCCCGACGCGTCACAAACTCCTCGGCTAACTCAGCGGCTCTAGCCACCGTACTAACGTCTGGCCTATCCAAGACCCAATACCGCACGTTCTCAGGTAACCGACTATAAAACTGCTCTAGCCCGAAACACTGCAGAACTTTCTCGTGGTCACCAAACGCTTTCTCTTCTTTGAGCCACTCCTGCATGTTTGACATAAGCCTGTACGCAAACTCTGTATATGACTCACTTTTGCCTTTCTCATTTTCCCGAAACTTCCGACGGAACGCCTCCGCTGACAGCCGGTACTTTTTTAGCAGACTCGATTTCACTTTGTCGAAATCCTCTGCCTCCTCTCTCTCCAAGCGAGCGACTACGTCGGCCGCCTCGCCGGGTAGCAAAGTGAGCAAGCGCTGTGGCCACGTTTCCCGAGAGAACCCCTGCTTCTCGCACGTTCGCTCAAAGTTAACCAGGAACAAACCAATGTCCTCTCCAAGCTTAAACGGCCGCATCAGGTCAGTCATTTTGAACAATACTCGTTCTCCTGCACCGTGTGCCTGACTTCCATTACGAGCGCGTTCCATCTCTATCTCGAGACGCTTCAATTCCAAAGCGTGTTCGCGCTCTTCTTTTTCTTTCTGCTCTATAAGTTCGCGCTCATGTCTTTTTGCCCGCTCCTCAATGGTCTCAAGGCAATCCGACAGCTCGTCATCCTCAGCTTCTAACTCAAGAATAGCCCTTAGCAGTTCTGGTTTTCTGAGTTTGTCTGAGACATCCAGACCCAACTCTTTTGCAAGCTCCAGTAATATCGGTTTGCGCAACGACTTCAAATCCATGGCTGCTCTGAATGCTGCTTTCTCTACTGCCTACTATTGTCTTGCCGCAAACTAACCCGGCAGCAACGACAACCACAATTACCAGCTCTGTTTCTAACACTAACAAAAGCCTGGCAAAACTCAGAAGAAGAAAGTCCCGCACTCACCAAACCTTGCAGCCAAGACTTCAGCGCAGTCGTTCCGCTGCAGGCAACCAGTCGTCACACAGGGCTCGTTGCACTGCTCCCGGATGGTCGTTGTGCTGCTCAGCATACAGTCAACCGCATCTCTTCGCTGCTGGCCTCCGTTGTCGCGATCTCACCGCTGGCAACCAGATGTTGTAATCGTACCGCTGGCACGAGTTGTTGGGGTCTCGGTGCTGACGCCCGTTATTGCCAATGGGTCGCAAGCCCCAAGGGTAGCGTTGGCCTGGCGGCCTGGGGCACTGGAAGCATCCGAAGGTCCCGGCAAAGCAAGAGAAGACTGGTAACAGAACAACTTGTTTATTCTAACATAGCAAAAGAGCGGCCGGTCAGGTCGACCGAATTGGAGAGACGGGAGAGCACGTAACTCAACAGTACAAATCGGAGCCTCTCCCCTGGCGTCCGGGGGCAGCTGCTCTTATACCCTCGGCGTCGCGGTCCAAAAGGGAAGGAGGGAAGGTCACGGGATGAAGGTCACGGGACGGCGCAGCAGGAGCCCACGACGGCGCGAACTGTCGGGCCGAGAGACCTCCAGGCTCCTCATTCGGGGAACTCCGCTCCCCGGCTGCCGCGCTTTGACAAGCGAGGGCACACACACACACACGCACACACGAAGACACGTGGCACTGAAACACGCCTGGGCACGCTTGGCGGGTAGGCGTTGCGGCGGCGTCGGACGGGCCAAAATGTCCGCCGCTTTGAACAAAGCCCCGGCGTCCGTTGCATCCGCGCCGGCATTACCGCGCGTTGTAGGCGAAACGTAACAGTGGCCACTATTTAAATAAAGTGAAACCTTATCCAGGTATGCTGAAGCACACTCACGGATGGCAGACAGCAAAACAGAATGACAAACATCCACTCTGTGATGCCAGACAAGCAACTGCAATAGAATGCTGTTATATTTTTCAGGATGTCGTGGAAAAAAAAAAACTTAATGTGAGGAAGAATCCAAATCGCCACAGCAACTTCAGAAACAGCTCTGAATGGCTGCCAGTACAGTGATGTCTCGGCACTCGTACTGTGACTGGAGATGGCGCGTACATGCGTGCATAATTAAGGAATGCGTAATATGTACCATGACGGGGGCTGCTTTACACATTTAATATGCTTCACCGCACAATGCGGCTGTGTTGCGGCAAAGCTGACAATGAAACCAGCAAGAACCACTTTTGCACCGAGAAGCACTTATTGGGACTGACAGTTGTGTACTGGCAGCATTTAGGGTTTAGGGGCCGGGCTCACTGGTGGGGCTTGACAGACTTAACTGCGGGTATACAATTATCGTCTTCGTAGCAACGTGTGAGAGCGAATTCGCCTCTGCAGCACTAAATTTACATGACCACCGCATTCAAACACAACGCAAGATGTGGAAACATTACACGACTGCCAACGTACCAAATGTGAACTAAGTATATAAGAGTTAATAGGCTGTAGTTTGTTACTGCGAAAATGCGATGTAGCAGCTGCGAAAACACAACAGCGAGGAATGTATGAATGGGGTTCCATTGTCACAAAAGTGTACCACCGGCAGGTAACAAGGCATATTGCGGTACCATGAAAAGAAGTTATAAGCTAAGAAATGATCCGGATGTGTTGGTTTGCTTATCCATCATAGTTTATCAGGCACAGTATTTTGTAAAAATAATTGCGAATGCACTTCAACATTTTTTTGCCATTATTTTGGTCAAGTTTGGCTTCAGATTGCCTCAGTCCTATAGGTGCATGTGTCTTCGAGAAATCGTCATTTGCAAAAGGGTGCCTCGTGTTTGGGTTTCGTTGTTTTTTGCCACTACATTGTCTATAGCACTGATTTCCTATAATTAACACAGACCAACTTGCTTTCCTTATAGGCAGAAGAACATCCAAACACTGGAGCGTGTCGGCTGGAGGCCGTTCCCAGAACAGGCATGGTTACGGCACTGTGCATGCAATTTTATAAGGCTGTTGTTGCACAGCCTGGATGTGTATACTTTCACTTTCCATCGCTACACTGTTGTCCATGTCGCTTTTATATTATAAATACATCACCCTGTTGGCAACCTTGGTGCTTATTTTTTGGATAAACTTCCTTGATGCAAACTTGTTTGGAGAATGCAAGAGGTTGATTGTACGAAGCACCCACTGCAGAACCTGTGCCGGTGAAGGAATACAAGCCGTAGCTGCAGTGCAGGTGATTGCTGCAGTCATGCCAGCTAGGTGTAACAAATCACACATGCGATGGCACCATACTATCCATGTAACGGTTGTTTCAAATGGGGAGTGCTACAATTCCTTTAGGGTGGCACATTTAAGATGATCTTTTATTGGCAATGCATATTACTTTGGTGATGATGGTGATTGGTGATGAACATCAGTAAATGCGTGATGACTTGTGAAACAAGTGATGAGCTAAAATTTGCAAAATAACATCTTAATTACCTTAGGGTGTGTATTGCAGAATTGAAGCCAGTCGGTTTTCTAGGCATCTCCACTTATTAGGAATCCTGATACCAGCAGCAGTTCTGCGATATCTCTCCTAAGATTTTTGGAGAGTTTAGTGCTGCCCTATTATTTTCCTGAAAGACCCTTTTGCTCTTTGTCGAAAAGCGCTAAGTGGAAAACTTGTGTGTTTTGTGACAAGGTTTGAAGACAAATATTTTGGAACTCTTTATTAGGTGGATGTGTGTTGAGCATTGACCAGCTTCAGTTTTGTAAGTGAAACATTTGCACCTAACTGATTAACCAAAAAGGTGGCAAGAATAAGCTATCATTTATTATTGCACATTTGCTATGCCCACTGCCTCTAATAATGCCCTGTTGCAAAGAAAATACAGTATCTCCTTTGTGCTGTCTAAAAAAATTTGGATTTATGTTTACAGAGGTGTTCAAGTAGTCAAATTCTCTAGTTGAGTGAAAATAGTAAATTAGAGAAATACGAGGGCAAATCATAAAGTCATTGCCCCTATTATTTATTAGCCAAAAAAAAAGGTATGTACAGGTAATTACAAACATACGTACTATTCTACATACCTTACACTATTTTTACACATAGTCCCCACACCTGTTCAGACATTTGTCCCATTGCAGCACTAAATTTGAGATGCCCCTGTGGTAGAATTCGTCCGGCTCACTGTGGAACCACCGTCGGACTACTCTTTTGGCTTCATCGTCGCACGTGAATCGCTGTGCAGCCAGGAACTTCAAAGGACCACGAACGTGGAAATCGCTAGGGGCGAGATCCGGACTGTATGGTGGGCGGCCCAGACTCTCCCAGTGAAACGACCGGAGCTTGTCGGCAGTTCTGATTGCCACATGTGGCCTCCCATCATCTTTGAGGATAACTGCGCTTGCATTTTGTAAACTCTCAACACCACCAGCTTACACTTCTTGAAGTGAAACACCTTTCCCCATATGTGGGCTGTATTTCCCTGTGGATTTCGATCGACGTTCGTCCCTTGCTCCGCAGAAAATGAATCGCACTTCGTTGCTCGTACGCTGTGGACATGTTAAGCACAACCACCATCTTCAACAACTGACAGCAGTGCCGTGCTGCGGAGCTACTGGCCGGGCTGGTCCAAGAAAGGTCCGCTGCTGGGAATGGATATGTTGGCTTTGCATTCCCAGCTGTAATGGCTAAAAAAAAGATATGAGCAAAGTCTTTCTGATTTGCCTTTGTATGAGCTTTCAATAATTGGGTTAAACCCTGCAACTTTTTATTTTCTATATAGCACAGGGAAATCGAGCATAGTATAGGAAAAGAAGTTTGTTCAGTTTTTCTGGCTGTATGTAAAAACACTTTATGGATGATGCATGACGACAGAATGTACACAATGAAATGCAAACTGCCAGCTGGTCATTTTTTGTAAAGCCTTGCATACATACAGATAAAAAGAACTACATCGCAACAAAAATTGAAGACACAAGAACAAGTTATAAGAAATAGTGAATAAAACATCACAACCTGTCGGTACCAGCTTACTGTGCGTATATCTGAAAAATTGCTCATTCATGTGCATGTGTGCTGTATCAATATTGACCAGTGTGAGCAAGTCCAAAGGCATCTTTCTTAGTTTGTATACACAGTAGTTCCCAAGTGTCTCCCAAAAGAAAAAAAGAAACGTGGACTATAGCCTCGCACAATGCTTTGCTCACAAGTAGTAGCTACATTAATGTCCTTCAATGCACGCAACATTGCTTCCAAATCTGTTCCAGCTGGCAGCTGCAGAGGCCGTGAAAAAATTGGCGGTCTCTGCAATCTGTAATTATGCCCAGTGGTGAGCACTTGAACTTGTTGGTACAGACAAACTCGGATACTATATCAAATCTGAAGGGGATCACAAAAAGTTAGAGATATAGGTAATTCAATATATAAAATAAAAATTTTAGACAAAAATTTCAAGGGGCTTTACAGCTGTTTGGTATACATAGTAATTCGTTATATGTGGGTTCGATATATCCAGGCTCGGCTGTATATCTGTTCTTATGGTACATTACAATAACCCAAGTGGTATCACAGCCTGGACTAATGACTCGAAACAGTGAGAACAGCTTGTGACAATAATTTGTATAGTTTTTAGAATCTGGCTACATTGCTAACATACAATTGAAATGGACCCCTCACGTCATTTAGAAATAACATTAAAGCCACATGTCAAGATCACAACTTTTAAGTCAGAATTTTAGGTACCCAACTCGGCACAGCAGGAATGATATGTTGGGTTTGTGGCATGAGATATAATTGACCAAGCAAGACGTAAGATGGCCTGTAGTTGGTTACAAATGCAACAGGCATGTAGAGCAGAGATTGCATTTGGCTGATCACCGCAAGAGGTTTCACACTTTCTACTCTCACATCTACGCAACCCTGAACTCGTAGACATATAACAGATCTCTGAACAACGAAAAAGACGAACAGGTGGAGCACTCACCGGCCAAGACTTCCAGGCTAACACTGCCTGTAATAAACACCGTAACCAACCAACCAATTGATGGTTGGTTGGTTTGTATATTTTGCCCTTAAAAAAAAAAAGAGTTCAGCCTAATCGAAATGGTGCCTCATTTGTTTGCACGGTCTCTGAACATGTTTGATGATAGTGTATGTACACAGGGAAAATGTTTTTGTGTGTGTCTTGCATGGCAACTGCAAGTTGTGTCGTGCAGCAGACTAGTTGAAGTTCAACATTTGTCCTGTGTATCTCACTAAGTATTCTTAAATATTTCTAAATAGTCTAAATATTTGCACTAGAAATATGTTCCACAATAACATTTATTTGATTAGGAGTTCAAGCATTGCATGAAGGAATAGTACAGATTCTTGCATGCAGTGTGCACGAAATATCTGCAGACACGTACAATGCTAACAGGGTAATAAATGGGACTAGTTGGTTCATTTTGATTTATTTGAAGAATGCGCCAACTTAAAAGCAATACACATAGGAACAAGATGGAAACTCAAGTTGACAGGACAAAGCATTGGTCCTTGTCCTGTCAACTTGAGTTTTCGTCTTGTCTAATGCATTTAACCGTTTGTGAGTGTTGCCTAGAGGCAACATACCAAAAAAAGTTCTCCTTGCTGAGTTGTGGTGTCGAGTAAAAAGTTTCTGGCTAAATGTCTTCGGCCAATACTGAAAGACAGGCAGCAAGGGTCATTTGTTGGTTTAGGGCAAGGATACTATTCTGGACATTTGTGAAATTCCACCATGTCAAATTTGGTAATGGTGGTATTTTGAGCCAATCAGAGGCTGCTGTGGGCCTCTGACTGGCTGAAAATGCTGCCATTACCAAATTTGACAACATGTCGCAATCTGACAATGCCCTGAATAGTAGCCCAGGAATACAGGACAATGAAGAAGCTTAGCATGCAGCCCGCTTTCCTTTGAAAGCACTGTCAGAGGAGATAGACTGCTGCAAGAGCTCTGGCTGCAGTTGTATCATACACGTGATGTAAAACAAATGAAATCCAAAACAAATGAAACAACAAAGAAAAAGGCTGCTTGAGCAGATATAAACCTTTTTGAAAAATTATTTTGGTAAAGTGCTGCTCCTCGCACAGCACTTTACAACTTGTAGTATACAAGGTCTCTCCCAAAAAATTCATGCTGTGAGCAGCAGCATAGGTCCTTTCAAATGAAGAGAGCGTCACTCTCTCCAGTTGAAAAGAACCAGTTGACCGAGCCGGATTGCTGTTGACAATGCAGAATTTTACGCGAGTACTTTTTGCGCAGCCCATTCTTGGTATTTGTCGAAATGGAGATCGCATTTCGGCAGTATGACAACAGTTCGAAAGGAAATGCCATCACCGCTGAAGTGTTCAGCAGAAGAGGACTTCCATAGGGGCTTAGAAGTCTGCTTCTGTTATGTGTGAAAGACAATGAAGGAAGCCTTAACAGAAGGCTTTGGGTTCATTTTGATTATGTAGGTTTGATGGATGGCTCAAATTAGAAGGGGCCCCAAGTTAAGCAAGCCCCACAGCCACCTATAATTTTATACTCCTGGCTGCCCCAGGTACAGTCCAGTCCACTGTTACGGGGAGCTGATTTTTCCTTCCGGCTAGAGTGGAATTGCCCGGCTTTGTAGCAGACAACTTGCGATTGGTGGTGCTGGCACCTTTCTCCATTCCTGTGCAGTGCACCGACAGCTGGAAATTGTAGCTAGAGTGGCAACAAAATGAGAAACACGCATTGCAGTGTCCTTTTCAATGCAATATTGGGCATTGTACAAAACGTATTGTGAAGGCGGCCTGAAGAGTGAGCTACAATGGCTGTGATTTATTGGAACTGCAGCCAGCCACGGTGCTCACGGTTTGAGTAACCACAGGTTGATGTGGCCGCTTGAGCTGGGCACTCCAGGCATTCTATCTTGGAAGTATAAAATTGTAGTTTTGTATCTAGTCTATAGTAAGTGTACGGACAACCTTTTTCTTTTTAAAGAGAGTTGGGCTAATTGGTGGTGCATTTGCTGCGACATAGTTTCTAGCATGAAATAATTGTTAACAAAAAAAGAGATGAACCAAACACAGTGCTAGCAAAAAGATAAAGGAATGAAAGAGAAACTATTTTTTCCATGCACCGTTGATACAAAAAGCACCCTGGAAAATTTTTCTCTGTTGCATGCTTTCATGTACGTATCACACAAAAAAACAGCCAAATACAACAGCATGAATCTTGTCACTAGTTTCATGCTGTTGTACTCAGCATGGTGAGCAGAAGAGGGGGCAGTGAGGCAGAAAATGTTTACATGAGGTCTGGGTGGCGGGCAGAAAGGGAGACAGCCAAGACTTTTACATGTCGCAATCTGTACCAACCCAGCCCAGAAGAGCCAACGTGCAAGTAGACTGGCCATTTTTTCCCTTCTTCTCGCTTCTTTCATGCAACACTGGGAGATACAGAACCAAATTGCATTTGATTGCTTGTAGTTGCAGCTGTTCATGTTTTCATGTAATGGATGAGAAGTACAATTTGCTAGGAATGCGTCGGTGTGATGGAAAATTGTGATGGAAAATTCAACGATGTTCACACAGATCATGTTGGCAACTAGCACCTCCATTTTAAGGAATACAGAAAAGGTCAATTCAGTGCAACCTTTTCAAAGCTTTATGGCTACACTCGCTTTGTTCATCTACTTGTACGTTAAGATTAGTGAACACATTTTGAGGTGCATGCTTCATTTGTCAACCCCGTAGGTGAAAGCAGACGTGCCGGTGGCATACAGTCCCCCACTTAGTCTTCACCTTAAAAAGACTCAAAATGGTCTACTCAAGCTACCTAAAATAAACTATTGCTTTACGTTTTATTTGTCAGCTGTACACAAATGTAGCAGGGAATGCTTTCAGTGTCTGGGCATGTAATGCGGAAGATATGGGCGCGGTTACCACCTGAGGCAAGTCGTTTTTAAATCACCTTTCATTTCCCTTCTTCATTTCTACATTTTAATAATAGAAGAAAAAAGTAATTTCACCTATACTTTCCTTGGCTTCATGTGGTTGTGACTAAAAAAGATCAGGCCCCTTCATTCCCCTTCTCGGTATCAAACATCAAGGCATATATAGTAAACTCTCAGTTGTACGAATGGTCGTTTAATGAATATTTCAGAATAACAAATAGCCACCACGGTTGCTTAGTGGCTATGGTGTTGGGCTGCTAAGCACGAGGTTGCGGGATTGAATCCCGGCCATGCCAACCGCATTTCGATAGAGGCTAAATGCGAAAACACCCGTACACTTAGATATAGGTGCACGTTAAAGAACCCCAGGTGGTCCAAATTTCCGGAGTCCCCTGCTTCGGCATGTCTCATAATCAGATCGTGGTTTTGGCATGTAAAACCCCATAATTCTTTTTTTTTCAGAATAACAAACCTTTAGAAAGTCCCCAGAGGTTTTCCTACATATACTATGCAAAAATCTTTCAGTTAAGTGAATTTCTGAATAGCGAATATTTCAGTTGAACGCACTTGATCAGTGGACCCAGGCTCGTTTTAAAAATCAGTTCAGTGGAGTTTTGCACTCTGCAGCACTGGCATAGCTGATGCTCGCCACCCCCAAATCGCCCCTTCAGTGACGTAACAGTAACACTGGCTACAATTAGAAACTGCTGGCATAAATCTTGCCTCCCCCCCCCCGTGCGGTGAAAGCGAGCAAGTGGAAGAGTGCAAAGAGGTGATCGACTCCGGGATGTGGACAGAGGTCTGTCACCAGCTGGATGTTGACAGCAACACTTCGTTTGCAGACTATGTGCAGTGCGACAGTGAGCTCGTTACCTGTGCTGAACTGTCACATCTGGAAATTGTTTCCAGTGTTCGTCCCAAAGATAAGAGCGCGAGGAAGATGTAATGGCAGAATCAGATTCAAATCCTGCAACTCTAGCCGAGGCTGCAGGATGTCCTGGAAAGTTGCAAGATTTTGTGTCACAGCAACAAGCTGTGCTAGAGGAAGTGCACAAAAACATAGACTGTCTGGACAGCTTTGTTACTTCTTGTGCTTCAAGCACCAGTGCAAATGAAAATGCGCCTTTTTTTCAAAAAGAGATTGGCAGCAATGTAACTGTTATGCACTTCGTATACAGTGATTTACATAACTCCATAAATTGCATTTCACACTTTTGACTCAAGTCTGCTGTACCCTATACTGCTCTATATTCTAGTGAATGTTCAGTTTAGTGAACTTTCACGTAAGTGAATTATTTCCTTGGGTCTCTTGAAGCTCACTCAAGTGAGAGTTCATTGTATATATTATCTTAAGCTGTGCAAAAAACTAGCACTGGGAAAAAACTGCCATCACCGAGCAATGGCACTTCTCAGCAATGCTGCAAAGGCAGTAACAAGTACTGCATTCCCAATGACTGGCCAATGAATGTCGCCATTATTCCTAATCTGCTAGTATGTATTAAATTATGTTACACTTTTATTCAGGTCTTACATATATGTGTCGCTGCAAAGATATGTTACCGATAAAGAACTGTAGGGACATCAACTATAGCTCTTAACTCTCCTACTACAAAAGAACTTGTTCTTGGGAAAGTTGGTGCTTAGGCTTACTATACATATTGCTTCTGGCACAATGTAGAAGAGCATAAAACTGGGGAACAGGAAAAAAAAGAAACGTAGAGAAGTGCCAACTGTTTATTAGTGGACAGATACAAAGATACCATAACCTTAAGAAGGCGGCTACCAGATATGCGATTCTCATGGATCGATTTTCCAGTTCCCAACAAGTTGGCAAAGTTGTGCTCCCGAATCACTCATGCGCAGCAGCAGAGATGCCGGAAGAGGCATGCAAAACCTTTCAGGCATTAAGCCGTGGGTGTCGTTCACAAAGTTCCCACGAGGTGTGGCAAATCCAACATTGGACAAATGGAATGCTGTATGAATGATCTGATGAGGGAGCACGCTAACAGCATTGGTAAAGCAGACGGCGTGCTTCTTCCTGCACATGGCAAAGCCTGCCTAGGCATGCCTGGTTTTCAGCAAGCTAAGTTTGTAGGCAAGAGCGGAGATAAAAATTTGAGGGAATCATTGGGAGCGTTTATCAGAAAGGGTCAGCCTGTGTTACTGGCACATCAGTTGCATTGCCTTCTTCGGAAATAGTGCTTTTTTGAGAGGCATATTTCGTGATGCTGTGTTTCTACGGCACACATTCTCAGCAAGGTGCTCGCATGGAAGTCTTCATTTTTGTATATGTCTGCTAATAAACAGTTGGTAGTTGGCACTTCTCTGTCTCCGTTCTCTTTCCTGTTCCTCTTCTTCATGTTCTACTTTGGGCCAGGAAGAACTAGTAACACCTCTGATAGTATTCTTGCACATCTGTAAAATATGTGAACCTTGCATAGATCGTGAGCTGCTTTTACTTTTACACAATTTTTTTTTTTCAAAGGCAGTGGGGAAAGTTGCATGAAGTGGCCGCAGTATTTGCTGCCCTCCTCAGCTGTGTTGCTGCAGCTAGTCTAGTGATAAGGTGTTTCAATAAGGGGTATCATCAGGCAAAGTTAGAGCATGTGGTGCTACATGTTTAGCAGTGAAAATGTACAGACACAACAATCAATTTAACCCTTTAACTCCCAAAATGTTTTCTGAAAAACAAAAATGTTACTTCCTCTGGTGGTTGGTGTGTAGCATGCTCATAGAAAGAAATGTATGAGCCATATATGAAGACAGTGAACGACTACCCATGTTTCAAGAAAAATATGTTTTTCGCACAACACACAGAAATCTTCAACAACGTTCTCTCTACGCATGACAGCACAAAATAATATACATGAGCGCCCAAACTCTGGAGTAGCTAGGCACTGGGATGAGTGAATGAGCACAATTCATGATGAATAAAGCAATGAAAACTGCAGCATGGACAAGTAGCGCTTGGCGATATTGGTATAAATTTGAACGATGAGCATAGCTTCGGCCTTACGGGTTGACAGTAAATCAACATGGGCGTGGTGGACACGTGCCGGAGTATCCAGTAGGTCTGCCAGATGCTTTCGCTGTGGCTTCATACTTTTCGGCCACAAATGCCGGCTCCCTTTCGCCAGCATCTAGTCCGTAATTTATTCACACTGACAAAAGATGTTACCACTATCACTGATGTTTCGAACATTTGTTGACGTTGTTCCACTTTACTCTTGTAGCCACGGAAGGCATGCCACTAACACTTGTGGAAACTGGCAACGATGTACGGATGATTATGGCACGCAAGCTTTTTCTCTGTGTTCATGTTGGGTGTTTGATACTGGCTGCAATAGTTTACTTGAGTGGGTAAGTGAAACAAGGTGATGGAAAGGGCCAATATTTCGGTACACAAAAGATGTTCATTTGCGTGTTGAATTTTCTAGAATAACAGCCAACCAACCATGTCGGCTCATCTCTCCTATTCCTTTGCATCTGTCGTGCAACCTTAAGAGCTGAATTCAACGTTAAACTGGCACATCTAAAAGAGGTGCTGGAGAGTTTTTTTTTAATTTCGCAATGCCCAGTTTTCTTTCACATGTTCCAAAATACCAGTACAGAGATGTTTTGGAGTGAAAAATGTGTTCGGCAGTAGAGTGGCATAGCTTGGCATGTCTCAAGTTGTGTGTGGCCTACCTGCTTTAATTTCAGATGAGTGCAAAACCAAGGTGGTCACTCTGTTAGACTTTAATACACACAACACTTACAACGACACAACAAATCCCTACAGGGCTGATTTTTTGGAATGGAGAGGCATTTCTTGATTACAAGAAAGCACAGAAAAAAAAAAGAGAGACTGCTACTTGTAATCTTCAGTTGTAAACATCCCCTGAAAAAGAAAACAAAAATGGCAATATTTTTACCCAATTTTGTCGCTGTCCGGTGTGATAGCTTAATAAGCCATCATACTGATTTAAATGCCCTATTTTAATGCACCAAAATGGCTGCAATGTTCAGTACCAGCAGAGTTCAAAACAAACCTTTGCTCGCCTAAGGATGGAGTCCTTGTTTGGGTCGTAGGGTTGATCTTTGGATGGAATTTCCAGAACTGCTGGTATGGACAGTGTGTGGGAGTCAATCGCATGCCTGATCATTTCAGCTATCTGCACAAACCATTTAGACAAAATGCATTAATTGCAACGTGACACGGACGAGGTATATCCACTAACTTACGTTTTGATTTATGAGTATAATATCCACATCTCCGCGCTTGACGAAACTTTTGAAGCATTCTTCTATTTCTGATACACTTGTATCTGAAAACAGGGGAATGGACATTTAATGAAACTGCCCAGCGAAACAGTCGAAGCGAATGCAGTCAAACTTACTCTTATCAACTACTTTGAAGTTCGGCTGTCGTTGCTTGTTGATCTCCCCAATTCCTCCGAGAAGAAATCCAACACAGGTGTCCTATAACAGAAGAATCGTTCAATGGTCAAGTGATGAATTCAAGACAGGCACCAGCACATTTTTACGCAGCATACAAGGTAGCAAAGCCTCAGATTAATTAGTGGACTTTAATATAAGTATTTTCTTTTCCAATCTTTTAATATTTCTGAGCAATTCCCTAAAGCGTAGGTGTGTTGTCGGGAGGCAATATACGGCACAGTGGATGCGAAAGCGAAACGACTTCCGACAACACTTTTACGTCTCTTTACACGCACGCGGCCCATGCTTGCGCACTCACCTCATCCCCTATAATAGCAATGAGCTTTCCCCTTGCGGCCATGGCTTGCTGTAAGCCGAAAAATACCGTAACGGCACTGGGTGACCCGTAGAGTCACGAGATGTCAAGCGGGATGAGCAGTTCGGACCAGACGAGCCCCACTAGGTGCCTTCAATTTTGTCGTCTAGAGGGCTGCCGGAGACGTTGTACTGACGCGCACACCTTGTATGCCACAACGCTCATTGGCTGGGAGTAGCTCTAAGCTGTCCGAGACGACAAATCGAAGAGGCCCACTAAAGCTATCAGCCAATCAGGCTTAAAAGTTTTGCACGTTTTCCGTATCCGGTGTTTGTTTACGGTAATAACGCTAAAAACTCTGGAACCAGTTTCAACTAAAAGTGCTTATAGTCATCATAAATAGTAAGTGTAAACATCGTAAAATATTTAACGCAACTTGAAGTTTAATTATTGCACAACCTCCGCTAGTGCAGTCTTATCATGTGCTCTGTCTGAATGTCGTGGTCTGGACACAATGGACTCGTTTCTAAAGCGTCTTCTTGCGCTAAAAGCAGGTTAAAAAAAAGTAGTTTATAGTTATCTGGAAGCAGTGTCACTCCCTAGACAAACTCTGATGTCCGGCTAAACAAGGCTCGAGTGACGAACACGGCAGCTGCACAAAAAGTACTTTCTATTTTAACCAAATCGATGCGAACTATTTTGTTGTCACAGCGCTTTGTGCTTCTGGCAACGCTGGTCAGAGTGGGAATCGGCCGCCCCATCGGAAAATCGGCGCTGCTGGCGCTAAACATGGCGCAGATCTCTTGGATTATAATTTTTGGTGTTTGTGATTGCAAGTACTTATTTTTTACGTCGTGAAATCAAGGTCGCAGTGTGTTGTGCACTTTTACGGACCAAATGTTGAGCGTCTTCGCGCTAGCAGCAACACTGCCCGGTGAGTTCATGACTGCGATCGGTGTCTATGCTCTATGTTGCGGCTTCCGTCAGTCCACGGTCGTTCTTCGGGCCTCTCGGTCGGCATCATGGCCGAAACCTACGGTCCCGTCCCGTCTAGCACCATGCTTAACGCATGGCGTCAGACAGGTCCCCGTTGAAGTTGCATCGATAAACTACTAGCCTGCACTGCTGCTGGGGTCTCGGTCTGAGAGTTTGACCTGTTCCCTCTTTCTGTGTACGCCTCAGCCACTGAACGCCCCACATGCGTGATTGTTTGCGCTCCGTCGGCACATCGCGTCATTGCGCCGCTCATCGCAGTATTCCTGCTAGAAGACGATATGAACATAGCGCAGGCCGGGGTTTCTATACAGCTCCTTCCCGTTCTGCGCGGCGTCCTGCTGCCTAGTACCTCTCGCGCGTATAGTTGGGCGGCTCTGGGTGAAGCACGCTTTTAGGGGAAACCGCCGTCCATGATCTGCATATTGACCACTGCTGGCCGTCGGGCTTTTCCGTTCGCTGGTAGCGCTGCCATTTCACGAGTTTAGCTTTCCTGGCAGTAAGTTTTCGTTTTGACAGTTGGGGCATCAGTTTGCGGCGTGTTTTCTCCCGCATACTTTCGCAGTGAAATTGGGCCGTATACAAGGCAAATGGCAATTAACGAGCACCAGCTAATTAACATAACCGTCTTTGTCTTTTATTTGCAACACTTTCTTCCGCGTGAAACAGGTGCTTGCACACGTAATCGTTAAATCCCATCAATGGGGAGAAATTCGGCACCTGCGTGCTTTGCGGCGCATTTGCCTGTGAGGAGACGATTGCTTATGTTAAGCTCAGGAGATTCTAGGAGCGTGCTGTATGATATTCCTTAAGAACACACCTGTGTGTCGGTGATTGTTTAGTCTTTTTATTTCGAATTGCGAGCGAAATACAGCTGCTCCACTTTTTCTTACTGTCAAAAATAGAAAAATAAAACCGCGCGCGCATGCATTAGCTGTGCACGTAAGCGAAGTCCTTGAGCCGCTTTCTTCTGAGTGTCAATCTCTGATTACCTCTAGGTGTGCTATGTTTGAAAAAGCTGCGACACCATGTTTTGCAGCAAAGTGTAGTTTGAAGAAAGAGCGGAAATGAACCGTCAAATTACCGTGAATGTATCGACGTCTGGACGTCTTTTAGTAATGCCTAAAATAATAAAAAAAAAGCTTACCTGAACATTTGTTTGTTTTGTTGACAGTTTAGCATCACATTGTCGTGATAAACTGTTTCCTGTATGCGAGCCCTTCTAACAAAGTTAACAAAGGGTGTTGAACTGCCCAAGTTAAACGTTTCTAATAGCTTTGTCTCCTTAAGTAAGTTTGTGATGCCACCCAGGTCATTGTGTTATTCAAATGCGCAGACTTGTGCAAGGGCTTGAAAATTTACATCTTAATTTCTTTAGCAATTTTCTCTCATCTGAGAATTTGTTTCCCCTCTTTGTTTGCAGAGAGTGCACAAGCCAAAAGCTTTATGGCTCACTTGACAGACTTTTCTTGTAGTGATGTAAGTTTTACCTTGTGTCAGCAGCATGTGAGTCTGTACATACCAGCAGTACACTTTTACAATGCAGATCTAGGCCAACATAATGTAAGGGCTTTTCGCTCTGTTATATTACATTCTTATAATCCACAGCTCATGGTTTGCCAGCTACATGGTGATAATTCAGGTCTTGTGTTGGTGCGGCTAATGAAGTTAACCATTCATTCACACCTGAATATGTGGGCTTCGTAGGATTACTGGAGTCCCCGCATGGAGGTAGAACGTATCTGAGAGGCTTTCTGGGTCCTTTTCCCACTAAACAACTTGTTTGCAGCTGAAAGGCGACAGGAGCAGTTAATTGCTCTAGGAGGCTATGCCATTGAGACAGAATAAACTTCTGGTTAGTTGTAGTTATACCGTGTCTGTATAAGTCATCAATGGTTACACAATCTTTTTGGGTAGCAGTGCGAACATCTGTGAGAGTTGTAGGCTTACATTTAGCCCATTTTCAGTTTGATGTTGCGCATATCTTCAATCTCATACAAGATGTTTGCAGAGGGCTGCAATACAGTAATAAATGTTGACAAGCATAATCAAACACAGTGTACGAAGAAAGATTAACGCAAAAATTATTGACAAGCATAACCAAACATTGTGGAAAGAAAAATCAAACTACAATAAAGAAGAAAGTACACGGGGTAAAAGCCCATGATGGAAGCTGCATTTCAAAATTTGTTAGAGCATCCTGAGTCACAGTTTCAAGTGAAAGTTTATTTCAGTCCATTATTGTTTTTGGAAAACAAAATATTTAAAGCAGTTGTTATGCTGTATGAGCTGGTAATTGATAGGGAGTGTTTACTTATTGTAGGGTAACCTGCCTCAAAAGTAAGAATACCCAAATACTTATAATGGCCATCTAAAAGTTGAAAAAAAAAATTATTTAAAGCTGTTAGTGTGATTTCTATCTGCCACCGATGGTAGTCCACTTTGCCTTAGCAGTTCATGGATTGAAGTATGGAGATAGTAGTTGTAAATAAATCAAATATCTTTCTTTTGAGTTCTTTCTAATTTGTTAACATTTCTCTTTGTGAAAGCATAGCAACTGAAGCAGGATGAACTATGGTGTTATATGCCAGGGAAAAGTGCATTGCTGGTTAGGAGAATTTTAACGAGCACCTTAAAAAAATAAACTGACAAAGACACCTGGCCACAGTTTATGATGCAGCAAAGATTATTAGACTTGCATAGTCCTATGTATTTACATTGCATTGCTTCAGAGAAAATTATTGTTAGGGGAATAAGAGAAGAACAGAGGGCTTTTCTTTAATGTTATTCTCGTGAAGATGGTTTTGTAGTTAATGGGCATTTGCCATTGTTCACACGAAGCAGCTGTTTTCACAAAATCTTTGTTTAATATAGTCTGGTCATTAATTAAATATATTTCTTTGTATATCACACAGTCATCTGCATATAGTTTTATTTTTGCTGAGATTTCTATCTATCTAAAAAAGCAAAAATGAGATGGCCAAGGATGGATCCCTGGTGAACTGCAGAATCAGCAGGAACAATGTGGGAAGAAGACAATCAAAACGAGTCAACGTCAGAAAGATAGGCCTTCATCCATTTTAATAACTGATCATCTTTAGGCCTGAATCCTAATTTATGAATTAGTTTGCTGTGGAAAACCTTGTCAAAGCTTTACTGAAATCCATAAATGTAGCATTGATTTGTTTTTTGTTATTGATTGTATGAACTGACTGCGTAGTGGTTGAAAAGTCAGGCCATAATCTGTGCTGAGCATTTTTTAAATGGGCCCTGAAATGCTTTCCTAAGTAATCATAGAATGAACTCGCTATTAAAGGTTATCTCACAGATAATTTTTAGAATCCTTCAACTATAAGTGCAGTTATTGCACCGGCTTTCTCTTTTAGTCTCTGTTAGCGTGCCGAAAGATACACAGTGGAGAAGCCATAAGGGCAGAGCCCCGCTCAAAAATTTACTGTCGTGGCGGCGAAATGGCTTGTGGTGGCAGCTGCGGTAGACTATACTATGCAGCACACTGCTGCTATCTAAGAGGCCATGATCGGCAGACGCGGCTATATGCAATTGTCGTCTGTAAACCGGTAGTGCAAAGATGGAAAGATGGAATGAAGGGGCCTCTATGACAGATCAGCGATGTTTTCTTACTATGTTCAAAAAGTTTTTCAGGGCCCCTTCAATGCCTTATGTTCATCAAGAAAACTAGATAAATTATTGTGGATTATGTGTTCTAGTATTTTATATGCTGTTAAAATAAGAGAAATTATGTGGTAATATATGATCTGGTTATGCAGTAACTGGGTTGGTGGCTCCACTTCTAGTGGCATCAGTCAAGTTATATAGTAACCTGAATACCATCTAACGTGGACATGTTTAGACTGCTCATACCTTGTAAATGTCCTCACTTGGTCTGACTTGAAAAGCCAGAAAACATGAGTTGCTTGTCATCCTTGTTTGATCTGTTTGACTTAAGTTGCTTCAGAATGCATTGAGAACATAGTGAGCTGACCAACATTTTCAGACTTGTGAAGCAACTGGAGTTCTGAATTGTTACAAGTCTCCTCTACTGCATCGGTATATGAGATATATGAGCAACCTGGGTATTAAGTGAGGATTCGTTGCGCAATCAATCCTTTCCTGCTTCCTCACTGGCTTGAACACCATCATCACTGAGGGAAAATAAGATTGGAGCGGCTGCTTCTTGTGAAAGCTTGAGCTATGTTTTGTGCAGTTTTCAATATCATGGCTGGAGGTCAAATCTGAACCTTTGAGTGACACTCCTAATTAAGTCATCCCTAAATGAGCTAGGATACAAGTGTTATTTATTCAGAACTCTAATATAGACAGCCCAGCTGAAGTATAAAACAGCAACAGATCTTATGGCTTGGTGGGAGTGCAGATTAGCATGCTCAGGTGTATTAGGCAATTTGATGATGGTTTTTCACCCGTTCATAGCTTTCAGACATGGTTCAGTTTAGATTGGAGCTGGAGAGGGAGAGTGTGTTACGAAGCAATGTCCACGAGGAGCATTTGTCCTGGAGGGTAGAGCTGCTTACACAATATGTTTGACCTGTAGGTAAATTTACCCGCTATTAAAAAGCTTCGCACAGTGATAATAAGAGCACCACGCAGTAAGTTGTACAGTGATGGAGCTAAAAAGCTCCGTGCAAGTATAGCTCCTTTATCATTTGACAACTTATTGTGTGCCAACTTACTATTAGTTGTGCAAGGCTTGGGTGATCTTGGGTAAGATCCTTTGTGCAAGTGGTCCCGGGCCCGTGGCGGCCATATTCCAATGGGGTGGAATGCAAAAATGCTCGTGTATTTAGATTTAGGTGCACATTATCAAACCATGGGAGATCAAAGGTTAATCCCTAGCCCTCCACTGCAGCATCCCTCATGACATTAAAACCAGGGATCAAAATTTTATTTTTAATGTACCTCAGAATCCTTTTGTTGGCCTGTTTGTGTGGCTGTCTGACGAAAATTTTTTTTCCTGTAACCTGCTTCCCCAGAGGCCCTTGGGACGCTCCACCGAGGCCGATGTCGAGATGGAAGCAAGACTGGATAGGCCCACGGACGAAGGCAGCAGTGACAGCACAGCTGCCTGTCTGCCACCGCACACAGCCGCGGCCTCCTCGCCTGCGGTGGCCGACAGCACACAGGGCAGTGCCGCGGAAGAAGAGCCCCGTCATGTGACTGAGAAGCCCAGTTCCTCGGAACGGTCTGGTGCTGGAACTGGAGAGAGTGTCCCCGAGGGAGGAGGCACAGGTGTCACGGACGATGATGGCCAAGGCCAGCGTGACGGAACGCCCGCACGTCAGGCTGGAGACTCTCCCAAGGCGTCCAGCCTGCCATCAGCGTCATCTGGCAGAGACGGCGGTGGTGTGGTGTCGCCCCTTGTGGTGAAAAGAGGCCCCGGCAGACCGCGAAAGGATGGTAGTAGCCCCGTGCAACGCAAGAAGCTGTAAGTTTGCCCACTGACTGTGTCGCGCTGGGCCAGTTTCTAATGCAAAGTGGCATTGTCGGTGGTCTGTAATTGGGACGGAGACCAGCTGGGAATCACTGAGGGCTGGTGCCTTTCCTTCTGCTAGGGAATAGTGCAGGTTGCGTGTTCACAAAAATGTTCTTGCACTAGAACTGTTCTCAAGACCAGATGACAGCCAGTCATGGCGTTGGATGTATAGTTAGTAAATATGGCCAGTCGATGGCAATTACTCTGTGACCTTAAACCCCCCATTTTGATCAGATACCTTTAGGATGGAGTTGCCTAACACAAGGCTATGTGTTACTGGTGATTGCTAGGTCTTTTCAAAAATGGACTTGCATGGGCTGATGATAACAACATTGTTTATGGGTGGCCTCTATGAAACTGTGTCAATGACCTTCTCATAACAAATCTATTGTACTACACTGTTCTAATGGTCAATTTATTTAATAGAATAAAATATGTATATTTTAAACAAAAAATTTTTAGAATATTTTATCAGGTGCACATTGGGCAACTATCAAGTGGATAGTATAGAGAGAAGTGGCGTGGGATCAGAAGCCGCCAACTGGTATTTCTTAGTTTGCAAGGGTACGTAAATCAGTGTGCGCTCGGTTGCATAACTCACGAATGAAAGGCAGTTGAAAAATTACTGCGGTGCCTGTGTCTGTAAAGGAGAAAGCAATGGAATGCATGACCTGATGCACCTGTAAAGTTCCATTGATATAATCTACTATTCGATATACTATTATATCCTTTATGCCAATGGCAAGAGTGAAAAACTTACTTTTTGTTTTGCACAAAAAGATTGTTGTGCACTAGCCTAGTCAGTGCAAATATTCTTTCCATTCTTTATATGTTAAAAATATGCAGACAGTCTAAAATAGAGGCATGTCTTGTTAGGCCAGTGTAACTCCCTATGCAAGAAATTAACTTTTCTGTTGGCTCACTGAGAAAACACTTCACTTGAAAGGTTGCACATAGCTACAGAACTAAGAGTAAACATGCCTGTTTTATTGATATAAGTATTGAATTGATATACACCCTGCCATTATAAGTGTGTCTCTTGAGGAAATGTGTGATTCCAGTGAATTTTCCATAACTAAGAATAACCTTTAAGTGTTTGTGTGTGTTCCCCTTCTTGTCCTGCGTCCTTTCGTTCTGTTCTGTATATACAGACTAGCCCAAGCTGCCCCGGTGTTGCGTTTTACTTTTTCAGTTGTCTTTATTTTCATACAGTTGAAACTCTATGTAAGCACTGATATACCAAAGTAAATCTAAAATGTTTCTCTCCGATATCGGCATATACGAACACAGAATATAGCAAAGGTATTTTCGTGTTATAAGTGACTTCATTGTAACAGGGTTTAACTGAATTACAAATGGATGACTGGGCACAAGCACTGATGTAAATAAATGAGATTCCTCAAACTGGATAATTTAGACATTATCTTGTCAGAGCAACTGCGACACGACACGCGAGGATTCTTTAAGCCTTTGATAGCTGGGAGGAGTCGTCAAAGGCATATTGAAGCAATGATGTGGTTGATTTTTTTTATTGGCCATACATCTGTCAGAAAGATGCAGCGCTGGCCTACGTTGCCAGCAGCATATTTTCGAAGAGAAACCATCCTAAAGGCCCTCTCCACTGGTGCGAACCAGTGCAGCAACTGTGGACAGAATGCATCACATGATCCTTGTCATCGAGCTGTCATTCGCCTCCATGTCTTTGTTAGGTTTTTCTACGTTTCGCATTGCTCCATTCTGTGGGGTTAATTTTCCAATATGCTTATTATATGGCTAATATTGTGCAGTTGACAGTAAAAGCTTATAGCTGCAGCTAGTGCTATCCAAATTGTATCGCATTGTTCAGGACAGTGTTGTGAAATTATCATTGAGACGTAGTTCCTTTGTCGTGTTTTTGTCCGCAGATTAAAGCATCTTAACGATGGATTAGACTATAACTACGGGACATACACAGAAGCTGTGCATCTGTGTATGGGGTTTTTGCTTCATACCTTGTCAAGGATGTGTCATTCATGGATGGTCATTTGTTCTCTTGCTTCTGCCAGGCTTTCTGCCATTGCTTGAAACAGCATGTGAAGTACACTTCTATGTGTTCTGTCATGAGAAGTGGTGTTGATCAAACTGTGTCGTGAACCAAATGATCCATGTAATTCATTTCTGCTCCCTGGCTGACTGGTAGCACCTGAACCAACACCTTTTGGTCCCCACTTTTGGTCCTTAAGACAATGTTTGGCAAAGGTTAGCAGCAAATGAGCCTGCCTGTGTGCATACCTGCCAACTCTACCAAATTTTCTGTGAAGTTTATGAATTTAGGGTCGTTCTGTGTTTTTACGAATTTTATGTGAGGTTTTAAAGAAGAACAAATGCTGTTCGGGAAGAACTGCTCATCAGTCTCTGACCATACCCTTTGAAGCCAGTAAAAGGGCATTAGAGGGTTATCACTTCGAGCCAGTTTATCCAGACAAGTTCCCGAAGTAGGCGAAATCAGCAACAGAGAAGTTGCCGAGAAAGTCACTGGGATTTAAAAGCAATGCACTGCTCATCAGTCTCTGCTGTTCCAAGTTCTCTGCTGCTTGCATGTTGTGTCTAAAGGTAAATCATTGCTAATAAAGTGCACTTGTATCGCGGAAAAGTTGTGTGCTTAGGGCAAACTGCTTAAAAATTCATTCTTTCCCCCCTCTCTTCTTGTTCAGTGTTGTGTCTGCAGGATTTTTTACAAATTTTAAATGTTCACCGGTTGGCAAGTATGCATTTGCAAAGGGCAGACCTCAGCAGTAGCCTCTCCTATCAGTTTGTTTCCATTCTTGTGCAGTGCTACTGTTTCCAGTTAGTTTTTCTGTTCTGCTCGCGCTCTGTTTTAGCTGTTGTGTTCTCAGTGCCTTGGCTTGTTCTCAGCATTCTGTCATCGGCTCCTAGTTAGGAATTTAGGTAGCAAAATTTACAAATGGTGAATACTAATTAGCTATGGTGAGCACTCTTCATCAAAGTCACATCGGATTCCCCACTTCCAGATGTTCTAAAGGGTAGTTCAACCACTCTCTAGAAAGCTACATTGGCTGTTTCATGTATGAGACTTCAGCACTGGTTTAGCTTGCACTCGATCACCCCAAGTCCCTGGCTTTCACCTTGTGCAAGCATCTACTGACCTTTATAGCTGTGTAACTGGGGCACAACTGAATGGCCACTCTTTTACATCAAGAGGCACATGAAACAAAGATCATAAGAGCCAAGTGGCACAGGGCCGAGCTTACTTGAAAAATGGCATCTGAAGTTCAGCTAATTGGCGGTTCTTGAGCTGCTTATTGTCTGGGCTTTTCTTTCAAGAGCTGTACCATTTAGCTTTGAATCACTCATAAAACCATTTTCATTTCTTCTCTAGATTCCTCTTTCTCAGTGCAGTGGCCTCATTTCCAGAAACCCCAGGTTATTTCATTTTGTGCAGCTGTGGCGCTTGCAACAACAGGTTTGAATGTCACTTCAGTTCGTGTCAGTTCAAATGTCATTACACGGTGATTTTGTTTTCTTTGACAGATCATGCAAAAGCACTTTGTTTTCTCGTTCTTGAAGGCATACTTTTTTTAACCTGGCTTGATGTTTTAATAATTTCGTGCCATTTCAAAGAACAGGTGACAAACTTGACTGAGAAGTGTTTGTGCCTGTTCCAGTCACAGCTTCCCTGGCCGGCCCAGGGTGCGATCGCGGAAGCCGAGCTTGCTGTCGCTGGCAGGCAGCAGCGGCCAAACGCCACCTGGTGGTTCCTTGTTGGACCAGCCTCCGGCCTCCTACGATATGGAGCTGGAGCATTCAGCGCAACCCCCGCTGACGCCTCAAGCCAGCATGTCCATGTCTGACAGTGGTATGTGTGCTATGGCACTTGAGAGGTGCGCTAAAGCAGGTTCTTCAAATGCTGGAAGGGCTAAGCTTTGAGTTGTACATGTTGAATTGCAGCGCGCTACTGAGCAACAGTACGCGACACATGAACAAGCACTTCTCCATGTGTCATGGGTGTCCTTTATGTGCGTTGTTGTACTCAGTTGTACTATCCATGGTGGCTGCATTTCAGTGGGGGCAAAAACTCTTGCATTGTTAGATTTGGGTGCAAGTTAAAAAAATTCACCGACGATTACGATACTCCCTAATGTGAAATTTGAACGCAGCTCTATACGTGTTTTCATTTCATGATATATTGGCTGACGCAGACAATCGATCTCTTGTGGCACATTGCAAACGGAGTGAAATGTGTTGCAACTGCATCGCTAATCTGGAGATCAGGAGAGCAAGTGCGTAGGTGACGCGTAGGTGACGCGTAGGCGTGATTCACATCTGCTGCCAACGGATCTCCCAGACGATGTGCACTACTCTGTACGCTACGGTGTTAGGAAATTTGTGAGTCTCGCTCTAAAGTGTGAAAGTGTGATGACAGTTAACTTGTAAGGCAGTGAGTGACTGTAAAGTCTGTTTCTTGGCATTAGAGCACAGAAAGGATAAGCTGTGAAAGCATGAAGACAGTGACAATCTGATCTTGATTTTTGGTGGGTAAAATGATCCGGCACTGGGCAGCATGCAGCCCATGACATCTTCAGTCATGTTTTACTGGCAGGCAGTCATGGGCAGAAGGGGACCGAAAGTTAGGCATGTTAAAAGTGTGATTATCATAGAGGCTCATAGGAAAACCATTTGCCATTGACATTTGCTTGCTTACCCATGCCAGTACAATCTTGGTATGTTTTCTAGTGGTGTGGGGATAGCTAAATGTTAGCTCAAATCAAATGTGTGTCCTTTGCAGCCTAATAAGAAGTCAAAATTCAATACTGAACTTCTTTCTGTAAGGTTGCAGTTATTAGTGTTGTTAATTTGGGCCATGCAATTGCAGAAAAGTTGTAGCAGAGCATTATATGATCAACACTGCAATGTATGATGCAAAGCTGTGTGAGCTACTTCATAGAATCTATGCATGACTAAATTACATTTGGTATTTTACGGTGAATAACTGTTAAAAGTTCATTACACATTTTTCATTATCTCTGCTGGCATGGCCAGTGTCACTGTGTTTGTGAAGCAGGTAAATTGACTTGGTTGACTGTGCTGCAATGTGTAACAGTGTGGTTAATGTGTGTTTACTTCAACATTTTAAAGACTTAAAGCTTGCTTTTGCTGTTATCGACGTATCTTCTGGTGGATAAGTCGCACCCCCCCTAAATGCAGCCACTTTTGCAGAAAAGTTAATGTATCAGTAACATCTTTGCATAAGATCTTTGCATAATGTATCAGTAATGTATCATAATGTATGTAATGTAAGATCATAACATTTTTGCATAACGTATCAGTAACATCTTTGCAATGCGTTTCACGCATTGCAGGTTCCCACGCAAGTGTTCTTGTTGCAAAATGCTGTACTCACCCAATTCTGACGTGCTCAGCTACTACACACTGCTGGTGTACCGTAGATTTTGGGCACCCAAGTCACGAGGCAGCCGATATCAAAAGTGAACGAGGGGCGATGTCGGGTGGGCACCTAGTGCTCCGAACGTTCGCTTGTGCTCTCGCTATCTCTCGCGGTGGGCCAATGCCTTGCTTTCATCAGCGGTTGTTAGCACGGCAGGACAGGAGCGCAAATTGAACAATTGCCTATTCAGTGACGTGGGAGCCAAAACAAATGTTTGAAAAGCGAGATGCTTGCGTGGTCTCGCACCATCGGCAAAGTAATGCAGGAAGGGCCAAAATCGTGTCGCGTTTCGACGTGTATGACCTATTTCGCATCGTCTGTGCATGCATAGGCACATAAAATGCGTGCTTGCGCACGTTGGCAAGCGCACTTGCTCTGAGTGCTGCCGTGTAACACCTGCCATCTTTTGTAAATTCCGCATATAAGTTGCACCATTTTACAAGACGAAGCGACGAAGATATTGAAATAAAGATGCACCTTATACATCGGAAAATACTGTAGTCTCGATCATATTAAACACAAATGTGTGTCATTTTGTTTCTCCTCCAGGTGGTGCTGGAGACTTACGTTTGGTGTGCCATGAAACGGGTAGCTTGATGCGTTTCTCCTGTAATGCCTTCGATGTTTGCTTCTAACAACCTGTGTTTGCTGAAGTCGGGCCACTAGAGAGATGTGTTGTTTGGGTTAAGTTTTACAGTGGGGTGTAAAAGCTGAAAGTTGTTTGTCTCTTAATTAAACATGTTTCTCATTGGCAGGCACGTGATTCTTTGTTCTGTTGCTTCTGTTTACTGCAGCACATTATGATCAACCTGGTCATGGAGAATCTCCGCATGAGAAGCAAGACGAGATGTCACCAGAAGGGTGAGTGCCGTGCACTGAGGCACGCACTGCAGTATTAAAATAGAAAAAGAACAATCTCATTGCTTTGCTGCTGAACTTGCTGTTTAGTTGTTTCTTATGCAGTCCTGCTAGAAATCAGACATGTATGTAACGACTTACATGTAACTAATTAATTCTAATCAATTACATATTTAGTTTTGTCGATAATCTATTACCGTAAAAACCGGACTATAGTTCGGACCGGAATATAGGTCGATCCCCCAACTAACGAATCCTCAAAATGAAAAAAAAAAAAAATCCTTTTCAATGGCAAAAGTACCGAAAGACATGACACCCTTACCTTGAAACAAATGCGACTCGGGGGGTTGCACAATGGTGACAGTATTTATTTAAATGCTGCTCGCATGTGCACCCGGCCAAGTTTTTAGCGGTTTCGCGCGATCATCGACACGCGTGCTTGTCAACACCTTATTAATGGCGCTGAGCAGCGAAACAAACGAGATACGCGCATGTGTACACATGCCCTTACTTTCGCTATTTCGCCGCTCCGTGCCGTGATGATAAGGTGCTGACAAACACGCGGGTCGATGGTCGCGCGATACTGTTAAAAGTTCGTCGGGTGTACAGTACACAGAAGGGCACGAAGTGCGCAAGCGCTACTCCGAATCAGAGCAACGCCTTTGATCAGAGTCGGATGACGAGTGCTTCTCGCTGCCCAGTCCATAGGCGCGTGCGATCTCTACCGCTTTCAAACGGATGCATTCGGCAGTCACAGGCAGCGATCTTACACACAGCTCGCGGACGGACTCCGCAACCTTGCCTTCCAGTTCTGCAGTCCACTGCGATCCGGCACGAAATGACGTTTTCTTTTGGTTGCTGCAAGTTGTAATACGTTGCTTTTGCCTCCGCCACTACCGAATGCACTTTTCGGATACTTCAAGTTCGCGCTGTGCCGCCAGGTTGCCGTGGGCTTCCGCGTACTCAATCGCCTTTTTCTTGAAGGCGACGGTGAATTGACGTCGGCTTCCGCTCCCGCTCATTTCGAAACAAAATGAAAGTGCAGCCTTTAATTAATATAACTTTGCGACAATGGAAACGCAAAATGCCGGTGTCACAGGTGCCACAGCGTCGCCACGCCGCCATGCTGCTGATGGCGATGGCGAAGGCGGCTGTTTACTTTATCCGCGCATTGTTGCAAGACTTCCGTAGTTTTTCCGCCAATGTCCGGTATATAAGTCGAGGGTCGACTTTTCGCGATGGGTTTTTGAAAAAAAGTTCGACCTATATTCCGGTTTTTACGGTAATTTGTTTTGTGTGGTAATGTTCGCTGTAATTCAGTTACCCTTTTCAGTAACAAATTGCATGTAACCAGTTACATTATTGACAAAACAAGTCTGTAACAGGTGACGCAGCATGGAGCACGGAAAACACACGAAAGTGAAACTGTGAAAGTGATCAACCGAGAATACTGCCCCAACACGCATGGCTAGCACGAAAGCATACCTGGAAAACCAACCAATCAGCCACTGAGAGGCCTGCAGATTGTATCAGACATGTGCGTTCACTCATGCAATTCGGAGCTTTGTTTACACGCAAGTACACAAGACTTCTCAAGCGCGTGCCATTGAGTTTCTGGTTTTGCACAGATCATACTGTTGTGTCTGCATTGCTGACTGCCACCTCGGACAAGGGCGATGCCAAAGATTCTGCTGTGCTTGTGCCCACGTTGGCGCATGTGCTGCATTGCATCGATAACATTAGGAAATTCGTCTGTGCAGGCGATGCCGATGTAGGTGACCTCCTTGCAGACATCGCTGCACTTGAAAGACAGCTCTTGCGGCGTGGCTCAAAGAACGTCCGTAATAAATTAACCAGTTTTTGCAAGTTCTGTGAATGGTAAAAACGTTTTAGCATGCCGGTTGGCGCAGATCGCGGTACACTGTATGCTAAATCTCTCCAGTAAAGCGCAATTGGCACCTGCAGTGCAGTATTCTTTTTGAATTTACTTTCTTGGCGGTTTTGGTTTCTGAGTTATGCAGAGTATTAGTTTACAGCTTAAATATAAGGTCCTCACAAATCTTGTGCGTGACATAACTTTTGTTGGTTGGATTACACGATGCCCGGATTATACGATTGTTTGCATGATTCTGAGAAAGTTGTCTTATAGCGGTTCCTCTGTACAGTCGAATCCACTTATAGTAACAGTATTCAAGTGCCATGAAAATTCCTAAATGGGTTGCATGGAAAAAAAAATCAAAATGATCGGGATGGCATAGCTGTTCCGAGAAAACTATAATGGCGGAGAGGCCAGTTCTCCTCCCCACCACCTTTCTCCATCTGGCTTCTGATTGTGTTGACTTGTTTGGCTCTGCTTCCTGCGTGCTCCAATCGCATGTCCAATCGCGTGTTGTTAACAAGCCGCTGCTGTCGGCGTTCAAGAATGGCACTGCTATAACAACTGCAAAGAGGGGTTACGGGCGGCACGTGGCATATGAGCTCTGCCGAGGCATCACTTTGGTGGCCCCAAAAGGCGCCTTTTAAAACATTTGGGAAGGTTGTCGGGGCAGCATCTCAGCTTGAGAAATCCAGAGGAAACGCTGGGACGAGATCGCCACAAGCACCTTGTCACATACTTCCAAATGGCTTGCAGGAGAAAACTGCATGTCCGTCAGCCTTGCTTGCTTTACGCGAAGCTTGCCAACATCTTTCTCCAAGGCATCCAGGTGCTCCACGTAGTGAAGTGGAAGGTCCCTCGCTCAGTTCGCGTGATTCAGCCCCCATGAGGGACTGAATCAACTACAGGACCTCCCGCAGGGACAGTGTTGAGACAACCTGCTCTACTGTATCAGCGCTGCCGTCATGGCCATCACTGTCACTATCCGATTCAAACATGTTCACGACGATCGCCTCATCAGTTTGAAGCACTTTGTTTCCAAATTTATAGCAATGCGCTTTCATTTCACTGGCAACATCGTGCATTGCCGATGATCAGCGGGTGGATCGTCCATGTTCCATTTTGGCAGCGAGCCAAACAAGGCTGATAAGCTACGTGGCCAGGAACGACTTCAACGCAATGAACAAAGACAAGCACGAGCGACTTAATATGTTTGCATATTAGCACTGCGCCTAATAATGGACCCAGAGCGAGTATCATGGCATCAAGTAACTACGATCTTGTGTGCAAGGTGTTCTGATGTTACAACAGTGCCCTTCCCTCTAATGCGCATATTGAGCAAGTTTTCAGTATTGTTACTGTTGTCCTTACAAGCAACCGAGGGAAGATGGCCGATGAAAATTTTGAAAAGCAGTTCATAGAAAGTGATGAACATGTGAACAGCTGCAGAGAACACACTGATAGAACCAAGCCAGCTTTTTTTTTTTTTTACTGTATTTGTGTGATGTTATAGTAAAGGTTGGATGGAAAGTAATGTCAAGTATGTGGTTTCTCAAACATGCTCTTGGGACTTAATAATGACAACACAGTAACGCAAACAATCAGAACGGCATTACATCTTTCATACACTAATGCCTGCTAGACAAATTACTACCCATAGAACGTGCTGATGGGCATGCGAGAAATCGAGGAAGTCTGGTTCATCACGACCGGATAACGAGATAATATGTGCGCTGCCATGCTGGACACCAACGCCTAATCGTTTGCATGTACGGTCACACAGACGGTGGCGCATTAAAACGATTGTGTTCGTCCATTCTGGTGTCCTGCTCCTAAGCTTTTCACAGGACAGTCCCGCGAACACTGGGTGAGCGCATGAAACGTCTGTTCCGCTTGCCGACCCCAAGCCAAGGAGGAAGAGCCCACTCCCCTTTGCGCCCCAGTAACCCCTCCGCTAGGTGGCGTTAGCAGCACAACACTTGTGCCATTTCTTCTGATGTGCTGCAACCACACTGACCTGCTATGCAGCTATGCAGAGAAGCTTGATTACAGTAGACGCGAAAGCCATATGGGGAAAACGACATCAGGGGATGCGTGAGAGTCGAGCATCCCCACATGTAATGAATGATTGCGTTTTAGTACCGTATTTACATGATTGTAAGTCGACTCAAATGTAAGTCAACCTCCCCATATCGCGAGTAACAGGAAAAAAGAAAAGAAGAGCATACCCACCGGTGCATTCCATAACAAAAATTTGTTAGTAGCTGGCATGGTCACTGGACAACTCCTCCTCGCTAGTGCTGCCATCGTCATTGCTGCTACGGTCCCACAGCACGTCGCCGTCCAGCGAAATTCTGCATTTGCATACATAAGTGCATTTGCATACATAAGTGCATTTGCATACATACATAAGTCCACACCGAAAGCACCTAACCACACAGAGCCGTCAGGGGGGCTCTTTCAACATGTCCGGTTGGCATAAGTTCGCGGTCCTCGGCCACCAGCCGCTTGTACTCACGGCAGAGCAGGTCCTTAATCCCTTTCGCTGTCACTGACGTACCGGTACGTCATCGCGCTCCCCCCCCCACGGTGTCACTGACGTACCGGTACGTTCTCTATCGTGCGTTCAAAATTTCGCGCCTGAGCGCAAAAACAGGTGCTCCTGGATTGGCCACGCCATCTGTTGACTCTTTCTACAAGTTCGTATATTCGCTCCGACCTGTGTTAACCCATGTATTGAAGAGTACGGTGCTACTGCCACTCCCCACTTTCTCTTTGCTGAGTGGCGCGGTGGCTCCGCGTTCGCTGGATCATGCGTCGCGCGCGTGTGGTTATGGGTTCAAGGGTTGTTCTGTAATCTCCGCTGGTTTGAAGGTTTTTATTTTTCTTCTGTTGGTGTGCCTGCTACGGCGCGTCAAGTTCAGGCGCACGTGCCGTTGCCTCTCCAAAAAGGGTGATTCGATTGCTGCTTTCGCTCTCTCGCCGCACCCTCGCTTCCGACTTGCAGCAGTAAACGTAAAGCCCTTCGAACTTTGTTTAGCCTTTTTTCATCTCCCTCTGTCTTCTTGATCACGCAACGTCCCATTTCTCTCCGTTGCGCGGGCGACTGAAAGCGCATCCTCCCTGCGCGCGGTTACTTTCGGATGGCTCGGCGCGCGGGACCTTCGTCTGCTCATGGGAGCGGTGGCTGAATTCCGATTCAGAATACGAGCCGAGCTCGGATTCGGACTCGGACAAAGTCGCTTGAGACGAAGAGGGTTCCGCATCGTCAGATTCGGATGTTGAACAGATTTTATAGTCAGGCTGATGATGATGATGTTTACTAACAACAGCTGCAGAACACTGAAATGTGCATATTGCATTGACTATGTTATTTGTATACCAATCATAATCAAAAATAAATTGCTATGTTCATTCCCTGTTATGCTCGTTCCCTGAAACCAAGCCGACACTGGGGGTGCGTCACGGCCAGAAACGTCCGACAGCGAAAGGGTTAAAAGCTGAAGATCCAGGCTTGTCTCATGACCATGTCACACGTCACTTGCAGGGACCGATCACACATTTCGGCGACGTACGCCGCAAGCTTGGCCTTCAGCTCTGGAAAGCATCTCAACTTAGTCCCACGGAAACCTCTTCGCTTGCTGTCACAGGGAAAAATTTTGTTTCGCTACCGTCGTCAGTCTCGCACCACCCATTAAGAAACATCAAACTTGTGGCCCATTGCGCAGTTATTTGTTTCTTCAGCGTAAAGGATGGCAGCCTTCTTTAACGCTGCTGTGAAAGAGTGCCGAATGTTCAGTGGATTCGGAGCACTCGTGACGACTGAGGAAGCACGGAAGTAGCACGTAGCCAGTGGTCAGATTGAACGCATGAAACTAAAAAGCTACAGGGAAAGAGAAATGTGAGCCGCGAGCGGCGTCTACTCTTCTATGAACTATCGATACTCCCCGCAAGCGCCGCTGTTCTGAGGGTGCCATTGCAAATGGAACAGCGGCACTTCCGTGAACTATCGACACCCCCACATGAGTGCTGTGTGCGCTGTAAAACTCTCAAAAATGTTGAAAAACTCTTCCGAAAAGCGAAAAAAACACACGGGACAGCAGAAAGCTATGGGTGGGGCCGTAGGGCAAACATAAAATTGGAACTACATTGTAGCTCCCCTGACATCCCGTTGGTCTCGCTTTTTCTTGTGGTGCCATGTTTGGTTTCGACGGTAAGTCGACCCCCCCACTTCACATTTTCAAATTTTAAAAAAGAGGTCAGCTTACAATCGTGTAAATATGGTATTTGCTCAGTTGCTTTTACGGCCCACTGTGCATACATGCATGTGCCGTGCTACAATGGCCTTTTTTTTTTCTTTCTCAAAAATGCAGATCTGAGCGTGTGTGTGCACTGTGCAACCTGGGCGAGAGCAGCTCCATGGGTCAGGGCAAGCTGGTGCGCTTCGAGCCCACCCTAGGCTTCCAGCCATTCCGCAGGGCGGCCAAGCTGGTGCAGCGGGGGGCCTTGTCCACCGAGGATCGCACCCCCACTTTGCAAGGGAGCACCACGCCCCCTGTGCGCCGAGGTGGGAAGGGGCTCCGGCTGTCCAGGTATGTATCGTCTCTGCAACCGCTGCAGTGGATCAGTTGGCTGTGGCATTCTGCTACCGAGTACGAGGGAAGGGCAGCTCTCTGCAACCAGAATGCAACCAGGACAGCTCTCTGGCTGCCCTGGTTGCATTATGATGGGGGTAGAATGCAAAAATGCTCATGCATTACCTTGACTTAGGCACACAATAAAGGCACACTAAAGCAAAAAATGAATTGAGCGATATTAGTAAATGTCAATTTTACAGTACCAAATAAAAGCCACTCTTATGCGAGAGGAGGCTTAATAAACCAGAAAAGAAAATAAACCAGAAGATAAAGAGTTTTGAAGGAATACTGTATCAGTCTAAACTGCTCTGGTGTTTTTCTTTACTGTCTCTTTATGGCATGATACGTAAGAAAGAAAGGATGATGTGAGCAGTCTCTTGTTCTTAGGCTTACCATGTTTTGAAGCTTTTCATAGACAGTTGCACTGGTATCATCTTGGTGTTTTTTTGTATTGCAGGGGGAAGCCTCTCTCTCGACTGTCTGCCGAGTTCAAGCCTCCAAATACCTCTGAGGAGATGCTGACAGTGGGCTTTGCAGAAGAACCTGATGTTGGGACAATATTTGAGCCTTCAGGTATGGGAATACTACCGACCTCCCAATAAAGCAAGACTTAAGAGCGGGCTCTTGCTGAAATAACATATAGCTGAGCTGAGATGCTGGGCTGGTATAATGCATGAATTCCTTTTGTTTGATTCTATTCCTTATCCAACATTGACAATGGTGATAAGATCTGTGATATGCAGGTGGAATGCTGATTGGACCATTGACAGTGCGCAAAGCTTTAATAGGAGAAAAGCAAGCTTTGTTTATGTGCACAGCTAAAATCTAAACAAATAATTTGTTGGAAATGTACCAAATCACCAGTGCAGTTGTGAAGAAAGATTATAGGTTGACATTGTAACTGCTCCGTAATGTCTCGTGGTGCATTTTGCCATGTCATTGTAGCATTCATGGGCAGCAGTCATGATGTTCTCTTTCAGGCCATACGTATGTTCACCGAAACTGTGCCGCATGGTCGGAAGGCGTTTGCCCTGGAGAAGATGACAGCCTCATTCACGTTGACAAAGCTGTCTTCTATGGAATGTCTCAGGTATGAGTTGGCTTTAATTAAGGTTGAATTGTTCATTTTCAAGGTGGTATTTATTTTGTGCTCTTGATGATGGTGCGTTCACCCGTGATGTGCCAGAAAGCAGTCGTGTCGTCACGGCGGAAGGGACAAAATAGAAAACTCGTAATTTGTCGTCACCTGGAATTCACGGGCTTCAATCTTGGGTGCTTAAAACCTGAACATGTCGTCATTGGTTTCTCATGTTTCCTGTTATTGTGTCAGCTACATTTGTTTGGGGTGTTGAGTGACTCTCGGAAAGTTTAAATCCTTAAAGAGCCCCGGAGAGCAAGCTTGACTGTCTTGCACATTCAAGTATTCTGGACAGAGCACCTTGTTTCACCTAGAGTCGATTGATCTTTACAAAATACAGTCGACTCTTTACAATGGACCCTGATAATCTGACAAAATATATCCGTTTTATCTGCAGTCTGTAATATCCGAAATGTCTCACTTCCGAAACTTTGGTCGCGATGTGTAACAACGTTATTGCAAAGAGTGAATGATGAACGCCCAAACTAAGAAACAGACAAAGAAGTCGCTGTTTCACCTGAGAGGTGAAGCATCGATTGCAATATCAAATTAGTAGATAGCTATGCGAAGTAAGGATAGTAGTTTTATCGGCCTTATAAAGTAGTAAACATTTGCTTACTAACTAAATGAACAAGCATAGCGTCAAGCGTGAATAGGTAAACATGAACATATCTCGCTCGACGACCACAGAAAGTTGCAGTCAAAACGTTGTAGTGAGGAAGCGCGGTAGCAGCAGCGAGCAAATTGACCTTCGTGCTGTCTCTCGCTTCAATGTGAACTAAACTTAGAAACTTAGAAAGCACAGTGCATACCAAGCTACTGGCACTGGGCGCATTTTGTCCACATTGCAGATTGCTTTCAAGATGTGGCAGCCATGCCATAAGCAGCAGCCGCCGACGTAGACGCCCTCCCCCCCCCCTCGCTCTCCCTCGCCTCCTCCTCGTACCTTGTGCGCGAAAGAAGATTGCACACTTCCGCCCTGCCTTCCTTCAATGCATGTGTGTGATATTGAGCCGCGATTGTCGGCTGACCCTCGCAAGTCAGCTGTCAGGCCGTGTCGACACGGCAAAAATCCATTTTATATGCCTGATTTTGACAAAAATTGCGACTAATTTCATACGCTGTAGCCAATCGTCCTTTAAAAGTGAACTTGGTTGCATTAACCCTTTGAGGGTCGATTTTTTTCGACATATGCAACCGTCCAGGGTCGATTTTTTTATTGCACATTTCAATTCTTCTTAGGGACTTATCTCGAAAAAAATTCACCACAATTTTTCTAGGGTGACAATAAATTGAGAAAGATATATTTTGCGTTGGCATATATGTACTCTTCATTCATGAATAACAACAATAAAAAAAAGGAAATAAACTTATAAGAATTAAAAGTTTGATGCATTTTTATACACATAGTTCAAGGCCTTGAAAATGCACACACGAGAATATTTCGCAAGACTCAAATGTTCCTGCTCTTACACTAATATCTAATATGTACATCCATAGCGTAATCGAACTGCATAGGTGCGTGCGCTCAAGAAAACTGTGTGGTTGTGTGCCCGTCAAAAACGCAAAACGTGTGACAAACTTCCGCTAATCTTCATCTTATCGCCAACCAGAGGCAAATAGTTTTCGTGAGTGTCAAAAAAAAAAAAAAAAAAAAAGAAAGAATCAGCGGGAACGCATGCACGGCGGCATCCTTCCTATGTGCACCCCTGTGAGCACTGAACAAGTGAGAAAGAGGTGGTCGCCCTTTGAGCGATTAGTAACGAGATAGCCATCAGTTTGGCAAGCGCAAGAAGCCGAAACCACCCGCGAGAATAAAACCCGAACCGCCAACCGCTTGCGCGCACACCAATGCGCGGGCGGTACTATATAGACGCGCGGGAGCGAACTAGCACTAAAACAAATCATGCAACGAAAACCGAGAGAGGGAGACGAGCAAAAAAAATTCCCTGTATTCCCACATAGTGGCAGCACATGACAGAAAAGAAAAAATTAGGAAATGGGCGCGCTTTTTAAACATACAGACGGCGCCGTAAATATACGGCATCAACCATTTTCGGACTTGTTTGTGGTGCTGTATATTTACTTCATTGACCCTCAAAGGGTTAATAAAATAGGTAGAGCAATCTAACGTTCAAATATGGTCCCTTATATCTGAAAGTCTGCTGTACACAGGTACTTTGTAACGAGCATAGACTGTAGTGCTCACCTACATCCCCTCTGGATCTTCCTAACCAACGCAGCACTGTTGTTGTGTATATGTGTGGCTTCCATTAGTTACAGTTCAGCATGTTATCTTTAATCTCCAAGGCCATCGATCTTGATGAGGAACTCTGGATAATATATAGACAAGGGACATATTCATTTTTTCATGATACTCTGAGCACTGAAACAACGCCTACCGACAATACAGCTACCGCTGTACGCACAGTGTGCCACAAACAGTGCCTTCATTCAGAAGAAGTGTCAGACGTTCAAAAGTTTATATTATTTTTTGCAAACAAATGTCACAAGTCATTTGTGCCACAGAATGGTCTTCGATGTACTGATTGCCAAAAACAATGCTAAGCCTAAATCCCGATTTCAGTTGGCATGCAACGGTGCCCCACGTATTCATCCAAATGCTTGTTCTCGTGTTTTTATTACAGAACCAACACAGTGTGATGGCATACCAGCCTGTATTGAAACTGTGGTGACACTGACTTGAGTGAACCACAAATGATGCATGAATGCACTTCATGTCTCTATTACAATGTGCCAATGTCTTCATCTGTCCATAACAAGAGTCGGCCAGGCACTCGCTGCTTAATAGGGCAATGGCTATCTGCTTTCAGAACTTCACAGTTAATTCCTGCTCACGCGTTATAAACTGCGCTTGCAAGCACGAATTAAAAGTTATCGGCATGGCCACAACGAAGCCCGCAAGTCATACAATGATGAGTCTCGTGTGCCACTGCTGCAAGGACCTCTTGTTGCTTGCAGACTACCGAAGTGCCGATGTGGTATGCAGTGGCTTCATTAAATATAAAATGCAATGCAAAATTAGTTCTTTAAATTGATAAATTGTGGATGTTAATAGGGAAAAACGGCATAGTGTCGAATTTGTTCTGACTGTTCGTCGAACCCTAAGATGCTGTTCGTGGAACCTCTGGGTTCCACGGAACTCAGTTTGAGAGCCCTTGCTCTAGAGCACATGTTTTTGTTCTTTGGAGAGGGCTAGTTATTTGCTGTTCTTTTCAGATCTTGCTTCTTGGCAGTTCACTCTGTCCTGCTCTGCCGTCAAGGCATAGATGTAATTAAAGGTTCCAGATGGTGCGTCATGTCCTGCTGGCTGCACGTAGCAACTTTCGTTGTGTTCAAGCTCCACAAAAGCATTTAGTTTTCCTGCAGCATATTTGGACTCGCAATTTGTAATTGTAATAGACCGATTTCATGTTGAGTTTCACTAAGCCATTGCAGCTGCAAAGCGTACTGTCTGCCGCACTTGTCTGCCACGGCAGTTCAAAAGTCCCATGTCCCCGTGTCGAATACATCGTCGAGCAGCACTGGTCTTTCTCATTGCCGCGTATAGCTGCGCACAAGCAGCGGCTCACTGTCACACTTCACCACTGACCTCTCTCCTGAATGTGCCGAACTCGGCGGGGCCTCTGAGATCTCCCTGGCGCAGTCTTCAGTTCATGCGCAAACCTGCGTGAGTTGCGCCATGCTGTGCAAAAGATTAGTGCATTAACTCCTCACTTTCTCAATGGCGTGCCATGCAGGTAGCTGCAGGTGGGCCTGGCCTCTGAGATTTCCCCGGCGCAATCTCGGGGGTCACACCCAGACCATGCATTCATGCCATGACCATGACCATGCGCCGCACGGGCTGGCAGCTATGTGCGACCTCCGTGATAGCATTGGCGCCGATGCAATTTCCGAAGCCATGAGCTGAAGTTTGCCTGCCTCCTCGATCACATAGCAGAGTTCTTTGTTGGGTGTTGAGTGCTGCTCGACTACAACGAGCCATGTGGAAAGCGGAGGTGAAAGACAACCACAATGAAACAGAAGGCAGCTATCTAAAAGCTGTCGTGTGAGACGCTAAGAAGTTGTGTGTTGCACACGCTGAAGATTCTTTTGATGTTTTATTCAAATTGCATTGCAAGCGTGGCCATGTAGTGGTTCTGCGGGCTGCAAAGCCGTCTTCTTATTTCCATGTTTACAATTGTACACTCTATTGGGCGTATATTGCAGAAGTGGCAATACTATACGTAATGAAGTAATTTCGGCTCTCCCATCATTGTTTTTATAACAAGGTTCGAGTGTACTAACTTCAAACAATAGTAGTTGGAAGTTAGTGCCCTGTCTGTGTTCATGCTCTCTTCTATGTTCTCAGCTTATTTGCGCCATACAAGTATTCTCAAAGCGACGAGTGATATTCGATGTAAGTGTGTGTTGGGTGAGGGAGAGGGTGTAGCTCTGAGCTTAAAGTGAAGATTTATTGCATTGAATGCCTGTAATGTGTGTATTTCTACTTCTTTTTAAGTGTTTCTTCATTTACTTTGCAGATTTGTAGTGGGTGTCAAAAGTATGGAGCAAGTATTCGGTGCCACTTACCAGACTGTGGCATGATCTTTCATTTCCCTTGTGCAGCAGCCTATGGTTGTTTTCAAGTAAGTATGGCCTGTTTCTTTCTTTCTTTTTACTTTTTATACGTGTGGTCATGCATTGCACTGCGCAAAATATTTTCTCATGTCTGTGTGAACTCATTCTTACATTTTTCCCTTCAGGACATGAAGGCCCTGATACTTCTCTGCCCGTCCCATGCTGACAAAGCCGTGTCCTACGGTGCGTATTGCAGTAGTTTTGTGACTTTGGGCGTTCGGAGTAATATGTTTAGAGGGAGGTATCCATTGGATGACAAAATAAGGAAAAAAGGTCTGTTGCATGAAAACAGGCATTGTGTGCATCAGGAAGGTGGCCCCTGATGCGTGTTTTGTTTACGTGTGTTTATGTGTTTATTTATCGACGGCCATCATTTGAATGTTGAACTAAACCTTGGTCAGCTACACTGTTGTCACACGTGATACTGCCATGCATCCATGCTATTCTGCTTGAAGGCCTGACAAACCCTTTCATGTCAAATTTATTCGCTCTATACAAGTGTTGGTTCCTATCGCTATTTGCTGCGCAAATAAACTAGGCTTTGCCGGCATTGTCATCTGTCTTCGTGAGGACGCAGCCATTGCCGTCATAGTCATTGGTGCTGTCCTCATTCTGAGAAACAGTTGGAACGTATATCCTCATATATATTGTGCCCCCTTCCTTGTTTTGGGAAGCTGATTTTCCCAAAGAAAGAAGGCAAGGGTGATGTGAGGTAATGCGTGGTAGTTATTTTGATCTTGCAAATGCAAAGCTTCGCTAACTGCCCGGGTGACTGCTTTGTCGTCGGTGCAGTGGGTTCGCAGGCCAATTGCCAGTCCTGTGAAGAGATGGTGTCCGTGCCTGAACTGCTCTTCTGCACCGTGTGCGGTGCCCACTACCATGGTTTCTGCCTGGATCCCTCTGTGGTCGTCACGCCAAGCTCTCGGCTCGGCTGGCAGTGTCCCGACTGCAAGACCTGTCAGTGTTGCAGGTGTGTGCGATATCTTAGTGCGCTCGAGCATGCAAAGCTGGACGAGGCAGTACATGTGAAAATACATGATGCGAGAATATTCTGAAGGCTCGTGGCTTGCCTTGTCTTGTCATGTGGTGCACCGCTTCCCATTACTCTGCAAGAGAATGACTATACCACATGTAATTACTGCGTGACTACCTTACTGAATTGAGTTGCAAAGGGAAAGAAATTATGGGGTTATTTAATCAAAAGCTTTATCATGTGAAACCGGTTTGAGACTTGTTTGTCTTAGCCAGAAATTTGCTTGTTTTTCATTTTTTAAGTTCCATCTTCATATAAAAATTTTACATATGGACTTTCCAGTGTATTTTATGCTTATCGTAACTGTTCCCCTCCCCCTCCCCCAAATGAAAAAAAAAAAAATAAAAGCAGCGCAGAGGACATGTCCTTTGCTGCTCACTTTTCTGAGAGAGTAATTACATACTGTACAGCAAGCCGTGCTTCAGGCACCAACTAAGCCTCGGAATTCACGCTTGTGTTTGCTGTGTTCAGGCAAACTGGCGATGATGCCCGGCTTCTGACTTGCGACGTCTGCGACAAGGCCTATCATGTCTACTGTGTGAAGCCAATGGTAGCCAATGTTCCAAAGCATGGCTGGAAATGTCAGGTAAGTGCACTGCCAAAATAATTAATTGAAAAATGCCTTAAAACAAGCTGTGCAATGCTAGAACAGTGCAAAAACAAAGGCCTTCATCGACTCGGAATTCATATGGCAAATCAGTTCTGCAGAAGCCCGCAAGGTGGAGGAAAGTTCATGAAAGGGAAAAATTGTCATCTACCCGACTGTAGGATGAAGCTACAAAGGGAACCCATATGAGTTTCTTAGAAAGAAAGCTTCGCAGTTGAAGAAACGTTTGTCCGGGTCTGGGAGATCAAACCTGGGACTACCACCTTTCGGGGGCGGTTACTCTACCATCTGAGCTAACCAGGAGGCTAGCAGACCTCAGGACAAGAGCACAGTGATTGCTGGACAAGGGCACAGTGATCTGCTAGTCTTAGGTTGTCTGTATCCTCTCCCTCCCCCAGCTCAGAGCAAGGAGGAGCACTCAGGCACCCTACTACGCCAACTTTCATGAAACTTCCTCCACCTTGCAGGCTTCTGCAGAGCTGATTCACAATATTGTGTGTCCCTGTGCTTTAAACTGTTGATTAATTTGCCCATGCTCTATGATATGCTAGCCTCCTAGTTAGCTCAGGTGGTAGAACAATGGCCCCAGTAAGGCATTGGTACCAGGTTCAAATTTTGGACCAGAACAAATTTTTCTTTAACTGCAAAGCTTTCTGAGAAACCCATTGGGTTTCCTTTGTAGCTTTGTGCTACAGTTGGGTGGAGGACAGTTCCCTTTCACGGATTTACATTTGTGTGCAATGTGCAGTCGAAAATGATTAGCACATGTCACCAATAACAAGAGTAGAAAAAGGCTGGTGTTTGGTGCCGAGGTTACACGGCACGGTGGCTTAGTGGCTATGGCGTTGCGCTGCTAAGCACAAAGTCGTGGGTTCGATTCCCAACCGCAGCGGCCACATTTTCATGGGGGCGAAATGCAATAACACCTCTGTACTTAACTTAGGTGCCCGTTAATGTACCCCAGGGGGTCGAAATTAACCTGGAGTCGCCTGCTACGGCATTTGTCACAATAGTATCATAGTCTGGGCACCAGAAATAAAGCCCCAGAATTTAATTTTTATATATTAGTCTGAGTGCTGTGGTTCATAAAAGCACAAGTAACTAATAAGCAGAGCAGAAAAATGCTGGTGTTTAGTGCTCAGGATTCATAAACGCAGTGACAACGAAATCACTGATCTGTTTACATCATTCACTCTTATGGGGGAGCTCGATTACGCTACTGGATTACGCTACTTGATTACGCTACTCGATTACACTACTCGATTACGCTACTCGATTACGCTAATACTCAGAAAGTTCAGGCACTTAGTCTGTGCTCACTCTGTGCTGTGCTGGCGTGCTGTCCGTCTTGCACAGCATCTGGGGTGCTATTCCGAGCATCGTCAAATTCCGCCGTATCGTCAGATTTTGCAGTGGTGGCATTTTGAGCCAACGCGAGAGTTCGTAGCAGCCCTGTAGACCAATCAGAGCTGACAAAACAGTGAAATTGACAGTGTCCGGAGTAGCACCCCTGGGCACTTTGCAACAACAGCAGCAGTAGCAGCAGTGCAGTCCTTGAGAGCAGCTGTTAAGCTCCACCTTGCTGCACGTTGGGAAAGACTGCTGCCATCTGCAAGCTCGTGAGCAGCAGTGCTGCGTAGTAAAAGTTCGCTGCTCTTTCCGTGATTCAGCTGTGGTAATCTTTTTTTTTTTTCAGTATAGCTGTATTTCGGACAACAAGAACGTTAAACATATGTGCGAGATTTATTCTATAGTCATCTCACGAGGTGTTCTTCCTATTCATCGGTGGCGTGCATTAATGACCATCGTCGGCATCTAAATTGAATGTGGTAACAAATAGTTTGATATTGTTAGACTGCTATGTGAGTGTGCGTCTTGCTTTAATAGTTGTGGTAGCTTTCTAATTTCTAGACACAGTCCTCACCGAGTATAGAGTAGCTGCGGCAGGAGGCCCCAGAATGCAAGAGCATTCTGCATCTGTACGCTTTGTGCCACTTCACACACCTGGGGAGGTATTCTGTAAGAGTCCACCTAGTGGACGGTCCATTTTGGCCGTTCCTGATTGGCTAGGGCTGCTCGTATACTCCTTGCTCGTACAGCTGCATCCAATCAGCAACGGCCGAAATTAGGTGGACTCTTACAGAATAACCTTCCCCCCCTCCAGGTTGGGGTGGACAGCACTTCTAGATTAGTGTCACCTCATGTGAATTGTCGAGGTGAAGTGCCATCCGTGCTTTCTGTGTTGACTCCTGGTAGGACACATTACTCTTGACAGCCAATTATGGTTCAAGGGCTTCGTGAGCTCATTTTGGAAAAGCCCAAGACAGAGGCACAGAAGAAGCTGGACGCCATATTGTACATGTTGAAAAAAACGGGGGTGCCTCCTGCTGTGTATAGTGTTATCTGCTTAGCTCAAGACCAGGCAGCTAACCTGTTCCTTGGCTGAAGGGAAGTGAGCTGTCAGCACTTATTAATTGCAGGTGGTCACCTTATCAAAGAGCTCTTGAATCACCCCTTATCTTGATGAAAAAACATAGTCTGTGGATAGCATATGCTGCTGTGTACATCTCGGCCAAGTTTTGTAGTCGTGCGCGGTGCGTGGAGCTCGCAAACGGAGTGCAAAGTCACCTTTCTCTCATATTCTCTCTTTTCAACAGAAGCCTGCACCTCACTCTTTTCTGGATGCTTTATTTCGTAATACAGTCGACGTCCGATTTTTCGGACCCCCTAGGGGCCGCGAAAATGTCCGAAAAATTGAACAGTCCGAAACAATGAATGCATACCGTTTACTGCCCCCAAGGTCTCAAATTGCGTCAGGCACAACCGAAATAACTTTAAATGTCTGCCAGTGCATTTATTAGGCTTATCGGTACTTGTGCTGTGATAGGAGATGGCAAGTGCACGGGTGTATGGGCCATGTCCCTTGACAATTGCCCCTTCCCGCTCATATGTAATACTGTTTCACTGTAATACTTCATGTACGCTTCACCGCGTAATACTACTGTATTGAGCCAAAGCTAACTTTTGGGACCCTACATTAAGCAACGCGCCATGCTTTCGGAGCTTTGACACCATTGGGGCGTAGATTACAAAGGCGGAGTCGGTGCCATTGCTAACAGCAGCAAATTGTTTAAATAAAGAATGCAGCACCGAAAAGCAAGAAACTTGTTAGTGAATGTCGAAGTAGCTAGGCCTAGCGCTGCTGCGGTGATGGCTACGGCTGCCGGCAGATGTACTTGCGAGAGTGTCGGTTTGAGGCAGTGAGATAATCAAAATGGCGGCGGTAGTGGCTTCGGTTATAGCTGTTTCAGACCTGCGGTCATGGCATAAAGTAAAGTAAAATTGTATGGCGGAGGTTTCTTGCGTCCGAAAGCTCAGACGTTCTTATACATTGACTCTAGGGGCACGTGGCAGTGCCGCGAAGGTTTCCAAATTATTGGGCATGTTAGAAAAATCGAGTGTCAGGAAAATCTGTTGTTGACTGTAAAGCGGATTTCCATACGCGGCTGCTATTGGCCAATAGCTGACGTCAATCAAGAATGGTGTTTGGATCAATGCGCTTCTTCCTACCGTTATTATGTATACGATCAAGTGTAATAAACAGGCTGAAGTGAGCGAAAATGTGCTTTCGAATTTCCATAGTAATTATGTACTTCCAGAAGATGCCGACTATCATCAGCACACGCTTGGCTGTGGCCACCTGCGTAGGAATTAAACTTTACCTGCTGTGGTGGCTTAGAGGTTGTGGTGTTGCGCTGCCAAGCAAGAGGTCGTTATTTGAAATCCCGGCCACAGTGGCCGCATTTCGATGGGGGCAAAATGCGAAAACACCCATGTCCCGTGCATTGGGGGCATGTTAAAGATCCCCTGATGTCAAAATTAACCCGGAGTCCCCCACTATGGCATGCCTCATAATCACAACGTAGTTTTGACATGCAAGACCCCAGAATTCAATTAGATTCAGTTCAGAAATTAAACATTGGCCACCCTGCTTATCGATGGCGTAGGCTTTGGGACTTGCTAATTTCCTAGTTTCTAATGCTCAACTAGTTTCGAACCACGCGGAACTCAAGGTCACACTACACGCTCGCTTGCCAGCGGGCACTCACTCCTGGACACTCTTGGTTGTACGCCTTGGCAGATTCATTGAAAGTGCTTAAAAAAATGTGCAAGTTGGATGTTGCTGCTATGCGTAGGTCAAGATGGTGAAGGACAAAGCCGGTCCGCACCACGTAGCATGCCCAGATGAGCATATGAGCGCGAGCATGCACTGAAGCCCTGTCGTGCACAACGAAAATGCTGCGCACTACAGTTTGCATGTAGCTGCGGTCTCCTACGTAGCGTAGGTATCGCTGCCGCTGTGGGGTGCCACGACTGGTCCACTGGCTACGTGCACTGCGGCTTGCTGAGGACAGCTGCATTTGGCTTACATTTGGCACGTCGTAGGGGCGAAAATCAGAAATAGTGGCGTCTACGTTAACATCCAAAATGAGATTTGAACTGCGTGCCACATTGACATTCTGTAGGTGGAGTGCTGTGGGCATGCTCCACACTGCTGTAGCCTTCGCAGTGTAAGGCATTGAAGAAGGAGCGGAAGCACTGTGAAGGGGGCATTCGATTGCCAATAACTCCGCTTCTGCTGAACACATTGAAGTACTTTCTGCGGCAAAGTATTTCTGAAATAGCCTATTTTAATTTCAAATGCATTTCTCAACTTCTATAAAAAGTGGTTCATGGCCCCTCAAGTAGTTGCAAGAAGAATGCGACTTAGTCTCTGTGAATCTGATGGGAATTGGTGCATACAGCATAAGATGACCATTTCAAAACACTGGAATTGCTTTGTGGTATGTTCTAAGATCTTCTTTCATCATCTTGGGTGCAAAATATTTTTAAAACGAACGCAGCTCGTCTTTCTACCCTCCTCCAACTCCTAGGCCGTCTTACCATTCCATTCCTTTTCTGCAGAGTTGCCGGGTGTGTGGGGACTGTGGCTCGCGAACCCCGGGGAGCGGGCCCAGCTCCCGCTGGCACATGAACTACTCGGTGTGTGACAGCTGCTACCAGCAGCGCAATAAAGGTGTCGCCTGTCCGCTGTGCGGCAAGGCCTACCGGCAGTTCAACAACCGAGCGGACATGGCCCAGTGCACCGTGTGCCGAAAGTGAGTGCACTGCTTTGCTTCTTTTTAATGCGTAAGCATTATTTGGCGAGCTCCCCAGCCCTGTCACGTGAAAAGTGTGACACCTTGTATCTGCACAAAATGCGTAATTTGCAAAGCTAAGTTATTTAATCGTTATGACAGTGTAAATGCAGATGATTGGTAGGTTTTTAGCTAAAGAACAATTTAAGGCAAAAAAATTAAAATAGAGAGTACCCATAGAGATACAGAGGGCTCCTTAGACGAAAGCATCGGGAAGCTTATAGTAGGGGTGACCCAACTGACATTTGGGGTAGGGTCAACTTGAAATTTGAGGCTTGGTCAACTTGAAATTTGGTGGTGGAAAAACTTTGGAAAAAAATTGGTGGAAAAAAATTTGGGGGTGGGCCTGCTTCGCATTTGTGGGCAGGCCAAATTGAAATGTGGGGTGGGCCAATCCAAAATCTGGGAGTGGGCCAACTTGAAGTGTGTGGGTGGCCAAGTTAAACTGGAGGCAGGCCAACTGAAATTTGGGGATGGGCCAACTCAGATGTGGGGGTGGTCCAACTGGAATTTTGGGGTTGGCCAGCTTACATTTGGGGGTGGCCCAGCTTCAATTTCGGGGTGGGCCTACTTGAAATTTGGGTTGGCACAACTGGAATTGGGAGGCTTGAGACGTTGAGACGCTTGGCACATTTTCATTGGCCTTTCCGAGGCGTAGTCAGAATGCAGGTGCACCAGCGTTTTGACATCGGGTTTCCGCAGTCATCGAGTGAGATGTGTTCATGTTTGCTTGTTTGTGCGTGACCATGCTTGTTAATTTAGTTAGTGTGCCAATGTTTACTAGTTTATACAGCCGATAAAACTACTATCCTTACTTCGTATAGCTGTCCACTAATTTGATATCTCAATCGATACTTCGCCTTTCGGGCGAATCTGCAACTTTTTTTCCAGGTTCATTCACGTTGAATGCGACAGCCAGCTTGCAAGCACTCCCAAAGATGCCGACTACGTTTGTCCAGTGTGTAGCAACATGAGGCAGCAGGTCAGTCCTACATTGAGATGCGAAAAGTGCACTGGGAATTGCGGTTTGTGTTAGTTGCCTTGTAGCGCACAACTGTTTGGATAGCACTCACTTGGTTCATGTTCACGTTCATGTGTTTTAGCAGTATGTGCAGTGTTCTGTAAACATTTTAGGATGACATGCAGTTTTGTAGAAATTAGATTGATGGCATTCATTGCAGTACATTCATTAGAAAGATTTAATAGAGCTAAGTTACTGTGCGGTAAGTGCCATAGCACCATACTGGCCGAAAGCTGCGCAAGCACGCACTTTACTGTATGGAAAGACTTTCCGTACGGCATACTAGGTGGTAAGGAGTATATACCACAAATGGTAACGTGTGCACAGTGTTTTCCGAGCCGAGCCGGACCAAGCCAGAACATAGTGAGAAACCAGCGTTGGCCACAGAGTCCACACTGTGCGTGTCCACGTCTCGCGTGTGTTTTTCACCATGGTAGGACCAAGAGCCGATTTAACTTTTATTCACCTGCGACGTGACGAAGTGGCAGCAAGTATGACAGCCCTTAAAACCGGAAGTATAAACTTGAGCTCAGCTGAAATGAACTGAACTTGTGGCCTTAACCTTCATAACAGGCGAGTAGTATACTCAGGCCGAATGAGAAAAAACAATTAAAATGAACGAAAATTAAAAAAATAATAATAATAAGACATAGAGAAAAAAGAAACACTTCATATTGATGGTACCATCTAGTAATTCAGAGTATACTTGGGGCACTGAGTTTTTATTGCAGTACTGTCTGTATTCTACTTATCTGCTGGTCTAAAGTTTTGGAAGTGGTGCAATTTACAACAAACAGTTCTTTTTAACGCGACAGCGTTAAGGAGCTCGTGTCACAGAAAAGCTGGTGTCGGCATTGGCCGTGAGCGAAAAATCCCGGAAGGCAATTCATAAATAAAAACAACTTGCAAGATGGGCTGGGTGGGAATCGAACCAGGGTCTCCGGAGTGTGAGATGGAGACACGACCACTCAGCCATGAGTTTGATGGTTCAAAACGGGACAAAAGCGCCTCTAGTGAATGCAGTGTTGCCTTAGAAACGTGCCGTAGAAAATTATACTGCGGTGTATATCGGTAATTATGAGCATGTAAATTACAGAAGTCGCAGTTAAACGAGTAGCGAAGTACGTTTCTGCTACATTTCTTCTGCGCTTGGCGCACACGCAGAGCCATCTTGCGGCAAACACAGAAGACCCTCTCCTCGCAATGTACGGTGCTGCCCCGACAGGTGGCGTGCCACTTGCCCGCTTCTCCCCTTCGTCTCGTCAAGAGCATGCCGAGCGAATGAGTGGGCGGTGCGAACGGGGTGCGATAACGCTATTGCGTTCCACTCTTGAAGGCAGAGCTTAAGCGTCCTCCAATTTTTTTATATATTGTCGTTGTCGCAGTATGTCTGTACGGAACGGTAATACCTTATCGTATACTGCACTTACCGTACGGTAACAGGGCACTGCTAAAGGTTTCTATTGACATGCGACATTCATCAATGTTCATCAGCATTTGACAAAGAAGCACGGAGGTTGGGGTGAAAGGTCAGGTGTGCTTGGCTGCTTGTAAAGGCTTGCAGGGTTCTTGAGACCAGAGTATTTCAGAACCCTGCTGTAGAGGCTCACCTACTCTGAAGCGTTAATATTGTGTAAGGCTTCATAACCTGAATGATGGTGAATAAATGCATTCTTGCAACTACAGGAACGCCTGTTGTCTGTGTTCCTGTTTTTCTGGTTGCAATATGCAGTGTAGACTGCTTATGATGTAAGTCACCAGAATCCTGAATATAGTAGACTCCATTTAAGGCGAACTTGAAGGGGCCACGAAACCTTGTTTGTCTTATCAGAACTTTGGCTTATTAGAAGTGCCTAAAGTGGCAAGATGTCATGGACTCCACGGAGACCATGACAAAAGAAGGTGTACTGTATTCTCTGATTGTCACTGTTGGGGACACCAATTTCGCGTGACTAGCACAAGGCACATCGGCATCTATGAGCGCCGGCATTCTTGGCACAGTGCCAAGCACGTTTTCTTACATCCTGCTGCATGTCGATGCGTCTGGGGATAGTACACGAAATATTGCGAAATTGGACGTATTTTGGAAAGTGTTCTGAGAATATGGGTGAAGTTCGCCAACGTCTTGCTATGCGCACATACGCTTGCCTTTGGCCTAGACAGTCTGTTGCCACGATTATTTAGCGATGCCTTTTATTCCATTGCTTTTCACGCTTTTCGTGCTTAGTCAGGGGTCAGAGAGATGCTCCGCCTGGGTTATCAACAGGATCAGCTTGCCATTAATGGTGAATAATAGCGGATGGAATTCGCACGATGAATAGTACGAATTGCAAATGCAGCCTTTACAGCTTAGTGGCTTGGCTTGGCTTTTCTTGCGGTTTGCTTGCGGCTGGCGAGTTCTACTAAATCAACTAGAAACAGTTTTAGTTTTGAGGAGGTGCCGGCAACACCGCCAACGATCATGCCGTTGACGTATAAAAACAAGTGTCGCTGTTTATGTTTGACTGAGAGCTTTCTTTTTTTGTTTTTCTTTCTAACTTCTCTTGCTCCATTGGCGGAGCGGATCCACTTTATGCTACTGTGCCAGGGAGCATTCCTAGATTTTTTTTTTTCCTTGGTGTCCTGCGGATGCCTAGCCAAGACTGCAACTTCTAGTGTGTGGAATCGCCAGTGTTGGCAGTTACTGCGAAAGTTCGTCTTAATTATAAGTATATATTAAGTGGAATTTTTTTTTTGCAGCAAGTGTATGGAAAACCAACCAGAGGTTCCCACATCCTTCGGTACTATATCCGAGGATTTGGCTTAATCGTGTTTGTCATAATGGGACTTTATTGTATCTGCACTATGACAAAAACAACATTTTACAAAGGCTGTACCTGTCTGAAACATGTAGACTATAATCAGTCCCATGTGTACGACAATCTAAGCATGCGACCAGGATGTTTGCATTCGTTAAAATTTACAAACATCGAAAGGTTAGCGTCCGAGTACTTGCAGTCTCTGCATGAAGCAGACAAAAAGAGAAAAAAAAAGTGCTATTGAGGAAAAGAAGTCGCCAATCAGCTTTCTTGGATACATCATTTATTGGACCTGCTCCAGTATTTGGTCTTCCCCACAGCAACGCCATCTACTCCATAGAACAGATGTATAATAGGGACCAAATTTTGGATACTGTACAGCTTTCTCAAGTTTTCAGACTGATTCGTGTGGGAAATGTCGAAATTATGGTAACCGTGAACCAAGGTGCCACCATTCGGGTGTTTCTGGTGCCACCCAAGCCCTCACTTTCATTGTTGATGTGGCTATATGGATATGGCCAAGAGCCATATCGTTTGTGCGAAATGATTTCTCTACTCATCACCAAACCACAACTTTGCTTCTGACTCCTGACGTCCAACAGTGGTTAGGCTTAGCCAGCAGGGATGTCTGGTGGTAGGCCATTGCAGGAAGCTCGCCCTTGATCTCTTGATATGTTCGTACCAGTAGACATTTACAGGGAGATCGGAGATGAGATCGTGCGCATGGGGTTAAACAGAACGGTGTTCATATAGCAGAGTGTTCGCAGGCGATCAACCAGCGGCTACCATGAATGTCTACCAGGTTTGTTTGTTGGCGTTCTGGTATGAACGGCTAAAGCTTGCGTGTGGGCATAAAGCTCCGAACAGAACTCTTAGAACACAGTCTAAACTGACAGAATCGCGGAGTCAAGGCCACACACCCGATTTTTGCACACGAACATGCATAGTAGTGTATGAATGCTAATTTTGTCTGCTGTTTGACTGTCATGAAATTTCGAATAGAGTAATTACTCGAATATAGGCCGGCCCCGATTCTAAGCCTACCTCTGAATGTCTGAAGCCAGAAGAAAAAAGAAAACATACCTCGAATGTAGCCGAACAAAAAGGCGGGGACAGCGTTCACGAAATGAAAACAGCATTTATTGAAAACAGCATTTATTGAATATGAACATGCTGACCTCATTCTAAGTTGCTATCTTCCTTATTGCTGTCATCTTGTTATGGCTGGCGCACACAAGGAGCATCTCCTGTTGCCTCCTCCGATGGACATTTTTCTCATCGATGCCGAAGTCCCTCCCGGCTTGAACGTTTGAAGATGCCTCAGTAGCCAGCACAACTTTTCGTTTGAAAGCGGCAGCATAATGGCATTGCCTGTTTGGTGCCATTACATGCCATTACGATAATGCCACGCTGCACGCCGATATGACACAGGTAAAAAATGGCGGTGTTGCTCATGTACTTCAGTTGGCTACTGGCACGGCTAGCAGCGGCTGTGATATCGACTTTTCTAGATTGTGCTAGCTATGCACCATGCTTATCAATTTCAATGAAAAAAACTGGTGCGTTTTTTTCAAATCCTCGAATCTAAGCTGACTCTAGAGTTTGGTATATGATTATTTAAAGAAGACCATTGGCCAAGATTCGAATAAATACAGTAATATTTCAATAAAACACAAATAGAGCAAAATTTTGTAGATAGTTTTTCAGCAATGTTGGAGTTGTAAATAACAATAGAATTGATTTTACCATCAAAATTTCTTCTTTTGGCTTGCCCGATTATTTGGGCATTTTTGTGACCCCCCATCTGTGTCTGAAAAATTGGTTGGCAACTGTATTTGCTTTCTGTACACAAACTGAAGATCCAAAGAGTGACAGTGCGCAAGTGTTCAGTACGTAATACATGTTGCTGACAAGCAGCCAGACCAGAGGTCCGTCAGCTGAATGCCTCCTCTATTTTTTGTCAATGCCAGCTAGATGTGGCTGAAATAGCCGTTCACCACGCTCTCCTATCATCCTATTCTGCTCTCCTCCCTCGGCTAGTGTTTGCGCCTGCTTTATGGTCGTGGGGGAGAGTACCATCTCAGTGGCACCTTACGACAGAAGTCGGAGGAGGGAAGTACCTTTTTCTTAAGTTGTCCATTCATCTATGAGGCCGCATTTTGTATCCCTCACGATCACCATGTCTGTTGTCACGCTGGCTGTTGAAGAGACATGGTGTTTTCTGGTGAGGTGTCCCCGTTCGTGGTGCTGTGGTGCCGCGTGCGCTACCAACGGGGACGCATCACCGGGGTGCTGCTGCTGCAGGCACTGGCTGTAAAATGTGTCACACGTGTGCTTTGCGGCAAATTTGCCATTGCTTTGATATGCCATGGCGGCGTGTTCAAATCGCGTTGGGCCTCTTAGCCGCAACATTGCAACATTCCCGGGAGAGGCGCTGAATCTATATAACAGCAGTATGAAATGAGAGGTCAAAGGTAGTTATTACAGTAATAAATTGTTCTGAAGTAACTTTTGGTGTAACTCAAGTAAACAAGCCCAAGAATGCCCAGATTTCAGGGAAAAAAAAATAATAAAAAGAAAGATATATAACCGATGCCATTTTACTGCTGCAGCAAAGACACCTTGCCAGCGTCTCAGACTATACCATTTACCTGCGAAAAATGATTTTCATCAACCAGGGTGCCACGAAACACGAATGTGACAGCATACAGCGCTTTATATGTCTAGCAAAAGACAGTAATCAGCGGAACGACCGCTGTGAATGACGAACAAACCTGTCTTAGGATGCCTCGATGCTACCGCCTAAGCTGTCGATCCAGTGAGTGCCGCTCCGGCATTTTGGAAGCGCAAAAATCACGACACCGTGGATGGAGAGAGAGCTACAAAGTAAAGGGTACGAAGGAAAAAAACTTGACAGGCACGTGATATAGACGAGGGGCGGAGCGTCTACCGCTTCTCCACTGGAACGCCAGTGGCAGGCGCTCCGACGCACGCATGCCGCCTCAACGCATGCAGTCGTACCATCTGGGTAGCGTCACGTGACGGCAACTCACTGAACTAAGATGCACTAACGGCTCCCATTGGGGAGTTAGCAATTGTGCTGGCGTTGAAAAAAATAGAAGAGGCGATGGTCAGGCAAACCCTGCATGTCTGCAGAGTGCATACATACAATGCACTACTTCTACGGCTTTCTTCGTTCCTTGTTTATGTGCTCTTGTGTCTTCTCCTCTTCTGCATTGCCCTTGTCTAGCACACCTTATTGAGAAGCGTGCTCGTTGCCTCGCTTGTCTGCAGGATTTTCTGGCAGCTGCACTATAACTGGTATTTCGTCTCATTCGGTTACACTATAAAGGGTACGCATACTCACAGGAGCAAATGGGAACCAGAAAATAGGAGTCGGGAAAGACTGCATTATATCTGGTCCTGCACTACAAGTGGTTTCATTATAAGTGGTCTGAATGGTCAATCAATGCCACCCTGCTGTATTCGGATAGAGAACTTGGGTGCGAAAAATGCACCATTTCTTTCGGGCTTATAGCTAACTAAGGCATGCCTTCTTGTTGCAAGAAATTTGTATGCGCTTACTTTTTTTACCGTTATCCTGTCTTCCATTCCTAGATTTAAAAAAGAAGAGGTGTTGTGCACTTTTGGCCTCAGTTTCTCATCAACTTCCTGCATTCTCTAGCTGTGTTACATTATTTCCTGTATTGTCTTTTTCAGGCGGCGATATCACTGCCTGGCAAGACTGAGCTGTCTGTGAGATGTAAGCTTCTTTCTGTTTCTGAAGTATGTTGAAAAGCAGATATTGCAGCTTGAGCCTCACTTTATAAAGAAAGCTAACAACATTGGTAACATTGTTTTTCTTGCGACCATTATTTTTCTGTAGAAATGTCTGGGAGCCTCGCCGGTTCCCTTCTGTAAGTATTGCAACTGGGTGGTGCTTAAATGTGACGTGACGCCCACCTGCAAAGTTGCTTGCTTGCAAGAATCGCCGTTGCTTAAAAATTATGCATTGTTCCACCTTAACGCAGTTTTCTTGCATGGAAAATTAAATTGTTATCTGGTGAATGCTCTTGGTAGTTTTGGCTGGCAGATGAGACAGGACCACGAAGAAATGTCGTGGAAGTAAGGAAATCTTGCATGTTTTGCTTGTGTTCTCTCTGTTTTCGCCGCGAGGTTCATTTGCATCTGCCTACGTCATTGGCTCACTGCACTCCGTGTTCAAGAATAACACTGTAACCTCTGTTATCTTTTTGATCCTTTCCAGTGAGGGTGCCAGCCTCGGACGGGTCACCTGACTACATGTTTAGCTCACAGAGGGACATTGCAGCCTGTGGCAATGACGACTCTCGTTCCAGTAATGACAATGATGTCCTGGTCAGTTACATTGTCACATGGTTTTGACGTGTGGTTAATAACTGCAGTGTAGATGCAGTCAATTTCTACCATCCTGCTTAGAATATAGAACTGGTAGTAATAATTTGAAAAGTATGAACTTGCATGGAAAAAAGGGGGGAAAAAAAGAAAAGCTGGTTACATGTGTACTTCTGGAACATTCCTCAACCCCTTCGAAGCCCCAATCGGTTGCTCCAAATATGGAAGCGCAGTCTTGTGTTACACTGTGACCTTTACTTTAATGTTGGCAAACCATTGTATGGGCTGTTCAATAAATGAAGTAGCTCTTATACCCGACCATGCACACAACAACGTGAAAGCAAGGTAAGACACGCTCAGGATAATATTTATTTGTTTTGTGGCTGGCCTGTACCATTGAGAAACGAACATTCAGGCATTGTTTAGAATGCACAAAAGTCTGTTCAAGCTTTGTACGTGACTTGTTCTATGTAGTTCTTTGGAAGCTTTAAGTGCAACGCTAGACTGAACACACAGCATTCTATGAGCAAAGAGAAACATTGTTGAATGACTCATGGAAAGCTTAGTTACCACTGGCTTGAGTGGCTATGGTATCCTTGTGCTTAGTACGAGGTGGCGAGCTAACCAGAGCTGCTGCTTTACAGTGGAGCTGGGTCTGTGAGAATGCTTGTGGACTGTGATTGGGTGTACGCAGTAGTGGGCATGCTGATACCGTTGCTCAAATCTGCTACATTTTGTCAAAGCTGCTACATACATGTTACAAATGAGAGAAATTGCTCCAGGGCGAGCCATGCTGCGCATTATTGGAGGACATGGCAAAGAAGATTTGTGGTGAAAGTCGGGTGGCGATCGCCAACACCGTGTGCGACGAGTGGAGTTGCACCTCCTGCCATTTATAGAGCTAAATAAGCTAAAGGGTCACCGAGTTAATCCAATCCAGTGAGTGCTCGCGCATGTTGACGGTCAGCCATTTGGAAACTCTATGCACCACATTTGTGGGTGGTGTGTAGTTTAGGATGATGTTCCGTTTGGATACACAGTTGAACCCATTTATAACAAACACCATAGTTCCATGAAAAAATGGTCGTTTTGATCAGTAGTTAGTTCTATGTGGATTCGCTCTTCAAAGCGCACAAAAATTTAACGACACTGTAGCTGGCGTCGGCATGCAGCTATGATTCGACACCACATTAGTTATAGAATTTTTAGTACTTTCATTTTTGTTCCCAGCACCTTGCTGTATCAAGTTTCCATTAAAAATGTCATCTAAAGTTAACGTCATTTTACGGCTTGTGTGTGGCTGAAGCGCAGTAATAATGCCGAGACCAAAATGTCTGAGACCTTTGCAGAATGGTGACATGCCGCAGTAGTTTCCGAAGGTTATACTTATGACCAACTAGAAGACTTTGCGCTCTTGTGCAGAATGAAAAATGGTGGCTGCTCTTGCACCTTCAAAATGACAAGTGATCAGAACCAGGCACCGTTTTGAAAGAGCTATACGATACTGCATTTTGTTCTTCAGATGGATGTTTTTAACAAACATTTGCAGCTAGGTGCAGGAATGCACTGGGAACAAAAATGACTGAAAATCTGCTTTTCAGACCAGAGGGATGCAAAATTACAACTGCTGACACCATTTTCAGTGCGGTTAATTCTTGAGCATGTTTAAATGCGAGTCTCTATTTAATGAACTACTGATATAACGAACACTCTTTGCGGAACTATCGAGTTCATTATAAACGGGTTCGACTGTAGTGAGTATTCGATTCACAGACCAAATCGAATGCGCTCGAATGTCGTTATAATGAAATTGCATATAATAAAATAATCGATATAACGAAGTAAATGAAATTCCCCTTGAAATCCCCATAGTAATGCACGTATTTAAGTCCTCGCTTTACTGAAGTGAAATTGACCGGCCAGTGGATATAACGAACTAGATTTGTCTCCAAAGCAAAGAAGTACCCCACCCTTGTGCCCTGAGTATATCGCTTTCTGCAAGATTTGGCACTCACGGCAGTTCAAAACTCTCACGTCCTTGTTTTGAATGTGTCGTTGAGCAACAATGCTCTTTCCCACTGCCGTGCATAGCTGCGCATAAGCAGCAGTTCACTATCGCACTTCTCCACTGACCTCTCCCTCTCTCTCTCTTGCACATACCTGGCTGTGTAAGCCTCGCCATGCTGCACAGCTACGTGCAACACTGCAAGAAATTGGTGCATTCACTTCTATGTGTGCAGCACTCAGCGCATCCAGGTGCAGCTAGGCATGGCCTCCGAGATCTCTATGCCACAATATTGGGTGGGGGAGGCGTGCCATGATGCGAGACTACGCGCGGCGGTGCGAAAAATGAGTGCATTCACTTCTCTCTTTCTGTATGGCACGCAGGCAGCCGCATCTAGACCTGGCTTCAGAGATCTTCCCAGCGCAATCTTGGGGGTCACGTTCAGGCTATGCATTCACTTCTCCCTCTCCTTGCGACATGCCGCGTGGGCTGGCAGCTGAGCATGGCTTCTGAGATCGCATTGGCATGGGTGCAATCTCTGAGGCTATGAGCCAGCTGAGCCAAGCTGGCGTGGCGTAGTTTGCTTGCCTTCTCGCTCACACAGTGGAACACTGTGTTGTGTACCACATGCTGCTCGACCGCGACGAGCGAAGTGGAAAGTGGACGTGAAAGACCAGCACGTTGGAACAGAAAGCAGCTATCTAAATAATGTCACGTCAGGTTCTTAGTTGTATGTTGCACATGGCGAAAATTCTTTTGTTGTTCAAATTTTATCGCATGCGTGGCCGTGTAGCAGTTGCGCTGGTCGTAAAGCCATCTTCTTATTTCCATGTTTACAATTGTGCACCCCATTGGGCATATATTGCAGAAGTGGCAATAATGGATGTAACAAAGTAACAGACATAATGAAATAATTTCAGCTCCCCCTTCAACTTCATTATAATGAGGCTCGATTCATTATTCAAAAGCTTCGGGCATTTATACGGCCCTATTAGTGAAGCAAACGTTGGAAAGAAAACAGTCTCTGCTTCAAAGTGTGCTGGAGCTTTACGAAGTAAACTAGCTGTTGACAGGTTGGCTATCAGAATTGTGTGCTCAGTCGATGCCTAATGTCTTTGATTTTACAGCCTCCTGCCTGAGCTATTTTTAAGAGGCTCTTCTTTGTTCTTGTTTTTTTTTTTTTTTATTCTGTTGCAGCAGCAGATGTCTTCAGGAGGCATGCAGTCCCCCGAGAATGAGTCCAAGTTCCCTCCTCCATCCCATCATTCATTAGGAAAGCCACCATTTGCCCGCTTCCCAGGAAAACGGAGGTTTGGCGGCGTGGGACGAGCGAGAGTGAGTAGACGTACATTTTGCTGATTAGTTTTCAGCTCTGTGTATATCTGCAGTGTATAGAAAGTACATTGTCAACAAGGCTTTAGTAGTTTTTTTTTAACCCTTTGGGTGGTCTTGTGTTTTTCCAAAGTGCGACAAGTTCGATTCCTATCTGTGCAACACATAAGCAAGGTTTAAATTCAAATGCTTTTTATTGGCAATATGTCGCTGAACGTTTTGTAATGCTTCAGTCGGGAAATTCAAACAAAATTATGACATGCTGATTAACGATTTTAATTAAGATAGTGTTCCTCAGGCAGCATGGCCTCTTCGTCGCTGCCACTGTGCCCTGAAGGCACCTCATAATCAAAATTGAAGTTCTCTTAATTGGGAATTCAGAAGTTCTTCAATTTATGCATCGGTCAGAAAATGCGCGGGCTTTTTGCACTAGTCCACCATGCTGGAAAACAAGAGGCACGAGCGACACCAGCAGTCGATAAGCCTTGTCACGCTGTCTGTCATATAAAGACAAAACCCACCATAAAATTTTTAGTTCAACTGACTTCTGAGTAGATTGTACAACCAGTACACAGATGTTTCACATGCATGAGTTATCTCGGGCATAGCCAAGGGCGTGCTTTGGTGGACAGAGGAGTATACTTGGGCACGGCACTTAACATAACGTTTTAGCTGGTGGCTACAGAGTGAAACTACATGGGACACTTATAAAATTATGTATGTAATGTGTCCCATTTAATTGTTTTTTTTCTTGCATTTCATTATAGCTTGAAAGTGCATGTAGTAAGGCAGTCTTTTCTAGATACTTCGTAGAATTTGTGAGTAGCTGAAATATGTATTATAAATGAAGGAACAGGGATCACCATTAACTGGAGTGTGGGGTAATTGTAAGATTTACTTTAGTGTTTTGAATTTGGTGCAACGGATTGCTATCCGAACACACAAAATACAGACAAATTGATGTCCAGCTACTTGAACTTTGTCTTCAGATTGAAAAACATTTTGTCAAACTATTAGCTCATCGAGCTTTTGGTTGTTGTTAAAAATCAGTGCATAGCTTGAACATCGGAATCACTGGCACAACTTCAGAAATCCATAATGGAGGGCGTGTTTCAGACATGGATGGCCATGACAAACCAGCTGAGTTTTGATGCAAAAAAACCTTGTTGTAACAACTATTCGTGGTATTGCACCATCATGTGTGGTGGGTCACACTAGTGAAGAATACTGGCTCGACATATTATTGCTTGAATATTTTTGTTAATTAGGTTGTGACGACATGTGCTTGTTTTCAGGCAACTAGTGGAAAGTTTGCTGCCAAACGGAGGGCGAAAGCTGTCGAGCTCCGTAGAAAGCGAGGACCAAAACCCAAGCTCAAGTCCTATTATCCCTGTTGGAATGTTTCTCAGGTTTGGCTTGACTTTCTTGGAATCTTCCTTGTAGCTAAGGTATCTTCAAAAGTGCTACCTAAAGCATATGCGTTATGACGTGTGTGTGTTTACCTGCTTAAATTTCTGTAATACAGTAAAACCTTGTTAACCCTTTGAGGGTCGAATTATTTTGAAAAAAACTTTCCCAGGTGGTCAAATTAGTTTATTGCAGATCTTGAATCTACAAAATGTATTAAGTCGGGAATAAATAGTAAAAAATAATTAGGAACAGTATTTTGGTGTCGGCATCACTCAGAACTGCAAAATGTTCAATAGTATTTCCGAGCGTAGTACTCCTTGAAACACGGGTCTACGCACAGCGCCTTATCGCAGTCTGCACACCTAAAATGCGTGTCTGTTCTCTTGAAGCGAGGAGTTGTGTTGGCGCACACATGACATCTCTGCGTGCGGCTGCCTTGGGCAGAGGTCTGAGGCACCCTCTCGCGTAAGCGCGTTGCCGCGGAGAGCGAGACCTCACGAACGGCGCTGATAAGCAAATGGTGATAAACAAGCTAAGAGCAGTGCCAATCAAGATAGAAATCAACTTCCGCCGCCCGTGCGAGAGCGTGCCGACAAAAAGAAAAATCACGTTTCGCGCGCCTCCGTTGCGATCACGCGGCGGAACCAAAACCGCGAAAGCGCGTTGCCACCGAGAGCGCGAGTACCTCGCGAACGGCGCTGATAAGCAAGCTAAGAGCAGCGCCAATCAAGATAGAAATCAACTTCCAACTCCCTGCAAGAGAGTGCTGACAAAGAAAAAAATGGCGTTTCGCACGCCTCTGTTGCGATCAGCGGCGAAACCGAAACCGCCAAAGGGGCGTTGCCGCAGTCTGAGCGACGCGCTGAAGCTAGCAATCAGCTCTATTTATCTCACCAAGAAGGTAGCACCAATTTCAAACGCATCTTGTAAGTGCTAAGAGGTGGCAGCACCTCCCGATGAGCGCTCATCGTCATTATGGCGCGAAATTTCAAACGGAGGGTCGGAACCGTACCCGTACGGCGAAGACCTTGCGGGACAGAAAACCGCTGTCGTACATGTACGGCGAAAACCTTCAAAGGGTTAATTCGGATTTCATGGGTCTGAAAAAAAAAAAAAAAAACAACAACATCCGAATGAACCAAATGTCAAATCATCGAGGGTATCAAGAAAACAATAAGCAAATGCTTACTACATCAACACGCTTTTGTTTACTGAATGAATTGGTAAATCCTGCTTCTATTTTTTGCACGAAAGCAGTGCAAAAACTGCAATTCTCATCATCTCGTGACTGATTAGCGCTCACAGCGGTGAAGGCCTCGCGACTTCCTTCACCGCGCGGCCACGGCGTGTATGTTCATCTGAGACGCGCTTTTCACTGCCGCACGCACATCCAGATTGTTTTCACCAGTGTTGCCAGGTTGCCGTCCATCACGATGTAAATGGTGCTCTTCATCCTGGACAGCTTTGCACTGAGTAAAAATGAAACTGCTGTTTGTTGCAACTGCTGCGGACGAAACCGTGGCTGCTGTTGATGGACGGCGCCCTTGCGGTTCTGAAGGTGCGCGGCCGACACTCGCACTGAGTCAAAACGAAACTACTGTTTACAGCAACTGCAGACGAAACTGTGGTCGCTATTGACGTGATCTTGGATGACGACTATGCAGTTACGAAAGCTCACGGCCGATGCGTGTACCGAGTCAAAACGAAACTACCGTATTTACTCGCATAATGATCGCACTTCTGAATTTTGTCGTCAAAATTCGATTTTTTTTATTTCCCGCGTAGTGATCGCACCCCGAACTTGCCGCAGCGATATGTCGTGTGCCAAGTCTAGCTAATAATGATCACGCTTACCATCTGTTGAATGCTAGGCGAACGACTATTCAAGACGAACCAAGCGGTCTGCACGACACACCAAACGCTCTTAAGTAGATGCCTCATTTCATTACTTTCATCACTTTCCGCACTTCCATGACAAAAAGAGGTACAACCAAACTTTCCTTTATTATGTGTAGGCTTTATAATGGTTGTGGTCAACAACAACAAAAAAGGCGCCTTTCGATTCTTCTCATCTGCACTCGTGGGCAAGCAACAAATCGCAAGCGGCAACGATAGTAGCCACGTTTACACTGATGCGTTAAAAGTGTACCTTATTCATACGCCAACGCTTGTAACACAGCTAAGATATTCACCCACCCTTAGCGCAAACGTGCGGTATTAGGATAGTAGTGAAGACAGATGCCGCAGTTTCCGCAGCATGCCCGCCATGTGTTTCTATGTCACTGGCAGCTAAGCGCGCCCATCTGTTTCTACCCCCTCAAAGTGGACATGACTACGTTATTGCCGCAAACTTGCCGATATTAACGATATTATTCATTACTGATACGGAAAAAACTGTTTCAATGCATGTAATGTACTCACGAGAAGAAAAAGAAAATCGCGTTCGGTGCGTTCGGCTTGCTCAGCCGGCTGCCATATTGTTTTGGTGTCCCGCACCCGCATCCCGCAGCAAACGGGGGCCGAAAAAAATTTTTTTTTTCGCAGGGAATTTAACCCGCGTAATGATCGCACCCCTGAATATGCGTCAATTTTTTCTGACAAAAAAGTGCGATCATTATGCGAGTAAATACGGTACTGTTTGCCACAACAGCTGGGGACGCAATGGCAGCCGCTATCGATGCAGCCATGGATGCTGATACGCAGTTGTCAAGGCACTCAGGCAGCGTGGTGCTATGTGCAGTGGTAAACGGAAGAATAAAAGGTTTAGAGGCACAAATAGCCAAAAAGCGTTCTGGTGTAGCTGTAATTCTTGCATTCACATACGATTTCCACTAATGGCTGTGGTGATGCAAAATAAGCCATCTGCATTCGTGGGCACGTAACAAATCGCGAGCGGAAACGATAGTAGCCACGTTTACGATGATATGTTAGAAGTGTACCTTATTCATATGCCGACGCTTGTAACACAGCTCTGATATTTGCCCACCCTTAGCGGAAACGTGCCGTATAGGATAGTAGTGAAGACAAATTCCGCAGTGTTTGCAGCATGCCTGCCATGTGTTTCTATGTCACTGGCAGCTAAGTGCGCCCATCTGTTTCTGTCCCCTCAAAGTGGACATGGCTACGTTATTGCCCCAAACTTGCTGATATTAACGATATTGTTGATTACTGATACGGAACCAACTGTTTCAATGCACGTAATGTGCTCACGAGAAGAAAACAATTGAGTTCGGCGCATTCCGCTTGCTCCAACGGCCGCCATTTTTTTTTTGGTGTCCCGCGCCATTACAGCGGCAGCCGCCTGTTTGTTGACCTGTTGTCATCTGGCAGCAAATGTGGGATGGAAAAAAAAATTTTTTTCTTTTGGCGGAAAATTTTACTCGCGTAATGATCGCACCCATGAATTCGCGTCAATTTTTTTGACAAAAAAGTGCGATCATTATGCAAGCACTCATATGCCTGCTGGGACCAAAGGATGCGTCTGAATTATCCAATTTTCCTAATTAAGGAGGGTTGAGTTAATGAGGTTTTACTGTAAGGGAATATAAAGTAAAAAATGGAAGGAGAGTTTATGTTGCAAACAAGCTGGCATTGTAAATTTGTTTCTTGATTGTGGACTTGTAGCTACTGATACTAGTTTGCCTATGGTAGATGCAGTATATGCTCATCACTGAGACCTCTGCTGAAGACCTGCTGCTTGAGTGATGATATGGAAGCATTTGTGGTTGAAGTGATCAGTGGCTGTGGCTCCCTATTTTCAGCAGTAGGCAGAGAAGTGCAAAGCAGATACTTTGGTGAAGTCACATTTAACAGTGCCCAGCAATCACAAGGAAACGTGCGAATGTTCGAATTTGACAAGAATGAAGCTGAAATTGAAACATTTATCTTAGTGGCTGAGGGAACAATGCAAACTTCGTTATTGCCTCTGCAAACGTGCCACCCCGGAAGATAATCTTAGTGAGCTTTGTTCGCACAGTGAAATAGGCAAAGGATGTAGGGAAAAAAAAATCTGCAGTTTTGTTCACATGCTGCTATTTCAAGCAAATGAGGTGGGCTGGCAAGTTCTTTATGAGGGAGTTCTTTTTAGATCTGCATATGTTAAACATATCTGATTACCAAGACATGCACGCAGTTCTGACTGTCATGATACCTCGGTTTGCAGTATGTGAGTGTTTGTTATAACTTGTTTTGCACTCTTTCTGATATCATCAGGGCATGGAATGCTGAAATGAGCATGAAATGACCTCGCGAAAACACAGTAGTCAATGGACATTGCACTCTGCCATCTTTCGAGTGCTTTTTTTTTTCCCATGTGTTCTCAGGGAGCCGCTGCTGGCACTCCTGAAGCCAAAGATAAGCAGGACGAGTCACAGAACAAGATGGTTCTCTTCTCAGCCAACGATAACTTCGTCTTGAGCCAGGTGAGCAGACTGATGGGGTGAACGCTATGGGGTGAGCACTGCGGGGAGTAGAGATGCTAATGAAATATGGTCAGTGCAGCCGTGTGGGATCTCCTAAATCCGGCAGAAATGGTGTTGAGTGCTGTGTTTTGCCCAGCAAAAATTGCAATGTAAAATCTGGTAGCCTGTTAAGTTATTAACGCTTGTATTGGTGCATTAGCATTATACTAATAGGATTAGCCCTATGGGATGAGACTAATGGCCTGTATTAGTTAGGTAGACCTATTAGTCTTGGCACCAATAGGTGTATTAGGTCACCCTAGTCTACGTGCCGCTGCACTGCGCAACTAGAGCCTCTGCTTTGCGCATAGCATGCCACATTGGCACGCGTTTAGTAGTTTCTAACCTTGCGTAAGACTTGGGCGTGTTCCTTTTAGCCTAATAGGTGCCATGCCAAAACTAATCCAAAACCTAGTAAACGTACAAATTTCTGCGAGACCAACGCAGCATTAATATGGAACAATGTGCAAGGCAGATAAAATCTGTTAGAATTTTCGCTAGGGTGCCGTATGCCTTATTTTGTTCAAAAACTTCTGCACTCAGGACCTGTGTGCCATGTGTGGGAGCTTTGGACGGGCCGAAGAAGGCAGGCTCATCGCATGCGCCCAATGTGGGCAGTGCTACCATCCTTACTGCGTCAATGTCAAAGTGAGTGAACATGTCTCCAACACACACTAATCCTTTTGTGTTTTCGTGTGCAGTAAGCAGCCTCTTGTCAAGAAAGAAAGCATACCGTATTTACTTGAATCAAAGGCGCACTTCTTTTTATTTGTTTATCTATTTATTTATTTATACAAGTACCTGCAGCACCACAAGGGCATTATTGCAGGGGGGGGACAAATTGAAGAAAAATGAACATGTGACAAAAACTTGATACAGCTAAGCACAGGTGGTAAAAGTAACAAAATACGTAACATCGATGAGTCATCTTGACGGCAAAACGGTCTTCAATGAAATGCGGTGCAAAATTGCAAGACAGAAATGGAAAGAGTGCACTATCGCATGAAGTGCAATGCCAGCCAAATGATATAAAGAAAATGGGATGATATTATACTACGACAGACTGCGTGACAATAAAGACAGAAACTCTGAACACGTTTTACATTCACCAATGCTCCTGGGAAGCCTATTTCAGTGTGCGGAAGCATGCGGAAAAAATGAATTACGGTAGACATTAGTACGACAGCGCATTTCAAGAACTTTCAGCTCGTGATCACATCGTTTAGAGATGAAGTGAGGAGGGAAAATGTGCAAGTTCTTATTTATTCCTGTGAGATTAGATTAGATTCGCAAAAAAAGTTCTAATTTTGCAGTTAATCGGCGGTGTGCTAGTGTTTTCCAACCAAGGTCCTCTTTAACTAATGTAATACTGCTACGGAAGTTATAATTACTAGAAACAAATCTTGCAGCGCGGTTTTGGACGCGTTCAAGCTTTTCTATAAGTTTAGAGCTTTGAGGGTCCTTTGAATACCTGGCAAGCGTATTCGAGTACCGGAAGAACATTTGTTATGTAAAGCAGTTCTTTTACTTTCTGGGGGGCGTTATAAATATTACGTCTAACAAGGTTTAGCATAGGAGATGATTTTAAGGTTAAGTATTCAATATGTCTGGCCTTTGGACCCATTTATATATGTCTGGTTTTTGGACCCATTTTCCTATAAAATGGGTCCAAAAAGTGCGTGCGTGTTAGAATCGAGTAAGACCCTAAATCTGCATTACCACATCACCATCGGCATTTCAAAATGGCCACCTCGTACGTGCTTCGAGCCTAGCTGCTGTAATTCCCTCCATGTGCTGCAGTACGTGTGCATAGGCAATGCTTCCTTTGGCTTAGTTTAGTGCACCCATCTTCCTGGTCTTCCCGTTTTCCGCATTTGCTCTATCAGCATGGAAGTGCCAACTGCAAAGACATGCCGAGTTCATGCCGATGCCGTAATTAAAGCGAAAGTGATCACGTGTGCAGACGGACAATAATTGGGAAGTATCACGGGCATTCCGAGTTCCCGAAACTTGTGTGCGAGACTGGCACAAACAGGAGCTTTCTACTCCAGCGGCTGCTACCTATGATGCGGCCACGCGGCCCCTATCTTGAAAACGATCTGCGGTGGAGGCACAGTCTACACATCTAGGCACACCGTGCTGTGTTCTCGTTGCTTAGTGTGTATTGAAGCGAGAGGCCGCACAAAGGTCAATGCACTCATCCCTGTTACCGCACTTCCCCACTCAAGGGTTCTAATAAAGATTTTCTGCGGTCATTGCGTCAGACATGTTCATGTTTGCTTGTGCAGGTGTAACCCCATGCTTGTTAATTTAGTTAGTAAACAAATTTTAAAAAGTTTATATGGCTGATAAAACTACTATCCTTACTTTTCGCATAGCTGTCTACTAATTTGCTGTTGGAATCGATGCTTCGCCTTTCGGGTGAAACGGCAACATTTTTATTTATCATAACTTTAGTGCATTGGGAGCAAATCTTTGTTTTTTACAAATGAGAGAAAGTTTTATTTCTGTATGAAAGAATGAGGTGCGCGGTACTGTAAAGGAGTTTTCTATTTTTAGGTCACGGCAAGCGGGTGCGCGATGCAATCGAGAATGTTTTTTTCTCCAATTGTTTTTTTGGTCGCGGAAAATGGGTGCACGTTACAATAAAGGGTGCATTAGAATCGAGTAAATACGGTAGGCAGGACATTCTAATGAAGCCTGAAGCCTTTATTGACCGTTTCATTACAATTTCAGACCTCAGACCCAGTCTAGTGACTTACAGTATCTTGGGAAAAAAGATTTTCTCCTGTGCTCATGCTCTCAACGTGCTTTCCTTCTTTCTTTTTTTTTGCTGTGCTACTAAACAACAAAAATAAAGGTCTTGAACAAATTTATAGCAGTCTAATATTTGGTGTTGCTAAGCAGTAATACCACCGGACAATTTTGTAAATCAGAGTAGGTGACACTGTACGGTGTGCCAGCAAGTAAAAAAAGTTCCGTGGAGCTTAATGTTACCTTATGCTAAGTTCGTTAAACTCGAATCACTTTTGCCTAAGGTTCAGTGCAACTGCCATAGCAGGTTCTAAATTAATTTAGTCGTGTAATATTTTTTGAAATGCAGCATTAAGCAATAATGTTGTAGGTTCTGGGTTTGTGTGTGACTGTGTGTGCTTGAAGAGCAGCTGTCTGCAGCTGTGGTGTTGTTTGCTTTTTTTTCTGTGGCAACTCGAGCTCCTTTCTGTGCTAAAAATTGCTGTCCGAATTGTCCCACCACATCAAACAGAAAACAGAAGGCTTGGTGGCACTCCAGAATTCGGTTGATATCGTAATGTGCGGAATCAATCCGAGTCAGCGCTCAAGGTATCACCACTGAGTAGGAATCCTGAGGCTAGCGGCAAGTTGTAAATGTTGATCCCTGTGATTTTCTTGTAAATGCATTGCCGTCCTGCACAGTTTTGTCACACAATGCATGAAGGAAGCTTTCTGGGAGGATGTAAAGTGGTATGTCTGTGAACTTTGTTGGTATAGGTTGCAGACCAATATCCGAGAGCCTGAAACGGAAGGGAATGGGCTGCGGTAATAGTAGATGTAACAGTGCACTGAGTTAAATAAAGAATTTTGGATCAACGAGTCTCATGCAGAGTAGAGGTGCTTTTTCTGCGTAAAATGTAGAGGAGGAGAAAACATCAATGTGGCCGTCGTTGTTAGACACCTCAGAAGCACAGAACGTTCCGTCTTCATCTGTCTAGGTTGCCTAAAGAAATCCCCCTGCCAACTTTGCACTCCTGAAAAGGCGAAACCCAACTGGCAGTGGTTACTGTTCCACAGGAACAAACAATTATTTATGTTTTTTTTTTCTGTATATTATGTCTTTCATCACCAAGTGTGGCCAGCTTTTGAGATGCGTTCGCTTACCTGAATCTTGTTTGATTCAAACCTCATGGGTGGTTCTGAGGAATTGGAATTAGTGACCCTGTAGAAAAGTTAGCGTAATCTGTGTGGAAGTGTGCGTTTTGCTGATGGCCTGTGATTCTGTGCCAGGTGACGAAGATGATCTTGAAGAAGGGGTGGCGCTGCCTGGACTGCACGGTGTGTGAGGGCTGTGGCCAGCCGCACGACGAGAGCCGGCTTTTGCTTTGCGACGAGTGCGACATCAGCTATCACACGTACTGCCTATCGCCGCCTCTCGAGACGGTGCCCCAGGGAAACTGGAAGTGCCGATGGTGCGCACCTTGCTTCCTTTATTTTCGTTTCTGTTTATAGTAACTCAGTATTTTAATAACTGAGTGAGGCCAGCCACCATGTTTTCAGTGGCAGAGGTTTTAGCCCGCTGTGTGCCGGAAGTGTTTTTCAACGTGAATTTCTATCAAAATAACACATTAGCAGACTTTTCATTGAAATCATACTTGTTCGCAATACGCTGCTGAACATTTGGCAAATTTTCTTTATCCTAATATTCTAAGAAAAATGAATGATTTTCCCAATTGGCGTTTTGGTTGATGTAATTAGTATCTTACTAACCCTTTCGCTGTCGGACCTTTCTGGCCGTGACGCACCCCCAGTGTCGGCTTGGTTTCAGGGAACGAGCATAACAGGGAATGAACATAGCAATTTATTTTTGATTATGATTGGTATACAAATAATATAGTCAATGCAATATGCACATTTCAGTGTTCTGCAGCTGCTGTTAGTAAACATCATCATCATCATCATCAGCCTGACTATAAAATCCGTTCAACATCCGAATCTGATGATGCGGAACCCTCTTCCTCTCATGCGACTCTGTCTGAGTCCGAATCCGAGCTCGGCTCGTATACTGAATCGGAATTCAGCCACCGCCCCTATGAGCAGACGAAGGTTTCGCGCCGCTCAGCCATCCGAAAGTAACCGCGCGCAGGGAGGATGCGCTTTCAGTCGCCTCCACAACGGAGAGAAATGGGACGTTGCGTGATCAAGAGGACAGAGGGAGATGGAAAAAGGCTAAACAAAGTTCGAAGGGCTTTACGTTTACTGCTGCCAGTTGGAAGCGAGGGTGCGGCGAGAGAGCGAAAGCAGCAATCGAGTCACCTTTTTTGGAGAAGCAACGGCACGTGCGCCTGAACTTGACGCACCGTACCAGGCACACCAACAGAAGAAAAAAAACCTTCAAACCAGCGGAGATTGCAGAACAACCCTTGAACCCATAACCACACGCGCGCGACGCATGATCCAGCGAACGCGGAGCCACCGCGCCACTCAGCAAAGAGAAAGTGGGGAGTGGCAGTCGTACCGTACTCTTCAATACGTGGACTAACACAGGTCGGGGCGAATATACGAACTTGTAGAAAGAGTCAACAGATGGCGTGGCCAATCCAGGAGCGCCAGCTTTGCGCTCAGGCGCGAAATTTTGAACGCACGATAGAGAACGTACCGGTACGTCAGTGACACTGTGGGGGGGAAGCGCGATGACGTACCGGTACGTCCGTGACAGCGAAAGGGCTAAAAAAAAAAATTTATGTGAGTTATGTTACGATTCGAATCCTCTGAATCACCGTTTATACAAGTTCTTTAATTTCTCTCGTAAACTGCATGGACTTCTTGAGCCACTCCGCCATTTTGGAACTCGAGAGATGCGTGCCATCCGAGCAACACAGACGCAACCTGTCGCACACAAATAAAAGCTGCCTTAAAATTGTAGTTTAACCAGCTTGCATGTTGTGGCCAGAACAGGGCTTTCATGATCGCTGATTATCTCGGGCACGGCAAGGGGTTTTGTGCACATACACCTGAATGAGATGACTCAGGCACGGTACTCTATGTGCAAACTAGTACCATGCTGGAATACTGAAAATATGCTTTAATCTATGAAAATATCTGCCCTTTGAAACTTTACTGTGGCCGTCCACCACGCTTTCTCATTGGATGAGGTGTTTTGCTGTTGTGTACATGGTCGCAAGGTCGAATCCTGGCTGCCATGGCTACATTCTTTCTTTCTTTCCTTCTTTCTTTGTTATATGTCAACTGCCCCTTCATTGTGGTATTACATGAGCAGTGGGCTTTTACAAACAATATTCTGATTGGGGGCAGAATGTGTAAACCAGGAATATGTGAACATTTGGTTTCTGAATTTTGATAGTATACTGACTTAATAATTTTAGCTCAACTTTTGAATACATAACCTAACCTGTTCTTGAGCTGGCCTGTGAACCACGCAAGTGCGGCCCCCACGTCAGTGTGCACGCTTGGCTGTATTCCATGTCTCTGGAGTTGCATTACTGTAGTGATATGCACCATGCTTTTTTTTTTTTTTCCAGTCTTTATTGTAAAAACTTCTGAGGGGTGCTGCTGCTGTGTGTAGTGCATGAAGTGTGTCGAGTGTCTAGCCCTGTGCGTCATGTCGGGGTCACTACTTGATGACACCTCTGCAGTGGAAAAGTGCCGTCCTTGCTGGCCAATCACTGTTTTGAAACAAAAACCAGTGGTGATGCAAGAACGTGTCAGCCGCAGTAAGAACGTTTCCATGCGAGTGCATATATGCAGCTTTCAAGGAAAAAAAATTGACATTTTAGTTTTTATAATGTAGTGCTTCAATTTCTGGATCTGTTTGCTGCGCCAGTCATAACATGCTCTACGTCATGTAAATAAAATTGTGGAGACATGCATTTTGGTGTGGCCCCTTGGTGGGTTTCAGTGCTGTAGCTTGCAGCTTATGGTGAAACAAGAAGGATGATTTTCAAGACAGCATAGCTGTAGGTGGTTTTAGAATGAGATCAACGGGGCGCACTTATTATTCTCAAGAATAGCCTTCTCTCCACCAGGTGCGTGGTTTGCATCCAGTGTGGGGCCACCGAGCCAGGCTATGGCTCACAGTGGCAGAATAACTACACCCAGTGCGGTCCTTGTGCCAGCCAGACTTCGTGCCCTCTGTGCCTGCTCAAATACCAGGAGAATGACCTCGTCATCCAGTGCGTCCAGTGTGAACGGTCAGTGACTGTACAAAGGAGTGGCGTGCCTTTTCATTACCTTTTTATTTATTTTAAGAAGTCATGCTTTTAAGTGTGGTGCAAATCAGGTAGTACATATTAAAAATAATGTGATTGTTGGATTGAGATTCCAAGAGGCCTAACTTTGAAATGAATATTTTTTTAATATAAATAAATCACCAATTTTGCCATGCAATTAATGCAATAGCAGTGATAGTGGCGAGAATGATAATAAAGCATGAAACCAACTGAAAAAAATAAGAAAGTGAATGTAAAATGTAGTTTGATGTGCTGGCTTAAAATTCCTGGCATTTTCATGAGTGTTTGGATGAAAGTGTATGTATGTATGCATGGGATTTCTTGTAATTTCATATCTGCTTTTTATTACCACATCAAGAAGTCGAAAGTCTAAAGTTGTGATGGGCCATGCTTTCCCAAAAAACCAGTACTGTCAGGCTTGCTGGGTAGACACTAAGTGCTTTGGTAAAAAAGCATGGAGCTGTTGGCATAAAATAATTAGCTGCAGCTATAAGTTTGACTTTGAACTTTTTGAATGATATTTTTTTTTTTGCATCAAGTTGTTTTAATACCTTCGTGGTAATGTTTAATATAAATATGTAAGCATCCAGAAAGGCTTACCTTAAACTTTACAAGATGTAAGTGTAATGGAAATCCTTTGCATTGAAACACCCTTTTTTTTGTTCCTCTTCCACCAGCTGGATGCATGGTCTATGTGACCAAATTTCCTCGGAAGAAGATGCGGAGAAGTGTGCTGAGTATGGTTACAACTGCCCCTACTGCCGTCCCAAGGACGAGCTGCCACCTCATCTGCTGATAGACCACACTGGTACGCGGATCAGTCGGTCACGCAGAACAGAATATTGCTGTGTCGAAGGTTCACTAAGATTTTTGGAAAATGTTTAGCAAAACCAAGTAATTCATATTTCGTAAAACTGGAAGTCCCAGTTACCCTAGTCTCAAATTATGTGTGCCAATGAAGCAGTGATCAGATGTCTTACTGTACGACATTTATTAATGAAAAAAAAAAAAAAAAAACAAGAGAGAGGCTGGAGTTTTATGTACAGAAAAAGAAGGATGACATTTGCTAGTCTTTGCACTTTCTTTGCTGAAGAGCCGTGTAAATATTTTTAAAATGTGGCAGGATTAGAGAAATTGAAAAGCAGCATAGTTTATGACATAAATATTAGTTTGCAGCGTTATGGTACTGTAGTAAGCTTTGCGTTCAGTCAATGTATATGTGCATGGTTTGTGGGCTTAATAACATGTAGTTGTAGTGACTCCCATGGTAAAGAAATGTGGAACAGGCTGTTTGTCCAGTCAGTGCTTGTAAACTTCTGATTTCAGTAACACGACTAGGTGAGCTAATTGGTATGTGTTGGGAGCAAACAGCGCTAAAAATGGGGCTACGGCATAACCCTTTGTGTCTTGTTCTTTGTCCCCGTTTGAAGCACTCTGCTCCCAAAAGCACTTCTGATGTTTGTGAGGAACCGAACATGACAAAGAACTAAAGAGCCAAACGCAAGAATTCGCATGTGCCGCTTTGTCTTCTTTTGACCAATGAATGGTGCCACTGTCAGTTGGGTAAACATGCAAATCAGAGAACGACATTAGTGAGTGAGGAAAAAGATCTGTTAATGGCCTGTGTGTGTGTGTGTGAGTGATGAAAATGGTTTTCTTCCTTGGCAGCTGCCATGTCGCCATCACCGCCACCGCCTCCTCCAAAGCCAGAGACTCCCCCACCTTCACCACCACCGGCACCAACCGTGAAGCCAGTGAAAGAACTGGGTCAGTGAACTGCTCTCTTAAACAAATAGTGCTGCAGTGTTGTGGCAAGAAGGCTTTGCCAGTGCTGGCAGAAAGCAGTAACACAATTTCTATATCCTTCCATTACCAATTTATGGGCCCGAAATCTGGCGACTAACAAAGGAACTTGAAAGGAAGCTAACGAACCGTGCAGTAAGCAGTCGAAAGGGGGGGGCAAAATGATAGGCTTAGGAAAAACATAAGAAAGAAAAAAAAACACTAATGAGGAAAGAAGTTCTGCTGTATTAGTAACTTACTGTTCTACAATACCAGAAAAGCTACCCTTACCACGAAAAAAGGTGTGGTAAGCCAGAAAAAATTCGGAAGTGGACGACGGGCCTTCAATTTCAAGCACCAGCTCGTCATGTCATCATGTGTTTGACGGGGCCTGCTTGGGTCTAATTTTTTATCAGTAAAGACTAACAAGAACTACAATTAAGCCACAATATAATGAACTTCAATATAACAAAATTCTCAATATAGCTAAGTTTAACTTTTTATAACCTGTTGTCCATAGAACACCGTGTATTCAGAACCTCAATATAACAAAGTGTGTTTATACATGGTTTCAATATAGTGAAATTTCACTACTGCAGCAAATTAATACTGAGACAATAAATGGGGGCTCCCACAGACACAGATAGTCGAATGGTTGATTTACAAGCGGCTGCTTGCGAACGCACCTCTCAAATCGTGCACTGCGCGGCGCCAATGTGAGGATATTGTTGACACGGCATAAAACCATATCCTTCGTTGCTGATTCTCAGATTCAACAAAATTACGTTTTTTTTCATTCAAAGTTACTTTTTCCACTTGCTCGATAATTCGAAAAATTTTTTGGCCCCTTCTGTGTAAGAAACATCCATCTGCGAATGCATTTATTTGCATAAAGTGCAATTTCAATGCAACAAAATTTCAATATAATGACGAAAAATGGCCAATTTTACCGACTTCGTTATATAGACGTTTAACTGTACATTGCATTCTAAAGAAGCCAAAGACTATAAAGTTGGAAGGTTTCAAAAACTTTTACTGAGCCATGTGAAATATCTGAGAATCTGTGACATCACACTGACTTACCGGAACTGGGGTTTCCATGCAAAATTTAATAGAACTTTCTCCTTCACTTTTTCTTCCATTAATCAACCTGCTGTTTTGAAGTTAGCAGCAAGATGTTTTTTTAAGAAAGCTTTTATCAGCCTAACAAGAAAAAGCCTATCAGCCTTTTCCTGAAGCACCAGTGCCCGTCACGCTTCATGTTTTTCCTCCTGGAAGGCATGCCCAGAACCTGTTTCCCAGTGTGCGTGAGCTTGAAGTGCCGGCTGGATGCGATTTCATTACAGAGCCACCCCCAATGCCCGTGAAGCAGAAGCCGACGGTGCCGCAGTTCTACATGGACGGCGTGTACCTGTCAGAGTCGGGCATGCAGCAGATCAAAGCGCTGACCATCGAGCAGCCCAAGCGGCAGCGAGTGCGACGGCCGCGCCAACCCTCGGGGGGCCAACCTGCGGCTCCGCAGGGCAGCACGACAACGCCGCCGCAGTCTTCCCTATCGGCTGGCCTGTTCGGATTCAGAAGCAGGCTCTCGACAGAGGACTCTGAAGACGGCAGCAAAGGTGCAGTTCCTTTTAAAGGGAGACCAGTTATGATATGTTTGTAGCACAGTCAAACCCAGATACAGTCGAACCAGCTTATAACAATATTCAAGTGCCACGAAAATTCCATTGTTGTAACCAGTAATTGTTATAAACGCGTTGCGTGAAAAAAAAAAAAAAGAAAATGGTGGATGGCGTAGTGTTTCCGAGAAAACTGTAATGGCGGGGAGGCCAGTTCTCCTCCCCACCACCTTCCTCCGTCCTGCTTCTGGTTGTGTTGACTCGTTTAACTCTGCTTCCTGCGTGTTCCAATCGCATGTTGTTAACAAGCCATGGCTGTCGGCGTTCAAGAATGGCGCCACTATAACTGCAAAGAGGAGTCACGAGTGGCAAGTGACGTACGAGCTCCGCCGAGGCATCACTTTGGTGGCCCCAAAAGGCACCTTTTAAAAAATGCGGAAGGTTGCCCTGGCAGCATCTCAGCTTGAGAAATCCAGAAGAAATGCTTGAAGTTGAAACAGTCATGTTGTCAATCCTTTGAAGTGTTTCCCAGCTTCTTTGCAGTATTTCATTCAGAAACGTTCACCGGGAAGGATTTTCTCATGAGGAATGTTCTAGGAACCTAGTGAGTTTTCTTGACTGCTGAGAACAAAAACTGCACTTTTAATACTTTTAATTAACGAAATATTAACAATGTTTGTGTGAATGGGCAGCTTCATATTTGATCATTGGGCTTGGTGCTTGCAAATCTTCAAGGTACTACTGTGTTAGTGTAATAAGTGCTACTCCAAACATGTTGAAAATTATATTTGTATACCGCCAGGATTTATAACCCACACAAATTTTATGTGCCGCACAATGCATTGCAGTCCACCAAAGAGTTTTCATATTTTCTACTCAGCATTCCCGGCAAAGATGACAAATGCTTTTGAGAATATTGTCTGCACTGTATGTATTTGTGGCACTTTTTCAGAACCTTGAACACAATCTGTTACTTACGATGGCATCGCTGTCTAGTGCCAATTGCCACATGCTAATGCGCATCTCTCTCTGATTTTTCTCTGTCTTACAGATCTACCCGACATTGATGTAGAACCTAAAATGGAGGTAGATGAGGAGACAAAGTTAACTTCCGAGGAGGTTGCCAAACAAGATGCTGAGAGCGAGCTGAAGAAAAAGCGCCAGCGCAAACTTCAAAAGCTTGGTGCGTCTGCATACTTGGGTTTTCGGGGCACTTCAAGGCGTGGCTTGTCTGTACTGTTGGCCTCAAAAGTTTATGGGACACAGAAATTGCGAAATTGTCGCGAATCTGGGGCACAAACCTTGAGTTGAGAGCTGTACTCAGCAGTAGCTTGTGCGACCTACATGGTGTTCTATTAATTTAGAAGAGACATGCTTAACCCATTCCCTACCGCAAAAAAAGAAGAAAATTGTACCAAATTTACCATAATTTTTTTTTTGCTCAGTTTGTAGAGTTTTTTTTCTAAATCAAATGGCACCATTATTGCAGTTCAGCGGAGTCCCTTTATTTCACAAATTGCATAAAAAGATAGGTTGAAGAAGGCTTCACTGCATGGCCTTGGTATCTTGCTTAAAAGCATTTTGCAGGGCTCGATACACTATGAAGAAAGAGAATACGAAGAAAAAATAACCTAAGCGTTGCAAAAACATGCACATGAGTAGTGGCTACTTTTACGCAGCTCCTAAAGCAATTAGCAGGCCGTCTTTGTGTGGTAGATTCACGAGCAGCCGCAAGATAGATCCTCCGGGCAATCCATAGAATATCCATAGAATCCATCAGACTGCTCGGATGAGAACACATCACTTTCCGTTTCCGAGCAAAACTCTACATAGCTGTGGTGTAACGAGGAGTCGTCAAAATAATTTCTTTTACGCACGCTTTCATTGCTTCGCTTCAAGGAGGCAGCCATGCTTTATGCGGGGGTGTCAGTGGTGGCAATATAATGAAAGGCGAGACACAAATGACACAACCTGGACAAGTGTGGCCATCTAGTGTCAGGAATCGCAACTAGATGCAATAGGACGAGTGTAGTCGTCTAGGTTCACCGTGTGACAGTTTTTATTCATGATGACTATAATCGTCATTGGTTATGTTGGTACAAAATTTCATGACTACACTCATCAGCTGGAGCTAAAGGGTCAAGGGGGGACACTCCACTTAACAGCACTTTTTAAAAAAATTATGGGTGCATTTTGATCAAACTTGCATTGCTTATGTATTTGGACATGCTGATTATAAATATGCAATTGATGTTTCTGTATAACAAGTAGTTTTTAAAATATTGTTAATTTTATTTTTGTGGGTTTGTTTGGAGATGAGCTCTCTCTGAAATGCTGGTTGTTATGAAGGAGACTGGCATATTAAATTGATGTTGAATTATCAAAGTTTGCAAAGTTTGCACAAGAAGGAATGTTCTAGACTGATTTGGGCCAAAGTTACAGCATGTCAAACTTTTTGAAGTGCGAACTTATATTAACACCTAGGACAAAAATATTACTTTTGAAAGTTTCTGTGTTAATATTTGTTCATTTGGGAGAAAGAAAGAAATGGGAACACACAGACACCTAGTAATGTCTCTTGGCATGTTCCAGGTCAAGGAAATGATAAATGACTCCTACAAAGGGATGATAAGCTAATTGTTTAGCTTACCGTGTTGTTTCTGAGATGCTGTATTTATCTGTTGCATGAGTTACGCAGGTGATTGTTGTGGTAAGTATTACCCACTTGTGAAACTGCTGAGCCTCTCCTGCCATGTCTTCTCTCCTAATTGTTGCTGCTTGTTTGTTCATCTCTGTTAGGAATCGGAGGATTTGTCGCAAAAGCCAGAAGTCGGAGCGTCTCCGCCAAGGAACAGGATGTGACGTTGCCTTTGGCCGGAGGTAACTGCAGTCTTACTCTGCGAAACTTACCAATAATGATGATGAGAACAGCTATATTCCTACCTGCCATAGTGGCTCTGCAGCTGTTGTATTTTGCTGCTGAGCATGGGGTCACAATGGCCTCGTTTCACTGGAGGTAGAAAGCAAAAGCGATCACATGCTTTGCTTGAGGTGTGCACTAAAGGACCCCAGGGGACCAAAATTAACCTAGAGCCCCACACTACGTGGTTCCTCGTAGCCCATGTATTGCTTTGAGATGTCAAGCTGCGGAATCTGCACTTTAATATTTGTTTTATTCCCGCTGATTGTTCTCTTGCACAGCTCTCGATGTACGTGACAAAGTCACACTGGTTGTAAACGATTTTCCGACCTAATCATACCTAAGAAACTCTGGCTATGCCGAATTGTAATTTTCACGCTGTTCATAATAGCGAAGTTTGATTGTACTGTTCCCGTGTTCCCATGAGGGCCCATTAAGGTCATTGCACCATGCATTCAGACATAAAGACATTGCCACTGGTGGTGCTGTGTTCTTTGACTGAAATGTGCCTGTTCTGTTTTGCAGCTGGGGAGACAAGTTCAGAGGCAGCGCTTGCTGCGCTCTCTGGAGACGTGGCCGCCCCAGCCCCTGAGCCAGCAGCTGAAGCAACAGGCACAACGGCAGAGAAGCCCAAGCGTCGGCGGCGAGTGAAGAAGAAAAACCCTTTGGAAGATAGCTTTCCCTCATACCTTCAGGTGAACTTTGTTTGCTGCCCTTGATGCCTGGCCCTGCAGTTCCTCTCTGGGGACAGTTCTTTGAAGAGTGCACGAGGGATCATCTCTGTGCTGATTCATTGATTTATACTTTCCTGCCTGTGAGAAAACCAGCAGTATTTTGGTATTCTAGTAAATAATTTCACAGAGCATGCTTGATACAAGTATATAGTGTAAAATTGAAGAGGAAGAAATTTTTTTTTCAGTGGTACTTGTTCCAAACAGCATGCTTATTAAAAAGAACTTGAGAAATTAAGATATCTGAACAAATATTGTGTTGAAAAAAAAAAAGGGAAATGTTACTTAAAAACGTCATTGTTGCTTTCCACAGAAAAGCCTTAAAAAGTTTGAAAATATACATTTTCAATGCAAAGGACCTGTGCAATATTTCAGCAGTTATCATCTTTATGTGTAAAATAATTTCTTGACATACAAAAGAAAACGTTAACCCTAGTGACTAGTCCTCATGCTGAGTCGAAGTGGACTTCTGGCCGTCTTCTCAAGCAACACTCGACTCCCTGTGTGGCCGCCAGCAAATGATCCCGACTGGAGGATGTTAACAACCTGCAGATGAGAACGAGAAGTTTCAGAACAGGCAGGATATCTTTATATCAGCGCGCGGGAGCTTTGAATCAGTTTGGTGAAGAAAGCGAAACTCTGTTCTGAAATCTCACAAATCGAACTTGTCTTCTGCGTCAGGCTGCTTTCAGAGTCCAAAAACTCTTGTGCAGATGCATTAGAATTGGTAGAATTTAGACACTTCTATGCATGGAGCGGTATGTGATACCAGAAAAGAACCGCCATGCTATATGCCTTGTAAAGGGGGCCCGAACCCTTGTCAAGTGAACAGAGTTTCACTTTTTGTTCGGGCCTCCTCCATTTTTGTTTGTATATCTCAAGAAAGATGGAATAGAATTGAATTGAAAGTCATCTTGGAAACTTCGAGTGCTTATCACGCTGACCACGCCCCTTCTCCTGAGGCACTTCAAACATTTGCGTGCAGTTGAAGAAAAAAACCGAAAAACGAAACTGAATAACTAATTCCCAAATAATCCATTAAATGGTGCTAGCTGTCTGACAGCACTCAGAAAGCGGAAAAATAAGAATTTGGAACTATCCATAGCAGGCTATCAATGGGAATAGGTGCGGACAGGAAAGTGTTTAAAGGGACACTAAAGATCAGCGAAACCCTTTTTGTAGCAATCTCGCATATAACATGTTACAAAAAGGTTGTACTGTGTTACATGCTAGGTTGGGAGACAAAACTTCCTGAATACGCTGAGCAGAGGTTTGGTGTGGTGATGTTTGGTATAGCGAAAAAGGTCATTTGGGCTGACATTTTATCTCTGCAGGCTTGGCATTACAAATTGCGGGTTCTTCGGCTGTATGAAGCACATACCAGCAATTTGTTCACTCTGTTTCACATAGGAGGCGTTCTTTGGCCACGAGCTGCTTATCACAAGCCGGACAGAACCAACTCCTGACATGCCAAGTGAGGATGATGAGGATTCTACTCTAGGGCGCTCTGAGGATAACTCCATCGTTGTCCTGGAGACATCGCAGGAGAAATCGGATGATGCTTGTGTTCCGTCGGACAGTGGCGCCCCCTCTCCTGCTCCTCATACCGCTGGTGGGAGCAAGGGAGAGAGCCCTGCTCTCCATGACGACGGTACCTGTACTCCCATCAAGGTGAGAACTGGCCAAAGTGCATTCCTAACTGCATCTGATCAAAACTGGGGGCCATATATTGTAGCACGTATTTTCTTTTGATTTGTGTCCTTTCCTATACTTCCCTACACTGAGTGGCAAATGTAAGTGAAAACAGCACATGACTGTGTGAAAAAAAATAAATCGTTAAAGATAGTTCTTCCAAAGGCTGGTCCCATAGGTGCTTACGCTGTGCCGTGACTTTGACAGTATTGATTTCTTCCCATTTCATTCCTCCTTCAAGACTGGAAGTGACGATGAGGACTTGGGGCTGAAGGACATCTTGCCTCATGACCTCCCTCAAGACGACGAACTGATGGACATGCTCATGAATGAGGGCGATGATCTCTCTAAACAAGGATCTGGTGAGAAAATTTTTATTTTACTTTTCTTTTTTTCTTTATTAAAAAAAAGAAAGTCACTGCATGCAAAAGCTTATACAGTAGAACCCTGCTCTTACGTTCCTTGGTGCTGCGTTTTCCCGGCTGCTATGTCATTTTTGCCCAGTCCTGGCGGAGCTTGCATAGCATCTCTTATATTAAAATCACTGCTGTTATGTTGTAGCTGTGAAAACGTTCCCGCGTGCTACATTGCAACCCGGTACCACGGCCATTGTCTATGGAGGCACCACTTACGTAGAATGAGAGTCAGCATATTTTATAGTAGCGACAACCCTCACCAGGTGCTAGGCGATCATGTTACGGTGTTGCCGCAGAGTAGCGGCAGCAGATGACCAAAGTTGTTTGCACTCTTTGCATGCTAATTGTTTTGAGTGGCGTTTGCGGGTGGTTTGGTTGTTCGGTTTGCTTGCATCGCGGGCCAACTGTGATCGAAAGAAGGGGACGCTGCGCTCTTCAGCCCAAAAGCTAAGCAGGCTTGTGGCTCCAAGTACGGGAACCTCGACGAGGCTCTTCTTACCTGGCTTAAACAAGCTTGCGCTGCCGGTGTTAACTTCGACAGCAGCATTTTACGTGAGAAGGTGATGGAGATAGCAGACAGACTAAGCATCTCTGACTTCGCAGCGTCAAATGGCTGGATCGACCGTTTTAGGAAGAGGCACGCAATCGCTTATAAGATGGTAAGAGAAGAAGCAGCAAGTGTGAACTTGGAGACAGTCGATGATTGGAAGGCCACACTATCGCATACGACGGCTATGTCGCCATGGTTGCTGCCGTCGTGACATCAGAGTGCCGAAGCGTTACCGAGATCGTTGTGAACTCGGTCGCGAGGGAAGCTGCTGAATGCGATGATGATGGTGATGAGCCACAAGATTCTGGGAAGTTGGCAGATCCAAGCTTTAAGGAAGCCGTCGCGTTTCTGGAACTCCTCTGCAGGTACGTCGCACCTCAAAGCGACGCTGACAGCAATGCAGGCCTTTCAGGCTATTGAGAAACGCGTAGTGCTTTCTAGTGAATAAAAGAAATTGCAATCCTCCATTCTCGACTTTTGTAAGTTCTGAGCTCACTTTGCGGAAATAAATAAATAAAGCTGCACTGTTTTCGTTCATTTTCGGAGCGTTTCTCGTTTTTGTGTTTTCCTGGCTGTTATGTTTTTTCCTACTGGTCTGGTGAAAAACGTATGAACGGGCTTCCACTGTATATGACTGCACACGTTTGACCTCTCCAATATTTAAAAAGCTTTCACACTGTTCAAAACGGGCGCTTCTGCATGATGTCTGACTGCCATGCTGATGGATTTTACTTTACTGTGCACTGATTCCTTTTCATCACTTTTTGGAAGATTACTGGATGCCTGCCACATTATGTGATGGCATACGTTGTTGCTTTGTTAATGTTTGTTGCTTTGTCAATGTTTCAATGTAGGGCTCGACGATGTTACCCTGAACGAGCACTCGGGCGCTGGTGTGTCAGAGGAGGAGGGCTCAGCTGGTGTCAAGGACAACGACCCGTTGTCCAGCAACATCGACACAGTTTTGCTGAGCCCTCACTTCAACCTGGTTGACAGCATGGTGTCTGCTGGCTCAGGTTCGTGAACTGGCTGCTTCTGCTTTACTAGAGTGCCTTGGCCAAGTCTGCAAATATTATTTTAGCAGTTTAAGAGAAGAATAAAGGAACGACAAGGGATGTTGGACCAGGACCAAGCCTGATTGGCTACCCTGTACTGGGTGAGGGGGAAAGGGGAGGCAGACATTAGTGAGCTTTAGATTTTGTGCACCCAATTAAGGGTGGCAAACTGCTGGGCTTACAGAAGAATGCAAAAAAGTATACAAAATAACACTAAAGGAGCACAAAATGCAAACAGGTCGTGGGGATAAAAAAAATTAAAATCTGTGCATTCCATGCGCTCTGGGAATCGCTTTAAACGAAGCTTTCTTTGGTGTTTGTGAGCTGGGGTGCTGCTGCTTAGTGACCATTTGCAAGTTGAGACCACGTGACTCGGATGGACATTTCCATTGGGAACTGCCTTGCTGGGCATAAACATGTTGCGCTCGATCATGCACATGACATGCATGACTACGAAGGAATGACCGCAATGGCATGAAGATGATGACAATGAAATGATGATGAAGGCATGATGACCATGGTATGACAACGGAGTGACAATGACTGTTTGACAAGCATGAGGTGATGTCGCTATAGTGGCCACCATGGTGTGATGATGACGGCGGGCCATTCATCGGATGATGAGACTGGTGTGGCGAAGGTCGTATGATAACATTGGTGTGATGACTGCATGACAACCATGGGATGATGATGCTGGAGTGACGATGGTGTGACGATGATGGCGTGCTGACCGTGGGATGATGGTGCTGGTGTGGCGATGGTGGTATGATGACGATGGAGTCACGATAATGTATGACAACGAACTGCCTCTTAAGTGGAACACCATCCTCATGGTTGTTTGGTTTTCTATGCAGCCAATTGTATTCAGCTTTGTCTTTCAGTAAATGTAACTCCTGATAAACGGAACCAATTCCCCTGGTCCCTTGAGGTTCTGTTTAAACAGAGTCCACTGTATATTCGGTGTTTGTTTCACTGTTTGGCACTGGCCAATCCTTAAAGAATTGGGCCAGAAGCCAATGGGGATGACAATGGTAGGACGACGGCTTAATGACGACATTACTTTCAATATGACCCCCATATTCAGCAGCAGCCAGCAGCAGCGGGAAAGTCTAAGAAAGAGGCAACAAGGAGGCAAAGAAAGCTTTGCTTTAAAAAGACATTTGGCTGCACTACCGTATACAGTGCAGTCCACTTATAATGATATCGAGAAAGACGAAAAATATGATCGTTATAACCGATGATCGCTATATCTGGACTGCAGTTATTAAAAAAAATATGCGGAACATACCTTTGCAGCTTCGAATTCGCTACTTGCTCTAAAGAATAGATGATGTAGAAAGTACCGTATAGTGGGGAATATAGGTCGAGGTTTTTTCCAAAAAATATTACTAAAAGTTCACCCCTCGACTTATATACCGGCCCTTGGCACAACATGAATAGTCGTCTGGCAACATGTAGGAGCGCAGACCTTTTGGCATCCGCATCGTTATCGCCTCCTTGGTGACCGACGCGGCCCAACTCGCGGGCGCCGCACGGTTCTTTATTCTATGGCGAGGTGCACCCGGAGCTCGAAGACGGTGGCAGATTTCGTCAGCGTGCATCGTGCCAGATCTTTGCCAGTGACAGCAGAACTCATCCGCATCAAAGCTATTGAGATCGCCCGAGAATCCGGACTGCCCAAGGAACAATTCAAGGGCTCCATTTATTGGGTTCGTCGCTTCGTGTGACACAAGGGATTCGCACTTCGACGGCGCACATCAATCTGCCAGAGGCATACGAGGACAAGCTGGTCGAATTCCAGCGCTATGTTATCAGTCTCCGGCAGCGGCATGGCTACATGTTGGGACAGATCGGCAACGCTGATGAAACGCTGGTGTGGTTCGACATGCCGTCACCCACCACAGTGTGCGAACGCGGCGCAAAAGAAGGCAAGCTTCTTTCTACGGGGAACGAGCATTCTCGCTTCACGGTGATGCTCGCGTGTACTGCAGACGGCAGAAAGCTGCCCCCATACATAATATTCAAGAGGAAAACGCTGCCAAAAGAGGCTTTCCCACCGGATGTCGTTCGCGTGAATGAAAAGGGCTATATGGACGAGGCCCTTATGCTCAATTGGATTAAGACCGTCTGGAATCGGCGACCCGGCGCACTCCTGCGGTGTCTGAGCATGCTCGTCTTGGATGCCTTTCGCGGGCACTTGACCGCAGGTGTGAAGCAGGCACTCCGCGACGGGAGGACGGAACTCGCTGTCATTCCGGGAGGCATGACGTCAACACTTCAGCCACTGGACATCGTGCTCAACAAGCCTTTGAAAGACCGCATCCGTGAACAATATAATCAGTGGATGGCCGGCGACAACCTGACGACCCCAACAGGCCGGCTGCGCAGGCCGCCTCTTGCCACTGTGGCCACATGGGTGTCGCAGGCATGGCGCTCGCTGCCCGACGATATGGTGGTGTGGGCATTCAAGAAGTGTTGCATTAGCAACTCCTTGGACGGCACCGAGGATGACATGTTGTGGGACGCAGCCAGTGAAAAGCAGTCGTCTTCGGACGAGAGTTCAGACAGCTCAAACGAAAGAGCAGGTGACGAGTCTGGCGGCACCACTAAATAAAACGAAGTTTTGTGCCCTATAATTTTTATGTTGACTTCTTTGCTTCAATGTAAGGGGGTCGACCTATATTCCGCCTCGACCTATATTCCGCATTATACGGTAGGCCGTGAAAAACAAACTTTATTTCTAGCACCATTGACCGTGTCAAGGGTTAGGTGCGCCGAAATAGTCCAAAATCGCACTTGCTTTTGTGGCAGCTTCAGCTTCACAACCGCGGTGTGCATAGATTCCAGCTGCTGCGCGAACACTGGTGGCAATCCTTTAGCATGCATAAAATCAATTAAGGGGTCGATCGACGACAGTGCACTTTGCGTTGACATCGATGTCGGGGTCAAGGAGCCACTGTCAATCTCATTGTCACTGTCGCTGCTGCCGTCGCCACCGTCGCACAACTTTGCCATCTGTCGAGACAGCACATCTTCGGCGATCGCTCGTCGGTGACCTCATCGCAGAACGAGGCAGCACTGTCTGCAGTCAAAAACTCCTCCTTCGACGCACCACCTGTGTCGCCAGTAGGAACGAACTCCCAGAGCTCGGTTATGTCAGTGAATTCCACCGGGTCGGTCTCAGCGGGTTGGGGAAGTTCGTCCCTACGCACAAAGCCCGCCTTTTTGAAGCAATTGGTGATGAACCACTGGTAAAGCGCCTCTTCAACATTAGCGTACGAAGGGTCTCTAACCCCTTTTCCACTGATCGGCATGGCCGCTGATAGCTCCTGCCTTCACAATCGCGGTGCTCCCGGTTTTCAAGATGGTTGATATCGTTAACTGGGCGAGCTCATACTTCTTCACAAGGGCGCTCACCTGAAGCCACATCGAGAGTCCTGCAAAATATCCGTCTTCGTGTCGAGCGACACAGCTTTGCGCTTTGTCGGCACCATCTTCGAACTGGGTTGAACCGTTGGTTGCACGCTGCTTCGGTGGCGTCAGCCTGCTATCGCGAGAGAGAGAGACGCGGGACGGGCGCCACCGCGCCGCTTTGCTTGTCGCTTTTTATCTCTCTCTCTTTCGGAGCGACTGTGGCCGACGCGCATGAAGCAGTTAGCACCATCTTATGGTGCGCTGCGCCTACTCAGCTATTCTCCGGTGCGCGGGGCCGGGGCGGGACGCGCTGCGCGGTAATGGCGGCAGATACGAACTTACGGAGGTAAACATCGCCTCGTCTCGACATCGTTCATTTCAGGGAACTAAGCAACGCAAATGTTACGATTATTTGGCACGGAAAACGCCGTCCAGACGGCAAAATTTTGATCTTTATATCCGATATGCGGGGAATAACCTATCGTTATAAATGTTTTTTTTCCCCATAGACCTAATGCATAAAATGACACTCTCATGTCAACCCATTGTTATAACCGATATATTGTTATATGTGGTATCATTATAAGTGGACTGCACTGTATCTATAAAGCTCCCTATTAGCCATAGGACTTGTATAGATGCAGACAGACTGGAATGTTCAGCATCGTCTCATAGATGGTCACTCAGTCTGGTTGACATCAAAAGCAGAGCAGTGCTCTTGCGGCTTCCTGCTGCTGTGATGTGCGTGGTCCCAAAATCTTGCTCTTAGAGAAAGGCCTAGCTAAAGGCTGTGTGGAGGGCAAGCCTTTGGTCTTTGAAGGAAGGGCAGTCATGTGAAGGGCATGTATTTTCTCTGCAACCGAACAATGTTGGGTGGAGGGTGTTGCAGTAGCTTTGAAGCAGGCCACGTTATGGTTGATTTGGTGTAATTGAGAAAATTGTTGCAAACATATCAGGCATGTAGTTATGCAGTAGAACCCCTTCAATGCGTTTATTTTTCCCGAAGGGGTTGTCGGGGGCACAGAAACAGAACCTGCTGGCCAGGAAAATACATCATGCAAATATGCGGAACCTGTTGTTCATGTGGGTTGGGCATCAGCGATGTTATAACCAAGAAGACGTATATTTTTAGAATTTATTTCAATACTGCCAGTCCCATTAGAAACCATAGCAGGTGGACATACAAAAATGAAATACATGGTAATAAACTTGCACATACAAATTGCGTGTCAATAAGCCAAACAAGGAACGCAAAGGAGCAAGGTAAGGATACATAAAAAAACAAATATAGGTATCAGTGAGGTTGTGCTGTAATCGTATATCTTATTTAGAGTGCATATATAATTATTGATGGCTAAATAAAGATAATTGTAGAGGTACTTTCTGTATGACGCAGTTTTAAAAGGTGCTAGATGTATAAGGTATCTTAAAATTAATGGACTCATGTACGTGGAAGATGTAGGCATGCCTTTCATGTTGATGCCAAGTGCTGGCATGTGCAGTTTGCACTATTTCTTTGGACAGGCTGTATCATTTGCATTCTGTGTCACAGCACTAAATGTTTTAACGTACCTGTGAATGCGGTAAAGTGTGCCGAAACAAAAATTCTTATAGCTGCCTGATTCTAGACTGTGTTCACTACGAAGATTGTTGGCATGCTCTGCTTAGCATTTCACCGTATAAGCTTGCACAAACGGACAAACTTGCACAAACTCACAAGCATGCACCATGCTTTCAGGGTTACCACATATGGACAGCAAGGATGTTGAAGATGTCTTCAAGGGTGTGCTTAGCCCCGGTGACAGTTGTGAGTTACAAATTTCTTGCCTTTTGCCTTTGATGCGTAGCACTTATAATGTAACCGCTTATAGTGCAGGACCGGCTGTAACATGGTCTTTTCCAACTACCGTTCACCTTCCCATAGGACTCCCTGTATGCACACACTGCTTATAGTGCAGCTGCGCGAGACAACATATCGGCTACAGTGGAACCCCTTATACGACTTTCCAGGGGCCACGCAAAAGTGTCATTTAATCAGGGCCATCATGTAACCCAATCAACAAAAGTAATGTCTATAATGCATGGCTTGCTTACATGGCGACCGAAGTTGAGATTTGCTGTTGAGTCAACAAAACGATTTGCAGTGGCTGTGTTGCACTTGGAAAAACGAAAGAACCACCTCGATAATGAAAGTGGAGTCACGGGTGTCATGTGCAACACTGGAATCGTGACAACTTGGTTCGTGGTCGCTGTGCTTTTGACATCGCACCCGCAAATCAGTCATAAAATCAAATGAAGCACCAAACGGCGTGTCAAATTTCGGTCGCTGTTCTGCATTGGTTCTGTCGGGTTGGTGGCAGTTCCTCGGGAAGATAAGCAATCGAGCCCGTCTGAAAAAACAATTAGTTGTCGGAAAAAACTGTTGGCGGCTTAGGTTCGTCTATAGTGCTTTACTTTTGTCTAGTTCATGTGAAGACCGCGAGCCCATGGACGTTAACCTTTCAACATTTGTAAACTTAAACGAATGTAAACATCCTAGTCACATGCTCCGATTTTCGTATATGCGCAGCTGCTTGGTCTATGAGTGTTGCGTGTGTGTAGCCTTTGAATAATATTGTTTTGGTTATAGTGTGGATATTTGTGACTTTGAAAACTGTCTACACTGAACATTACAGTACAGTACTACCGTATTTACTCGCATAATGATCGCACTCGCGTAATGATAGCACACCTGATTTTTGTCGTCAAAATTTGATTTTTCTCCTTTCCTGCGTAATGATCACACCGCGAACTTGTCGCAGCGATATGTCGTGTGCCAAGCCTAGCTAATGATGATCACGCTTACCATCTGTCGAATGCTATCAAATGCTACGCGAACGACTCTTGAAGACATACCAAGCGGTCTGCACATACCAAAAATTCTTAAGCAGATGCCCCATTTCATTCCTTTCATCACTTTCTGCACTTCCATGAAAAAAAAAAGTTACGACCAAACTTGCCTTGGCCTTGCCTTGGCATGCAACAAATCGCGAGCGGCAACTATAGTGGCCACATTTACACTGATACGTTAGAACTGTACCCTATTCATACGCCGACGCTTGTAACACAGCTAAAATATTCGCCCACCCTTAGCGAAAACGTGCCGTATTAGGATAGTAGTGAAGACAAATGCCGCAGTTTCCACAGCATGTCTTCCATGTGTTTCTATGTCACTGGCAGCTATGTGCACCCATCTCTGTTTCTATTCCCTCAAAGGGGAAATGGCTACGTTATTGCAACAAACTTGCCGATATTAAAGGGGTTGGGACACCAAATTTTGAGGCTATAAAAAGCATGTTGTAGGCTGCTTCAGTATGCAAGGACACCCAGAACGAGGTATTGGACGCTGCAAACATTTTAAAATAATTTTAATTCATCTCCAAAAACTCATTAAAAACTCCTTCTCGTAGTCGAGACCCATCGCTAGCGCGGCAGTTACTACGTCACAGAGGAGGAACGAAAATATTGACGTCATAGCACACTAGCACAAAAACGTGACGTATGATGAGTAGCGATGAAATGCCGATTACGGAGCCTGCTGAGCCGAGCATAGCCTCCACTATGACCGAGCTACAGGCATATAGAAATCCTTTCTTAATGCAAAGAAGGGGTAAGGCATGCAGGCACGGACACAAGAGGAGAGAAGTGGACAACACGAACGCCGCACGGCGGCCCGCGAACGGCAAAGTGCTTGTGGCGAGTTGCCGTGCGGACGGGCCTACGTTTGAGTGTAACACTAGCCGGCCGACTCCGAAAGGGACCAGGATATGCGGCGTTCGTGTTGTCCGCTTCTCTCTTCGCATAGTCGCATAGTTCGGCAGCTCGGAGTGGTCTCTCGTTCGCTTGGCCTTTCTCAATGTGAGGGCCCGTCCACGTTACCGGCACGGAAACTCGCCGCACGCCGTTTTCCGTTCGCGGGCCCCCGTGCGACGGCGGTTTTGCTCGCGAATGGCGAGATTCCTTGCCGTAGAGGACGGGCCCGGGACCCATTTGTGCGACAGCCGTATGGCGAAGCGGCCAATCAGCGACCAAGGAGTGGCCACTCTGGCACCGACGACAGCTTCACCGCCTCTGATCGTTCGGCGCCGCCGATATCGTCGCTAGGCCTTTTCCGGTTCACTTCAAAGCTAAAGCTTACGGCGCTTCGGAATGAATCACCGACTCTCACAAGCCGCAATATTTTCTTACCGTTGTTGTCGCTCTTCGCAATAATTATAATAATCGCGACATGCACTTGGAATCGCCAGTTTACATCTGCTGGCAGAGCACGCGTATGCGCGAGCAGACGACGCAGCATAGTTTTACGTCACTATTTTTTGTGGCCCACGTGACCAAGCCATGTTGCGTTTCCTCCTCTGTGACGTCATAGCATGCCCCGGAGCCCAGAAACCGAAACCGAAATCGCTCGGCATAATAATGCTATTATTAAATTATTTATCGGATATATATGAATCCCGCTGTGTGTATCGCGCTCCCTGAAGCATGACGCAACGTTTGAATCAACAAACGCATGAACGAAAATTTTGATGTCTCCGCCCCTTTAACGATATTACTCATTACTGATACGGAAGGAACTGTTTCAATGCGCATAATGTACTGACGAGAAGAACAAAAATCGCGTTCGGCGCGTTCGGCTTGCTCCGCCGGCCGCCATATTTGTTTTGGTGTCTCGCACTGTTACAGCGGCAGCCGCCTGTGTTGACCTGTTGTCATCCCTCAACAAACGGGGGATGAAAAAAAATTATTTTCGCGGGAAATGTAACCCGCGTAATAATCGCACCCCTGAATTTGCCTCAATTTTTTTTGACAAAAAATTGCGATCATTATGCGATTAAATACGCTATGTACACTGTGAGGGTGCCGGGCCGACGCCAGGTGGCATAGAGTCGCAGGCACGATACGGTAGGCAGCTGTGTAGTGTAGCAAGGACGTGTAGGGTAGGCAATGGTGTGTGGCGGGGAGAGAGAACATGGAAGTTGTGTGTGCGCGGTCGGTGTGCGGGGAGTGCGCGACAGCGAACTGAGTGAGTGGAGTAATCGGTGGAGCCGCGTGCGGTGCAGTGGGACGGAACGCAGACTGCGTGTGTGTGCGTGCGCCGAGGATTTTCCAAAATAATGAACGTACTTGGCAACACTGCTCCAGGGTGGAGGGGGCAGGGGTGAAGTCCCAGCCTTCTACTGGGACATTAGTCATTACTGCCAACAAGGTGGAAGTAGTTAACTGATTTGATTATTGTGCCTGCTTGCTGCCTCGGGAATTAGGATTCGTATGCATACGACATCATTCACAGCGAATTTTTTTTTTTTTTTTGAGAGGCGCTAAATGGTTAAGGGGGGACGCGGCTTTCGCATCGCGAAAAATTGCCAAAAGATCGATTTCTTGAAAATCACATTTTCAGTTTCTATAAGCGTTTTTCTACCTGATAACCAAATATCATCACTGTAAAGCACTTAGAAGTGCTCGAAATAATTCGTTTTATCAGCGAAGGTGGCGAAAAATCTCGCGGAAATCAAGAATAGCGTTTTTAAAGCCACAATAGCTCCGGAACGGCGCGACCGAGCGCCGCCATCTTGGTCTCGTTGGAAAGCGCATTTCTTCTTAAATTTGCCGCTTCAGCGATCTCCTCCATACAGAAACAAGCGCACAAAAAGCAAATGATTGAAGGTCGTGCCGGAGTCTGCGATTGGCCGCGCCCGCCACGTGACTCGAGCGCGGCTCGCCATTGGTCCGGCGCTCGCGTCGTCTGCTCGGCTCTTTGCACCTCGCGAGTCGGGACGTCTCCGCTCGCCGTAATCTCGACGTGTCAAAACGGGCGCTACGCGGACATCGTAATAGCGTGGCCGATCCCTACGCTTGTGGACGTTTCCGACTGGCGGCTAAGCATTCCGAGCATCGGCGACGCGGACTTCGCGACCAAGATTCACGCGCGGAATCCTCGGGCATCCGGCTAAGCCTTTTAGCACTCGGTGTTTCAGAATTCGTGACGAAGCACATCGCGCACGCGATCCTCGGACACACGGCTAAACATTTCGCGCATAGAGAGTCTCCGACTCGGCGATCATGCACATCGCGCGCGGACTTATCGGACCCTCACCTAAGCCTTTTGTGCATCGGCGCCTCCGACTGCGCAAATAAGCGCATCGAGTGTCGACTCCTTGAGCCCGCGGCAAGGAATTTCGTGCGTCGGCACGTCGGACTGCGCGAATAAGCACATCGCGCGTCGGCCCCTTGTATCTGCGGCTAGGCATTTCGCACATCGGCACTTCGGACCCGCAACCAAGCATATTGCGCGTTCACTCTATCGTCATATCGTCACGATAGCTCGTAACAATATCTATCATACCACCCCTTCATAAAGAGAACCTCATCATGCGCTCTGTTCACTAGACCCCTTGGGTTGGCACAGACACCTGGCAGCAGAAGTGATCGAGGCATCACACAAAAGTGAAATTCTGGAAAGCACCTAGCAGCTGCCTATCTATCACTAGCTCTCAGATCCTAAGTTCTACAGCCATTGTCAAGTAAAGATGACTTGGGAGGCTGCTGACACTCAGAGCCTTCATTCAGTAACATGGTCGATTCTACCAAAAAAAAAAGCCTCACTGATTGTATTGGAAATTGCTATCAATCGGGCAGCCTGCGGGTACAGGCTGCTGGAATGTACACTGGAACTGTATTCATGCCCACACAGAGTTACGCACGTCACTTGGTTTGAAACCTAGGCACCATGCTCTTTGTAGAGCAACAGCAGCAACGAATGCCCTATAAAAAGAAAAAAAAAAAAGGGTGGGGGGAAGCACACCAGACGAGAGGCCACATGTACAAGAAGCCCCACATCACAAAACAACCCAAAGACTACAAATTTGGTGCCTTTTAGAGAACTGAAGAGAAGGTAAAACTTTGAGAGCTGTTTTCTCAAAAGTGTGTTTCTGGCTTTCTGCTCAGTTTGTGGAGCAAGAATGTTTCTGCCTTTCTGCTCAGTTTGTGATTTCTTTTATACCGTTTAACATATTTTGACTCCGTTTTTTTTTTGTCACGTTCCTTGGGCTGCAGTGCAGGTCGTGACATTCTTGCTTTCTTATGTTGACCCTTTGTAAGTTTACGATATGGCTATTTGTCTACCCTGAAAGTGTGCTTGATGTGAAGGCAACATAAAATATGGCACTCCAAAAAATTTGTGTTGCGAAAAACAAAAATTAAACAATGTCACAACCTTCAGCATGCATTCAGCTATGCAGTCAATACTTAACAAGCCTTCTATAGGCTGTTTCACATGGCGCGATTTTCAGTCAGCGACACAGCGAATTCCGTCGCTCAGCGACCGCCGCGACGTCGTGGGCTCTCCGCGACGAGATTCCAACAAGTTGGTCGCGCCGTCGCTCAGTCGCAGCGATCGGCGCGATGTGGGAGGGGCAATGTGTGTTTCACCGCGCATTGGTAGCTCTGTGGAGCAATGTCGCGCGTCAGTTCTAGCTATGTTTACGGTGTACCCACCAGCGTTTGTGGCTTAGGAGCTTCATACATTTTTTTTTCTTTCGCTTACACAATTCGTTTGAAAGGAGAAGCTGCACTATCCAGATCGGGAGGACGCCGCTTCAACATTAGGCACCTACCCACTTGATCGCCGCCGTCGTCAACCGCTTCATCCCTACAAACCGCGCCAGCTGCTTATATACATGCACACTCAACAGTAGTTTGTTCTTCTGCAAAAGCAAATACTCATCCAGGAAAAAAAGTTGCGGCTCCCATAGTAACAACGAAACTAGAGTGTACCACACAGAACCATCCCACCGACGCCGCGCAAGCCGCACGGTCATACTTGCGGTGTAGAGCAGCGCCTCACTCACCGTATCTGCAAGCTGTCGTGTCTCAACGCCTTTAAACGTTAAAAATGGTGTACCTATTCTATTATCGAATAAAACTAGGAAAATTCGAACATTTGACCAGTTTCCATGTTGTTTTTGTTTAACGATGTAGGTATGGATACTTTGTGAGAAGGAGGCAGCCCTGCGCATCGCTGCGACGGATATCGCGCTGCCATAAGCGCATGTGAAAGCTGTGAGCGAAAATCGCTCTGCGACGTGCGCGGCAGAACGATTTTTTTCGCCCCAATCGCGCCATGTGAAACAGCCTTATCACGTTTAAGTTCCGCAGGCTCTCCAGAAAGTAAGAGTGAGAAAAATTCTGCACAATAAAATTGAAGAAAATGTTCTCAAGATATCGCTCTGAAACTTATATGGAAGAATCAGGGAGACATTCTAAACATCTGTGCCAATTTTGATCAAAATCCATGAAGAAATAAGGAAGTTGATTTTCAAAGCCACGTCCCCCCCTTAATGAGAATGCTGTAGATGCTGTGTTTGAAAAGTACTGCCATTTTTTCGTGCATGCGACTTGCTCCCATGTAGAAGCCGCACCATCATTTATAGCCCTTGGGTCGATGGAGGTGAAATACAAAAACGCTCGTGTCTCATGCATTAGGGGCACATTAAAGATCTCCTGGTGGACAGCATTATTCTGGAGTCTTCCCGCTACGTCGCGACCCATAATCAAATCATGGTTTTGGCACGTAAAGCCCCATAATTCAATTAAATAGCCCTTGGAAAAAAAAATTTGCTGATATAACTACATATAATAAGATATTTTACAACTTAGAAAAATCAGTACCACGCACTCATAAGCGTGAAGCACATATAGAGAAACATCTATGTAGAAAGTCTCAGCCATCAGTCTTCACTGCTGCCCCTTGCGCAGGGCAGCGGGATGCAGCTTCACGGCAATGTGTTGTGCATTGCTGTGAAGCTGCACTTCTAAGTGGGATTTCTTTTACATATGCTGCGCTTTTGTTCAGTGTTCAAGTTCAACAGGGTTATATAAAGGACTGGCTGGTTGATTTTACTTTATCTTGGGTTACTGCCCTTATTACTTACACATAGTCTGAGGCTGAGGTAAGACAAATAAGACCTGTTTGGTTGCGAGGCTACGAATTGGTAACATAGGATGAAATACTAACGTCTGTTCCACTGTGGGGTGTGGTAGAAATCCTATGTTTTGTGTGTCTTGTATTGTGTCATGCACGGTGTCATGTGCTGTGTCAGTGTATGTTGCAGCTTGTGTTATGCTCATTGCAATGGAGACAAGCAGTTCGTTCTCTTGAGAAGCCCTCCTACCTGGACCGTGTCAGCAAACAAGTTGACGGTCTCCCCAGGTGGACCACCCGAGAGTGTGGGCTCCATGGGTGCATCGGCCGCCAGCATGTCTCCCCTGCCGCAGCAGCAGCAGCACGGTGCCTCGGGATCGCGACCTGCACCCGTGATGCAGAACCCGCTTACTCCGGCTAGCTCCCACAGCGTGGGCTCGCCCTTCAGCATGCCGTCCCCATCACCTTTCCCCATGGAGTACGGCAGGTGAAGACGGCGCTCCTTGTGGACTGGTTTTTTTTTTTTTTTCATGCACTCGTGTAGTGACGTTCTCACAATGTAGTGACGGTGGAGGACCAGTTAGTGCGAAAACTGTGGCTAGAAAATCTGGCTGTTTATTGGGCGAACTTTTTGCCGGAAAACGGCAAGTAACATAGAAGCATAATGCTAGCAGCGAGTTAGTCGGTCGTCTAAAAGTGATCTATGGTTCAAGTGCGTTGACCATTTATACATGACTTATCATACATTCCAGTGTAATCTCTAAGGCAGTGCTATGTTGCCTCTGGTTCTTCCAGTATTTTTCGCTCTGTTTGCTGAATTATGCCAGTGTAATCACTGGTGCTTACATACCATATATACTTGTGTAAGGACTGCACAATTTTTTCAAGAATCTTTGCTGGGTGAGGGGCCCTTCCACGAATCAGGCTGATGATGGCCTGCTAAAGGTTCGTAGTGTTTCTGCAACTGTAGCAGAGGGTGAGAGAGGTGCAGATGACATAATGTTGCAGTAAACGACCTCAGATGCCAGCTCATCGCCCCTGGCCAGTGCTGACTCAAACAGAGCTCCCCTCTAGAGGCGGAATGCCACTGATCTGTCTGGAGAAACTGACAGCACAGCTGAGACAATGCACCACACAAAGAAACAATGGGGCGCCGCCGGCCTGAGTGGCATCGACAGAAAAGCAGCTAGCATCATCTAGCGGCAGTAGAATTAATTTTGCTTTCTGGCGGTACGTTATGAATTTTTTTCAAAAGTTTTTCCCTGCAAAGTTGGGTTGCAACCCTTACACAAGTAATATACAATATATTCCTGAACGTACAGCACTAATCCCATTGCGCACGCAATTTGATTCGACAAGATTATTTCGCTGTAGGATTGGCGACAACATTTGGAAAAGTTGCTATACATGTAGGCATATCTTATGTCAAGTGATAAGATTGTAGCTGTTGTTACATGGGGAAAAACTGTCACTGAAGAATAGATAAACAATTTGTGTGTGTCGATGTCTCACTCGAACCTCATTATAATGAAGCCACAACCAATGTGAGAATAAAGTCATTGTATCCAATGTTAATTATATCGAAACATTCATTGCATACTGCTCACAGTGAGAAAATTCTAAAATTTACTTCTTTATATTTGATAATTCATTATATATCAGTGTTCGCTATTTGAAGCTTGATTATATTGCATAATGCATAACCAGAGTAACAGCTAATGTCAGGAAGCTTACTCTTATACACAAGGAGTTCATGGGAATCACTGTCTTAATTAAGAAGAAAGAAGCAATTTACACAAATTTCATTTGTAGATTATGAGGAGCTTTTCGAGCTTCTGGCGGTTGCAGTCACAGCCCAATGGGACGTTTTTTTTCCCCCTAACTGTTGATAGCTGGATATTTTTACTATTTCAACTATTCAGACGTCATGAAGCTCAGATCAGTGACCATTTAGTGTATGTTAAAGTAAGAATTCAGGAAGAGATTGCAGTTTTTAAGCTTTCTCAGCTTAGGGTAATAAGGCGAGGAAGATTGTTTGATCAACACTTGTTTTCAAGATAAGCAGACAGGACAGTTCACATCACGGGTTAGAGTCATGGATTCTAAGCTGAGGAAACATTTTTCTGGGTAGGCCTTCTTTTTTTATAGCAGAGTTCAAGAAAAGAACCTCTTGGAAAATGAAAATAGCTTAGCTATTTTTAATGCCACATAGTATGGGGAAGCTTTAGTTTTAAAAGTCGGTTTATATATCAAGCTGCAATTATTCATTCAGTGGGTTGCCGTGCAAAGTTGGGCAGGTTTTATTTTAAAATGGACTAAAGGCAAACAGCAACAAGGCATCCGGTATGATTTGCAGTGCAAATATTGATCACCGTAACAATGTTTATGCGAAAATTTAAAATTGTTGCCATAGTAGGAGAGTCCCCCCCGCCCTTTATTTTAAAGTACTATTTGGCTTCAGAAGCCAACTCTTCCTGTAATTGCTGTCCTATTGGAATGCAGTCCTCAGCTTTCTGAACCGCCCCCAAGCCCTTGGATGGACCCTGACGCCGACCTGCCATCCTCGGGAGGCCATAAGAACATCCTCAAATGGGAGAGTGACGAGGCCCTGGGAGCTGGGGCCACTATCTCGCCCGTTCTCTATGCCAATCTCAACTGCCAGAGCCTGCGCTTGGAGTACCCAAGTGAGTGCCCGTACATGCCTGCTGGTGCTACACTCTGTTGCCATTTACACATTTTTTTTCTTTCGTTTAGTACTCGCGCTCGTAAGAGCACAGACTCTCTCTTCGCTGGTGTAGATTTTACCCACATTGCGCAGGACAGAACTGCTGCAGCGTAAGTCTTTGCCCCACATAGGCTGGTCAGCACTGAATTAAATTCTGGGGTTTTACGTGTCAAAACTGCAGTCTTATTAGGAGGCACGTCACAGGGAGGATACCAGTAACATAGATTAATTTTGACCACCTAAATTTTAACAGGCACCTAAATCTAAGTACACGAATGTTTTCACATTTGGCCCCCCGTTGAAATGTGGCCCGGTACCATGCCCCGTATTGAACCCGCGACTTTGAGCTTAGCAGCGCCAGTGTTGCAATGTGGGCTTGTGGGTATTTTATCTTGGAATATTAGTGTAGCACATAAAGACAAGGACAATAAAAGACACTGTGCCTTTGTAGCGCTGTGCCTGTGTGTTCATTTGCTTTCTCATATCCTTGTCTGTATGCACCACACTAGTATTCTCAGCAGCGGAACACCATAGCCGACAAGCTGCTGTTAGACCGGTCAGCATCTTGGGGTAACATGGGGCTGTAAAATTACTTTTTAAGCTTTGTCAATTAGTTGGAAAATTCGGGGCTGCTGAGGAGATCATTACTTAAACATGTAATTGAGCACTATATAATGCTAAGAGTGCTGAAGCAATGGGAAGCATAGATGAAGTGAACTTTCTCTCTCTCTCTCTCTTACAGTGATTGTTGTTTTGATGCTTTTGAGTGGCAGAGCAAGCTAGGAAGTGGAACATCCTGCACCCTTTTTCTCATTGATGATTTAATTCAAAAGAATGGTCGGGATTGCAATGGCAACTGGTAACAGCATGGCGCTGGTACCTGTAGGCTCACAGGTAGAATGGGGTAAAACTAAAGAACTTAATAGACAATAGCTTCAGTAAGGGAAAACCTTTCTAGTTGTTGCAACAGCTATGCCCCGGCAATGTGTGCAGCCTAACTCAACATACATTTTTGTTCTTGACTCGCAACAGGCTGGGTTGAGCGATCCAAACAGATCGCAAAGATTTGGAGAAACCTGCCTCCCGAGAAACGACAGCCGTACCTCGTGAGTCGCTCACCTTTTGTGGTTTGCCATGCATATTCTATTTTTTATTTGCATTGCCTCTACGTTGGACAGTATTCTTGCACACTTTGTACTGACAAGCATGTGGCAGCTATATTGGGAGGGCTACACAGTCGTGAAACTGTACTTGTGCTTGTGTTAAGCATCTTAACCTTGTTTGTAAGCGGTGCCCTGAAACTGCTGAAAGATGTGGCCCGACATTTTTGGGAGGCAATGTAATGGACTGTTAATATTAATATAGAGACAGATTTTGAGTGGGAAAATTTTTATTCATCTGACCTGATATGACTGAAAAAGAAAAGTAAACGTGATAGTGGTAAGAGAGTTGCATGCAAATAGCTGTGCACATTAGTTTTGCATTATAACCGTGCATTGTACTGTGTTGTAGTGCTCCTAGTGATAGCTTTGCTAAATGTCAATGCACTTTTTCTGTAGTGTTGGGTGTTCAATTCAAGTAAATCATTTTTTGCTAGTTAAAGCTGCTGAGCACTCAACCCCTTTGTGTTATTGTGGAAGCCCTATGAATCCTAAATGGAAGCAAGCTTGGCACTAATTCGAGCATAACAACAATGACTCTAACAAAAAAATCAATAACAAGAAAAACGCCTTCCAAGAAACTTGTACCTTGTTACATCTTTATCAGAGACAAGCCTTTAGATTTACCGATTTTAAATTTCTTTTTAATTGCTAGCCATGTTTTCTCGTGTATTCTTTAAATTTGTTTATCCAGAAGTTAACAAGCGAAACAAACCAGCATTGCTATGCATAACCAAAATACTGCATCCCCCAGTTGCCAGATTGCAGCTTTCACACAGTGTGAGCACAGATGACCACCACACCAGTGTCCTTGAATGGCACTCCTCGGCTGCACTGTATGCCCAAACATCCTTTGCTTCTGTTGATTGTTGGCTGTTCTTCTGACATTTTTTTTTTCCTTTTTGTCAGCGCATTTCCTGCTGCTGCTATCGCTGCTTCTGTTGATTGTTTCTCCCCCCTCTGCCACACACCACCTCTAAAATCACTTGGTTTCACTTGTGTGGCTACCACCAGTAAAAGGGGCGGGATTGCATTTGTGATTGTCATCGTTTGGTGTATCCCTCTTTGTAGCAAAAAGCGAGAGAAAACCGGGCGGCCAGTCGCATTCAGAAGTCACAGGCATGTATCGTCCGCTTCTTTGTGTCCTCTTTTTTTTTCTCTCTCTCTCCCTTGTCTCTCTGCCAAGGTGGGCAAACATTGAAAACCTTTCTCGAGTGGGAATGCGCGACGGCGACAAGGTTTGCGAGACATGCCGCAAAGGCTTGCTTTGCTTTCCTTGGGTGTGGCCTGGCGGCCGGCACTCGTGATTTAGACAAAACATTGCGTAAATAAATGAGGCCGGTATAATAATTTGCCTCTCTTGGATCAGCTGGCTCGTTCATGCTTGAATTTCACGCACACATGGCATTTTGTGGTGTATTTTGTTTTAATAGCATTATCTGGGTGCAGTACTTGCTGATTTCATTCAAAATAAATTGAGAGCATTTGATGCCTGCACAGTGCAAAATGAAAAAAAAAAAGAGAGAATTTTCTCAATGACAGAATAGGTCTCTGTCTGTCATGGTTACGGTGAGACATGCAGTACGCTGTGTTTTGCTACAACATTAACATATGATATCGCACCACTGTTCCTTTCACATAGGTGATGACTTTTTCGGCCCACGTCACTGCATTCGACATGTACGTAGTTCTAATTTATTCTGTCTGCAATGGGCCACGTGGTGCTCCCAAATATGATGCTAATGAGAATACACCATGAAATGCTCGAGTGCTGATTACCAAGTGGCATAGCCGACTGACTTGGTGCCAGTCTTCCTTGTTTGTTTACTCAACATCTGGTAGTATGATGATAAGCACAAAAAGAAGCATGCTAATATATGCCAGATAGCCTGCTTAGATGGCAAGGAAATTGTGCTCTTGCCATAACAGGTAAGGAAAACTGAAAGCACCTATCTATAAGAGAGAGCTGTGTATTGCAACAGGCTGTAGGCATAAATTTGCTGGTGCTAAAGATTTCCTTGGCCAAACTTTCATTTTATCGATGTTTCGTTGTTGCTGCCAGCAGTCCCATTCCCATTCAGGAACTTTTAATATTTGCTCACTTACTATATTTTTGTTTTTCCCCACCTTGTTGAGTAATGTTATGTTTGCTGTTCTTGTTTTTTGCACCAACCGTGTTGCAGTCTTTTGTGATTGTATCTGCAGTGCTTACAATGTTCTTGCTGCTTTTAAATGAGACTTAGTGGGCTTTTTTTCTACATAGTAGTGCAAATAAGCTCTTACTCCTTCAAGCTCGGTAGTGAGATTTCTGAATGAAAAAATTGCTCTCAACTTGTATTTCTAGAAGATTTTGTGCAGTGAAGTGCGGTGAGGGAATGCAGGAGCTAATTACAATGCGGCGACGTACAGTTGTAACATTCATAAGCTTCTAGGGCACTGAAAGTGATGCTAAAGCAAGAATGCAAAGTTAGTGTAGACTGGTAGAATAATTTTCCTAAATTTGTATGTGTCTGCTCATTGTAAACAAAGAGGATTGACAAAATATGTCCCACAGCGTCTTACTGTATGTGACTTGTCACATAGACTAGAACAGTATGTAAATACGGCAGACATCCGTTACTTCGACTTCGGTTAATTGGATTTTTTGGTTAATTTGATCCTAGCCGAAAGTCTCGGCCTGCATCTATGCATTTCTATGAGCCCAAACTTTCGTTATTTCGATCTTAAAATTTGCCTTTGCCATATAATTTGAAGCTTACCAGTCAGCACGTGCATGTATGACCCTGACAGTGAACCCCATTAGTGGCCCCTTTAGGGCAGCGTCTGTCTCAGTGGAGCTTAGGGGACAGCAAATGTTTGGAACACATCTCATCTCTCATCGAATGCGCCTATCTTGGGCCTGCCCTAGGAAGATTTTCAAGCAATAACAGTAGCTCGCCATGTCTGATTATGGTATTTATGGCTTTCTTTCCTTTTTTTTTTCTCGCGAACATTGAACTGGCAACTGCCTGCACCATCGGACAAAATGCAAAAACCGACACAAACGATGCAAAAACCAACGCGTACACATTGCGCAAAAGCTGATTTCAGGAAGCCCAAACCATGCAGCGAAGCTGACTTTGGGAAACCGGCCATTGTTTTGCAACACATATTAAAGGGCCCCTGAAACGGTTCGGACAAATTTTGTATACGCGTAGGGTACAGCTTAAGTAGAACATTCGCACCACAATTTAAGTGAAGCGTTATGTATTAATGGAGCTACAAGCGATTAGAAGTTACCCTCCTCCCTAGCCATGCTTTTCCTCCTCAACTAGTTCGCCGAGCGAGCGGGGCTAAGCTCCGCCTTCACTGGTTCAGCGTCACGATGCGACGTCACATCGTCCACTTCCGGTTGTTTTGGAGCCCGCCCCCGACCGCGCGAGACCTCTCTGCTAGCCGCTTGGCCGTCGACCCCAAGCGAGAGCTATCGAAGCAGCGCGCGTTGCGAGCATTCTGTCGTAGCGCCGAACGTGTCTTGTATTCCGGTAACCACAGGCAAGCTGGTCATTTCGGCAAATGACTGGAGGCATAAACTCAAGCTGATGAAGGAACTTTAGCGTAGACGTACGTGAGCGGCCTGATCGGTCTGCACGGTCCATACACTTACTTGTTGGCGCAGAGCTTAACCAGCCAAACAAAGCGCTAATATTGCTCTAACCAAGTATAATATATTTTAAACATTTATAAAAACAACGTGTTGATGATTACACTCCTGCGAAAAATACACACCAGCAGCAAAGAAGAATACACTTCGTTGCTGCTACTGTGTATGGTTGAGTTCTGTGCCACCAGGTGGCTGCACCGTGCAGACCATTCACATTTGCCCTTCTGCTCATCTCATGGCTCATTCCGTTACGGCACAGTCAAGCGGCCAGACTCTGTCCCCTTGCGCTTGTGTTTGCCCTGATACCGGACTCGCGAAACGCTATTGCGTTAGTAATCTTCCGGTGTAAAGTGACGGCCACAAACGCGCAAATCCTGGTGCCGATCGGATAGCGGCAGTCTGATGCGCAGCAGCCAGTTCGCTCGTACGCTGCCTTGCAGAGGGACACGATGTCGCAGCTTGACATATTGCCAGTCGCTACGTTTGCAGTCCACAAGGCAACAAAGTCGAATCATAGTGCTCGCGAAAAGACTGAGACCGACTGTGACCGCGGAGCTCTCGTCAAAATCGAGTACGTTGTAACACAAGCAGACGACACTTGCTGTGTGCCGGAAGTGCTTAAGTGTACTGAAAAATTATTCTTGTGCATTCCCTTTATGTTACTTTCTTTTCATAAAAACAAGTTAACTAACATTCCAACTATTACGAAGATCATTTGTTTACCATAAAGTTGGAAAAATTATCGATCACGCGCCCTTGTCAGCCAATCGGATAGCTCGCCCCACTGACGTCGTATGGGTGATTTCGGTCATATGGGTAGGGGCGGCTTAAAATTTCGCCGAACAGTGTGCTGCGATCGGCAGCAATGTGCATTTTTAGAACCTTATAATAAATTACACGCTTTACGCAGGGCACTTAGATGTGTCAATTAATGATCAGAAGAACCTACTCTAACGACTCAGTACGTTTGTAGAAAATCGTCAAAAGCGTTTCAGGGTCCCTTTAAACCTTTGTCTATTTTTTTTGCTAAAAGATTTGTTGTGCGTTAAATTGCTACTTTGTTTAGGAGATTTAGTGTTATATTTACGTTAGTTTTCTACTTTGGACACATAGTAAAGGGGTGTTCATGTGATTCGAGGGCGTGTTAGAATTGGAGGAAAAATACTGCCAAGGAATAAGTGGTATGTTTTGGCATTTTTCTGCACTCGTTTAACATGACCCGCAGGATAATTCAATCACGTTCGTCGATCCCGTCCGGATCGAATTAACGGATGTCGGCTGTATGTGAAAGGCCAGTCGAAGGAATGTAAATGCGACTTAGCCATTGTGTCATTTTGATTTTGCATCATTTTCTGACATATCATGCATGCCCTCTGCACTGTCGGTAAAAAGAAGCTGTTTAATATCATAGAAGTTTAATTTACATTTATACCTTAAAATTGTATGCTGAAAACAAGCGAAAATTTTGAGGTTGCTGAATGCACTGTTTACAGAACAGGTGGGGATGAGCTCTTTTATTGCAATTTCATTTCGCTTTGCTGCATACCATGCTCATCACACGTTGAGTATGCCTTGAGTTGCATTGCTGTTGCCCCAAGCTTTGCCTCTGCAGGAAAATAAAAACAGCAGTTCTAAGCCTCGTTTTAAATGCACCTCATTGACCTATGGGGGAAAAAATAATTTAAAAGCTGGATAATGCAATTGCTAGCCATGCCATTGATGTGGCCACTAATAGTTGTGCAACGTGCCTTGTGACAAAGCGTCTGTTAGGTGGCTTTTCTGTGGCATGAAGTGCATCTGCCCTGTTGCTTTGAGGTGCTGTCACTTGCATAGCCTCAGATGGCTGCTTGCTCGCGCCATGGCCAAGTCTTGTCCGATGCGCAATGTGGCACAGCTCCTTGTTTGCGCACATGTACCCGCAGAGCGTGTTTGTTTTGCATGGCACTCGCAACACCTGTGCAAAGGTAAATAACTTAAAGGAACCCTTATGAAGCACCTTTTATGAAAGGTGTATTACGTGTCTGGAACAGTTAGTCTCAAATACCTTTTCCTATGAAAAGATTTCAAGTGTACTTATGTAAGGGGAGTTATCGGCACTCGAATGCGGCCCCTCTCACAGCCTTAGGACCTTGCACTACTTTTTGTTCCTATTGCTCATGAAGCTGTTTGGTTGTGCCACTATGCCCACATGGTGCAATGACTGCCATGCCTATCATCTTGCCTAGCTTTGGTACTTGACATTCCAGGGTTCTTGGAGGCCATAGCGTAGGCACAGTAGCGTTGTGCCCTGTCACCAGATGACACCAATGTTCTATCGGTAAAATTAGAGCGAAATTTTTAGTTTTGAAGAACGACTAAGGAACATGGATGAAAAGAAAGGGCCAGCTAAAGTGCACAAGTATCTGTACCTCAAAAGTGTGGACACAGAATGGAAAAAGAAGTCAAGAAAGTTGGCATCCAAGGTTGTACAGGGTAATTGAAAGGGTACATAGACAACCGGGAATCGTAAAAAATGAAAGTGAGGGAAAGGGATGTGGTAAATTGGATACAGAAAGAATGAAAAAAAAAAAGGATCATGGAGATTCACAAAAACGCCAAGCGAGAAATCGGGAAGGAAGATCTTTATGATAAAGAAAATGGGAGTGCCTTGCTATTTGGAGCCTGAGCTGGCTTGCCTGAGGACAAAAACATACCGGAGCAAATGTGTTCCATGGGATGAGTCATGTGTGCTGCAAAGAAAGACCTGAAATGACTCTGCACGTTGTAGTAGATTGCCAATATATTCACCCAGCGGGACGCGTAGGGAGTGTGCACCTTCCAAAAGTGTTGTGATTCAAAGGAGATGAAAGGTCAGCAGTTGAGGTAAGAAAGACACGATTAGAGTATTGGTGGAAAACGAGCAGGGAATGATAGAACAGGAGTCATTGCAAGCATAGGTAATGGTACGATATAGGGATATACTAGAGGTTTTGAATATGAAAGTTAAGATCAGTTTAGTTAAGGTGGTAAATGCAAGAAAACCTATATAAATAGAGCAGGCTAGGTGACAGGTGACTATTTGTACCCACCCCTTTTCAAATAGGATGCCAATAAACATCACCATCATGAGGCTTCTTGTCCCTACGTCTGTCTGGAGGCACTGTTTGGTCATAACATCCATGTCCAGCTCATAGTACTTGTGTGTGTAGCTGTGTGATAGTATCAGGAAAATGTGGTGGGGATTTCAAAAAAGAAGGAGCAGAAAGTTTCTTGAGCAAAGTTTTAGGCTCCGTGCTGCGTGCACAGGAATGTTATGTGGCTTGGTTGTCCATGGTAGCACTTCTGGCAAATGAATAAGTTTATTTACCCCATTCGTGAAGTGTTACAGGGCCTCTTTAAGAAAAATCCATGTCTATATATGCTGGGGTGGATTTTGACAGACGTAGCCACGGCTATAACAAAGTGTTAGTAAGATAAGGAGCACTGCATCATGTTTTAGCGTGCGTAACCTGCCCCAAAAGTTGAAGTGTAAGTGTTAAGTGCTTTCATACGCAAATATTGCCTTTGCATGTGGCCTCACAGCAATACGTAGTGTGTTGTCCCGGATGGGCATTTGGAGGTGAAATTTGAGCAAAGCTGTGTTGCTTTTCAAAAAAGAACACTAGATGAAAGCTGTGATGACTAAAAATGTTAAGCTTAATTATTTCTGGAGCTTTGCTTGGTGCCAACAAATTTGCCAGGTTGCTTTTCCATGACATTTTAAACATCACTTTATGCTGGTTGTGTGCAGGCGTAGGTTATAGACACACTAATGCTTCATGTTTGATTAGCCTCAAGGGATAGCAAAAACTCTTACCACTGCCTCTATTTGTCTCAATATGTCTTTTTTACCTGAAAGGCATTGACTTTAGGGTAGGGGTGTGTGAATAGTACAAAAATTTTCACATGCGAATCGGATGCAAATACAATTATCCCTGTGCAACTAGTTTGATAGCTGTATAGCAAAGCATGGAGTACCGTATTTACTTGAATGACATGCCGAGTTCATCACGATGCTGCAATTAAAAGGAAAGCAATCACGTGTGCGAAGACGGATGGAAATTGGGCTGCATCACGGGCATTCGGAGCTCCCAAAACTTGTGTGCGGGACTGACGCAAACAGGAGAGGCGTTCTACACCAGTGCCTGCTACGTACAGCGCGGCTGCGTGGCCCCTATGTTGAAAGCGATCTGCAACATAAACCAGAGTCCACACATCTAGGCGGACTGCGCTGTGTTCTCGTCGCTTAGTTCGGGTAGAAGCGAGAGGCCGCACAAAGGTGAATTCCCTCGCTCCTGCTACCACACTTCCTCGCTCCAACATTTAAAGAGTTTCCGCAGTCATTGAGTGAGACTTGTTCATGCTTGCTTGTGCGCACGTGACACCATGCTTGTTAATTTAGTTAATAAGCAAATGTTTACAAGTTTATACGGCCGATAAAACTACTATCCTTACTTTTCGTATAGCTGTCTACTAATTTACTATTGTAATCAATGCTTCGCCTTTCGGGTGAAACTGCGACTTTATCTATCCCAACAATAGTGCATAGGGAGTAAACTTTTTTTTTTTTTTCCAAATGAGAGAAAGTTGTATTTCTGTATGAAAGAATGAGGTGCGCGGTACTGTAAAGGACTTTTCTTTCTTTTAGGTCACAGCAAATGGGTCCGCGTTACAACCAAGAGCACTTTTTTTTTCTTCTTTTTCTTGGGTCGCGGAAAACGGGTGTGCGTTACAAGTAAGGGTGTGTTACAATCGAGTAAATACGGTACTCATTGCAGTAACTCTGTGGCTGTGGCATTCTGCTGCCAGGCGTGAGGTCATGGAGTCAAATCCCAAGCCACAATGCAGATTGAATCCTATAGAATTTGTTTAAACTTGCTGAGTTCATGTATTTCAGTGTGCTAATTTAATATACTCATTCAGTTTTCTTGCATAGTAAATACCTTCTTAGAAATGAGAAAAATCCAGTTTTCTGCATAACTTGCTTGGAGGTGAGCTATTTACAAAACTATATATGGTGTAATAAAGATTGACATACAAAAATGATGTTGAATGATCTGAGTTTGACAGTGCTACAAGGATGAATCCTGCAGACTGATTAGAGCTAAAGTTATGTCAAACTTTTAAAATTAAGAACCCATAGTCTAATGCTAGGACAAACTATTACTTTCTTGAAATATCTGTAATCTTTTTTCATACTATAGGGCTGCTGCACTCTTGAATTGTCTACCTTTCTGACAAAGCATAATTATTGCAATAAGAAAAGTACAACTAGAGATATTGTTACTCCAAAGCTGTGATGCCATCAGAAATACTGTTAAAAAAAAAAAGCAACGAGGAAAAGCATTTCACAGCATATTCATGGGGATTATGGCAAATGCTGAATCAATCAGGGATGATACAAGGATCCATTCAAGCAAGAATAAATGCTTTACACCAACCTGGAGCAAAGGAAGGGAAAAAAGATAATAATAGAGGGTAAGAGGGTAATATTAATAATAGGGGGTAATATTAAGGGTAATATTAATACCCTTAATAGATTTAGGTTCGCATTTAAGACCATGAAATGGGGGGAACGGGTCCAGAACATGCCACTACAGCCTACATTGAAGCTTTTTGATCATAAAACCATAAATATTGCAAGAAATAAGAATTTATAAAAATACAAAGGAGTAAAATCTAGGGTGTGCACATTCCACAGTAAATCAAGAGGTCAGCGAGCTGAATTGTGCCTGAAGTGTCAGAACACTTAGGCTAAGCATGAAAGCAAGTTGTTACTAGTTTAAAAGCAAGAAACATTCCTTGGAAATTATTGGACTTGGTTTTACTGTTTTTACTCATTTTTTGTCTGCCTGTCTTATTCATTCAAGTGACAGCTCGTGGTTACAAATAGCACACAGGAATCAATCGTAACACCTGTTGGCATGAATGTTGCAGCATCTTTGTTTGATTTGATGTGGCTGCTAATAAGGCAGGAGTAGAACTCAAACTGAGAAGCCTAGGTTACTAATAGGAAAATAGTTTCGGAGCCTCTTGCTTCAGACCGCTGCCTCCCAAATCAAACCAACAAACGTGACCAGGATTGCAGTAACATGTAAACTGCGTGATGCGACTCAAATCAATGTGGACGTATAAATTATAGTTCTGAGTGTTATAAACAATGTATTGGCTCATGGAGGTGTTTGCTATGAGTGCACTGTGCTATGCTATTCATTACTGTATCGCTGCTGTATTCCTTCAATTGTAAACTGTCTAGATGGTACGTCTTGCTGCTTTTGATTTCCTGCAGAGGCAACTGTGCTATTAGTAACTATAAAGGCTCCAGAAAAATTTAATGCTAGCATTTCCTAACATAGTCTCTTGGTGTACTTGGGAACGAAAAATGAATAAAGGTAGGCAAAAAATGTTTACAGTTAGCCAGCCAACAGGCACATGACCACTACAGCATTTGTTTAAGCTATGAGCTCTACTTGTAAGCCAAAACAACATATGGTGTTTTATATATTTTCTATGGTCTGTTTACCTTTGTGTATAGTTGTGTGCCTGTTCTGCTCACTGTATTATGAAGTTCTATGGATTTACAGTTTAGCTGTATTGTTACATTGCTAACATGTCTATCCTTTGTTTTCACTCTCGCATTTATCAGTTCATTCAACTTAGGCTTGAACAGAATAATCTCATTGTGCCTATTATTTTGCTTTCAAAAGCCCTAGCAACAGACTTATGGCGTGTGCAGTCTTGTGATAACTGTTGCTGAATTAGTTTATTTGTAATTGTGCATCGGCAATCCTAGAAAAAAAAAGTGCACTGGACTGCAAAGTTGGGGCAGATGAGCGCTATCATCTCGAATTCTTGGTGCAGCAGTGAATACAGTTTTTTGCATTATGTCTGCGGTAAAATGCATGTAAGTACAGTAGCCGACCGATTTTTCGGGCTCCAGAAATTCGAACTTGATGGATGTTCCATCATAAATGTACCATCAGGATTCCCATAGAGCTAATGCATTTTTGCGACTGATTTTTCCGACTACATAGAGCCAGAAGTTCGATTTTCCGGACAAAATTTGCCGTGACGGACCAGCGCTATGAGTCAGGGAGGACGCCATTTTGAATTTCGAACCTGACTTGCTTCGAATTGGACTTGAAGTTGTTTGGATCAGTATAGTAATTTGATTAGCCTGTATAAGAAGCGCCCAAATTCACGGGGCAATGGTGGCGCCTGTTGTAAGAAAGGCCTATTTTAAAGGCCATGCTTTTGCCTGTAGCCTGCGGTGGAAGCGATTTTGAGAGCCGGAAACCGGTCATGCACGGCCAGTTTAGGACACCACCTATGAACTCCAGGTGATGCTCACGATAACCGCCATCATCATCAGTTTTGCCTTGGAGTCGTAGGTGGCGTCGTGCACTTTTTTGTCGAGCAGTGATCCGCCGGCTCTTATCCAGTACAGTGCAATTGAAATCATCGCCTGCCATGACTAGCCACCGTACAACGTATCATTGCTATTTCATTGTGTTGCGGCCGTTCATTCAGCGTAACACCGACGTGTTTTCAATGCCATGGCCCCTGCTCTTTACCCGCCTCCACTGAATGTGTTGAAGAAGCGTGGAAAATATTCGACCGTGACATTGGACAAGAAGGCCGCCATCGTCAGGCTTATCGAGCAAGGACGGACCCAAGTCGACGTCGTGAGGGAGTTTAATATCTCCAAACAGAACTTGTCTGATTATGTGAAAAACAAAGAAAAGAGCTTGTCTGCAGTCAACCAGTCGCACTTCAAAACTACAAAAATGACCGGAAAGGACAATATCCGAAGCTTGAAGAGGCCCTGCAGCTGTGGTTGAAAGGAGTCCTAGCAAAGAACCTCCCCGTTTCGGGCAACATGCACGAGCAGAAAGCTGAGATGCTCACTTTGAAAATGGGCATTCAGGACTTCAAGTTCACTGATGGGTGCATCTGTGGGTTTAAGAGAAGGCACAGAGTCTCTTTCAAGAAAGATTGCGGGGAGAGAGGTGCCGTGGATCAATCTACCGTCACGGATTACCGGACGAGTAAGTGGAAGGCTCTGCTACTGTCTGTAGTACGCTCCTGCAGACATTTTTAATTGTGAGAAGACAGGCCTATTCTTCAAAATGCTGCCGAACCATTCACTTTTCTTTACTAATGAGGGCTGCGCAGGTGGGAAGCATAGTAAGGAGAGGGTAACTGTCGTGGTCAGGGCAAACACGGTTCGCACCGAGAAGCTGCCCTTCCTAGTGATAAGGAAGGCGAAAAACCCGCGCTGCTTTAAGCGTGCGAAGAACCTGCCTGTGTGGTACAGCAGCAATACAAAGGCCTGGATTACACAAAGTTTGTTCGAAGATTACATCCGCCATCTGGACCAGATGGTCGAGCACCAGAAGAGGCAAATGGTAATAGTTGTAGACAACGGCGGGGCGCATGGCACCGTAAGCTACCTGCAAGCTATTCGTCTTGAATTCTTGCCACCTAATACAATGAGTGTGTTCCAGCCGATGGACCAAGGGGTCATTAAAACCTCAAGGTGTGCTACCGAGCCCGTTTACTTGGCCGCGCACTCATGTGATTTGACCACTGGAAGACGTACTCCGTTAACCTGTTCTCGGCACTCAGCATGCTAGTGGATGCCTGGAAGGCTGTTCAGCCTTTGACGATTGCAAATTGTTTTAGGCATGCTGGATTTTGCAACTCTGAAGAGCCCATGACCGAAGAGGCAAACAGCGCCGCTGAAGACATTCACAACGACAAGCAGCTGATTGCTGACTTACGCAGCAGAGGGATGGACCTTCCCGCTGCTGTTACTTTTCACGAGTTTGCCGTGATTGACTACAACATAATGTTGTGCACAGATCTTACAGACGACGAGATCGTGCGCCAGGTGACCGCACCACCGCAAAGTGACTTGGACTCTAACGATGACACCTCTGGCCGCCCACAGCCATCCACACAAGACATTATCAACGCTCTAATATTGCTGTCTAGTGTGTATGACGAGAACATGACCTTTGCACAGATGCAAGCAGACATCGTTACGAAAAGCAGGAATTCAAAACAAGAGACCACCCGCGACTTTTTCAGTCCAGTTTAGCTGGAATGAAGTTCGGTTTTTTAACTCAACGGATTTTTCTGACTGTTCTTTTATTTGGACTATTTTTTGGTCCCCTCCAGGTCCGGAAAATCGGTTGGCTACTGTACTTATGATATAGCAGATTCTTTTTTCTCTAAGAGCACCTGGTCCCTCCACAGTTAGCACACAACCGACACTTTTGCTAATTGTTGAACCAACTTATCCACATGAATGATGGTGAAGCCAATAATTAGTATCTCTTCAGTGCTTGGCTTAATTTCCTGGGTTAGCTTGATTAGCGCAGTACATTAGTCCTTGATTTGACGATGCAGCATGCATCATGCAGCTCTATTTCCATTTCCTGTCATGAAGAATCTAGCCTTTTTTCCTAAAACTTATCTTAGGGAAGTGCTCTCCATGATTGGTCCTTTGCTAATTTGACAATGTGGTTATCATGCTGCTTGGTACCATGATACAGAGGTGCCCATATCTCATTTGACAAGGGGACACTCATGTGCAAGAGAAGTCTGTAAATGTTGGCCCCCTTCGGTTGCTACTTTGGAAGTGTGGGCCATGCAGGCTTTGCACAAACTATGTTGCATAAGGTATGGCTCCACACTTCCTAATTATTAATGTGGGGATGGAACTGTTCTGCACTTCTTGATTACCAAGTATATTACAACAGTAGAGATAACAGTGACAGCCAAAACGAAACACACGGGGCCCTGTTGGAAAAGAGTAGTCAAATAGGGGAGATCCGTTTAAAGGGAGAAAGAGGAAACATCCTTGTTTAAATATTGGCATAGCATACAGTGTCATTCTCTTTGTATCTAGCATCTGGAGTCACAAGGGACGACATGGGGAAAGAGGTGGAAAACGGAGGTTGGTGTTTTAGATGTACTCCTTGTACCCCACACTACACTTAGTCGACAAGGGTCCAAAGAATTAAGCGTACTGCACTTGTGCAAGCATGCATAGTTTTTCACTCTAGTTGCGCATTGTTTGGCTAATGGAGGGGCTAATGCAAAAGTCAGCTTAACATTTTGGAAAAAGGTTGACGCTAAGATTAAAATGTCTGTCACAATGTTATTTCTTGCTCATAAGGTCTGCTGTTGGTGGCTATTCAGCATTTCATTTCCTGTCAAAGTAGGGCCACAAATGTATAGCATAATAGTGAGCTATTGGTATCACTAAGAAGTGTTTACTGTATCAGTGCAAGTTGGGCTGTTAGCTAATTTATCAGATTGTAGGTATGGTGCATATATTTCAAATTTTGTTACACATTGTAATGAGGGCCGCTTATAACCGAGCTTTAGTGGTGCCCCTGGTGAGATGTCATTGGCCCACTTTGACAGGACCCCGGTAAGGTTGCGCGCGAGCAGAAGTCGCCACGGGAACTGGAGCAGGAGCGACAGTGGAAGCAGCTTCAGCATGTTCGACAGCAACAGCAGCAACAGCAGCAACAACAGCAACAGCCTCCTCCACCATCACAGCAGCAACAGCAGCAACAGGGGCAACAACAACAGCTTCCTTCGCAGCTGCAGATGCAGCACCAGCCACAACCACACCTCATGGCTGACCAACAGAGAGCTGCCGGTAGGGGCTGTTTGATCTTCCAGATGCCTTATCTTGTTCCTATATTGACAGAACACTTCACCATGTATAGATAGCCTGCATGTGACATCACCAACGCAGCTTTTCACTGTGCTAGTCCTCCAACATGGCAGCTATGGTGATATCAGCGCAAGTCACCTGTACTTCGTTTCATACATTGTAGGCAATGCCACAAGGACTAGGCAGACTTCTGTTGCAGCTCTTATTTACGTCCTAAAATAGTGCGTCACTTATTCAAAAAAGATGTAGGTATGTATAATGTAATTTGACGTAACATTAAGTCTCCTGCTTTTATATAGTAAAATGTGATCTAATTATTACATAGAAGGACTCACATATCTGAACTTACCACCAAACGAGCGGAGGACATGGTTCTGTGACAAGCGACTGCAGCATGCCAACTGTGTTTGCGACCAAAACATAGCGCCGCACATTTAAAATAGTGGGTGCACAAATAATGTATATGTGACGTAACCTTATGTCCACAAGTTGTAGTTGTAACATGACGTAATTGCTTTATAGAAAGTGTTGCAGATCAAAAACAACTCTACTGCAAAGCACACGGTGTGTAAGACTTCTTTGACCGAACTACTTGCATAGCTTCTGCGGCATTGCCTGCTTAGTATGAAACAGGAGCACATATGTGCAGAGCATTCGGATTCAGAATCGACATCTGTGAGCCTTATGCAACACCTGTTAGCCGAACGACTATCACTTTAAACAGCTATCTTTGCCTCACTCAGGAACAATCTTGTCTGCTTTTGGTTCGTGTTCCTTGTGCTTCACTGTGCTTGAACGGTGAGGCCTTGTGACTTAGGAGCAGAGTGACCAGGGGTGGTATTCTCGACTGATCACATTTGCGAATCCAATTACCTTTGCTAAATTTCATGTGTCTTGGCACCGGAAGCGTCGAGGTATACTGGCGACAGCAATCGCGGCACTACGCCAAGCTCTTTGCACAGTGTCAGGAGAGCTGTTCGCCATATGCATCCAAGTGTCCAATGTCGAATCGTGCAAAATTTAGCGAAAGTGATCGCTCAAGAATACTGCCCCAGTGATGCTCATTGTAAGCAGACCTCAGTTTGTCGCTTCTGCTTGGTTGCTTGCAAATTTTCCAATTGCTTATTCTAGGGCTTTTGTTAACTTTTAAGACCCTGGAATCCACAGAATAATGATTTGATAGATATTTGCATGGTACGCTTCGCACTATGCAATGGGTGGCACCAGTTCGCGCTTCACAGCGCTCAATTTTCCATTGCAAAAGTGTACTTCTGCACTACGGCACTTCATTGTGGCTATTTGCTGTCTCTCTCTCTCTCTCTCTGCAAGCTCGTTCTTTGTGTGCTTTGTGCAGTGGGGAAGAGCCACCAGTTGATGCTGGGAGAGACCTCTCCAGCTGGGTCCCTCTCGCCTTCTGCTCCTTCGCCAACTTCCTCACAGCTGATTGGAGCCACTGCTCAGGTTGGTAGCACTGACAGATTGACATCTTCCAGATTGGTCATCCTCATTCATGTGTCATGATGTGTTGAAACAATTTTGTTGTCCCTCCTTTTGTGTAGCTGTTATGAGATTAGGAGTGTTCTCTGCAAAATTGCACCGTGTAAATGCTATTTTCTGCAATCTCTTTGACTTAGTCTCTGAGCAGGCTTCAGAGGTTTGTTTGAGGGAGGGAGAAAGTGGGTTTCCATATTTACTGCTATGAGCCATGCAGTTGTCTCTTTCCCTCTTCTCTTTTTCGGAACCTTGACAGGATGTGGTTCTTATACGAATCAGTTACATGACAACCCACTGAAACTGAACAGTGTCGTGAATGATGCACAGAATAATGGTACCACTAGCTGCACATACACTTACATATCATAGCAACTTGAAATCTAGCAACAGTATCAACTGATACCAAACAGCTTGTGCTAGTGATTTTTTTAGATATACTTTTTAAATTTCTGGCTTCTTAATTAAGTTGGGTGTATGGGTCTCAACACAAGTAAATATGGCAAATACAGTAATGATGCACAGAATAATGGTGCCACTAGCTGCACATACACTTACATATCATAGCAACTTGAAATCTAGCAACAGTATCAACTGATACCAAACAGCTTGTGCTAGTGATTTTTTTAGATATACTTCTTAAATTTCTGGCTTCTTAATTAAGTGGGGTGTACGGGTCTCAGCACAAGTAAATATGGTAAATACAGTTCCGTATAAGAAGGCACTGAAAGAGTGAAGTAATGATTGAATAATTTGCCTTGCATTTCAGGCACGCGTAGCACATCATAATGGGAGGCTGATGAGAGTTTTGGGAGTTTTGCCTCAAGGAACGATACTTGAGCTTCCAATAAAATGCATCAAGCCATTCATGTTTTACAACAGAACAAAATAGACACTGCTCACCACTTAACCACCACTACATAAAACACTGCATGTATGCTGCTTGGTCACCAAAGCTGCGCAATCAAATAAGCCCGAGTCTCGGAGAGGGTCGTACGGTCAGCAAAGGCGGCTGAAAGCACAGTCACTGCTTGTACACCCTCCGTATGCGACGGCAGCTTAGCACATGGTGCGTCATCTTCCGACTCGGGAGTCATCATCCGGCGGTGCAGCAGAAACCTTACGTATGATCTCGCCGTCGTCGAGTTCTGCGCATGTAGGTACAGCAGCATCAGCACCTGTGAAACTGTCAAATGAGACTGTGTCCGGAATCGCAATGCAACCACTGCGCAGGTCTCGGCAGAACATTTTTCGCGTCAGTAGGGAGCACATCAGAAGGCGACAAATCCTAGGCCTCCTGGCACCAGCTTGCCGGCATTCCCCAGTGCAGTCCGCGCGGGCACTGTCGGTGCCATTAAACACTTGACGCGATGTTTCCGTATGCCGCGTTGGATCACCGAAACCTCGACACAGCACACTAAGCAAACACCACCATGCCGACACCAGTCGCACAAACGAAAAACGTGGCCTACTCGCACCGTCGTGCGCGAAGAAACAAATCAGCTGCTGGATCGTCTTGACATGGCTTACTAAGCTGAGACCGGAACTGCTGTAGCCACTCTATCGAACCAGGCAGAAACGATGATGATGAGCGGGGATTTGCAGTAGCGCCACTTTGTGGGGCAGCAAGGAGGCTCCGTTCAAAGGAAAAACGGTGTTCAGGCTCAGCAAGTCGAACCATGCACCGGTCAGAGTCGGTGTACGGTGCTCTCGATTGAGTTGGCTCAGGGAGTGTCCGAAAAATCAGACGAGAGGTTGCAAGGTGTCCAAACTTTCGACAGTTGTTATACATTATGGTCTATAGGGAGAATGGCGGTGCCGCGAAACAGACTGAATAATGGAGCATGTCCGAATTTTTGGAGTCCGAAAAATCAGTCGGCGACTGTACTGAGCTAGATTCATAGAAATTAAAACAATTTATATTTGCTGCTCCCAAGATAATGTTTACAGTAAACAGAAATGAAAATGTCTTATGCCACAACACAGGCTGTTTACATCCTGTTCAGTCATCTTGTCACTTGGCACTCACAACCCCAGTTAAATGTCAGAACTGTTTCTCATTATTGTTTCGATTACAGAGCCCACTGTCTCCTGCGCAAGCGCAACGCTCACCCGGCCCTGTGCGCATTCCCTCAGCACCTGTGAGTCCCCTGATTCAGGTGTCTCGAGTGCGTCCCCCCATTGACCCCAGCCGCCTGCCTCCCTCGTCGCCCGATTCGTATGGACCTGCCCCCGTGCCCCCACCTCCTCCACCACTGCCGGGGCAGCCGGGCAGCGGGCCAGAGCGTTTCCTCCAGCCACTCAGGCCCCCTGGGCTGGCTGCCCCACCCCAGCGAGGACCCCTTCTACGCCAACCCTCCCAGGATGAGTCGGCACCGCCTCCGCCACGAAGCACGCCACCCCACACGCCCTCGCCAACTGCCAGGGCACCGCCCGCCATGGACCCGTATGCCCAGATGCCAGGCACGCCAAGGCCAACTCCGACATCCGATGGAGGCTACCATCCTGGATACATGCGAGCTCAAGCTGCAGCAGCGGTTGCTCCGAAAATGACCAGGCCCGCAGCCACTTCTGACCCGTATGCTGTGCCTCCTGGGACACCTATGCCTCCAGCATCTATGTCCGAACAACAGCAACAGCCACAGTACTCGCCACAGCAAGGTTATGGAACGAGTCCACGAGCAACTCCGCAAGCTACACAAGTGAGTGGACGCAGTTGTTTAGGATAGTGACTGTGTATAGATGCTGGTGTTTGGTCTGATCTTAGGAACAGTGCTTATGCCTAGTGCTTATTATAGCAAGGCCTACAAAATCTCCGCTGTTTTCACTGCTAGCAGTGAAGCTTCTATTATTGAAGGGCAGCTAAATGCCGATGCAGAGCAGGACTATACTAAACACGTTGTTCTTGGTGTAAACTACAGAGTATGAAGCAAAGGAACAGAAAAGACAGAGATAAGCACTATCTCTGGTGTTTGTCTGTGTCTTTTCTGTTTTCATGCTTCGTACTTTGCGCTAAGAACAACATGCATAGTTAAACCTAAACACAAACTTGCCCAAGAACAAGTTCTTTAGGGCAAGGGTAATGGGAGGTTGCTTAGGGAGGCCTTTGTCCAGCAGTGAATGTAGATCATGTGACAATAAGGCCTTTTAGCTTGTCCACTATTCCGGCAAATGGCCGTGGTTTGGGCGGATTGTCGTATGGGCGGGGGCGTAAACGTGAGTGGCCAGAGTGGTGTAGCCACCTGGTGGCGCAGAGTTCAACCAGACAAACACAGTACTAAAATTGCAGTAACCTACTATATTCTGCTCCGCTGCTGCTGCAAATTTATGGCAGTGGTGTAATTGTGAACATGATTATGCCGCTGTCGAAAATTTACACCATCAGTTAAGCAGAATATAGTAATTGGCTCTGTGTTTGTGCAGTTCGGCTTTGCACCACCAGCTGGCACCATTAATCTGGCCGCTCATGTTTATGCCCCCGCTCATCCGGCAAACTGCCCGCGCTTGCGGGAATACCAGACGCACTAAAATTCTTTATTGATAATGAACAAACGATGTTATATTTATCATTAAGGTTTCAGCACACGGTCATACTGAAAACTTTTTGCAGGCTCCCATGGAAGGGCTCACAAGTCAACCGCAACCACCAACTCCCCTTCAGCAGCAGCAGCAGCAGCAGCAGCAGCAGCAACAACAGCAGCAGCAGCAGCAACAACAGCAGCAGCAACAGCAGCAGCATCAGCAGCAGCATCAGCAGCAGCAGCAACAGCAACAGCAACAGCAGCAGCAACAACAACAGCAGCAGCAGCAGCAGCAACAACAGCAGCAGCAACAGCAGCAGCAGCAACAACAGCAGCAGCAGCAGCAGCATCAGCAGCAGCAGCAATTGTCCCAGCAGCCACAGCAGTCACCACAACACCAGCCACAGCCCCTTCAGTCTCCATCAGCACCCCAAGCACCAGAGCCCTTTGGAGGCTCGGCTGATCCGTACGCAAGGCCTGTGGCGACGCCGCGTGTGCCATCCTCTCCGAGTGCAGGCACCCCTCCAGGTGCCGCCGGGGTGCGGCCAGATGAGATGGTCATTGGTGGGGGGGAGCAGGTGTTGGCAAGGCAGCAGCTTCGGGACTTGCTGCAGCGCCAGATGAAGAAGGACCACCTGGGAGGGCCACCATCATCCCCCCTGGCACCCCCACAACAAAAGCTCTCCCAGCAGTGGCCTCCACCGCAGCAAGCCATGCAGCTGGGTTAGTGCTGTCTGCAGAGTGCTAATTGCCATAGTGCTGATGCTAATCGATAGTGTTAATGTCAATTGTCTGTGTAATTGCTGCACTATAAATAGTACTTGCTAATTTGCACAATGGTAATGCTACGTAATTGCGAATTGTTTATGCTCATTGCTACAGTGCTAGTGCAGTGGAATCTCGCTAATTCGAACTTGCTGTTTATTCAAACTGACATTGTGGTCCTGTCAAAATGATAATCTATTTTAATGTGCAACAGTTTTGGAAAGTTAACACGTAAGTGTTTGCAATGGTTAATTCGAACATACTGTGGCCCCAACTGTGTTCTCAGCAGCGCGTCAGCTCTCACGGTGGCGCTTCTGACCCGGCAGTGCGGCGGCTCACCGGCTGCTGCAGCAGTCTCCCACTGCAAGCACTGTATTTTGAGACGTATAACCTGCACCAAAACTTAAAAAATGTAATAGTAAAATCGCGATGTGGGTTATACGCGAAGTTCGCCTTGAGGTGTGGCTTCACAGTAGCAAGAATTTTGCCCAAAAGTGTGGCTTCACGCCAGCATGTGCCATGCCACCAGGAAGCCTTAAAACTGCGCTCAGATTTCTATGCAGAAAAACACAGCTGCTAGTGGCCAAATATGAACACCTTTATTCAGTCGCCCTCTTGCCTCGTTGGCACTCTCCGAAAGCGGGTTGTCCTCTGTGCTGTTGGATGCTGCTTGGATTCCCGTCTCCACGAAGCTCTTGATGATAGTTTCGCACAAAGCTGTACGCCATTTACAAAATCCACAATGCATGCTAAATCTGCTTAACAGCATGTCTCGGCACAGCTGCTGCTGTTGAAGAATGCTGGACTCTGTATCTATACTGTGTGATTGCAATCTAGTGGCACTCTATGACGACGATGCCATTGCCAACAGGACAGTAACTAGCGCCATCTAGTAGCGCCTTGTGGAGATTGTTCAGCATGTGGGCATGGCTTCCGAGATCTCAGTGGAATGCCGGTGTAATCGTGAAGGCCTTGCACCTGGGTATGCAAGTGGTAGTTAGTGAAACTTTTTCAAAATTTTTGTGCTCCAAGGTGGGCATGCAGATTTTACGTGAGGGCTGGCCTTATACGAGTAAATAGGGTAATTGTTAATGGCAAATCAGTTCTGCGGATATCTGTAAGGTGAAGGAAAGTTCATGAAAGGGGAAAATTGTCATCCACCCAACTGTAGCACGAAGCTGCAAAGGAAACTCGCATTGCTTTCTTAGAAGAAAGCTTTGCAGTTGAAGAAAAATTCGTCCTGGTTCAGGATTTGAACATGAAACCAACGCCTTTTCGAGGCAGTCACATTACCATCTGAGCTAACGAGGAGGCTAGCAGATCGCACAGTAAGGGTGAATTAATCGACAACTTGAACTTTATTGTACCCTTTCAGATGATTGATAATGCAAGTTGATAGTGTCATTGCTAAATTATTATTGTCACTGCTAGTTTATAAGGCTAATTATCGCTGTTTTAATGTTGGCTTCTAATTGATAAGGCTAAATATGAACGTTATGGCAATCTTTAGCATAATGTTAATAGCTACAGTGTTAATTTCTATTTGTGGTGCAGGGCTAATGCTTTGTGGAGACATTTTTTTATTGTCATGGCGAACAGCAGCTTTTCATGGGGTAGTGTGTAGTTCTCAGTAATTTTATTTGCACACGACAGGTCTTACTTTGATTAGCGCTTGAACGTGTTCAGAAATAAAACCCCTGTAAAGCAAAATACAAAAGAACAACAATCTTATAGCCTCTTTATGTTTTCAAATGTTGTCCATTGATGTTTTACTGCCAGCATTTTTTACCTCCGCTGATTCGTTTTTCTTTCTTCTTTCTTTATTGATACTGTCAGCCTTATAGAGCCATTACAAGAGTGTAGAAAGAATAAAATAAAACAGTCAATGCGAACACATCTGATTTAGGCAGAGTGCACAATACATGTGACAAGCATCTGAATACAATGTACAAAAAAAATAAATTGCAGTGCATATACATTGCATATACAGTGCCAAACTCTGAGCTGCATACCTTAGCTTGTCCAATGCTAAGGTACACAGCTCAATATGGGGAGCTTGTGGGAAATAAGTGCAAAGAGCTTAAGCCTTCATACTCTTCTTAAAGAAACAATCTCGGGCCTTGTTTCCTTCTCATAGGCATGGCATTGCAAGGGAACCGAATGGCTATGGCAGGACCTGGAGAGCTGGGGTTTCGCACTCCGCTTCCCCCTGGAATCATGGCTTCCCGTAAGTGGAATTCGTATCATGTCTTAATTTTATGCTGCAAAGTATGACTCCCATGGTCATTGTTTACCTAGCGAGTTTGGTGTCACCATTGGCAGACAGAAGAAAGGTGTCCACCATTGGGGAAGATGTGGTTACAACTTATTCAATTAGTGGTGACATATTTTTAAAGGCAAAGATTATTTCAGCTATATTAGTTAATTAACTAATGCACCTTTCTACAATACCCAAAAGCCTCTCTTACTTTGAGAATAGGTATGGTAAGCCAGAGAAGTTGCAAGAACGAAAAAGGAGTGGCCGCTTGCCCGTCGGCTTACTTGCCTTGTATCCTGAGAGAGCTAGGGTCAGCTTGGCAGGTTACAAGAACTGAGCTACAGGGGCCCAAATATGAAAAAAAAGAAAAGGAAAACTTTGAAATCTGTGACGTCACGCTCATGCGCTGGAGCTGGGATTTCGGCGCGAAATTCGAGAAACTGAACTTTGGCCTTGATTTTATCTTCTAATAATCAACCTTATTACTGTGAAATTGGCAGCAATAAATTTTTGGAAGACTATTTTACCAGTCTAAATAGATTTAGTGCTTATCTTGCGTGGTGCCCCTTTAAATTGCCTCTTATCACATGACCAGGCATTGCACCTGCCACCTGCCAGGCTGCCTCAATGGTTGTGGTAGGGTGGCTAGAATGGGGAGGTGCAAAAAGCAGCTGCCAAAGCCTCGCCTCAAAATGTGTCAATGTGGTGCAGTGGGTGCTGTCTGGGAGCACATGACTCTGCAGTCAAGAGTCCGAATTACAGCACAGTGCAGTAAGGTGCCAAAATTTTGGTCGTCCTTTTACGTTACGTCTATGGGGCAATTTGTGGCGCCGCGGAGTGGTGCGTATAATCAAGTCTGTCCGAATTATCAATTGGCGACTGTAATCGGTAATGCTAACAGTGCTTACTCTTTACATAGTGCTCCTGCTTTTCATATTGCTTCTGCTGTATCCAAATAAGTATGCGCGTGATCGAAAAATATGTGCGGGGAGCTGGTGCTGATATGCAGTCAACGGCTGATTTTTCGGGCATGCCTGATAATTTGTACGCCTTTGTGGCACCGTTGCATGCCCCATAGCACCATTGTACAAGGACGTCCGAAATTTCAGACGCTGGAACCCTTCACCATCTGATTTTTCTAATGCTTTTGCTGTGGCCACAGGTCTGAAATAGCATTAATTGAAGCTGCCCCTGCTGCCATTTTAATCATCTCGCAGCCTCGAACCATCGCTCTTGCATGCCGATCCACTGACAGCCGTAGTAGTCGTTATGTGCTGTTGTTACGACACTGCTTCGATGCTCTCTATCTGCTTCGATGTTCTCCATCAAGCTTCCTGCAGTTTGCTGCCTTGTTTTTCAGCGTTATCATACCTAGCGATTCTAGCCACCCTAGTTGTGGTGTTCTGCTGCAGAGCACTAGTTCATTGTTTCAATTCTGAGTCGTGGCACCTGCGTTCTGACGGCAGCAAAATGCAAGAACTGCTCATGCACTTAGGTTAAAGGGCATGTTAAGGAACTCTTAAGTGTTCTAAATTAATTTGTAGATGCCCACTGTGGCCTATCTCGTGGCCAATGTGTTGCTTTGGAGAGGCAAACCCCATAATTTTCTATATATATATATATATATTATTTGACGTAGCAGCCACTACTTTAGCTACACTCCTATGCACAATGCATTTTCCTTCTGTAACAAAAAAAAAAGGAAGGTAAACGTTTTAGTAGGCATGTGCGAATAGTGCTTTTTCACTTCGAAGCGAATACGAAGCGAATTGTCATCGAATACGAGTAATTTCAAAATGAAGTGAATATTTTCGAATCGAAGCGAATATTTGGGACTCCTAGTACACAACAGAAAATTTGATGGAGTGAAGTACATAATCTTGTTACAATGATCTCTGCTGGCTGTTTTATCAGTTATATTTTCTGAACCATTATAAATGTGAGGCAATGAGAAACAGACATGAGGCACGAGGCCTTTTCATTTTTCAATTTATTCAGACCACTGTGCACTGCTCACCCAGTCTTTCATCCTAGTGCATGTTGCTATGTATAAACACTCACTGCTCAACATGCTCGGGGAGAAGGTGTTCTCTTCTAGTGGTGACAACATTTCCTGTTGACGAGAACAATCTCTCACTTGACACTTGGGTTGCTGGCACCGACAGGTATAGCCGAGCTAGCTTGGACAGTGACGGGTACTTGACTTCGCCGAAATTTTTCCACCACAGGAAAGGATTCTCCAAGCGGGGCCAAACAGGTGCATGGAGGTACTCCTCCACCTCTTCCATAACTCGCTGGGAACCAGTGCTTGAAGTGGTGGTAGAGGCCAAAGCTCCAAAAACATCCCACACATCACTAGAGACAGCTTGTGCAGGTGCATTGGACTCTTCGCTGTCTCTCCCCTGAGGCAGGCTCTTCTCCACAGCTGAGCAGAGTAGATTTTTCAGCCACCGTTTCTCACTTGTGGTGTCGTAACAAATGGCTTTAAATTGGGGGTCTAATGCTGTGCTCAAGGCATATGTCACCTGCAATTTTATATCGACAAACCTGGACTTCATGCCGTGAAGGAGGTTTCCTGCAAATGCAGACTTCCCCCACAACACTGCTGTTGCTGAGTGAGCAGAAGTTGCATGCAATGCACTAGTGGCACCACTTGCGAAAGAGTTGGGTGCTTTTCGGAGCAAGACTCTCTTGTTGCATCGTCAATACATTTTAGCACTGATGTGACGGATGCCATCAGATGCCATTCACTTGAAGTCGGGTTTTCAAATGTGTCCTGTTCCGACAGATTCAAAGAAATTGGTACTCGGAGCTTTAAAAGGCGTGACATCATTTCATATTCACTGTTCCATCTCGTCGCAACATCCTGAATCACTTCAAGGGGCTCTAAGCCCATGCTAACCTGAACCTCTTTGAGGCGACTTCTGGCTTGGGAACTCCTCTTGTAGTGCCCTACGATTGCTCGGGCCTTGAAACACAGCTGCTCAAAATTCTGAGTGTCCTTCTTCGCACACTGGATGCACAATTGTAACATATGCGCGAAGCACTGTATACTTGTCTATCCTGTTCGCGATGCGGCGCCCAGGAATTCTGGCATTGTTAGTGACAATGAAAACTGGAACATCTTGAGGCAGTCCTCACTCCTTTGCCAAGTCAAGGAGGATGCGCTTCAGGTTGTCAGATGTAAGGCCTGGCATGTGCCGGCATGCAAGGTGATAATTGTGAAGCCGGAACTCTTTATCAACGAGGTGACATGTAAATGAGACATAGCTATCCCCGGGCCTAGACGTCCACCCGTCGGTCGTCACCGAGTAGCACGGGGTCCCGTTAGTGAAGTGATTGCGCAGCTTGCTTTTGATCCGTTCTTTTTCTTTGGCGTAAAGTTCTGGCACGACACTCCGAGAAAACGTAGTCCTCGATGGGACCTTGTACTCGGGCACTGCTGTGTGCATCAAAGACAAAAAGCCTGGCTCTCCTCAACGATAGAATAAGAGTGCAAGCCAGTGGCCAGGAACTGCGCAACCTTCGTTGTTAACGTTTTTGCGCGCTGACTGTCACCTTTCAACGTCGGCTTGAAGTAGCTACAGCTAGCAGCACTTGCGTCTGCCTTGTTGGTGCCCGTCGTCTTTTTCGGGCCTGCAGGCTTTTTTTGAGCTTTTGGCAGCACGGAGCTTCTCGAACTGCTTGAATGGATCAGGGTGACGCTTTAGGTGATTGACGAGGGTGGTTGTAGTGCCCATGGGCGTCTTAAGGCGCATCTTGCACGTGCGGCACGTTGCGTAACTGGCTCCGCGATCGAAGAACTCCCAGATGGCACTCCGGAACACCAGCTGCACCGATTCATTCATGGTTTGGCTACTTCGGCTGTGCGCGCAATCGAGCAAAATGAACAACTAAAGCGTGACTGAAGTTGATAACTTGAAGCGACGTACACATCCGGCGACCACGTTTGCAAGCGCAAGCCTAAAAAAAAGAAGCTATAGAAAGCACATGGTTGCTGTACCAAATACCTGCTGCTGCTAAGACAAACTTTCTTTTTAATTAGTCGGTGTTAAGGCGATTTATATTATATTTTACAATTACAAGGTATAATATGTACTTTTAGGTAGATAAATACCTACGGATATTATGATGACATTACAGTTACGTTACATTTAGTGTCTAAAAATGCAATAGTAAATGCTTTCTTTAAAACTTCCGAAGAGCCATCGCTATCGTTATCAATATTGTTTACGTTCGTGAATTCGTATGCTAGGTCCAAAGCTCGTCACGGCCTTGTTTCTTTCGAGCGGTCGTGGCTCCGTCAGCAAAGTGGCATGAAAATGCTCTACCCAGGGTAGATATAGAAAGACAAACTTGCAAAGAATGTACGCGTACCGGTATTCTTAAACTTCGAAAGACTTTGAAAATATTCGGAGTTTTCGAATAGCGCTATTCGAATCCAAGGTCGAATCGATTATGACATTATTCGCTTCGGTATTCAAAAGTTTCGAATATTCGCACAACCCTACATTTTAGTTGTTAGTCACAAATAAGAAAAGGGGTCGTTAGTCACAATTTTGTCAGCACAGGGTCATGACTAATACTCCTTGTGACAGTAATGATGCTGTAATGCCAGTAATGATTACTGATGATTAATGATTACTGGCATCATTACTGATGCCAGTAATGATGTCTGTCATCAATGCTGGCACTCAAATCTTGTGCATGACAGGCATGGATGCATTACTCGCAGGTATGGCCTCTGTCGAGCACCAACAGCAGCAATTGCAGCAGCAACAACTGCAACTACAGCAGCAGCAGTCGCAGCAGCAGAAGTCCCTGCCACCACAGCAGCAGCAGCAGCTGCAACAACTGCAACAGCAGCAGCAACTACAGTTGCAGCAACAGCAGCTGCAGCAACAGCAGCTGCAGCACAAACAACTCCAACAGCAGCAGACACAACAGCCAGCCCAGCAGCTCCATCCTGGCCAGCAGGGCTTTCCGCACAGTGGCTTGCTAGCCGAGCCAAGAGACCCCCAGCAACAGCAACAGCCACAACAGCCTCAGCCACAGCCACAACAGCCAGGAGCCGTGCGGCCCCAGATCAATGAGGCCCGGCTCCGGATGCTGATGCTCCACCGGCAGCAATTAATGCGCCAGCAGCAGTGGCAGCAGATGCAGCAGCAGCAGCAGCAGCAGCAGCAACAACAACAGCTGCAGAGGCCACCAATAAATCGCCTGGAGCAATTCGACCCACAGCGGGCGGCAGCCATGCAGGCGCAGGCACAACACATGGGCATCCCACCGCAGCACATGCCAGGTGATCCTTGAGTTTACCAGGGGTTTTGGTCAATTGCTGGGGTTATACAGGAGAGCCCTGTCCATATGCTCCTGTCTGCTGCATTGTTCCCATCTCTTACGCTATGAACCTCCAGTCCTATTTAGTTAACATAGGGTTATGTACGTATACAGTTAAATCTCGATATGACGAAATTTATGGGACTGTGGTGAATTGTTTGTTATTCTGAAAGATTGTTACAGTCAAACCTCATTAATGCGTAGTGTTGGATCTGGAGGACAATCCCAATTGCTGTCTCCCAGATTTTTGGACCTTGCCGTTGGGTGCGGGAGTTGGCCGAGGTTGAGGAGGACTTAGAGATAAAAACTGGAGGTTTATTTACATTATTTACAGTGAGAATACAAAGAAATTAACAGTCATAAAGTCATTACGGGCCGGCAGCAACTCGGACGCTGCGGCCCGTGGCAAGAAGCTCGAAAGAGATGAGTGAAGGAATCTGCTGCTGCCGGTCTCTGGCTTTTAAGCCCTTCGATGTCTTGAAGTCACGTCACGTTCGGCCAATTGGTGAGCCCGCTCAGGTGACGCCATTTTCGGCCAATCGGCGAGCCCGCTCAGGTGTTGTCATTTTCGGCCATGGTAGGTGCCCGTGCGATTGTGTCACAACCGGCGCACAGGGTCGCTCCTTGGGCCCCAATTGTCCGAAGGCTTACTTCTCTCTGCGGTATTGCCTTCCCGGTCTGCAACTGCCTTCACAAAGGCGGATGGGGGGATTGCTGCCAGGGCTTCACGGTGCATTACAGCCGTCTTGCCGGGTTACCCACGTTACCTCGAACAGTGCCAGGCTCTCGCTACACTTTGGGGAAGAGTCAAGCAGTGAATAGCTCCACCTGCGGCGCACGAGGTGGGGGACGCCAACTCGTTTACATGTGCCGCGCCTCGGGAACGGGGTAGATCTGCTTCTGCGTTCCTTACTTAGGTGTGGTGCGATTCAATGTGGTCTGGTGAACTCGAAGGAGGCTCAGGAAAAGGTCCTGTATCTAACAGTAGTCGGCCGGGAACGACGTTTAGGTGTGCGCTAAACGATGTACGAATTAACCGCCAATGGCAGTTTAGAAGCTACTTACCGGCCGGAAAATAACTGCGTCACGATGCTCTCAAACACACACTCAGACAGGCTTTATTTGTAGGTAGGCAACAAAAAAATTGGTGATCTTCACTTGCCGCAGCACCTTCGAACTCAGTAAGGCCACAAGCAAGTTTGTCCACGAGGCCCCGCTTCTCTGTGAAAGCTCGCATGATGCTCAAAGCACGCGCTGCGTCAAATAATGCAGGGCTGTCATCCACTTCTACATCATCGTTGTCGTCGTCACTTTTGCTTGAAGATGGGCGAGGTGCGAAGGCAGCAACACTGTCGCTATCCGAGAATTCCGCAGATGTAACAACGTCGACATCTCAATAACATAAACCCGACACGCCGCAGCAATGACCTTTGAACCCCGCGACAACATCACGACCATAAACACTCTGGGGCAATGAAGAAAAAATAATTCATGCAGGAACCTCTGAGGGAGTCATCTAAGTATGCATAAGCATTGTGCTACTTGCTCACCAACATGCAGCCCGGTGTCATTATCAATGTTATGAAACTTGATCCAGCCAGTACAAACAAACGACAACACTGCAGTGGCACGAACTGGTGCGGACGGCGGCGCAAGGTGCATTGATAATGCAAGCAAAGTACTACAGGTGGCTGCACCCGGTGCGCTGATGATGTTCCGATTATTATGAGCCATTATCGCTCATTAGCGCTTTATCCGATTACTTTGAAGCATTATGAACTGTGATCAAGCGTACACCGGCTGTGCCTACATATATGGCACGGCCGCGAGGACCGTATCTTGAAAACGATCTGCGATACGGACAGAGACTGCCGACTGCTAATAGCTCCACATGCTGCATTTCCGCCGCTGCACACTGAAGAGAGACGTGGGGGCTCACGTCTTGAAAGCGATCTGCGAAAGGGGCAGGGTGCGGCTTGTACCGAAAGCTTCGTGAGTGCTGTGTTCTCGCCGCCTCGTTAGTGTTGAAGCGACAGGCAGCATGAAGGTACAGTCATTCACTCTACGGGCTTTATCTTGAAAGCGGTCGGCTTATGGGACAGACGGACGGAGGGACATTTTTCTTTTTGAGTAAGCGTATAAATACCTATGCATATATTAAATAAATTTGCTTTTGCGCCGTTACTAGTTGAATCGGATTGGATTGGGTTCAACGGCGATAGCGAATCCTCACCCCTACCGGCAGCTTCTTCGTTACAGGAAGCCAATCTCGAAGGCCATGCTTTTGTGCGCTGCGATCGGCAACAGCTGTATGAGCAGGAACAATGTCATGGTGGCCATGTTTTCACGTCATTATCGCTGGCGGCTGTCAACCGGGTGTCGCTGCTCGAGAATGGAACGTCTGCACACATGAAATTTTGCCGATTTTGTGCCTGTGCGTCTAGAACAAGAAAGAAAAAAGTATGCACTAACCGTTTGATGGGTACTGAGTGTCTACAGCTTAAGCGGTCAGCCAATACATGGGGTTGAACGGGGACTGGGTGGGGGATTCTTCGTGACTACGTATAAACTGCAATTACACATTAAGCGGGTATGTATTAACGAGGTTTGCCTGGTTAGTGAAAGGCCCAATACCAACCATTCTGCCCATCAACCCATCAGTTCATGAATTGTCAATATATGAGCCATCCACGAAAGCATCGCTGTAGGCTCTTGGCACGCGCTATTGCTATTTTTCATACATTCTGCCACCGCGCACCACTAAAGCACTGTATAGTAAGAGTGACGCACGCAAAAGAGACACTGCTGTAGAGAAAACTGCTAACCAAATGATAGCACCACATCGCTCCCAAAGTGCAATGTTTCTTGCTTTTTGTTTTCCACATTTCTTGCCCGTGGACACCGCAACTGTTGCGCTTGAGGCAGACACCTGAACTACAGTTAAACCTGGATATAACGAAATTGAGAAATGCTCGAAAATTTTCGTTACAAAGAGGTTTTTGTTATATGCAGTTTCAGCATGAAAATCTGTGAGAGAAATGCACAAATTAAACAAAAGGGGAACTGGAGGTACTTGCCCAAAACGCATTTATTTAATGGCTAAAAACTGTGTTATTTTGCTCCGTTGCTTGTTTGTGAGGGACGACAACACTGAACACTCATAAGACATCAAGGGACACAACGCCATTCCCTCATCATCTAGCGAGCCCATGACGCGGCGCAAAAAGTCAATGGCATCCAGCACTTCCTTCGTGGAATGCAAAGCATGTGATGAATCGACCTCCAAAGATCCGTCGTCGTCACTGTGATATCAGATACTTTCCACCAGCACCTCATCCGAGATCTCTTCCACAGTGATGGCGCAGTTGTCCGCACACAAAAGATCACAAAGCTGCACGTCGTCCGGGGCTGCTCCATTCGCGCACAGTGAAACACAAGCTTTGGTGAGATTGGATGGGCCTGAAAGCTCTTCCTCTCCACTGTCAGTTTCCGCAGCCTGAACCTCTTTAGTGATCCGGGCCTTGCTGAAGCAGTTCATAGTAATGTCTCCACTTGTTTCCCGCCAGGATGCTTCAAGCATCTCAACCGCTTGAAAAAGTGTCCACCTTTGTTTCCCGCCGAAGACGAATGCTCAGAAGCAGCCTTTGCATAAATCTACTTCATACTTTTAATAATTCCTCTGTCAAGGGGCTGAATGAGCGAGGTACAGTTCGCAGGTAAAAACGATAGTTCAATGTTAGACAGCTCGAGGCCCTCAAAATGGTGGGCATTACGGTTGTCTATGAATAGACTAATTTTGCGGCCTTGTTTCTTGATATCTTTGTAGAACTCTCTCAATCAGTCGCAAAATATGTCCCGTGTCATCCATGCTTTTGCATTTGCCACGTATTTCGCAGGCATTCTGTGTGTCCCTTTAAGGTATCTGGGTCGGGCGCTTTTGCCGATAACCAGTGGGACTAGCTTGTCGCTTCTGTCCGAATTTACCTAGAGCAAAACAGTCAAGCGACGTTTACTCTGCTTGCCGCCGGGGCAGACGTCTCCTTTTAGCGTAAAGGTGCGGTTTGGGAGCAACTCGTAGAAAAAGGGTCGTTTCGTCAGCGTTGTATGTATCACATGCGTCGTAACGCTCCAAAATGCCTGGTAGCTTGTGCTAAATCCAAGAAGGGGCACCATCCCTGTCCGCAGAGGAGGACTCTCCGCTAATTACTTTGCCGACAATTCCATACCTGCTTTTGGAGCCTTGAAGCCACCCGTTACTTTCTTTTAAATCATTGCAACCCAAGGTACAAGCATAATCCCTTGCTTTTTGCTGCAAAACAGCGCCGCTGATGGGAACATTTCGTGCTCTCATGTCCACGAACCAACTAAACAACGCTTTGTTGATGTCGGAGTATGTTGATGGGCTTCAGCTTCTTCTTACAGTCAGTATCTGACTCCACTGCACTGCAACTTGTATTTTTTGCGTTCAGTATTGTATACAGAGAACTAGCTGGGATGCCAAATTTGGTAGCTACATCTTTCTTTTTTTCGCCTCCAGAAACAGTGTCCAAGAGTGCCATTATGTCTTCAAGAGTCAATATTTTATGTTTTTTATCGAGACACTCATCCTTGGAACACCGAAGTGACTGGATGCGTGGACACGGGAGTCCACTTGCACGTGCGCATGGTTCAAAAACGAAGAAACAAAGAGTGACCACGACTCCACGAGACATGAAAAGCAGTCCTTTTCTTCTTAGTAGTATCACCTGGTGTCAGGTTAATGAAGTGAAGTGCAGAGACTTCTGTAGTTACCAAATAGTGGCGCTGCCAACGCCCCGCCAGCAACCCGCAAGCGGCAGCAACGTTACTTAGAATGAGCGGCGGGATGTTTACTTAGAATGAGCGGCGGAATGTTTGAAGGGAGGAGGAAATAAGGACACGGCCACGTCGACGCTTCGCCGTGTTCCCTCATGGGTTGCAGAATCAAGCGCCTTTCTCTTCTTTAGATCACTGTCATCAAGAAGAGTGTTGCTGGCTGGCTCAAGGGACGCAGGGGGTGGCTGAATGCGCGTGTAGTGCCTCTTTCGCTTCACAATCACACTTTCTCTCGGCCGGCTCAAGGGACGCAGGGGGTGCCTCAATGCGGGTGTAGACACGTGCGGACAAGCGTCGATCCTCCCTACTCTCTGCGCCAACGGCACTCTGCGGAAGCCTCGCTGTTCGGAACGTGTTGCGCTGTGCTTCCCTACGTGTTGCGCCGGCTGCACACTGTGGAAGCCTTGCTCTCGCCGGGGCTACTATGTGCGTGCCAAGCACGGTGACACTGCTTTGCGCTCCATCGTCGGTGGGGCAACCGCAGGAAATGCATGTGGCTGCTGCTCGTGCCAAAATAACAAAATTTGGGGCAAAATCCGCTAGGTGGTCGGCAAAGGGAATTCATTATATACAGGGTGTCTCCTGCCGCCAATTTGTTACATAGAGGTCCCAAATACATGTGCTTCTACGGAGTGACGGTAGCGAATAGAAAAACTTCGGTACATCGACGAATTCGTTGTATAGAGGTTCGTTATAGGCAGGTTTAACGTATGTCAAAGTGCAAGCGCGCGTAAACGACACCATCTGGAAAGTGTAAAGTGCGACCGTGTGGCATCTCTGCAAGCATGGAGGTTACATTTCAACGCACATGTAGCGAGTACGGTCAGAGAAAGAAGCTTGAAAGAAAGAGGCGTGTGCAGAAAGAAGGGTGAAAGAAGAAAGAGATGCGCCTCCATAGCTAGGTGACGCTTTTCTGGGTGGAGCATACGCTCACAAAACCTGATGCGTTGTCGCCTCTGCTCGCCCGCATATTTTTCTTGGGCACTGTCTCAGGTTTTTCAAACCCATGCGCCGTGACGTCCGCTCTCTGCACCTTGTCATCTGCTAGCCTACTATTTCGGCTGCTATGAAGAATACACGGAAATCTAAGAATCACCAGATTTTTGAATAATTCGTAGTACTGAGGCGTTGTTAACATCACAGGGAAGCTGAATAACGATAGTTATTCTGAAAACTTCGGTATTCCGAAGTTCGTAGTACTGAAATATTTCTACATTGAAACTATAAGAAGTCAGGAGGGGATTTCTGAAAAGTTCGTAGTAACAAAGTTTCACTGTATTAGCTTCTTGTTATGTCACTATTCACAGTTGTTAGGTACAGTAACTGGAATGGCGCATGGCTAACGCTAGATATTTTGTTGGTGCCTGTGTTCTACGGGCTTCTCCTCTCATGTTAAAGTTTATTTGGTACATTTAGGCCTCGGACTCACTATGCAGCGTTTGCTTTTTCTGGCAGTCCATATTGTGCCAGCCTAGCAATATGGTGTAAAGAACTTTTTTAAAAGTTTGTTGGTGCTGAAAAAGAAAGGTGGCATTTGTTTACACATAAGAGAACACGATCAGTTTTAAATCCTGGAATGTTTATGGTATCACTGGAGGATACCTTTAAGGAACCTTTAATCAGTGCAGTAAGATTCAGCCTGATTGTCTGGTGCCTACTGTTGGAACTGAAATTGGCTACTCTCATTACAGGGCCAAGGCCAGCGATGTTCAGGCAGCAACTGCCACCATCCAGTGGATTTCCAGATGGTGCTCTGTTGTCCAAGGAAGGGAACCTGATTCAGAGCAGCGCCTTCCCTGCACAGGGCACTTCACAGCAGAGCTTGGTGGGCAGCATTACATCGGGAGAAGGCCAGCCTGGTCAGGGTGGTATGCCAGAGCCACCCCAGCAGCCCTCTCAACAACAGCAGCAGCAGCAACAGCAGCAGCAGCACCAACAGCAGCAACAGCAGCGACCTGCCCCAGCTGGCAGTAGCACTGATGCTGCAGCAACTGCTGTTGCTGCTTCACCTGCTGCTGGTGCCAATGCTCGCTCGGAGAGCTTGGAATCCCAGCCGGCGAAGAAGAAGACTGCGGGGGACTTGGTGAAAGAAGTTGAGGCCCAGGGTGCTGAAGACCAAGATGATGGGGGTGCTGACATGGAGGACGACCTGGATGACGACGAACTTCTAGGTGAGCTGGATGCTAATTATAGCCTTAAAGATGCAGCTTTCACATCGCGAAATATGGCCAAAACATCCATTTTTTAAAAACTAGATTTTCTGTTTCTATAACTTCTTTTCTATCCGATTCCAAAATATCATCGCTGTAAACCCCATTGAAGTACTCTAAAGAAATGTTTTATCAGCCACGGTGGCGAAAAATTTCACGGAAATCAAGAAAGAACAGTGTATTTCAAGCCACAATATCTCCGGAACGGCGTGACCGAGCGCTGCCATCTTGGTCTCGTTGAAAAGTGCATTTCTTCGTCTTCGAATTTGCTGCTTCAGCTATCTCCTCTATATAGAAACAAGCACACAAAAAGCAAAAGATTGAAAATCGTGCTGGAGTCTGCGATTGGCCGCGCCCACCATGTGACTACAGTGCAGTTCGCCATTGGTCTGGCGTACGCGTTGTCTACTCAGTTCTTTGCACCTTGCGAGTATGGATGTCTCCACTCGCCGTAATCTCGACGTATCAAAACAGGCACTATGTGGACATAGCAGTAGCGTGGCCGATCCCTACATTTGTGGACATCTCAGACCCGTGGCTAAGCATACCGAGCATCGGCGACATGAACATCGCAACCAATATTCACGCACAGAATCCTTGGACACGCGGCTAAGCCTTTCAGCACTCGGTCTTTAGTAATTCGTGACCAAGCTCATCGCGCACGCAATCCTCGGGCCCGTGGCTAAGCATTTTATGCATTGGCACCTCTGACTGAGCGATTAAGTACATCGAGCGTTGCCTCCTCGAGCCCACGTCTAGGCATTTCGTGTGTCGGCACCTTGGACTGCGTGACTAAGCACATCGAGTGTCGACTCTTCGAGCCCGCGGCTAGTAATTACGTGCATCGGCGCTTTGGACTGTGCAAGTAAGCACATCAAATGTCTACTAATCGAGCCCACGACTAGGCATATTGTGCATCGGTACTTCGGACTGTGCGGCTAGGTACTCCGCGCGTCAGCACCTTGAACTGCGCGACCAAGCACATCGAGTGTTGGCTCCTTGAATCTGCGACTAGGCTTTTCGCACATCAGCACCTCAGACCCTCAACCAAGCACATTTTGCGTTTACTCTATTATTATATTGTCATGATATCTCGTAACAATATCTGTCATGCTACCCTTTCATATAGAGAAGCTCATCGTGAGCTTTGTTCACTAGGCCCCTTGGGCTGGCACAGACACCTGGCTGCAGAAGTGATCGAGGCATCATACAAAAGTACGAGCTGGAAAGCACCTAGCAGCTGCATATCTATCACTGGCTCTCTGATCCTAAATTCCACAGGCATTGTCAAAGAAAGATGACTTGGAAGGCTGCTGAGACTCGGGGGCCTTCATTCAGTAACATGGTCGATTCTACCAAAAGAAAAAAATGCCTCACTGATTGTACTGGAGACTGCTATCAATGAGGCAGCCTGCAGCTACAACACTGGAACTATATTCATGTCCACACAGAGTTCTGCACCTCACTTGGTTTGAAACCCAGGCACCATGCTCTTCGTAGAGCAGCAGTGAAAAATGCCATGCAAAAAAAAAAAAGAGGGGGGGGGGACAAAGGCACACCGGACCAGAGGCCACATATACAAGCCCCACGTCCCACAAAACACCCCAAAGACTACAAATTTGGGGACTTTTAGAAAACGGTAGTGAAGGTGAAACTTTGAGAGCCGTTTTCTCAACTGCTTTTTTTTGCCTTCGTGCTCAGTTTCTGGAGCCGATTTCTTTGTTACCATTTAGCATATTCTAGCTCCATTCTTTTTTCACGTTCCTTGGGCTACAGTGCAGGTCGTGACAATCTCGCTTTCTTATCTTGACTTTTTATAAATTTATGATATGGCTATTCATCTACCTTGAAAGTGTGCTTGATAAGAAGGTAACAAATAATAAATGACACTCCACAAGATTGGTGTCACGAAAAAAAAAAAAAAAAGTGCGAGACTGTCACGACCTTCAGCACACATTTAGCTATGCAGTCAATACTCAATGAGATATCCCGGCCACGGCGGTATTTCGATGGGGACGAAATGCGAAAACACCTGTGCACTTAGATTTAGGTGCACGTTAAAGAACCCCATGTGGTCGAAATTTCCGGAGTCCTCCACTACAGCGTGCCTCATAATCAGAAAGTTGTTTTGGCACGTAAAACCCCATAATTTTTTTAATACTCAATGAGCCTTCTATTGCATTTTTTAACTTCCCCAGGCCCTCCAGAAAGTTTGAGGGACAGACATTCTGCTGAATAAAATTCAATAGAATGTTCTCAAGGTATCGCTCTGAAACTTTTATGGAAGCATCAGGGAGACATTCTAAACATTTTTACCAATTTTCATCGAAATCCATGAAGAAATAAATAAGATGATTTTCACAACCATGTCCCCCCTTTAAAGCATGTCAGAAAAATGGAATCTTGATGTAATGACCGTGAATATGCTGTATTTCTTTTGTGTATAACCCACCTCCTCGTGTAATCTGCACCTCTAATTGCAGTCAACATCAAATTTTTCCGACTCCCATTGGGCCGCGAAAATGTCCGAAAAATTGGAGAATTCAGGGATATTACGGGCCAAAACCACAATTTGATTATGAGGCACGCCTTAGTGAGGGACTGCGGATTAGTTTTGACCACCAGCGGATCTTTAACGTGCCCCCGGAGCACGGGACATGGGCTTTTTTGCATTTCGCCCCCATTGAAATGCGGCCATTGTGACAGGGATTTGATCCCGCGACCTTGAGCTTAGCAGCGCAACACCATAGCTGCTAAGCCACTCCGGCGTGTGAAAAATTGGGAACTCCTAAAAACGAATGCATGCCGTTTACTGTCCTCAAGGGCTCAGATTTCCACAACCACAACTGCAGCGAACATCGAAGCAACTGGGCCTAGTGTTGCAGGGCGCACGACAGTACAAAATGACCATATCACCACACACCAAACATCACGGGGTCAAACACGAATGGCTGCAGTGGCAACAACTGGCCAAGGCTGTCAGCGGATCTGTGTGTGAAAGCACTAGTTTGAGGGTGTGAGGTAATGAAAGTGGCGGCGCTGGTGGCTTCAATTAATGTCATTTCGAACCTGTGGTCACTGCAAAAAGTAAAAAAAAAAAAGAAAAAAAGAAAAAAAAATGAGACAGTGAAGAGTTTCAGCGTCCACAATTTCAGACATCCTTATTGACCATTTTCATAGTGATCCTGTAGGCACTGTCATGTTTGATCACGTGGTGACGCGTCCATTGCCTGCTTCGGCTGCCTCTGTTACCTCTGTGTTTACAATGGATGTACCTGACGCCGGTGTGACCTTGCAAACCTCTGTTTTGGCGGATATCGTAGAGTGTGACTGCGTGGGCAACACGCAAAACTTTACCCACAGCTTCACAGGACATGTAAGTGCTTTCAGAGCAATTACGCTTTGTCCAAATGGAGTAAGCAGTTTATACGGTGCTTGTACTAAAAGCCAGGCTAAAATATGTATTCCAAGCTATGCTAACTTTCCGCTTATGAATTGAATCAGTATCAGTGTGTTTACCTCTTCGTTCTTTGTTTAGCAAATACTTTTAAGAAGCAGCTTCTCACGTTTCTGACTCAGTAAAGTTCCCTTGGCGGTCACTATCTGATTGTTTATTTTCAGCCTGATCGGTCACGGGTGTGCTTAGTTGCCATATATTTGTTCTTGCATTACATAAGACTTGTAATGTAGATGGTCTGTACTTTGTAATATTGGTAGCAAATACTAATTATCGTTATTCACTGGCTTACTCTGTGGACCGTTACGAAACGTTCAGCTTTGAACGTTAGTGTTTTGTCGGTGTAGTCACCGTCACCCATGCCTCAGTGCATTGATTCAAGTATGCGTCCGTTCACTTATTGTTGATACGTTGGCGATAGAGTGGCCATAAGTTTACGTGTGATTTGGGGTGGAGGCGAGTAAATAATGTGAGAGAAACTTACTATATGCCAAGAAATGACGCTACTCTCTTTGTCTCCGTAAAACCAGCGGTACTCACTTGTGCAGACGTTCCGGGGTTGAAGCCCCTTTTGAGGAGGTTAGTGAAACAACGATGGCGGATAAGTGATGTTTTTTTTTTTTTCATCCTCGAGGAAAATCATGCATCACGAAGAACTGGCAACACAGGCAGTCCTTATGTAGCAGTGGCTTCGTGAACTTGGACGCACAAATTCATTTCACCCCTTAATATGCCAGTCACAATTTTTGCAGCCGACTACGGCGCACGTCTTCTCTCCACCGTTCTACATTTTGCAGCATGAATGAAGCGTAGTGCGTTAGCGAAAACCCAGTTGCATTTCCGACAGCTGGTTGCACAGAAGCAGGGCAAAAGAAGTAATGTTTTCGTATTCGTGCTCTTTCGCTGAGGCAACGTGCAGCGCGCCGCCGGAAGTGCCATCTTGTTTCTCTAGAGCAAACTGCTCTGCGAAAAGGGTCAATACATTGGCTCTATAGGGCATATGATGGTGCTGCGAAGGCATACAAATTGTCACATCCCGGGAAGAAAAAAAAAAAAAGAAGTCTACACTTCTGCGAAAATAACTGATACAACAATGCTCAAACTTTGTAGAAACAGTTTCCATTGGCAGAAGCATGACTCATTCACATCGTGCCTTCAGCCAGTGACTCTGTTCCCCATCTCTTCAGCGATGCTGATAACCTTGAGCTGAGTTCTGGGTCGCATGGTGCCGCATGCACAATTTGCTACTAACAAAGCCAAAACTCAAGATGGCGAGGCGAAAAGAGGAGGAAAGTGGGCGACCATGAAAGAGGAGAAAAGAGAGCTTCGACACTTGGAAATGGGGAAGGGGTGGGGATCCTTAGGAGATAATGAAACTTTTGGCGGCGGAGATTTCTGCCTTGAGGTGTGGCTTCACAGCAGGGCATTGAGCCACACCTCCAGGTGAAATTCGTCTATAACCCTCACCCCAACTCCACTGTTAAATTTTTAAATTCCTGCTGCAGGTTATTTGCACAAAAATACAAAATATAATTGGATGTAACAAAGTAAATCTAAAATTTTTCTTGCAAATGGCAGTGTCTAATGAATGTATGTTTATAACCTACATTGGAATAATGAAGGTATATTCATGTTGGATGCGAATTCTTTGTAATGAAGCTCGAGTGTAATGCCTATTGCTTGTTTATGAAACTTATTGTAGTTGCACAGGGCAGACTCTCAGTGGCCGAAGATGTGAAGCTGCATGTTTTTTTCTCCTGGTCCTGCTGCTTTGCTTTGGGGAAAAAAGAGCCCTGTTTCTTGTCCGTGCACAAGGTCTTTATTAGGATTTGTGACTTTGGCATTATGACTCTCGCACAGCTCAGCTTGGATAGCGAGCCTTTAGAAATAGGCACCGCTTGCCTTGCAAGTTTTGGTAATCTCCTGTTTTGCCTTTGTCTTTCTTTATAATCAGGTCTTGGAAACGATTTCAACATACTTGAGTATGCTGACCCGGAGCTGGATCGGGCCTTTGTAGGAGAAGGCGAAAAGAGCAATATCCTCGACGAGCACCTTGATCTGGACGACAAAGAAGACGACCTGGATGAAGTCGGGCGTCAGGAAACGGACACCAAAGACGAAGATGGAGCCATGCCCCAGGAAGGTGGGGGCGTTAAACAGGAACCCACGGTCAAGGAAGAGGGGCGGAGGATGGAAGACCGCAAACCAACGAGTTTGGGCTTTTCAACGTTTTCAGCAGAAGGTAATGTTTCAAACCAACAGCAACCTGCGCTAGCACAGCAGCAAGAACAGCAACAGCAGCAAGGACAGCAGCAGCAACTCATGCAGCGTCAACGTCAGCAGCAGCAGCAGCAGCCACAGCAGATTCCCAAAATGCCCGTGTTTGAGAATCGGCCACCTATGAATGTGGTGCCTACAGCATCCTTCACAATGTCGGCGCAGCACCTGGGTCTCCGGGGGATGCGACCACCACCGCCTTACACGGGCGGCTCTGGTGCCATGCCAGGTGTTCGCATGATGGCCCAAGCCATGCCGGGGGTGGCCATGAGTCACCTGAGAGGTTCCTTAACGGGCATGCGTCCCCCAGGAGCCGGTGTGCCCGTTGCGGCGGTGGCCATGGGTGGAAGTCTGAGTGGGCCGCCCGGTGAGCAGCGGCCTTTGCTGCTGCAAGAGCAGCCCTTGCTCCTGGAGGACCTGGTGGAGCAGGAGAAGAGGGAGCAGCGAAAGCAGAGCGGAGAGGCTGCGACGGCATCCCTGCTGAGTGACGTGGACTTTGAGCGCCTCAAGGCCGACGTACTCTCAGGCCCACCTGATGACAGCATTGGAGCACCGGCACCTGTCATGTCTCAGGCGTCTCTTCTGCCCGCTATGCCACAACAGCATCCTGTGAGTGAGACGTCCCTGGTAGTTCTATTAAGTCCTCGACTTTTGGTCCAAATCAGTCCCCATTGTACTCCATTTCATACATAGCAGGCAACGCTATTAGGGCTATAGAGACTCCTCTCACTGCTTGCATTCACAAACAAATATTAGTGTGTCACAGATAAAAGAAAAGGATAGTATATGTCACATAATTTGGTGTAATCGTAAGTCACATACTTTTGTGCTGCTCACATGTACAGCTAACCTCGATATAATGAACTTCAACGAAATTCTTGTTATAACAAAGTATTTAGCTTTTTATAACTTCTTGTCCGTAGAACACCATGTAGAGCAGAACCTTGTTGACATGTTCCTGTTACGTAAGTTTTCCCGGTGCCAATGTTCGCCATTGAAAAAACAAAAAAATGACCAAATAGAGCTACGAGCATTCATATCATTCATATGTTCCCGGAAAATAGGATTTTTCGCCATCAGTGTTCAGAACGTCGCCAAACTGTGATCGTATGATACGTTTTTCACCTGCTAGATCCCATGTAAACGAGAAAATGTGCGAGGTGCACTCGACCGAGAACAGTATATAGCCGCCTGTGTCATGTGAAAACGACGGTGCACACAGTTTTTATTCTGGTACACTAGAAAATGTCCACCCAGGTCGTCGCGTGCTGCGTTCACAGCTATCACCGCCAAACCTATTGTGATAAGCATCTTCGCCTATCGTGGTGCTTAGTGCCATGGGTAGCATACTGCTGCTTTTAGCAGCTGATAATTTAAATGAGCCGCTGCTCCCTGCTGCAGGCGGCACGATGTGGGCATCACATTTCACTTCGGCGCCATCCGGCGTTGCCCACCAGCTCGATTTCGTTTTGGTTTCCCATGATCCTCTTAAAACAACACGCAATGGGAAAACAAGAAAACTCATCTCGTTCCGCCAGAGCACCACCAACTGGATGGGCCTCGGCGTCTCGTGCCGTATTGATCCGCACGAGGCTTCGCATTACGTAGATGTCAACAATAGTTGAGTCGGTCAAATTTTTTTAGTTGCTTCAGATCGTAAGTTTTCTCGGTTAGTACATTTTTTTCTTGCGGCTTTTTCTAAAAAGTATGAACGAGGTTCTACTGTATTTTGAGACTCAATATAACAAAGTGTTCTTGCACAATTTCAGTATAACGAAATTTCACTGTATTGCTAAGGAATGTTGAGACAATAAATGGGAACTTCCGTGACCGCAGGTGGTCAAATGGTTGAAAAACATGCGACTGAGGCCGATCGTTGAAACAGAGCAGCATCATGTTCTGTATAAAGTTCAAGAGTGATAAGATCCCATTGCACCCTCCGCGCTGTGTGCTTTAGGTGCAAGTGAAAACGTTCAAGGGTGAGCTAAGAAGGATGGTGGCTTGGTAAGTGCTGTCTGCCCGTGCAAGCAAGGGGTGAGGGGGGGAAGGGAGCGCACTCGCGTATACACGATGAAGCGTGGCTTACTAGTCCAGACAATGTATTTGCAATGTTCCAACATGTTAAAATAACCAAGCTTGCTAATAAATGCATATGCATATCATTATGTTATATTCGAAGCTAAGTGTTTGTATTCGATTTGTATTGGAAAATTTGATATTCTCACATCCGTAGTAATGATAGTGAACATTATTGCAGGTGAACCCGAACCAGCTTGTGGGCAACCCTGGCCAGCGTTACCACCAGATGCCGGGTGGGCCATCCGGCTGGCCTGCAGGCAGCATGGTGGCAGGCCCACCCCAGGTGGGCGGGCCACACCTGATGCGCCAGCCCATGTCCGTGGGGCCAGGAGGGCCCATGGTGTCTCCAGGTGGAACCATGCACCTGGTGCGCACCGAGCAGGGTGCCATCCGCGTGATGGGGGGCCCCCCTCCCCACAGGCCACCAGACCAACTCGGACACGGTGAGCATGGAGGCATCCAGTGTGTCTCGCACATTTCAGAAACATCTTTATTGCCAATGCCACACTGCAAGTGAGAAAATGTCACACAGGTGTCTTGGGAATTCCTAGGGGCCCATATGGTCATCTACAGCGTTTGATCCCTCGTAAACAAAGTACCGTATTTACTCGCATAATCATCGAACTCGCGTAATGATCGCACCCCGAACTAGTCGCAGCGTTATGTCGTGTGCCAAGTCTATCTAATGATGATCGCGCTTACCATCTGTCGAATGCTACTCGAACGAATCTTGACATATCAAGCAGTCTGCATGCACCAAACGTTCTTAAGCAGATGCCCCGTTTCATTCCTTTCATCACTTTCCGCATATCCATGAAAAAAAAAAAGCTACAACCAAACTTGCCTTGGCATTATTACTTGTAGGCTTCATAATGGTTTCGGCCAACAACAAAAAAAGGCGCCTTTCGATTCTTCTCATCTATACTCGTGGGCACGCAACAAATTGCGAGCGGCAATGATAGTGGCCACGTTTACACTGTTACGTTAGAAGTGTACTCTATTCATACGCCGGCGTTTGTAACACAGCTAAGATATTCGTCCACCCTTAGCGGAAACGTGCCGTATTAGGTTAGTAGTGAAGACAAATGCTGCAGTTTCTGCAGCATGCCTGCAATGTGTTTCTATGTCACTGGCAGCTAAGCGCGCCCATCTCCGTTTCTGTCCCCTCAAAGTGGACACGGGAAATTTAACCCGTGTAATGATCACACCCCTGAATTTGCACCAATCATTTTGACCAAAAAAGAGTTTGATCATTATGCGAGTAAATACAGTACATGTAGAAAAAGGTACTGAAATTATTACATTGAAGTGTAGACAACTTGCATATGCTGTCAGTGTCTGATTTTTCGGACTACTTAGGGGCCGTGAAAATGTATAAAAAATTGGGCAATCTGAAAAAAATGAATGCATGCCTTTTACTGCCCCCAAGGGCTCAAATCGCCATGGGCACATCCGAAATAGCTGTGATGGCCTGCCACTACACTTATTAGGCTTATCGGTGTTCATACTGTGACCGGAGAAGGAGGGTGCAAGTGTGTATAATTAAGTAATACTGTATTTACTCGTTTCTAACGTGCCCTCCATTGTAATGCACACTTGTTTGCCGTGATGTAAAGAAAAAAAGTCCTTTACAATACCATGCACCTCATGCTTTTCATACAGAAATACAACTTTCTCTCATTTAGAAAAACCAAGATTTGCTCCCAGTGCACTAAAATAGCCATGAATAAAAAGTCACAGTTTTGCCTCAAAGCAAAGCATCGATTGCAATAGCAAATTAGTAGACAGCTATACGAAGTAAGGATAGTTGTTTTATCGGCTGTATAAGCTTGTAAACATTCGCTTACTAACTAAACAAGCGTGGTTTCACATACGCACTAGCAAACACGAACACGTCTCATTTGATGACATGGAAACTTGCTATCAAAACACTGAAGTGAGGAACTGCGGTTGCATGAGCGAGCGAATTGACCTTTGTGCTGCCTCTTGGCTTCAATGTGAACTAAGCGACGAGAACACAATGCATACGAAGCTATCTGCCCTCGGTGCACTTAGACGAATAGACTTTGTCCCCATCGCAGGTCACTTTCAAGATAGGGCCCACGCGGCTAAGCCGTATGCAGCAGCTGCCGAAGTAAAACGCCTCTCCGGTTTGCATCTGTCCCGTATGCAAGTTTCGGGAACTCCAAACACCTGTGATGTGGCCTGATTTCTGTCCGTCTCCGCACACGTGATCAGTTTCCTTTTTAATTACGGCATCATGATGAACTCGGTGTGCCTTTGCAGTTGGCACTTCCATGCTGATAGAGCAAATGCAGAAAACGGGAAGACTGACTGTGGACTAACCTAAGCACACGTACTACGGCACCTGGAGGATGCTATGGCAGCTAAGCTCGAAGCGCGTACGAGGCGGCCATATTGAAATGCCAATGGCGATATGGTAACGCAGATTTAGGGTCGCACTCTATTCTTATGCGCACATAATTTTTTGACCCATTTTATCATAAAAAAAAAGAAGTTGCAGTTTTGCCCAAAAGGCGAAGAATCGATTGCGATAGCAAATTAGCCGACAACTAGCTATATGAAGTAAGGATACAGTCGACGACTGATTATTTGGACTCAACAGGGAACGTAAATAAGTCCGAACTATCGGATGTCTCAAAAAATGAATGTATCCAAAAAAGATTATTTTATTTATGTTTTAAGGCCCCTGTGCAAGGAAGAAGTGGCCGATTGCTGCATGCACTTCCACTTACGTGCAACCAAGTTCCCCTGTATTTTTGCCAGTTTTGTGTTGTCTCTGTGCACCGATGCAAGGACTGTAAAGGCTTGAGTTGGATCTGCATGGGAAGGCTCTGGAGCACATGGCACATCATCATCATCATCCGAGTTAGAGTCGCAGTTTTATGGTGTGAGAACTTGCTCAATTGTTTCGTCATCATTCAGTTCGGCACACTACGATATACTGCGCTGTCGACGTCTGCAAAGTCTTCAAATGTAACGGCATCAGGAATCGGCACACCGCAGCCTAGCAGGTCACCAATGATATCCGCATTTGAGCTCATTGTGGTAGGTGGCAGTTCAGGCTGTTCAGCTGCAGAGCCAGGCTCATTTGGACTGCAACTCAAGACTCAATTGGAGTTGTACTGCGAGGGCGCTGTTGGTGCCATTTGACGCAGATTGTCGATAACTTCACCAGAAAAACTTCTTGAAGCCAGCAGAGCGCTGTCTGGAATGCATACTAGACAAACAAGAGCGGGCCATGTGCATTGGTGCCGGAATAGATGTGATGATCGCGATGTTGATGCAACCTCACAATTCAGGCAAGGCCTCCAAGACTGGCATTTGCAGTTAAATCTCTGAGGTGCAGTGCTGCAACCAAGGCAAGGCCTCAGGGATTACGATCTAGCGTGTAATCTTCGAGGCCATACTTGATGTCTCATCAAGGTTGCCAAAGGAGATAAAGGCAGCAGAGTCGGCATATGCTACAGCCGTGGACGTAGTCCGGATAATCAGACGCAGAGCTGGTGGCCGTCTGAAATATCGGTTGTTGTTATACATTAAGTCTATGGGGCCATCGGTGGAGCTGCGAAACTGTCCGAATTACCAACTATGTCCGGATTGTAGGTGTCCGATTTATCCGTCGGCGACTGTAGTACTAGTTTTATTGGCCGTATAAACTTGTAAACATAGGCATACCAACTAAACCAACAAGCATGATGACAGCAGAAACTCGCTGTAAAAACGCCGGAGTGAGGAAGCACGGCAGCAGCAGCGAGCGATTTGACCTTCACGCTGCATCTCGCATCAACGTGAACTAACCTGCGGAAACACAGCATGTGGTGGACTCTGTCCATATCACAGATGGCTTTCAAGACACAGCAGCCCGGGCTGCCCGGAGTAGAGTGTGCCCCCCCTCCCTACCCTTCACCGAAATCCTTGCGCGCAATGGAAGACAGTGCGCTTCCTCCCCGCTTTGCATGCGCAAGATTGAGCTACTATCACTGGCTCACCCTCGCATGCTTTCACTTGCACATTCAGCACACGGCACACAGCGACAATTTTATCGCCCTTGGACTTTGTACTGAGCATTCCTGCGATGGCGACGGCAGGAATACACCAGGAGTGTCTGTATGATTGCTATCGCAATAAAAGTGCGCGTTAGGTTCAAGTAAATACGATACATACTGTGTCCTGCGACAAGTGCCCCTTCCCATTCTTGGTATGCTTCACCGCAATACTCAGCGTATGCTTCGCCGCATAATACGCTGTATTGAGGGGAAGCTGACTTTTGGGAATTGGCATTATGCAACACGTCGTGCTTTCCGAGCTTCATAGCCATTGGCGAGGGTTACAAAGGCGGAATCGGTGCTGTTGCGAACAGGTGGCAAACCATTTCAATGAAAAACACGGCCCCGAACAACAACAAATTTGGTGGCGAATCTCTAAGCAGCTTGGATTAGCGTTCCTGCGGTGGTGGCTATGGCTGCCAGTGGATATGCATGCGAGAGAGCTGGTTCAAGGTGGCGAGATAATAAAAATGGTGACGACGGTGGCTTTGATTAATGCCGTTTTGGACCTGCAGTCATGACAAAAAGTTTGGAAAATGGGACAGCAAAGGTTTTCTGTGTCTGAAATTTCAGAGGTTGTTATACATTGAGTCTATGGGGTACATGGCGGTGCCGTGAAAGCATCTGAATTATGTAGTCATGTAGGCATGTCTGAAAAATTGGGCATCCAAAATATCTGTCGTTGACTGTACAAATTGAAATTGAAATTTATTCCGCAACAAAGAAATGTTGCGAGGAGGACAGGTAAAAAGCTGTGAAAACAGCTTGAGGAGTCCTGACGTCCTAGCAAACAGAGCAACACAGTGGTGTGTGGCAAAGGTGATACACATTTATATAGAAGTTGGCTCATCATTGATCAAAAAGCAAGGAGAAAGGGAACAGGGCAGGGGAAAGAAAAGAAGAGTATATTATTGTACAAACATAGCAAATATGACTGAAAAGCAGCAGCACACTGTTACAAATATGTTAAAACATGGTAGGCTGAGTCAAGTTTTTCTATATTTCACGCAACTGGCACAGGGCAGGCAACAATGTTCTCGACACCGTGACACGCTGTCAATTGTGGATGCGGTGAACAGTGTCACTACTCAGTGTACTATGGTGTGCGAGTCATTGAGCATGGACAGACAGGATATACGGCTATGTTCGGGGTGGCTGTGTTCGGTGCATGTACTCCCTGGCACACCAGGTTGGCACTGGCACTCCATCTTCGCAGCAGCATTTCTTGCGGTTTGGGAGGAGCCGTTTAGTTAACCACGCACCACTGTGGTGTTGTCCGCAGTTGGCCCTCACACTGGTGTGGCTGGTGGCAGAGGAGCCCTGGCACTGCCAGGCGAGGGAGGGCCGCCACCGGTGCCATTTCAAATCCAGACCCTGCCGCCACCTCCTGCACCGTCGCTGTGCATTGGACAGGACCCGCCGCCGGGCCCGATGGTGGCTGCCTATGAGCAGTGGCTGGCGCAGCAGGAGGCGCTGCTCTCCTCCCAGAAGAAGGCCCTCGAGGGTGATGTTGGCAAGCTGCGCAAGGCCAAGAAGGCTCTGAGCACCAAGCAGCGGCAGCTGGCCAAGACAGGCCAGGAGCTGCCCCAGCACAACGCTGCTGAGCTGCAACGCATTGCGCAGGAGCAGCCTGGCATGCAGAAGAACTTAGACCAGGTGAGTGACTAGACTCAGTCCAAGACAGCATCGTCAGCTTTTTTTTCAAGTGTGTCACAAAACATTAACGAAAAAGTTGCTAAACTTTATCTAAATTTTGCTGCAAAGTTGTTAAAACTGTTGCTAAAACTGCATGGTGAATTTTAAGTAATGTAATTGTTTTGGAAAACTGCAATGTAGGCTAGCATAGCGTAACGCATCTGCTCAAACCTCTAATATATGTCCAGGTGAGGAGTGAACAGTGAGTTTACCAACAGTGTGTGGAAGGCACTTACTTTGATAATTTACTGCTGCATTATCTTCTTCGTGATAAAATCCTCCATTGACGCGCTCTACAAACGAACACTTACTTCAGGTACACGTAGATGGTGTTCCTTTGGAGGCATTCATTGATACTGGAGCCCAGGTGTTCATAACGAACTCTGTCATCAACTCAAGAAGGTTCTGTAACTGTGCTGAAGATTATTTACAAGGTATATTTACAAACGCAATTGTAGCGCTGACCAGTGAAGATGGCAGCTTGAGCAAAACGGGTCAATTCATCGTATTCTTCATGGGAGTGCCTGTGCACCTCGTCTAAGCATGCAATATGCATGTAGCAATATTTTCAAATTTTCAACACATGTGATAAGAGCTGAAATTCTGCATTTATCTTGAAATCGTAAAGTTACAAATCCAGCATGACTCAAGAGAATACGGGTAACCCGATTTTCTTAGCACGGATATACAGTGCTTACAAATTTTTTTAGTTATTGGTAATCGTTTAAGGAGAACTAAATTCTGTGACCTGTGCTTGGTCACGTTAAACATGACAGAGACAATTGAGGAGGCTTTTTTTTTTAAATATTTTTCTTCAGAATGAGCTATATCCCAAGACCAAAACTAAGTCCAAGTTTATTGTATTCGAAACTAAACCTTTATACCCTTCGTTCGGACACACAGGTGTATCAAAATGAGCCACCTTAAGCTCCAAAAACTAGGAGTTTGCGAATACTCCTAGTTTCGTTTCAATTACCTAATCGAATTGAATAGTAAACGTCCGAATAATTATATTTGCAAATCGAATATCTACGGCAGAAGAGTGGCAGCAGTGAAAGAAATCAATCTGGAACCGATCTGCGTGGCAAGGGCCTTTTCAGCAGATCTTGCCATTGCCGAATTGGATTTCGCATCACTCTAGAAGCCAGATTCTCCAGTGTGAAAATGCATTAAGAGTGGTCACAAGGTGGCAAGCAAGCACTGCTGGCATTGTGATGCAAGTAGATGCCATGCACATATGCTGTGAGTGAGGCGAGATTAGGCTGTGTAGAATAGACCAGTCCACTATGAGCTGAGTGATGCTCAGCAATAAAGGACCAAAGTCTATGGGGTACCAATGTTGCTCTTGGGGGTTTGCAATTTGCTCCTTCATTGTACTGCTAAGAGCTGCCATTGCCAGCCACTTGGCGATTGTGCATTGCTCACTGTTTGCCTCTGCTAAATGTTTCCAGCCTGGCCTATTGAACTGGCACGCCTAAACATAGGCCAGCCACCTGTTCAGGCAATTTTACACACTTATCTCACATGTATGACGTAATACCGTAAAAACCGGACTATAGGTCAGACCGGAATATAGGTCGATCCCCCAACTAACGAATTCTAAAAATGAAAAAAAAATCTTTTTCAATGGCAAAAGTACCGAAAGACACCCTTACCTTGAAACAAATGCGACTCATGCACAATAGGGACAGTATTTATTTAAATGCTGCTCGCATGTGCACCCGGCCAATTTTTAACAGTATCGCGCGACCATCGACCCGCGTGCTTGTCAGCACCTTATTAACGGTGCTGAGCGGCGAAACAAATGAGATACGCGCATGTGTACACGTGCGCTTACTTTCGATATTTCGCTGCTCTGTGCCGTGATGATAAGGTGCTGACAAACACGCGGGTCAATGGTCGCGCAATACTGTTAAAAATTGGGCGGGTGTACAGTACACAGAAGGGCACGAAGTGCGCACGCTACTCCAAATCAGAGCAACGCCTTTGATCAGAGTCATCCGAACTAGAGTCGGATGACGAGTGCTTCTCGCTGTCCAGTCCAGAGGCGTGCGTGATCTCTACCGCTTTTAAACGTATGCATTCGGCAGTCACAAGCAGCGATCTTACACGCAGCTGTCGGACGAACTCCGCAACCTTGTCTTCCAGTTCTGCGGTCCGCCCACGGAATGACGTTTTCTGTTGGTTTGCTGCTTCTGCCTCCGTCAGTACCGAATGCTCTTTTCGGATACTCCAAATTCGTGCTGTGCTGCGAGGTTGCCGTGGGCTTCCGCGCACTCAATCGCCTTTTTCTTGAAGGCGACAGTGAATTGCCGTCGGGTTCCGCTCATTTTGAAACAAAATATGAAAAAGCAGCCTTTAACCAATATAACTTTGTGACAATGTAAACGCAAATTGGCGGTGCCACAATGTCGCCACGCCGCGCTACTGCTGATGGCGATGGCGAAGGCGGCTTTTTACTTCATCCGCCCATTGTTGCAAGGCTTTCATAGTTTTTCCGCCAATGTCCGGTATATTAGACGAGGGTCAACTTTTCGGAATGGCTTTTTGAAAAAAAATTTGGACTTATATTCCGGTTTTTACGGTACGTGTTTTAGCTGAGATTGGGGACAGTTGGTCAACCTTGGTGTGAGGCATTCTAAGGAACTAGGCCAGAGGAATGGTCACCAAATAAATGCAATGTCCCTGTTTGGTGCAGTTTCTGACAGGAAATTGTGGCCATTGCTTGCCTCATGTGTAATCACGCTAATGAGTACCTAAAAGTGTGCAGTAAATTTTTGTCATAAGTTTCTCGTGGTCCCAACTGCACAACATCCTTGCACCAGTTTATGGTGCATGCATGCGCCAGTTTATTTGAAGTGCAGCAGCACCGAACTCAGTACTAAGTGGGAAATCCGCACGGCACAGCTAGGTATGGCGTACATTTGTGTTCCTCCATATGAACTTGTCGAGACAAACTGCGCTATGAAGGTCACTCCATCACGTGGCTTCTTGGTACTGACTGTATCACATTCTGATAACCGACAGATGAGGCAGTGGTTAATGGGAATGAGCAGAATTTCTCCGCTATTATCCTGATGGTGTTGAGTGAGGCTTTGTTTCAATATACGTTTTATGGGCTCATGCACTGTTTAATTGAGCATCCGGATTCACTGTATGATTTCTTAACATCCTCTTCGCCTTCAATGGAATAATGCTTATAATGAACATATAGATATATGGGCTTGTTGGCAGGTCATCTAAGAGCGACATAAACACAGAAGGCACACAAGACAGCTGTGTGTTGTCTCGTGTGCCTTCTGTGTCTGTGTCGTTGTGCTTGTGCTACAACGCTTAAATGAAATAGATTTCCCACCCTGATGACTGTCTCATAATAACGGTTTATTCCAATAACCTTGCCCTAGCAACCAAAATGAAATTGATAGTTGATGCATGCTTGGCAGTTTTAGCAACGGTACCAGTGACTGACGCTGTGGCTGGCACTACTTTTCAGCTGCGCAAGCTGTGTCGGCAGCACAGCATGGTGATGCAAGAATACCGTGCCAAGCAGCAAAAGTGGCAGCAGCACATGCAACAGCAACAGATGCAGCAACAGCAGCAGCAGCTGCAGCAACAGGGTGGCCAGTTGCTGCAGGGTGCCATGATGTCGCAGGGCTCTCCCATGCACCACATGGGAGGTGGACCACCCATGGCATCCAGTTCGGGGCCCAGCATGGGGCCCAGCTTGTCCCGGAGCATGTCGCCTGCCATGTCACCCGGGATGTCGTCTGCCATGAGTCCCATAGTGGCTGGCGCCGCACACCAGCATGCAGTGTCTGTAAGTCGAGAATCCGCTTCTGGGTTTCCTTTATTGCATTTAGCGAGAGGTTTGAAAATCTGTGCAGCACACATTTGCCGAGAATGCCTAATTAGTAATTAGTACAATATATTCATGCACATAAGCCCACCTTTGCGTCTTAACAGGAATGCCATATTCAGTGTTGAGAAAAATAATTATAGCTACACCTACCATATTTACTCACATAATAGACTCACCTTCTTTCTGAAAAAGTTGGCGTAAATTTGGGGAGAGTGTTCATCACTTTCGGCCTAGCACGACCATCACTCTCTGCCATCATGGTGGCCTAGCAAAACGACAGCGACCTCAAACTTACTGAAGCTGCGTGCAAGCTTTTCAGCCAGCCCCCTCTTGTCGGCAAACACTCGCATGGCAGATTCCTCGTTGGCGTTGCGTATTCTCCGTGCATGCGCGCAGTAGTGCTGCTAAAGTCCCTGGGCGCCTTTTTCATTGCCGGGTGCCGGAGTTAGGAATACTTTTCATTTGGAATAGTTACATTATCACGCCCCTGTTCTCGCCGCGATGATTGCATTCATGAGGCTGATGTAACGCGCAGCTTCTGGCGTTGTTCGGCCTGAATCGCCCGTGCTGTCGCTTTCCGTGTCGTCCTCATCACTGTCGCTAGTCGACACTTCGGCAACAACAGAGGCAACGGTGGCGAAAAGTCGATACCTCGTAGCCAACATCTTTTCGGGGTCGCAGCAGCGCTGCTGAGCAACTTCTTCGCATTCCAAATGCCACACACCGTAGTCAACAGCAGATACCTGTCGCGTGCCAGCGCCGACTTCGTGTCACATTCGATAGCAAGAACGATGTCTAATTTTTCTTCTATGCTGAGCACCCGACGTCTTTTTCTATCCGAGCTTCGGCAAGACGCGAGTCCTTGCTTGCACGACGCCACAACACTCCGTGGCGCAGCGCCGAAATGATGTCAATGTTGATGTGGCTTCATGTGCAAATGCACAGGGCTCTTGAAAGCCGTTGTTCTGATCTCTGAGGCTTGTTGTTCTGCCGGGCCGCCCGATGGAGACGACGCACCGCCATGTTTGCGCGACGAAAAGTGGAAGCGATACGTTTTAACCGATGCGTACGCAATAAGCTGGTACGGTCTATGCAGTTACAAAACCCATAATGTTCAATGGCCATTGAGTTGGGGATTTGACTTTACTACATTTAAAATGAAACTACTGTTTAAGCGGCTACGGTTTAACGAGGTTTTACTGTATTGCCATGTATAAGTCGACTTTTTTTTTTTTTTTTAATTGTAACGCCAAATTTAGGGGGGTAGACTTATATGCAGAGCCCGACCTGATGGTGGGAGGGAGAAATCTCAGACAAGCCTTGGCAAACAGTGTTTTCTGCCCGTACACATACCTGTTCTATATTCGCACTATAGCAGCAATTGTTTTACGCATTCAATCAAATTCTATTTGAGCATTTCTGTTCAATTCTTGGAAAATAGAACTCCTTGACGTTACCTTGACGTTAGAACAATGTGGATGGTAGAAAGGTTTCGCTTTCACCGGCTCTACTCCGCTCACATAGTTGCGTCTCAATAGTAGTAGTTTAATTATTGTGTACTGCTGCGCAAGCATTACTTGCTCGCAAAACTTCCTCTAACTGCAAATTAGACCAAATTCCACGGTCCGTGTGATGTCGTCGGATGCCAGAATGGTGTATGCCACTTGATCACGAGTAGCTGCAGCAACGAAACTGACTTGACTTGCCACTGGGGGCCACAGAGTGAACGCCTACGCTCAGAGTGACAAAGTACCGTACCTCTGCGAGCACTCGGCAGCTTTGTCCGCATTGCATTGCGAAGTGTCTGGCAGGAAAACACTGAAATGGCACCAACCCTTCGGCGCAGTTACAGTGCGGTGTTTAAGCGGAAAGTTATTCTTCACGCCGAATCAACCAACAACTTAGCAGCGGAGCATCATTACGGCGTTTCGGAAAAATGCATACGAAGCAAAGGGACAAGCTTCTTGCATGTGTGCAGGATCGCGAATGTACTTCCGGGGTCCTGACGGAAAGCAAGTATCCTGTCATTGAAGAAGTTGTGCAAAAGTAAGTGTAAGAACAGCGGGACAAAGCCCTGAGTGTGTCCTACAAGGACATTCAGGTGAAGGCTCACAGTGTTGTGAATGAATTGAAAATCGCCCGCAGTGGTTTCAAAGGTTCAAAGAAGTGGGTGACGAACTTCAAGAAGCAAAATAAGCTGAGTTTGAGGAGGCATACCACCATTTGGCAGAAGCTACCTGATGCTTACAAGAAGAAGAAAGAAGCCTTCTTAAAATTCATCAGTGAGCTGAAGGCGCAGCACGCCCTCATACTCGACCAGATCGGTAACACCCATCAAGCGCCTGTCTGGTTCTGCATGCCAAGCAAGCGGACTGTCGCAGTGAAAGGTGAGCCGCAAGTGCGTCTAATGACGACAGGCAACGAGCATAACCGATTTATGGTAATGTTGTGCTGCACTGCCAATGGCCATAAACTTCCTCCTCCGATTGTGTTCTAGCGCAAAACGATGCCCAAAGAGAAATTCCCCCCAAAAGTGATCGTTCGCGTGAACAAAAAGGAGTTTTCCACTGAGGAGACTGTCCTAGAATGGTTCTGCGTCGTCTGGCTCTGGTGCCCAGGCGGTCTCCTCAAGCCAGAAAGCATGTTGATACTGGACTCATTCTATGGCCACATCGCAGAACGCTTGAAGAGAGCTGGGGCCAATGTGGAGTGTCAGTTGGCAATCATCCCAGGTGGCAATCATCCCAGGCGGTTTGATTCCTGTTGTTCAGCCTCTCGACATGGCGTTAAACAAACTGTTCAAGGCACTCACTGTTCACTCAGGTTCCAAGCACTCCACAGTGAGTGCTTGGAACAGGACGATAAGCCGCAGTAACCGACAGGGCGTGGGAAGCAGGAGTCTTTGGGGACTGTGGCACAGTGGGCGTATGGCATGCGGTACGGTCTGCCTGACAACTTGGTGCGCAAAGCTTTTTCGAAGGGCTCAATCATGGTAGTGACTTCAAGATTGTCGGCACAATGGCGCAAACTTCCAAGATGCTTGCAGAAGCCCAACAAATGCATTTTCTTTGTTCCTGAATGTGGCCAGTTATTTTTAAATTATTGTTTATATCTTTTTTCTCTTTTTCCCAATCAGGGGATCGAAAGTTGGTTGGGGGGATCGGCTTATATTCGGGGTCGTCTTAATACGCGGCAATATAGGGTAAGTGTTTCCACCGACGCAAGAAGTGATAAAAGTGATCGAGTCTCGTTAGGAGAAGTGCACTTGTAGGGACACGGTGTGGCACAGCGTCCATTATATCAAATGTGGCGGAAAATGGGAGTTCAATGTACACGTGGTACATCGCTATGCTTTTGCATTAGATTTTCAGGGGGATGTTGCCTCTGTTCGATATAGACATTAATTAATATATCCCAGTTTGATATATCCTGAATCAGTTGTAGGGCTTTGGTATGACACAGTGCCCCAAGTGACCATTTTTGCAGGCTGCAGGTGTGTGCACACATAGAGATGGCAGTATGTAGATTGTGGATCATGCTGGTATAGTTTGTGGCTGCAACTTTGTCATATTAGCCACCTTCAACCAAAGAAACGGGTGAAATGTGAAGCTTGTGCAGCGAAATTTTGTTTATTTAGATTTGACAAGACCACTCCGATTTTGTGTCATTCATTTGCAGCACTCCACACTTCTTATGCTCTGGGGCATGTTCAAAATAATCGGTATGCAGCCAAATACCTCTGAAATAATGAGCATTTCACTCAGTTAAATCATACAGACCAAATTATGAGAGCAAATGATCTGATTGTCTGAGTTAATGAGGGTCAAACTAAGAATAAGAAGGCTTTTTGTAATTTTTTATCTTGGCAATATTTTAGGTAGCACTCACTGTAGAAGCTAGCGTTACAGCTGACATCACAAGGTTTCTACTTATTCGGTCAACACCCTTGCTGATGACTAGATTTTTCTCGGTCGTGCTTTACAAAAGGTGAGCATTTATTAAACAGTGCATTTGGAGTCTTACCTTGGGGCTGGTTTAAATGGTCATGGCATCGATGACATGATTCCAGGTGTCCACTGGTGCCGGGGGCGTGACCTGCGGCCCCCCACGCTCTCCCATGCCACCGCCCTCTTCCCCAATGGGAGGCCCTTCCCCATCCCCTCGGATGCAGCAGCCTCCAACGTCCCCTATGGCCTCTCCCCTCCACCAGATGTCACCACAGCTGCCTTCACCTCGCACCCCAAGGCCACCCACTGTCCACCCCGTGCCGCAGGTCAGTGACTTTGTCCCTGTTACCTTGCCTCTCTATCTTTCCTCTGTTGGGAAAGTCACACAAAACTACAGCGGTGGCTCAGTGGCTACAGCATTATGCTGCGGAGCATGGGATCACAAGTTTGATTCCCAGCCATCACTGCAGCATACAGTCGACTTCCTTTAGTTGACCTCGGTTGATCTGACTTTCCACTTAATTATATTGCACTAGAATGTCTCGGTGGGAAACTGTACATTGCTATGAAAGGAAAGCTCATTTAGTTTGAATGCAAAAGCGTGCTGCTCCGGTTATTTCCACCCCCATCGACACTCCCTCATGTACACGGCGGCTACTAGAAGCTTGGAAGCACAAGAAAATCAAGAGACAGCACTAAAGGTTCCCTAGGCGACGACAGTGATGGCTGTAAGCTGCCCTGCAGTGGTGATGATGACTTGCATTGTGCCCTGGGGGTGTCCTTTAACAATTTTGTCTGCGCCAATGGTAGTGTTAAAGTCTGTGGGCCATTGAGTGATGGCAACAGTATAACTATTCTGACACAGTATTGAAGTACGGTTAAATCTCGATATAAAGAAGTCGGTAAAATCATCAGTTTGCTTCGTGATATTGAAATTTTGTTATATTGAAATTCAGTCCTGTATGCAAATAGTCGCCGGTGGATTTTCTGGATTATCAGACAATCAGAAAAAAACAAATTTGAATGAGAAACAAAAACATTTTGTCAAATTTGAGAGTTGGTGACGAAAGACACGGTTTCATGTCGTCGTGCAGCTAATAGTGTTGCCCGTAGTGAGACCATGCTATCATGAAAAGTGACAGCAGCGGGGATCAAATGTTTCATCTGCCTCTCGCTTCAATGCATCTCCGAAACTTGAGATTAGGCAACCTCCAGTACTAAAGGTGTGGGAAGACACCGCACATGAAGCCATGCCATCTTGGCATGCCCACTCTTTGCACACCCCACAGATTACTTTAAAACAGGGCGCAAGGGCCGTTTTAGAGGTAATCACACCACCATCCTTCTCCGCTCACCATTGCACTCTTTCACTCGAATCGAAAGCATGTAGCAGCCGTGGCACGATAGGACCTTTTGGCACTTGGACTATATACCGAACATGACGCTGCTCCACTTTGGTGGCCACTCTTGGTCACAGGGCACGCAATTTGAGAAGTGGGTTCGTAAGCAGCCACTCAATAATTCAACCATTTGACCATCTACATTACCGGAAGTTTCCATTTGTTGTCTCGTTATTCCTTCATGGCAGCACTGAAATTTAGTTATATTGAAATCGTGTGTAAGCACGCTTTATTAAATTTAGGTTCTAGTTACATGGTGTTAGTGTATATGGACGAGAAGTTATAGAAAGCTAGATACTCTATTATATTGAGAATCTGGTTGTACAGTAGACTTCCGTTACTTCAACCTCGGATAATTCAATTTTTTGGTTAAAAGATCCTGACCAAAGGTCTCAGCCAGTGCCCATGCATTTCTATGGGCCCAAATAGCCATTATCTCGATCTCAAAGTTGGCCTGCGTCAAATAATTCGAATATTGCTGGCCAGCTTCGCAGCAGTACAGCCCTGTTATGGGGCGAAGCACCCACAGTTATTGTGGTGAAGCATCTCAAGAATGGAAAGGGGCCACTGTCATGGGACAGTGCGCATTCTTTAATCATACAGGCATGTACACGCAGTCCACACGCAGTACGCACCTAGGTACAGAACAAGCATCCTGGCAGCCATTCAGAGCCGTTTCTGACATTGCTGTGGCGATTTGCAGCCTCTTTTCACCTGCCATGAGTGCCTTGTACCTGAGACCATTAACATGGTCTAGTATGCGTTCCTTAATTATACGCATGCTCCGTGCACCGAAAAGTGGAGAAAAACCATCTGTGTTTTGGGAAAGCTAGCGGAAAAGAAAAAGGTAAGTTGAAAAAAAAAAAGCTTGGAAAGCTGAGCAGAGTTGAAAGCCAACAAACGAGCAGGGCTCTATCTAAAACTCTGAAGGCCTGCTACTAAACTTATTATGTGTCTTGGTGCTCATACTGTGACCGGAGATGGCTTACGTGCGTGTGTAAATTAAAGAACATGTGCTGCGTCTCGCACCAATAACATTTCTCCAATTTGTATGCTTCGCCGCGTAGCACGACTGTATTGCGGCAAAGCTAATTTTAAGGCAAATGCTGCCAAACAAATCAAGAGCGTGTTTCGAATTTTTTCCCGCCATTTGTTTAATTCGACCCACCGAATAATTTGACCAGTTTTGTTGGTCTTGTCAGGATTGAATTAACCCTTTCCCTGCCGACTTTTCTGGTCAAAAATAATACAAAAATACCGATTTTTTTATTTGCCTAAGTAATTCTACGTATTTTGAAACAACCAAAAAGTATCCTTAAAAAGCACTTTGTTTTTAAGGTACATGCGAAATATTTTTCTGAAAGTATGGAGGGAGGATTGGCTTCACTGCACTGCACAGCAGAGAGTGTCTGACTTTCTGTAGTCCTCGTTGCATAAAAATCTCTCTTTGGAAATTCAAAAACAATACTGTGACAAGTGGAGCTCATACTTGTGGCAAGGGATGTCAGATCCCTAAATTAGACACTTGGGGGGTACATTTCAAGGCACAAAACAGGGCAAAGCGCTACTCCACTTCCCTCACACCAGATACGTATAGCAGTTGGTCCCGTGGAGAATGAAATCTGTTAATTCGTTAGAAACAATTCAAAATACCGTACACAGTTCCCGTCCTCTGTCACAGGTACCTTTATGCCATGCGCAGCCGTGTAAACAAACCTTGGAAGTGCCGGTGGGGGTTCTTTTACATCTATCGGCATCCACTGCTTACATGTTGAGATGCTCTCGTCGTCTGAATCCGACAACTCAGAGAAGATATGCTGCTCAGTATCGTCGCTGCCACTCTCGGAGGAAAACCGAACTTCTTCTTCACTCTCCAAGTCTGAAAAAACTTCCACAAACAAACGTTTTTCTTTTTTCTTCTTTTTTTTAGAATGGAGCCTTTGATGGCACGGTCACGCACAGACGAAGACGCAATTTTAAATCCCAGTTCCCACATCGAAACGTTTCTTGACCGAATTGCAAGCTTTGAGTGCATTTTTAATATTTTACTGTGCCATCTGTTGAAGCCAAAAGGAATTAAACAAAATTTATCAGGGTAGCTTGACTGTGGCGGTGCACAAGTGCTTGTTTCAGCTCGTCTTCGGTGGGAGCAGAACAAACTGTGTGGACGAGCTCAGCTCATCTACAGTAGGGAAAGGGTTAATGGAAGTTGACTGTATGGAAATTCGTTATAGTGAGGTTTAACTGTTGTCTGTCAATGATGACATATTACTTCGTGTAATAAGATTTGCATCTGTTCATTCTGCCGCCGCTTCTTGACTCGACGTTTTATATAATTTGACGAAAATGTGCTGCCCATCATACGTCAAATTAACGGGTGTCAATTGTGCCAGACACCTCTTGTACCATGCTTTGGGTGCATGTTAAAAAACCCTGTGTCATCAAAATTAGTCCTGAGCCCTTCTCTAATACATTTCTCATAACCTACTCTACAGTTTGGGATGTTAAACCCCATAATTTAAGGTTAAACGCAACCATGAATGCATCCCATATGTTAAGGGAGTGGTTTATTGGATGGCCAGATTAACCAGAACGTAAGACATAATGTAGCCATACTTAAAGGGGTTGCCGTAAAGGGGTTTTGAATTACACCTCGGGCTTGATGAAAAAAAGATACTCTGAAGTTAGCAAACACTGTTGTAAACATCTCAGCCAAAATTTGCAGTTGTGTGCATCGCGTAGAGCTCGCAAGCGGAGTGCGAAGTCACCTTTTTTTTTACATGCACTCTCTTTTCAACGGAAGCCTTGTCCTCACTCATTTCTGGATGCTACATTTCATCATATAGCAGATTTCCTTACGTGGCTGCTATTGGCCAATAGCTGACATTAATCAAGAAGTGCTTGAATCAGTGCACTTCTTCCTAGTGTTATTGTGTGTATTTATTGACACAGTTTATTATACAGGCTGAAGTAAACGAAAATCTGCATTTCGAAGTTCGATAGTAATTGCGTACTTCTGGAAGTACAACTGTCATACTATCACTGATTATCGTCTCTGCTTGCGCTCAGCTGTGCCTGCCTGCGTAGGAATGAAACTTTGGTCACACTGCTAATCACTGTTGTAGACATTGGATCTCGCTAATTTCTATTAGTTTTGAACACTCAACTATCCTCGAATCCCACAAAACTTAAGGTCAGACCAGACGTATGCCCGCCATCGTGCGCTCACCCCTGGCTGCTCACCCCTGGCTGCTAGGTGCTTTGGCAGACTACGCTTTGTATTGAGCTACTGGGCAAAATGTGCAACTTGTGTGTAGCTATTATCCGTCAGTCAATCTGGCGCAGGACAAAGCTGGTCCGTACCAAACAGCACGGCCAAACTGGAGCGCATGAGTGCGAGTGCACATGAGCGCCCTGTCGTGCACATAGTTGGCCACTACTGTTGCACGTAGCTGCAGCTGCAGTGTAGTGCAGATACTGTGGCCGCCGAGAGGTGCCGCGACGAGTGCGCTCACTGCAGCTTGCTGCGGGCAACAGCATGCTCCGATTGCTATCTCTGGGTTACGTGACTTAAGGCTTGAGTGACAACACTTTGACAAACAGATTGTCCGCTTCTTGAGTTGCACACCCTAGAGGTGTGTTGCCATCATGGTCGAAGCTCGTTATGTCAGGAATCCTTTCAATGCGAGTACAGAGTGTTACATCCATCGCTTAGCCAATGTGCTGGCTGCCGACATACTCGCACAAGCGAAGATGAAGTTTGTTCGACCCTCGGAAATTGTGTGATTGGCATAGAGATAATTGTGAAAGGAATTGTGCTACTCGAGGCACTCGGTGTGAGAATATCTGTTAACAGCTATCTAGTACTTTGTAGCACAGAAAAGGGATGAGACACTGAACTCAACCGTAAGCTGAGGAAGAGTCTCTGAGTTTGGCACATCGTAGGCATCAAAATTGGAATTAGTGGCGTCTATGTGAACATCCAACATTTAAATTATGAACTGCGCTCTATGATGACGTTCAGTAGATGGAGCACTGTGGGAATCACCCCGTTTCGCTGTAGCTGTTGCAGTGTAAGACTTTGAAGGAGGACCGGGACCACTGCGAAGGGGATCCCAGGCAATTTCTTGATTGCCAATAACTCTGCTTCTGCTAAATGCATTGAAGTACTTTTCGTGGTGAAGTATTTCGGAAATAGTCTGTTTTAACGTTAAATGCATTTCTTCAATAAATATGGTTCAGGACCTTTTTATTACAGCAAGTCTTGATTACAGGCGAGTGAGTTCAGATGTCTGATTACCTTAAGTTTGTAAATCTTGTTACCAGTTTAGTCTTTCGTGCAGCATTGCCGTTTGCGATATCAGAGGGGTGCTTGGTTTTTCTTATTGCATATGCTTGATTGTCATCTCAACCAATTTTTCACTTTTCTCTTACCGCTGGTTTTCTTAGGATGAGCCCGGCATCTTGGGAGATGGCTTCCAACTGCGAGAAGGCATTGAAAAAGGCCCTCAACAGCAGCAACAGCAGCAGCAGCAGCATCAACAGCATCAACAACAGATGATGTCAAGCATTGTGCAAGGACTACTGACACAACATTCACCACTTCATGAAGGTACGGCGTCATGTGGAACCAGATTTATTGTCTTTTCATGTGCAAATTTTGTTTTTGCTCAGTCGAACCACAATAAATTTGAACCCATCTATAATGAACTCGATAGTTCCGCGAAAAGTGGTCGTTGTATCAATAGTTTGTTATATGTGGACTTGCCCTTAAGAACGCTCAAAAATTAACCGCACTGAAGCTGGCATGAGCAGTTACAATATGGCAGTATTTTGGTCTGAAAACCACACTTTCAGTCTCACTTCTGTTCCCGGTGCATTCCTGCGCCTAACTGCACATTTCTGTTGGAAATGTCCATCTGAAGAATGAAATGCGCATCGTATAGCTGTTTCAAAACGGCTCCCGGTTATGATCACCCGTAATTTTGAAACTGCAAGCGCTGCCGCCATTTTTTATTAGAGGGTTTGTGATATATTTTACTGCCAGCAGGACATGACCATATTCTGCATAAGAGATTAAAGCATTCTAGTTGGCCGGTACCATAAACTTTAAAAACTACTGCGGCGTGCCGCCATTCTACAAAGGTCTCGGCCATTGTGGTCTCGGCATTACGACTGCGCCTCAGCCACACAGGATCTGTAAAATAATGTTATTTATGTCGCTTCGGGTGAAAGAAATGCAATCTTCGAAAGGTGGACTGTCACCATGAATCATTATCGGCAATCTGCAATGCGTAAATGAAGCGTCGCTGAACCGTGATCTCCTGATAACGGCGCAGTAACGACCGACCCTTTGCAACACTGCGTGGGGGCCGTGCACTGACTTGGGCAGCGTGAATATCAACAGCAACGACAGGAACGCAGTGTCCTGGAAAAGAACAGAAAAATGCAAGCCTCCGCACCCGCCTGCATGCTATGCGCCTTTGCCGCATTGCCAGCCGTGCCCGCCTCTCTCTCGTCTCCCTTGCGCCCCTTCAAAGTATCAGTCGACTGCACCAACAGATTCGACAATTGCCTGCGAGGGTGGCAGTCGGCATTGTCAGCTCATGTTACCGGGAGGGGGGGGAACGGTGGGAGAGAGGCAAGTGTGGCTGCTCGTTGTTTCTTTTCTTTTTTTTTTCCAATGTATTGAAAAGGCATGTGCTGCTATTTTACTGGCCTATATGGTATCCTAGAGTTGCGTGGGATGTGCTGCCATCTTGGCCTGTACCAATAGCATCGCCTCAATTTTATGTGCGTTAACGCGAAGCTAACATGCTCAGTAATTAATGAACATGTCTGTGCAGTAACCTTTAATAAGGAAGCAGCCATAATAGCATGCATTACAGTATTGCAGTCAGTATATTTTCCAGTATGTATTGACAGACCATGATGGCAGCACCACAATGACTCTGCAACATTGTCTACAGCTCGTGTGTTGTTTTACTGCGCAGGAGATCTTGAAGACTTCCAACAGCACCAGCAGTCACAGCAGCACCACCAGCAGCAACACATGCAGCAGCAGCGGCACCTGCAACAGCAGCAGCTGCAACAACAACAGCAGCAGCAGCAGCAGCTGCAGCAGCAGCAGCAACAACAACAGCAGCATCAGCAGCAGCAACAAATGCAACAGCAACAACAGATGCAGCAGCAACAACAACAACAGATGCAGCAACAGATGCAACAGCAACAGCAGCAGCAGCAGCAACAGCAGCAGATGCAACAGCAGGAACAACAAATGCAGCAGCATCAACAACAAATGCAGCAGCAGCAGATGCTGATAAAGCGAGAGGACGGCTCTGCAGGCCCTCCAGTCAGTCATGGTGTGCGCATGGTCCCCCACATGGGAGCCAGGCCTCCTTTCCAACAGCACGAGGGCCAGCATGTTGTGCTGCATCCACGCTTTCCAGGAAACCCGCCAATACCTCGCTACCTCAGCCGCCAAGGTACGGAGCCATGCTTGGAATGGTGGGGTCAGTTCCGTCATTTTGTCAATTTTCTCAGCGATGTGCCAAGGCCCTATTATTTACTGTGCAGGGCTGTGAATTCATGCAAAATAGCTCAACTCACCCTTGTTTATGCAGTACGCATGTGGATGCGATTTTTTTCTTCACCATTTCTCTTTGCATCTTTTTCTTTGCTGCAAGAATAAGCATGCACTTGCGCGTCATGTAATTAGCCTTGTGTATTATTGACAGTGGCAAGTAAGGGAATTGCTTGAAGCTCAGCTGTGCTTAGCTGTGCTTAGCTTTTGCTGACAAGATTTTAGCTCATTGTTTTTAACAAGCATTTAATTGAGCAGAAGATGCATGGCGCTCTTTTGTGTGCCACGTGTTTCGTGGCATCTGCACCAGTTCTGCTAAGGTGGATCACAAATGGTACGGTCTTGCGTAGGTGGGGATCCAGTTAGCCAGCATCCGCCAGGCCATCCTTACCTGCAGCGTACTGGAGGCGTTCATCCCATGATGAGGCCTCCACCTCCATACCCAGATCACCTCCGAAAGCCGCCACCTTCACCGGCCATTTCACCAAGCCATGGTGGCATGCAGCCTGAAAGTAGTGGGAGTCCAGACCCATCACGCACGCCACCGTCACTCTCGCGTCCCAGCTCACAGCCAGCCCTTCAGTCTCCAGACCCACGATCGTCACCCATGGAGCGCCATTTCTCACCTGGGACACCGTCAAGCTCCTCCAGCCTGCCTCAGCGCTCCCCAGCAGTGCCGGCACCTGGACCAGAGGATGGGAGAGGTGATGGTGAACGCTCCGTTGAAAGCCTGTCTGACTTGCTGTCACGAGTTTCCAAGACTCCCTCTGAGTCCCCGAGCCCCCGAACAGATGAAGGGCGTCCTTCCATTGGTGAACCGTCGCCGGGGAGAGGCTGTGTCTCACAGGACAACAGTGGACAGACGCCACCATTGTCCAAGCAGGAGAGCATCCTGCAGTACCTCCGAGCTGGCTCTGTCGGCAGCCCAGCCAGCAACTCTAATTCATCTCGTGGGAGTGTCGACAGTTTTGGTGGAATGACTGGAGCTCAGCCAATGTCCAGTGCTCCGGACACAACACCACGGGCGTCCGAAAGCCCACAGTATGTGGCCACATCCGTTTACCAGGGCGTGGTGGCATCACCTGTTGGGAGCCCAGTCTCATCAACATTCAGTACTCAGGGACAAACGATGACACTGACGGACACCTTTGCTTCAGACAGTAGCGATGGCAGTTCATCGATGCAGGTTCGTACACAAATGGTACGTGTAAGCCAAGGTATGATGGGCCTGCCTACCTCGTCAGCAAGCTTTACACGAAACACTGCAATGCAGCAGCAGCAGCTGCAGCAGCAGCCACGAATGCAGTACATACAGCAGCTACGGCAACAACAGCAACAGCAGATACAGCAGCAACAGCAGCAGATACAGCAACAACAGCAGCAACAGCAGCAGCAACAACAGCAGCAGCAGCAACAGCAGCAGCAACAGCAGCAACAACAGCAGCAGCAGCACATGATGCTTCAGCAAAGCCAATACGTACCTCAACAAGGCATGCTAGTTCGACGCATTGTGCAGGGCCCACGGCCTGGAGTGCCTGGTTCCTTTGCAGATAACCAGTTCGCTGCACGTGCACAGATGTTCAGAGGTGCTGCTCCAGGTAACAACGCAGTGCGCACATTCGCAGTGCGGCCAGGTGCCGGTGGGAATAACAATGCGGGCAATAGCGGTGGAGGTTTGCCAGGCGGAAGCCCCCACACGGTGGGAGGGGGTCGGGGCCCAACACCCGCAAGCCCTCCCAAGAATTCATCGTCATCGGGAGATGAAGGAGACGGGGGCACCTCATCCTCAACACCGTCTCTGCTGCACCGTGCAGGAGAAAGTGGAAGCAGCTCATTTGGAGGTAGCACATTCCACGTGGGACCATCCTCAACTCTGACGTCGTATGAAGCGGAGCAGTTGGCTACCAGCGTGTTTGTGTCGCTCGACTATCCTTCCTCTACCATCACGAGCCCCGACGGCTGCGTGTCCTCGGAAGTCTTACTCAGCTTGGGTGATGGCTCTCCCGACGTGGCAGCCCTGGCAGCGTCCGAGGACGAAGACGCCTCAGTGGAACAGTCGCGAGTTGCCCTTGTGGTGGTTGGCGAAGAAGGTGAGGAGGATGGGACCGAAGATCACGGCATTGCCCAACAGGAGGAGCCCCTGGACGTTGCCGTCGTCGTGGAGACGGTAGGGACTCTACCGACACCTGAGTGCGAGGCCAGAGAGGATGGTTCTAGCCCCAGTGGCTCTGAAGGGGGCATTGAAATGGCTCTCTCGGGCTGTGGTGATTTGCACCATCGCAGCACACCTGCGGGCGACCACAACTATTCCAACCTGCCTCCGGAAGGCGCAGACAACGAACTCGCCAAGAAAGTTTCTGATGAGACGCACTTCTTTGACCACATGAACATGGGGATGGATGTAAAGCTGGAAGACCATATACTCAGTGAGTGGAATGCTTTTTGATGGGTCTTGCTTTTCGTATGTGTTCTGTTGTCTAAGAGCACATTCTTTTTCTATGCTCTGCTGATTTGTTGGCAAGTGGTTATAGCAATAGGGTGAATTTTTTCCTTTTCTTGTTAAGCTGTGCATTCCATGTATAGCTGCTTTTCGAATTATGCATCTCAGCCTTGTAAATTAACAGTTGACTCCAGTATAGTTAACACTGTCTTAGCACAATGCGCAATTAAGTACTCCAGAGTGCATTAAATGACCATATCTTCTTCATAACTTATTGTGTTTCCCTCATTTGTAGGGGTAATGTGCAGTGCAAAATCTAATGAAGTGTTGTTTCATTTTCATTTTTCTTGCCTCTTGCTTTCAGGAATAGCAGATGAAAAACCCTGCATTGAAAAAATAATGAACGAAAGGACCACACCACCACAGGTTAGTCAAATTAAGATACCTTTGTGCTTCAATTTGAAATGGCTAAAGTTAAAAGGAGTGTGTGCTAGTACTCAAATAAGCAAATCAAATGTTACTGCTCTAATAATTCCATTCGTATATCTAACAACTGCAATTCAGTGAAAGACACAGGAGGTGCCTTGCTGTATGAAGCCTTTCCATGGCACACACTTGCTGTCATTAGATTAGGCTTTGCTGGGTGGAGGGTGGGAGGGGGTGGTTCTGAACATTGTCAAATTTGCCACGTCTCTTGGCTCACAAGGTGGCTACGTGTGCCCTGCACTACTGATTTGCTGGCCACTTCATCATTGTAGTTTATCTTTCCAATTTGGCTGCAATTGGTAGTGTACATTTTAATTTTGTCTAAAGGTATGCCAAGTCAAATTCTTTGTTATTGGCCAAGAAATAAGTTTTTTTGCCAAATATTGTAAAGCTTTGTCAGAGACCTTATGTTTAATTCCACTTAAGTAGTGAAAACAGCCAGAGCATTCACATTTTCTTTATTTTATTTCTTATGCAGGTGGTGAAAACGCCATCTCCACCCCTAGCACCAGTCTCCACCAGTGCCATGTCCTTCCCAGCATCAGTGACGCATACATTAAATTTCACTTTGCGACAGACAGGGATGCCTCAAACAGTGCGGCTGCCTCATGATGAAGGGCAGCTTGTGGTGCTTCCTGCCAAGACAGTGGTGCCGGTAGTACCTCAGGTGAGTGGACATGGAGGACTGCCCTTACGCCTCGTCATTTGCCAGAAAAGGACAGCTTACACTGGTGGCTATCAGTAGAAGGCACCCGCTGACTTTGTGAAGGCGACCACTTCTGCGTTCACTGATACCAAGTTGTAGGGTCTTTCTGTCAAAAGTGAGCAGATATGTTATGTCTCACTTGTTATTTTTCTTTTTTTGCATTAAACAAAGGTTCAAGACCTCTAAACTCTATAAAATAGGTTGGCAAGCTTCGAAGCATGAACCATCTTTGGTTATGTTATTCAAGAATCGGACACATCATGACGTACTAGTTTCTCACTCCATTGCTGTGATAGCTGCTGCTTCCCCATGCGAGCTCACCCAAAAGAAACAAGCATTTTACTTTTTTTTAATTTTGTTATGAACAGTGCCTTCACACCTGGCCCTATTGCTCTGTCAGGAAATTTTGCTCTGTGTTGTATTACACGAGGTCTGACACATTAAGACCTACTTTACCATAAAGTTAAAATATCTTGTATTTTGCAACTATTGTACTTTAAGTTTCATCCTTTCAGTGCGGGAAGTGTTTGGTTGTTTCTCCTAGTTCGAAAACTTGTGTCAGTACTCCTTTAAAGCAATCCTGAGCCACCTTTTGGGCTTGTTGAAGAGACAGTCCGCAGATAGCATATGCTGCTGGGAAAATCTCGGCCGAATTTTGCAGTTGTATGTGGTGCATGGGTTTCAAGCGAATCATGAAATCACCTATTTCTCAAATGCTGTCTTTTCAACAAAAGCCAGCTCTTCACTATTTTCAGGCTGCTTTATTTCGTAATATAGAAGTTTCCCATACGCGGCTGCTATTGGCCAATAACTAATATCAATCGAGAAGGGTGTTTGCATCAGTATGCTTCATTCTACTGTTACTGTGTATATTTATTGACGTTGTTTCATAAACAGGCTCAAGTAAGCGAAAATCTGCTTACGAATTTCTGTTAGAAGTACCTGCTTCTGAATGAAGCCGACTGTGATCTGTTCACTCTTGGCTGTGGCTGGCGGCATAGGGTTGAAACTTTGGCCACCCTGCTTATCAGTGGCGTAGCCGTCGGGTTTCGGTAGTTTCGACTAGTATTGACACTCTACTAGTCTTGAACCGCTCAAAACTTAAGGTCGGACCACACGTACGCTTGCCAGTGCGCTCACTCCTCGCTGCCCCTGGTTAGATGCCTTGACAGACTTCGGTTTATATTGAGCTGTTGATAGCGTTTCAGAATGTGCAAGTTGGATGTTGCTTTTATCCTGCCGGTCAAGCTGGTGCAGGACAAAGCTATGCAGTGCACCATGTCGCATGGCCAGACTGGAGCACTGAATGCAAATGTGCACTCAAGACCTGTTGTGCACAAAGAAAATGTTGTGCATACGCACTACAATTGCATGTAACTGCGCTCTGCCACGTAGCCCAGATACCATGGCCGCCGCAAGGCACTGTGACGAGTCCACTGGCTGAGCACGCTGCGGCTCGCTGAGGACAACTGCATTTGGCGCGTCGTAGACGTCATATTCGGATGCAGTGGCGTCTATGTGAACGTCGAAAATCAAAATTTTATTGCGTGCCATGGTGATGTTCAGTAGGCCCATTGTGGGCATGCCCCGCTTCGCTGTAGCCTTTGCAATGCTAGGCATTGAAGAAGGAACAGGAGCACAGCAGAGGGGATCATATGCGACCGTTGATTGCCAATAACTCCGCTTCTTCTAAAGACATTGAAGTGCTCTTTGCGGCAAAGTGTTTCTGAAATAGTCTACTTGAACTTCAAATGCATTTCTCGACTTTGATAAAAAGTGGTTCAGCGCCCCTTTAAGAAGTTTGCTTGCTTTTTCGTGAAAGTTAGCAGTGCCACCCACAACAATCACCGTGTTTGTCTCTTTGCAGCTGTCACCATCTCCCCCATTGGTCAGCTGTGAGCCCTTGACCGTGAAGACAGAGCCAATGCCTCCTGTGGGTGCTACCACACCCCCTCTGGTGCTTCGCATGCACCCAGTGCCCCCAACGCCGCCACCTTCGGTTAGCAGTGCCGTGTGCACTCCTCACAGCGCACCCCTGCGCTGGTCTCGAAGCTCAGAAGTGGTGGCTGTCAAGGAGGAGGTGTTGACTGTGGTGCCCCCTTCCATGCCACCTACCCCACCACCACCCCCGGCCGTTGTGATAAAGCAGGAAGCACATGCGACACCTTCGCCCTGCCTTGTTCCTTGCCAAAAGCAGGTGAGACATGGGCGCTCATGCAATGCTAAGGTTCCTCCCTTTCAGGTCGAATTGTGCTGGCTGTTGCTTCATGCTGTTGGCTTGAAAACATAGTCAAGAGTTCAACGAAAATTCATATTATCAGTTAACATATTGGAAAAAGACTTCTGGTCCCTGACCAAGTAAAAAGTTATTTCATGTTTCACAACCCATATGGCTTCCTTATTTGCAATGCTGTAGACATAAGCTCATCATCAGTTCGAATACCCAGCATGTGATATAATGATTGCTATTAAACTTGGGGCAAGGTGTCATTCCTCCGGTTCACGGCATCATGTATTGACAGTGTCGGTAAACATTATGCCATGGGATGCAGACAAACATCACGTGCTGTTCTGTATACACTGGTGACCTTACGTCTAATACATTGTGAACGAGGGACTCGTATAGATCCTGAAATGTCGTTTTACTATTATTGACTTGGTCAGCGACCAGAAGCCTTTGTCTTTGTCATAGCTTGAATACACCAGGTTGTGACACGAACATTTGCTTATTACATTTCGGCATTAAATATACAGTGTAGCAGAAGGCCAGACACATACCGTATTTTTGTGTGTACAGTAAAACCTCGTTAAACCGTACCCGATTAAACAGTAGTTTCATTTTAGAAGTAGTAAAGTCAAATCCCCGACTCAGCGGCCACTGAACATGATGTGTTTTGTATCCGCATAAACCGTATCAGCTTATTGCGTACGCATCGGTTAAAACGTAGCGTTTCCACTTTTCATCGTGCAAACACGGCGGTGCGTCGTCTCCATCGAGTAGCCCGGCAGAACTACAAGCCTCAGAGATAGGAACAGCCTTCAAGCACCCTGCGCATTTGCGTGTGAAGCCACATCAACGTCAACATCATTTCGGTACCGTGCCAGAGAGATGCCTGAGAGCATTGTGGCGTCGTGCAAGCGAGGACCAAAAAAAGACGCCAAGTGCTCAGCTTAGAAGAAAAATTAGACATTGTCTGTGCTATCGAACGTGACACGGAGAAGTCGGCGCTTGCACGCGACAGGGATCTGCTGTTGACTACGGCGTGTGGCATTTCGAATGCGAAGAAGCTGCTCGGGAGCGCTGCTGCAACTGCGAAGAGATGTCGGCTACGAGGTTCGACTTTTCGCCATTGTTGCCTCTGTTGTTGCCGAAGTGTCGACTAGCGACAGTGATGAGGACGGCACAGAAAGCGACAGCATGGGTGATTTAGGCCCGACGGTGGCAGAAGCTGCGCATTACGTCAGCCTCATGAATGCAATCGTCGCGATGAGAACAGCACCCAGCAATGAAAAAGGCGCCCCAGGACTTTTGCAGCACTACTGCGCGCGTGCACGGAGAATACGTAACGCCAACGAGGAATCTGCCTTGCCAGTGTTTGCCGAGAAGAGGGGGCTGGCTGAAAAGCTGGCACGCAGCTTCAGTAAGTTTGAGGCCGCTGTCGTCGTGCTAGGCCGCCGCAGCATCAAACAAAAATAACACTTTTGCCGCGCAAAGTGTATAAATACTGCATGTTTTTTTTCCCCTTTCATCGCACTCTCTCTGAGTTCCATTTTCAACAGGTAAGTGGGCGATCTCATGCTAATTCGGTTAAACAGTACGACCGTTTAGTACGTACATTTTCCGAGCTCCGGCCAACTACGGTTTAACGAGGTTTCACTGTATAACCTGCACCGAAAATTTTTAAAAGATAACGGTTCAGTCGGGGCACAGATTATTTGTGAAATTCACCTTGAGGTGTGGTTTCACGGTGATGCACTGGGCACTGCTGTGGAGCCGCACTCAAAGGCAAAGTTCCCCACCGTTCAATGTTTCATTATGCTCCTAGGGAACCCCACCCTTCCCCACCCCTGCATGTTGAAGCTCTCTTCTCCCCTCCTCCATGGTCGCCCATTTTCCTCCTTTTTATGGGTCACCATTTTGTGTTTAGTAGTTGGCAAATAATGCACGCAGTGCCGGCAAATTGTAACTACAAACACAGTGAGCTTTGCTCAACAGCAGCATCGCCAAACAGTGGAGGGCAGAGGAATAGAGCCACTGGCTGAATATACAACAGAGAAGTTGTTCATCCGCTAATGGAAACATTTTGTAAAGATTTGAGCGTTGTCATATGCAGTTATTTCAATGAGTGATATGCACAGATTGAACGAACGAATGAATGAACACACTTTTGTAATGAACACACCACCAGATTAGTCGCGAAAAATTTGATTTTTTTTCTCGCATAATAAACACACCCCTAAATTTGCTACGGTGCCGTCCCACGATTGAACAGCCATGCTGTAGTTTTTCAGAGAGACTACAATGTTTGAGTCTTTCACATGTGTTTAAAGCAAGCGCACTTAATGCATCCTTTCTGCCAGTGCCAGCGCAAAGGCTCCTTGCAGATTCGAGAGGGGAAAAAACGCAACTGGCTCTCTGCAGGATGCGCGGCTGAGCACGGTGCACCGGAGAGTCAAAATGTGGAAGGGGCAGCTGGCACTTGTTTGGTATAGTGGGCATAGTGTCGAATTGACGCGTCTGTGGCCCGCTTTTCTGCCTGCCTAGGGTTTTGATGTGTGTGATGGGCCTTAAGTCGAGTTATATGCCTGCTGTGGGACATAGAGTTTATCTGCTCCCAAAACGGAAACTCTGATCAGACACCGATAAACTTTGACATGCCGATGAGCAGGACGGTCGAGGAAAGAGATGCACGCAGCATGCTTGTCAAAACGGGTGCGCGCTTCAGTGTGATGCTTGCAATAACTGCAGACGGCCGGAAGCGGCTGTGAGGATGAACTGGGGCGCAATCGGAGATCGCTGTTTAGAGCGCGCATTCAGTTTCACCGCGTGCGATTGGCCTAGCTCGCACTGACTTCGCGCAACTCATGCATTGGTTCTTTATTCTATGGTGAAACCACGATATGGTGAAACCAAGTCATCTTATGCATGTTCCAAATCATTACTGTCTTACTTTTCAATTTTTGCTGTTTTGAATATGCTTCCATGAAATTTATCCCGCATAATGAATGCTCCCCTCAACTTTGCTTTGATATAGTATTGTGAAAAAAAAGTGTGTTCATTACACGGCTAAATACAGTATATGGCTCATGAAGTAGAAAATATGGCGGCATGGCCGGAAATGGTACAGAAAGTCACGTGGTCACAGAGACATGCTTGTGCCACTGCTTGTGCGTTCGTTGTCGTCTTCTTCCACATCCGGCTCCGATGCCGCTGATAATGCCAGCGTTTTCATACTGTCGCTCCCTCTGCAAAGGCGCTGATGGCAGTGGCCTACTGCTAGTCGGTGTGGTGGTTTTGGCAAGTTCAGCAAGTTCTGTCGTGTGCTCCAATGCACGAGCGTTCGACGGAGATGGTACAAAATTCATGCGTGGCTCTGCTATCGCAAACACCAGAAACCAGTGGAGCTGCAGGAAGGCCAGTAAAGTAGTGCCAAACCGCACACTTAGTTATGTGTGGCTCTGCTATCACAAACACCAGAGACTAGCGGAGCTCGGGGAAGTTAAGGCTTCAGAAAAATCCATGCTGTCTCCCTCTGTGGGGGGTTTCGGTTGGGACGACGTGCCATTTGAGGCGCCCGCCGCAACAGAAGTTATTTGTTGATATGCCACATGCATCAGTGTCGCGTGCCAGACGCTGCACCGACGTGATGTGGCAGCAACCGCCCCACCATAGTTCTCATGCCGTGTACCTGGTAGCTTCTTGAAATCTGCCGAAGCGAGCGCGCAGGTTCTTATTAGAGAGCAATGACGTCACACCAGCTGTGTCCCCGCCACGCCACTCCTTCTCCCTCGCTAGGCTCCACCCACCCTCGCCGTGTCGCTATGCTGCACGATGCTATTTTTATACTCTGCTTTCACTCTGTCTGACCTCTCTCTCCCCCAGCTCGGCGAATTTTTTTCATGTGCACGATGCTATTTTTATACTCTGCGAACGTCAAGAGAAACCCAGCGCAGTTCTAGCAGCTTCACTGTAAAAAGTCACGTGGTAACAGAGATGGACCGAGCCGTTTGTAGGTCCAAAGATAGTGTTGCGCATCATGGTGCTGCCAGTTGGTGTGGTGATTTCGGGGAGTTCTGTCATGCGCTCCGATGGACAAATGTTCGACTTCATCTTCTCAGTCAGTAGCTGCACGCCGCTCCTTTGGACGACGAGGCTGAGGCACGTGAGGCTGAGGCTGAGGCACGTGGCTGAGGCACGTGATGCAAAAACTGATACAAGGCAACGTGAAAACAGTACCATTATGCCTAGTAAAACGAGTCATTATGGGAAAGCCGTTGCAATGCTTTTGCATTCATCCATGTAGGGATACCTAAGTGCCCTTGTTTTCTTTCCTGGCTGTTGTAATGGGGGGTTGAAAATTACTCAAGGTTGCTGGTTATATGCAGAAAAACACGGTACATGGTATTCTGCTGGTTGGCAAACTGGCTGCATTGTGTGCTGATGTAGTGGTCATGCTGCTTCTGTAATAATAGCATAGGCCAGCATGGCAGTCTTTAATAATTTTTTTTTTCTTTCAGTCGAAGTTGCTGACTGTAAGTACAGGTGGGAGCAATATGAGAAGGAACACTAAATTCGTTTTAAGTAGCAATGTAAATCAGAAACTGACAGGTATGCAGTAAGTAGCTTTGTTGTCAGACTAGTCTTATTGAACATGTTTATGTGGGGTTTGTGTGTGTTGAGCCACTATGGCCTTTTGACTCTTGACAGTCATTCAGGTGTTCCCTTTCATATTGCTAGGAGGAGTATCTAATAATTGCCTTGCTGAGCCTGAGGTCGTGAATTCAATCCCATTTCAATGCACTGAATTTTGGGGGTGGTGAAATGCAAAAACGCTTGTGTGCTTAGATATAGGTGCAAGTTAACACTTTCCTGTCCGCGCCTATATCCATCCCTAGCCCACTATCGATGGTTGCAAATGCGTAGTCTGCTGCTTTTCGAGTGCTCTTGGATAGCTAGCTTCATCTAGTGGTTACTAAGAAACTATTTGTGCAGTTTTGCTTTGCTGTTTCCTTTTACCACCGCGCGGGGATTTTTAGAGTGCCTCCAGAGTAAGGGCATGGTCGGTGCAATGAGTGCTCGTAGTTCCCAAGATGGCATTGACTTTGCACATCACTCATCAATGAAACATCGCATTTCTACCAATTCTAGTGCTTTTGCATGCCAGTTTTTGGACGTTGGGAGCAGCACTGACACATAAGGCAACTTCGGTTCGTCAGATTTCAGTGGTGGATTTCACTTTGTAACACGTACAGAAGCTCTGCCTCTGTAGCATTAGTTTTAATATTTAATAGTTAATTGGGTCTGGGCGTGAGCTAGTTGGTATGATACCTTCGTGGTGAAACAGCACTACAGGGACACAGACGAAAGAACAACACAACGACGCGCACTCATCTTTGTGTTCTTCTCTTGTCGGTGTTTTCTGGCGCTGTTTCACCATGAAGGTATAGTATGAGGTTTGCTTGCTTGCTTTCTCTTCAATGACTAAAGAGGTTGTGTTGCAAAATAATAGTGTGCTGCTTTGTATATATCTTGTGACAAGGACGGTGATTGCTTGTGAGTACGTTTTAATGCTCTGAACAGCATGATTGACAAGAATAAGGGAGTCCGGGGGGCTTGATCTTTTGTTAGTCACAACCACGTGAGGAAACGACCAATGAAGCCAGAGAAAGTTGAGGGGAAGTTAAATGTTTTGTTTAATTGAAATGAAGAAATAATAAAGTAAAAGGAAATGAAAGGATAACCTTCTGCACGTAGGAGTCGAGCCCACATCTTCATCATCCTTTATGTACTGCTTTACCAATCAAACTTGCTGCTTAGGTACTTGTGTATGCGTACAAGATTAGCCTTGATATTATCACTGCGATTGCACCACTTGTGACCGAGGTGGCGGATGGGGAAAATCATTGACATGTTGTCATTGCTCTTGGTTGCCATTGTGCGACATTTTTTGCGAGGTTAATTTATACCAGTGCATCTGTGACTGGGTGTGGTGTATACTTATGCTGACTGTGTGATCTATTCAGCCATTTTATGCCTGGGCATGCAAACAAGGCACTCATAAAAAACCAAAAGCCATAATGGAGTTCCTTGGTACTTTTGGCAAGGCCACTTAATAGTTTGCCTCATCAGTACCTTCGAATTATTCTCTGGAAGCATGTTAGAGGTGGAGTAAAGAAATGCTGCAGCGTTGTCGCAACTGGATGCGGCTGCGTTTGGGCAAGCCCACCATAGGTTTGTGGAATAGTCTTCTTCTACTTGCTGATTCATACATTCAAGCTTTTTGCTTTTTTACATGCTGTTGCAAGGAACTGGGCAGGTCAACCAAAATAAAAGCCTAGTTCATCCTAAAGGAAAAAAAAACAAAAATTGACATTAAGGGCCTGCATATATATATATAGTAGAACCCCGCTTTTACGTTCCTCACTGCTGCGTTTTCCTGGCTGCTACGTCGCTTTCATCCGGTCCCGGCATAGCTTCCATAGGATCCAACGTATAAGGAACCCCGCTGTTACGTAGTAGCTGCCATTTTGTCTTTTGACGAGTTGTGACCGGGCTTGGCCGGGCTTGGCTATGGAACTGGCTGCAAGAAGCCGCACGCCAGTTCGAGAGGCCGCCACTAGGTGGCCATTCGTGAAAAATGCTCTCACTATCATCACTGTGATTACGGTCACCGCATGCCGCATGGTTTGTTGGACGGGTCGACTCACGGAGGAAAGAAACTCTGGAGAGGCCCTGACGTCACTCTTTGGGAAGCTATAGCTAAAGGGAAGCCGGAAGTTGGCGTTGCTCCACCTATTGGGCCAGCTCTCCTCTCTTGTTTACGTTTCTCGCGAAACCACGCAGCGCTGCATGCAATCGGCCTGCTCGGATGCGTGCGCTCCGCAGCAATACTAAACAATCGTTAGCACGTTAGCATGATTACGCCAAAGGGGGCAAAATTTCCCGCGGATATTCATTCGTCCGTTGCCGTTGCCTGGCGCGGTGACGACAAAGAGCACAAGCCGCATGATGCCGGGGAGTTGCCAAATCCTAGCTTTGGAGAAGCCGTCTCGGCTCTGGACCTCCTCCGCAGGTACATCGCACCTCACAGCGACGCTGACAGCTATGCGGCCTTCCAGGCTATTGAGAAACGTGTGGTGATTTCTAGCGAGCGAAGCAAACGGCAAGCCACCATTCTAGACTTTTTTTTTTTTTTTAAGTTCTAAGCGCACTCTGTGGAAATAAATTGTCTATAGTTGAAGCTGCACTTTTTTCATTCATTTTCGGAACTTTCCTCACTGTTGCGTTTTCCCGGCTGTTACGTTTTTTTTCCTCGGTCCAGTGAAAAACGTATGAACGGGGTTCCACTGTATATATATATATATATATATACACCGTATTTACTCGCTTAATGAATGCACCTTTCTATTCCCCAAAATTTGCGTAGAGTTGTGTGGTGCTTTTTTTTTTATGAGACATCAGTCGTGCATTCCAGAGAGGCCGTGCTCCAGTGCCTGACGTGTGTTACTGCGATGAACCGTCAGTAGTTAGTGACTGCCATCACTGTTGGTGCTGCAAAATGCGTCAGATAGAGAGGCGCGATCGTGGCACTCAAAGAAAGTTCTAGTACACTTTAACCATGTGTCGCATGCCAGGCGTCTGATACAGCTCTACAGGACGGCAAAACGCCTTTGATCCGGCTGCTGTTCCAGTTCGTCGGATGCAGTATTGGAAGTGGAATCAGACCGTGTGTCCTACTTTCACTGCATGCCACGTGCCCAATCTGGTGCTGCAACAGAATGAGTCGTAGTATTTGTGGGGAAACCTCCAACTTACTTATGCACTTTAGTGGTGTACTTTTTTTTTTACACATAAACCATGTGCTTACAAAATATTGCATGATATTTACAGTGGAACCCCGATTATACGACTTTCTTGGGACCGCGAAAAAGTGTCGTAAAATCTGAACGTAAATTATGCCTATAAAAATACTACTTATTTCACGCAATGGATTTGCGAGAAACTTTGACGTAAACTACTAACATACCCTGCAGGGCTTGGAAACCCAAATGACCAAAAAAGTAAATGCGATAAAAAAAAATGCGACTGCGCTAATCCATCGTAAAACCTGGGTCGGTGCAAAACCAGAAGACGTATAACCGGGGGACGTATAACTGGGGTTCCACTGTACTGAAAGTGCCTGTGTCACATTCAGTGATATATTTTTCTTTCATTGAACCTGTTACTAGTTTTTGGCTATGAGTCAAAACATTTCTTGCACACATTTTATAACATATTGTATAAACAAAGCAATAAACTCGAAACTTGAAAACGCCTTGGATCTGGCTGCCACTTTGGCGCGTCAGGCCCCTTATCGGACGCCAAATCACACCATGTGTCGCCTACTTCACATCAGCAAGTTTGGTGTGCATTCATTATGTGAGGAAGAGAAAAACACACTTTTTGATTGGAAAAGTGAGGGGTGCATTTATTATGCATTATTCATTGTGCGAGTAAATATGGTACTACAAGGTCTTTTTCTTATCCTTTCTTTTTTTAGAAATGGCATGTCATAACATCATCAGTTGTATTGAGCGACCTCTGTAGCTGACCAAAAGGTTGCACCGAGATGAAAACGCAAGGCTTCATCAAATATATCGCCTTGTCGATGCTGAAATTTTCAATTTGTATACAAAATGTTTCCCAGGGGTTACTCTTTAGTTGTGTCGAATTTTTGCCTCTCGCACTAGATTTAGGTTCCCATGTTTTATGCAGATTAGTACAGTATCTTGTGTGGTATGTTATGTGTCTGCAACTCGTGCTCTGACTTTGCTTTGCTGTTGCCTGTCACAAGTAGCCAAATGTAATTTACATTTGGCTAGTAAATTACCATGAAATGTTGGAACATTGCACGGGGTTGTGGTGGCACGGGGAGCATGTCCGGTAAATGTTGAGTGAAGTATTTTTAATTCTCTCTTCTTTCTTGCTTGCCCAGTTTTTATTTCTTCTTGGTTGTGGGTGGCATTTTGTGTGTGATGGCATAGTTAAGAAAAAGCTAGTCTTAGACCAAAGTTTTTAAAAATATTTGTTCTAAGAGTTATGGTGCTGAAAAGCTTAGATGCATTAATTTTATATGCTTATTTCGAATATGAGGTCCATTTTTGTTTGTCTTATTTGGTCCTAATTTTATGCAAGCTTCTCTTACTTTACTTTCTAGAAATGCTTGTAAATAATCAGTTGCTAAGATTTCGCTAAACATGCAATCACTGGCTGTAAGAGAACAAGAGTTGTGAGACTATGAAAACTTCTAGAAAAACGCTTTTCTTAGTTTCACCTTTGAAATCTGGCAACTCGTTATAGGGAAAACAGAGCATTCGCATTGGTCCTAATGGATTCATTGAATCATGCTCAGAAGCCATTGATGCCTTGTTTAGTGAAATCTAAGGAACTAAATTTTTTATAACCATTCAGGAAATAAGGTAAAAGAAGTTTGCACACTGTCAGAACCAAATGAGATAAACAGAAATGGACAGCATGTCCGAAGTAAGCACATAAAATGAACACATATCTAAAATTTTTCAACACCATAACCTGAATAATAAGGATTTTTAAAGAATTCGCTGAAGACCAGGCCCCCCCCCCTTGAAAAATGCAGTTACTGTAGTTGATTGCAAGATAAGTTATCGAGGCAACAAGTTGGTTGCAGTTGCCTCACCAAGGTGGAATGTCTCCTCTTGCGTACTGATTGTGTTGTGCATGTGTGGTGGTTACAAGCATGTCTCTCTCTCTTTTTTTTTCTTTCCTTTCTTCCTCCTCTGTGCTCCTTTTCTCTCCCCCGGTCAATCCTCCCGTTTCCGGCACCCTTTCCCTCGTGTTTCTCTCTTCTGCCCCCACGTTTCCATTCATGCTTGCACTGGGAACAGGAGTCAGAAGACGAGAATGGCGAAGAGGTTGCTCCTCCAGAAGAGGAGAAAGAGAGCGCTGGGCGGCCAGCCAGCGCGGCTGAGGCGACGGCGGCTGAGGCGGTGGCGAGCCACAAAGAGAGTAACCTTCCTTCCGATGACGTCCCTCCTCCTCCTCCTCCCGAACAGACACAGAACCCTCCTCTCGCGGCTACCCCTCCGGCCACCATGGCCGCCCCCGTGGCAAGTCCCCTCCTCGGGCCACTGGCCGTGGACAGCACCAGGTTGTCAGCTAGCCCGACAGCCAGCCCCGCAGCTGCAGCGACTGCTTCAGCACCTCCGGTGACGATCAAAGTGGAACCTGCCATGATGGCCACCTTGGATTCAGGTATGGCAGCTCTCTCGTGGAGCCTTAGAAGAGGGGGTGACGTGCTGTTGGCTGATGAAGCAACCGTTAGTAGAATTCAGCAAACAGGTATAGCTGTTCACAAAAGAGGGAAAAAAAGACGAGCACGAAAAAAGTGCGGAGACAAGGAAGACAACAGGATGAGAGCTGATGAACATGTGCCAGCTTGCTGAAGGGCTTTGCTGAGGTGTACCGTGTAGCTGTGCCTTTTGCTTGCTATAATTCTGATGGTAGGGTTCATGTTAAAGGCTCATAGTACATGCTGATGCTGCTCTGCAGCAGCGCCTTTAGTAAAGCAAGGCCAGAATATGGCATCAGATCCAAAAGGTGAGAAAGGTTCAGAAAGAAAAAAAAAAGTGTAAAGGCAGCTGAATGTCTACGAAGCGTGTGCATGTAGCCAGAGGGGACACGGCTCTTTGCGGCGAAAGAACTCTATTTTCTGAAAATGAAATTTTCGATATCTACAGCTAATATTCCTTTAATTCACCAAGTTTCGAATCTCACGGAAGAGTATTTCGTCCGCAATATCAATTCATAACATCGCTGTGAGCTAAATTCCGCGCAGAAACAGCCCTTTTTTATCGCGGCGCATAGCGCGTTTTCTATGCGCGCAATCGCAGCCATCTTGGTCTCGTTGGAAAGAGGAGCCTTCCTTCTTTAATTTCCCGCCAAAAGTGACTCCGTCAGTACGCTAGTGACGTTGAAATCCGGGGAGGAAAAGAAGTCAAAACGCGCGATCCGATTCGTTGGCTAGCGCACGTAACCAAAAACGCGTGCTTTGGTTGGCTGCGCGAGGTTCCCGTCGTCTGCTCCACTCCGCAGGCGACGCGACGGCGCGTCTCTCTTTCTCAGTCGTAGGTTTGTGACAAGTGCCAAACCATGTCCGATCCGCAGGGGAAGTTCGCCATGAGGCACAAGTTCGGCAAAAAGAAGAAGCGATCAGCTTATAACTTTCAGAAGCGCTCCATTCCTTCAGAAAGCATCGAGATAGCTCGCCGCGGACGATGCCGAAGTAGGCCTAGCCAGCTCACAAATGAGTGAAATCGTTGCGGACAGCGGCCGCGTTCGGCGTGACACTGCAATGTTGCAGCGTGCGGATTTGTTGCAGAGAGAGATGAATGCTCAAAAAAACTTACGTTCTTGCTTCAACGCCAGCAACAAAGCGGGTGTTGGATTTGCTCACTCGCGCCGACGGCGTTGCAGCCGCACCAGTCGACGCCGAGGCAGGCTTCGCTATCGTCAGTAGGACTCCGTGGACGCACTGATGTCATTTGTCAAGTGCAAGGTGCGCGGCGGCAGCGTCGCAGTAGGCAAAAGCGAACGGTAATATGATGGCATCGCCATAAAGATCGTTATCACGTGCGCGTGCTGCGGTGATATCGCGTCGGCGTGGAGCTCGACCCGCGTGAACGACAACCTTGCCGCGCGCGCGATGCAAGCCACCGGGAATCGGCGAACGGCGCTACACGATGTTTTGGCCACATTTGGGTGGCCGAGGTCAGAGCGACTAGATTTCTGGTGGCTTTTAGCCACTTCCACTGCAAAATATTGCAATATTACTTCTGCACTTCTGATTAAAAGTGAATGTATTCCTTTTTCTTTCTCATTTTCTCAAAACACCGACTTTTGACTTCTTGCTGATTTGCCGCAGCGATATCTCTGCCTTCAAGGCAGGTAGAGTCATAATTTTTGTTGTGGCTTGTAGCTGAGTGCACAAAGTACACAATGGTAGGAACAGTTCTTTGAACTTATGCTTTAAAATTTTTCAATTCTGTTTTAGGTCAGACAGTAGGGTACCCACAAATGGAACAGTGAAGATTGAATTGCTATAAAATTACTAATATTTGATTTATCAAAGTAGTATTCCTACCATTGTGTTCCCTGTGTTTTCTAGTACTTAGGCGTATGCCAATATGAATTTTTGTAGCGCGGTTTTTTTCTATTGTTTCTGCAAATGACGAACAATGAATTTCATTTACCTTCAGAACTAAATGACCTATTGGAAAAATAATTACATATTTGAAATCAGCACAGAAATCTTAACAAGAATGGAAAGTTTCATGAATGTTAATGGAAAGCATCATGAACATTATTTTAATAGCAGTGTCCCCCCTTAATTAGGCCATCATTATGCAGTAGCATGAATTTCCATACCTGTAAAGGGACACTAAAGAGAAACACTGAGTTTTATAAACTGACCAGGTGTTCTTTTGAAACTCTTATTGTAGTTGATTTCGTTGTAGCAGTTTGGTTATTGGAAAAAGAAAATCAAGGTCAATGTTTCATTTTTAATAATTTGCCCTGATACCTCAGCGCCGTTATGCCACTGTGATGTGATGATTTTCACATTAGTTTGTTGTAATTGGGCCATTGTGGCTCAGTAGTTGCCTTTGAAGTTTGCCAAGATCAGTCGTTGCCTCCACTCTGTCTTACAATTGGTTTGCAGTGAAGTGGCTATAGTGGGTATCAGCCAACTAGGAGTGTGATAATGCAAAAGCACCGTGTTCCTCTGCCATGGAGCAACCATTTGTGTACTATAGCTTCTGAGATCTAGCAGAGCCTGAAGCTTGCTGCCGCCTGCACTACGACGTCTCGGACGCCAAGCACAGCCATTGCAACCTCTGTTTTTAAATAAGCGCTGAGAAATCGAAAATGGCACAGAATATTCGTGAATACTTTACGGCTAAAGGTTTTGACAGAAATCAAAAGAAAATAGAATTCATTGGTTGGGAACTAATGGGCCAAACAATACACGATGGCACTGGAACTAGGTTTTAGCACACAGCCCCAAACGGCCTGCTGAGGCACGTAGCTTTGGCTGCTCTGCCATTTGTTGTGAGGCAAAGTATATAGAGCGCATGTGATTTGTCTTTATCGATGAGCAATTAACTAGGCCTGAGCAGACGCTGAAAACCCATGACATCACGGCGAGCGGGTGTGGAAACTTAAAGAGGCCCTGAAACACCCCTCGGGCTTGAAGAAATAACGTAGTCCGCAGGTAGCACACACTGCTGTGAACATTTCAGCCAAGTTTTGCTGTCGTACGCGGTGCATGAAGCTCACAAGCGGATCGCAAAGTCACCTTTCTCTCAAACGCTCTCTTTTCAAGAGAAGGTCCTGTCCTCACTCTCTTCTAGACGCACTGTTTCGTCGTTCCTTCAGACGTCTGCTATTAGCCGATAGCTGACAGGAATCTGTGGTCTGCCACGTGGCGTAGATGCCGCAGGGTGCCGCCACGAGTCCACTGGCTAAGCGCACTGCAGCTTGCTGAGGACACTCGTGTTTGGCTTACGTTTAGCGCATCATAGGCACCAAAGGCACAAGCCGTGGCATCTACATTAACATCCAAAACGAAATTTGAACTGCGCGCCACGGTGACATTTAGAAGGCGGAGCGTTGTGGGCACGCCCCACTGCACCTTCACAGTGCAAGGCATTGAAGAAGGAATGGGAACACAGTAGAGGCCGTGTTTGATTGCCAATAACTCTGTTTCTGCTGAACGCATTGAAGTACTTTTTGCATCAAAGTATTCTGAAATCGCCTATTTTCACTTCAAATGCCTTTCTCCACTTCAATAAAACTCCTTTAAAGGGAAGCTGAAGAGTCTGTCGAATTCAATAAGACGCTCATATACGGATGCGGGAACCTTATAAACCATGTAGGTAAAATTTGGGGGCTTTTTTTTAAATTAGGGGTGACGTAATCGTCGGTTGAAATTGCGCTGTAGCTCCGCCCCCCTTTGAGCGAGCGAGCGGAGCGGAGACCGGAAACCGCGGTGTTGTGACGTCAACTCTGCCTCGTTCCTTCGCAGCGTCCGCGACCGTGCCTGACCGCGCTTGTTTCTGCGTGCGTGCCATCGTAATCTGCTTCGATCGACCCTGCATTCCTTTGTTGGTGCGTCTTCGTGTATGTAGAGTGGTAGTCAACGTGCGCGGTAGTCAACGTGAGTGGTAATCAACGTGAGTGGAAGTCAACGTGAGTGGTAGTCAACGTGAGTGGTAGTCAACAGATGAAGGTCACTACACGCACTGCATGAACCGGGAAGCTTTTCACGCGTTTAAACCGTCTTTGTAGATTGCCGACAGCTTTGGACAGCGCACAAATGCCGACGATCGCATCCCCGCTTACGTTCCACGAGGAGGCATGCAGGAACACAACACTACAGTTGTTTGACCGGAAACTAGCTCACTAGATCGGCGAAAGATCGGCGAGATCACTAGATCGCTTTGCAAAAAACATACTCACCATAGAGCATTTCCAACACGAGGAGATCCCAAGACTTTGCTTTCGTTCGCGTCGAAAGCACTGCTCGCACCAGCATCGTATGCTTCTTCGAGAGGCCGGCTCTTCGCAATCGGCTCGTACATGTCGGGAGTAACGCCGAACTCCTCAGAAAAACGCAGTCTCTCTAAATTTTCCATTACCGTCTCAGAAAAACAGCACCAAACTACCTGGCACCGCGCTTCATGTGTAGCGGCAGCGGTCGGCAGCGGCAGAGTTGACGTCACGAGGCGCACCGACCAATCACAGGCGGAAACGAGACGCGCGAGCTGGGCGTGTCCGCTGCTGCACTTTTCGTCGAAATAAAATATATTTGCGCTTTCTTTCGCTCAATTTCGATACGATATTCGAATTCGGAGGGTTGAAAACCATTATGTACAGATGTTCATTCATTTTTTCTGGAAAACCTTTCAGCTTCCCTTTAAACTCCTCAGGGCTCCTTTAAGACAGCGCCACCCATTCTTTTGTTTCTGTATGTTTTCTGGCTTACCAAGCCTCATCTCACAGTAAGAGTGGCTCTTTTGGTATTCTGATGGAAAGGTGATTTACTAATACAGCTCAACTTATTTTCCTTGTTAGTCTCTTTTTAAAGACTTTTAAAGACTCCTCTTTTTAAAGACTGATAAGAAACTGAGCATTCTTTTTTAAATTCACGCTCAATAAAGTTTTAACAATTGTGGTACATGCATAACATGAGCATTTATTGATTGCACCTGGCTCTTTCTGGCTTGTCACCTCAAACTATAAAACCACAAGCGTTTGTGTGAAACTTCTTCACAGACCCCGAACTAATGTGTTATACACTCGTAAAGTCTATGTAAACATAGTTTTATTGCATGGATAAAACTTGCAATGTTATAATGGCTGAAGTCCATGAAAACCATACCTGCCAACTCTCCCAAATTTACTTTAATGTTTACAAATTGAAGCTCATTCTATGATGTTACAATTGTTGCATCAAGCTTTATGAAAAATAAATTTTGTTCGCGAAAAAGTTTCAATTGTCGACATTAGATTCTACCATTGAAATTCTTCTGATCATGAAAGGACGCCAGAGTGGTATACTTTGAGCAAGTGTATAGCATATACAAGTTCCTGAAGCAGGTGAAATCAATAGAAAATTTGCTGAAAAAGTCACTTTGACTTAAAAACAATGATTTGCTTGTCTGCCTCTCCTGTTCAGTTTGCTGCTGCTTGTGTGCTGTACATAAAAGTAAATAATGGTTAGTGTGTATGTAACCAACAAAAAGTGTATATAGCCTGCAAAGGGCTTGTGCTCTAGGCAACCTTTAAAAAGTAATGTAAAAGTAACAAAAAAGTTAAACCTACTTGTAGCAGGCAGCCGAGCGAACCAGAGCGAGTGCCAAAACATTACGATATCCTGCTCCCATATGACCACCTTCTGCGTCATGATATCATGACATATACGCCTCCTTTGAAACAAAATTGGAACAGGTTTGTAGAAACACTATTACAGTAAATTATTTAGGGCACTCTGAGGGTTTTCAGTGCTTTTTTCTAGGATTTAATGGAGGACCTTCATTTAAAGCCCCCCCCCCCCTCCCACCCCCCAAAAAACAAATATGAAAAGTCAGAAATTCCATACCAGTGTAGCAACATGTTTACTTCCCTCCCCACATTATGCAGATGCATCACCAGCAGCTGCTGCTGTGGAGGAGAGCCCCGTTGTGAAAGCGTGCGAGGGTTCTGTTGAAGAGCCTGAGGGGTCCACTGGAGGCAAGCAGAATGTCCTCCTCAAGCAGCTGCTGCAGAACTGTCCCTCAGCTGAAACCCACAAGCCGCTTGCCGGAGACCTCCCCGAGGTACCTAGGGCCAGCATCTATACTGTATAAGCCTGTTTCACGTGGTTCAATTTCTCTTGCAGGTTTGCATGTGCAACATTGTAGTTGCTGCAAAGCAACTAACTGTCTGCCCTTCCGCGCATGTGATTTTGTTACATTCAGACGCGGTGCACTTCCCTGCGAAACTTCTCATGCAGTGTGAATGAGCGCGTGGTGTGGATCGTCAAACAAGTAACAGAGGCCTGCATGCATTCTTTCTTTCTTTTAGGTTGAGTAGGGAATCCAGATATTGAGAAAAAAAAAGTTTTTTCATAAACAGTTCTTGTTTTGTTTTCAATGATCATTGCATACAGATTAGGCATTCACCAGTAGTAACTGGATGTTCCACTGAATGTCTTGCAAATACGAAAATCTCAACTTCAGCAACCATATGTGGTAAAACAGAAAGGCAGTGTGCAGTAGTTTGGAAGAAGTAGGTAAAATTTTGGGGGGATGTCGTCCTTACTTTAGTGCTGTTGCATGCTCAACCTTCAACATCTTTGGCTTGCTGTTACAAGCAAAATATTTTCTCTGATATTGGGTCTGTGTAAAGCATTTTGTTTTGTTGTTTTTTTGACTAACGGCATTGTCAGGCAAGCTTTCGATGTCTGTGAGGTCTTAATTTAAAACTATATGCATTACGATTAATTTTCTTTATGTACAATGTGTGTGACATTTTTCTAGCTTAAGCACACTATCTGCTCTCCTGTTGACTGTTGAAAACTTCTGATCTGTGTATGGGTATCTAGTAGCCATGCACAAGGGACAAACAATGATGCGAGACACAACACAGGCACTGACACAGTGCCTGTGCTGTGCCTTGCATTGTTCTTTGTTCCTAGTGTGCTGCTACTAGTTTTCTAAAATGTATTAACTCGCTTAGGTCTCGATTCTTCTAATCTGTTTATGACTATCTATTGTTGTTTGAGGTTCATTGAATCCTTGTTTTGAATAGACATTCATAATGTGTGTGTTATTTTTTATTACTTTGTGCATCGTAAGGTCGCACCAACCAGCCAGCCAGGATGCAGAAAATCTGAGAATGGTCCTTCGGAGGCTGTGACGCAGGCCGTACCACAGGCAGTTTCACGTCCTTCGAGTCCCCCAAATGACCGGTGCTCCGCGTCATCTGATCAGGCAGCACCGGCTTTGGCAGAGACGGCGGAGAATGCCGAAGCAACAACACCAGCCACGACAGCGTCTGCATCGGAAACGCAGCCCTCGCAGCCAGCAGTGTCCGTGGCTGCTGGCCAAGCCCCAGGGGGAACGACGGTGACGACGACTCCTGCAGAAGGTGGCGACAAACCTGAGGAAACCAAAGTTCGCAAGCTTACATATTTGGGTACGTAAAGCACACATCACTTTGTTATTGTCTTGACTTATTGTTGCGCTTTTGCACACAGCCAGTCAACCAAGCAAAGTGATGAACTGGGCACAAAAACAGTGCTCATCTGACTTTTTGTGCGAGAAGAACTGAAATAGATCACCACTACCTACTCACCCAGGCTTATGCTTTACTATCTTGACTGCATGTCACAGTAGGGCATGTGAAAGCTGCTGTTACGGGTCAGCATCATCCAGTAAAAGATTAATTATCATTTATTGATTTCCGCAGCTTTTCATAAGACAGTGCCCTAAAACACCAAAGTACCAAAGTAAACCATATTTGGCAAGCGTGCTTGTGTATGGCACAAATAATGATTAGGTACTTCTATAACTTATATTTCATTGCCAAACGAGTGTTATTCCTGTGGTAACTAATTTGCCAGAAACAGGCAGCACATTTATGACGTGTTTTGGCAGCATTTTCAATGTCACGCTTACAGGTACAGAAAACTAATATAATGCTACATTGCCATAATAAGACGTATGAAATAGCAAGTAAATGGCTTTTACCAGCAGAAAACCTGGGATGCATGAAATTGCTGTAGAAGTGAGAGGTCGGCTGCATCTTGGCTTCAAGCTCTTAAAACTGCCTCTTGATGTCACAGCGTTTGGCAATCTCTGGCTGTGTGTGTAGTTTGAATGCCTTTGAGCTTGCATTGTGTGACAGGCTGTTTTGGTCACACAATGCAGGCAGTACGCCGCGAAATTTGTGCAGCGAGTGCCGTCATACAAGCGTGTCACTTTGATTGTTCCATGGTTAGCAGGTTCAGACCTTTACTGTCTTCTGTGACAATTGCTTCATATATTATGACTACAATATATGAAGCAGACAGCGCATTTCAATTTCTCACTGTCATGTAGAGCTCACTAGTCCTCAGTCACAAAAGCGGAAAATGTAAATAAGTTGCTCTAGCCTCCGCAGCATTGCGGAGTGAAACGGAGTGTAGGAGTAGCGCAGTGCCTCTCTTAACAATTAGATGGGCACGTGTGCAGACATCCGGCGGGCCCAGCTGGAGCGCGAGCCCACGCCCCCTCCGCCGTCAGCTGAGGACCTGGCCTTGCGGCGTCAGCAGCAGCGCAAGCGGCCCAAGAAGCCGCGGCCACCCCCGTCGGCCCCCTCTAGTTCGGAGGCCACGGGGGCAGGCCCCGACGGGCCCCGCCCACCCTCCTCTTCTCATGGAGGAGGCGGGGCCGCCAGGGCCAAGCGGCCGCGCAAGGGTTCGCGTGCCGACGAGGACTATGAGGTGTACCTGGAGGCCCTTATGGGGCGCATCAGAGCCCTGCCGCCCGTGCGCATCCTGGAGCCGCACATCCGGCCGAACTTCAATGTGGGCGCCGTTTTCGGGCGTGGGGACCTCAACCTTCGTGGTGGGTGCATCCTTCCTGCTATATATATATATATTTGCTAGCAGGGTAGAAGTAGCAGTGTGGTGCTTGTTGTGCCTGTAAATTTCCGGACCATGCGAGATGCAAGACATATGCAGCGGTGGTCTTCTATCTAAAGTGGCATTGTTCTTACCTATCAACCTGCTGCAGACACTCATGGAGACAGAGCAGTGAGCTGATGTGATGATGAGTGGACACAGGCACACAAATGATGATTGGTTGGCCATATCTAGGAAAGTTGATGTTGAGGTTCATTTGCTGCTTCATTCATAGTTGCAACTAACTTGGAGCATATTGTAATTTTTTTTTTCCTAGAGCTATTTTTAGAGCAGTTATGTTTGGATAGTGCAAACTTCCTTGCACTGTGAATTGCTGTGGTCGCTTGTCGCACTCTACAGAGTCAGGATGCAGACATGTTAGTACTTGGTCATGTGGTCTTGCCTGGATGATTGGCCTCGGGTTTTTAATTAAAATGTGTATATGGAAGCTGTCTTATGCTCATGCACAGGCATTTGGCATATAGCAAATGCGCAAGAGTTTCACACACTGACAAGGTCGTCATTTGTATGAACTCGCCAAAGTCATTTCAATGAACGGTGCTGTGCATTTTTTTATGGCTTTCTGCAGCTTGCTTGATAAATGTACCGTGCTGGCGCTCTCAGCCTGACTGGCTGCTGCATGTAATTGCCGCTAGTTACAATTTCGGTCTCGCACAAGACCACGGAAAGTCACCTGTGCAGTTCTCTTTTTAGGGCGAGTAGTAGCAAGCAGAGATACAGCTCACGTATTGTAAACATTGAAGGTCATCGTTCTCGACAGCATAACATCTTGTGGCACCTGCCGTGGTGGTGTAGTAGTTTCGGCATTGCGCTGTTAAGCCCGAGGAGCCGGGATCAAATGCCAGCCACGGCGGCGGCATTTCAATGGGGGCGAAATGCAAGAAAGCCCTTGTAACATGCATCGGGTGCACATAAAAATAAAGCCAGGTTGTCCAGATTATTCCAGAGTCGCCTACTACAGCTTGCCTCATAATCATATTGTTGTTTTGGGACGTAGAAGCCCATAATTTAATTTAATTACTTCTGATTGCAAGCTGACTACCTCTTGCCTGTGGTACCCGAAAAATTTGCTAGTTGTAAGTGGGATTCAAGGAGAGCACTTAAAGCTTAATGGGGGACATAGGTCTTAAACACCAAAATATCGCGACACTATTTTAAAAGGGTATTTGTTGTAGCTGTAGGCGGGCTGGTTATATCCCTGGTGGCTACTGATCGTCTAACAGTGTAAATATTTCAATATTTTTTTGTTGTAGTATTCAATTGAAAATGACCTTGCTTTCTTTTTTTTTCATTCTTGAATTTTTAAAAACATGAATTCTGGGCTCCGTGCTCTTTTAGGAGGTATGTAGCAGCCATTGAGGCACCTAGAATCAGAATTTTTATTTCAGCATGCGATAAATGCATAATGCACACAAGGATAGGAGCAGATTTTCAAATCATTGTCATCATCATCATAAGCCTATTTATGTCCACTGCAGGACGAAGGCCTCTCCCTGCGATCTCCAATTACCCTTGTCCTGCGCCAACCGATTCCAACTAGCGCCTCTGAATTTCCTAATTTCATCGCCCCACCTACCGTATTTACACTAATGTAAGTCGACCCCCCAATATCGCGTGTGACAGGGGAAAAAAAAAAAAGAAGAGCATACCCAAGGGCGCATTCGATAACGAAATTTTATTGGTAGCTGGCATGATCACTGGACTACTCGTCTTCACTTGTGCCATCGTCCTCACTAGCGCTGCCATTGTCATCGCTGCTACGGTCCCACAGCGCATCTTCGTCCAGCAAAATTCCACATTTGGCAAACGACCGCACCACGACATCTTGTGGAACAGCAGCCCACGCCGAATGCACCCAACCACACGCAGCCGTCAGGGAGACTCTTTTGACAGGTCTGATTGGCATAAGTTCGTGGTCTTCTGCCGCCAGCCACTCGTACTCACGGCGGAGCAAGTCCTTAAAAGGCGAAGGGCCGGGCTTGTTTCATGACCATGTCTCACTAAACTGGCAGGGACCGATCACGCATTTCAGTGACGTACGTCGCAAGCTTGGCCTACAGTTCCAGTAAGCACCAAGACTTTGGCCCGTCGGAAATTCTTCCCTTGCCGTCACAGGTGAAAATTGTGCTTCCCTGCAGCCTGCCACTCTCGCACCACCCATTCAGAAACATTGGACTTGCAGCCCGCTGCGCAGGGATTAGTTTCTTTGGCGTAAAGAATGGCAGCCCTCTTGAACACTGCTATGAACGAGCGCTGAATGTTTAGTGGGCCTGGAGCACTCATGACGACTGGGGAAGCATGTAAGTAGCATGTAGCCGGCAGTCAAGTCGAACGCATCAAACCAAGAGCTACAGGGAAAAAGAAACATGTGAGCGGTGTCTGCTCTTCCGTGACCTATCGGTACTCCCCGCAACCGCCGCCGTTCTGAGGGTGCCACCGCGAATGGAACAGCTGCACTTCTATCAACTATCGACACTCTCCCATTAGTGTTGTGTGCACTGTAAAACGTGCGGGATAGCGAAAAGCTACGGGTAGGGCCATACAGCGAACATAAAATTGTAACTATGTTGTAGCTCCCCTGATATCTCGTTGGTCTCACTTTTTTGGCGGTGCCATGTTTTGGTTTCGATTGTAAGTCAACCCCCCCCCCCATTTCAGATTTTCAAACAATAAAAAAAAAAGGTCGACTTAAAGTCGTGTAAATACGGTGGTCTTCTGCCGTCTTTGACTGCGCTTCCCTTCTCTTGGTACCCATTCTGTCACCCTAATGGTCCAACGGTTACCTATTCTGCGCATTACATGACCTGCCCAGTGCCATTTCTTTGTCTTAATGTTAATTAGAATATCATCTATGCCCATTTGCTCTCGGATGCAAACCGCTCTCTTTCTGTCTCTTAAAGTTATGCCGAGCATTCCTCGTTCCATCGCTCTTTGCGCGGTCCTTAACTTGTTCTCAAGCTTCTTTGTCAGTCTCCAAGTCTCTGGCCCATATGTCAGCACAAGTGAAACGCACAGATTGTAGAACTTCCTTTTCGATTATAACGGTAAGCTTCCAGTCAGGAACTCACGATGTCTACCGTATGCGATCCAACCTATTCTTATTCTTCTGTGAATTTCCTTCTCATGGTCAGGGTTCCCTGTGATTAGTTGATCTAGGTAAACATACTCTTTCATAGACTCTAGAGGCTGACTTGCGATCCTTAACACTCTTGTTCCCTTGCCTGGTTGTTCATCTTTGTCTTCAATTCATATTAATCTTCAATCCCACTCTTACCCTCTCCCTTTTAAGGCCCTCAATCATTTGTTCTAACTCGTCTGCAGTGTCGCTGAATAGAACAATCTCATCGGCAAAGCGAAGGTTGCCGAGATATTCGCCGTCGATTGTTACTCCTAAGCCTTCCCAGTTTAATAGCTTGAATACTTCTTCCAAGTACGCAGTGAATAACATTGGAAAGATTGTGCCTCTCTGTATGACCCCTTTCTTTATAGGTATCCTTCTGCTTTTCTTGCGCAGAATTAAGGTAGCTGCAGAACCTCTGTAGATATTTTCCAAGGAATTTACGTAAGCGTTCTGTGCTCCTTGATTGTGTAATGCCGCTATGACTGTTGGTATCTCTACTGAATCAAATGCCTTTTCGTAATCTATGAAAGCACTATAGAGAGGCTTATTATAATCTGCGGATTTCTCGATTACCTGATTAATGACCTGGATGTGATCCATTGTAGAGCATCCCTTGCTGAAGCCAGCATGTTCCCTTGGTTGACTAAAGTCCAGTGTTGCTCTTATTCTATTGGAGATTATTTTGGTAAATATTTTATATAAAACTGGGAGTAAGCTAATGGGCCTATAATTTTTCAATTTTTTAACGTCTCCCTTTTTGTGGATTAGTATAACGTTTGCATTCTTCTAATTTTCTGCGACCCTTGCAGTCGATATGCACTTCATATAAAGAGCCGCCAGTTTTCCAAGCATTATGTCTCCTCCATCTTTGATTAAATCGACTGTTATTCCATCTTCTCCTGCCGCTCTTCCTCGTTTCATGTCTTGCAAGGCCCTTTTAACTTCCTAGCTAGCTATAGAAGGAGTCTCTGCAACCTATTCATTGCTGCTTCGAATGAAGGTATTGTGGCTCCTCTGGGAACTGTACAGGTCAGTATAGAATTCTTCCGCTGCTGTTACTATACCTTTGAGATTGCTAATGATATTACTCTGCTTATCTTTCAGTGAATATGTACATCTTGGTTTGTCCTATGCAAAGTTCCCTTCTCACTGATTTCAGGCTGCATCCATTTTTTACGGCTTCTTCAGTCTTTCTCACGTTATAATTTCAAGTATCACTTATTTTCGTCTTGTTGATCAGTTATGACAGTTCCAGAAATTCTATCTTATCTCTTGTGTTGGACACTTTCATTTGTTGTCGTTTCTTTATTAGGTCCTTTGTTACTTGAGAGAGCTTACCTACTGGTTGCCTTGGTGCCTTGCTTCCCACTTCAATTGCTGCCTCTGAAGCCAGCCTCGTTACGGTTTCATTCATTACCTTTATGTCATTATTATCATCATCATCTCTCTGTTCTAAGGCTGCATATTTATTTGCAAGTACCAGCCTAAATATGTCTGCTTTTACCCTTACGCCCCCTAAGTTGACCTGTTTCTTCTTGGCCAATTTTGCTCTTTGTCTGTCCAAATTCAGGTGAATCCTAGCCCTCACTAACTTATGCAGGGTGTCTACCAACCGGGAAAACCGGGAATTCTCAGGGATTTCGAGTAGTCTGGAAAAACTCAGGGAGAACTCAGGGAATTTGTGCCTCTATCAGGGAAAATTAGCTATAATTTTGTTGAAAGGGTCGAAAGTCGTGGTAATGCTGGCTCGAGTCACAGGCAGGAATCGTAATGAATCGTATTTGACGCCCCGTCGTCGGCTGGAGGAGTTGCCAGTGTACATTCAACGACCGAGTTTCCGGATTTCCGATAATTTGGACGGCTTTGCGGCACCACCACATACCCCATAGACTCAATGTATCAGAACGCCTGAAATTTCGGACGCAAGAACTTTTCGCCGTACGATTTTCCGGACATTTTGCCCTGACCACAGGTCCGAAACGGCATTACTCAAAGCCGCCACCGCTGCCATTTTGATTACCTCGCCGCCTCGAATCGGCGCTCTCGCACGCAGATCCTCTGGCAGCCGTAGCCACCACTGCTACAACGCTAGGCCTAGCTGCTTCGACGTTCGCTGTGAAGCTTCTTGCCGTTGGGTGCCGCATTTTTTTTTTAAAGAATTCGCTACTGTCAGCAGTGGCATGGACTCCACCTTTGTGGTCCTCGTGATTGGCTTAGAAGCTTGGAAAGCATGGTGCGTTGCATAATGCCGGTTCCCGAAAGTCAGCTTCGCCTCTGTACAGAAATGTTACTTGGTGAAGCATACGCAGAAGTATTGCAGTAAAGCATAACAAGCGTGGGAAAGGGCTATTTCCACGGGACACAGTATGTATTCTTAATTATACACGCGTGCACCCGGTATTTCCTGTCACAGTACGAGCACTAATATGCCTAATATGTGTACCGACAGGCCTGTAGAGCGTTTTCGAATGTGCCTGTGGCGGATTGAGCCCTTAACCCTTTCGCTGTCGGACCATTCTGGCCGTGACGCACCCCCAGTGTCGGCTTGGTTTCAGGGAATGAGCATAACAGGGAATGAACATAGCAATTTATTTTTGATTATGATTGGTATACAAATAACGTAGTCAATGCTATATGCACATTTCAGTGTTCTGCAGCTGCTGTTAGTAAACATCATCATCATCATCAGCCTGACTATAAGATCCGTTCAACATACGAATCTGACGATGCGGAACCCTCTTCCTCGCATGCGACTCTGTCCGAGTCCGAATCCGAGCTCGGCTCGTATTCTAAATCTGAATTGAGCCTCCGCACCAAGGAGCAGACGAAGGTCCCGCGCGCTCAGCCATCCGAAAGTAACCGCGGGCTGGGAGGATGCGCTTTCAGTCGCCCGCACAACGGAGAGAAATGGGACGTTGCGTGATCAAGAAGACAGAGGGAGATGGAAAAAGGCTAAACAAAGTTTGAAGGGCTTTACGTTTACTGCTGCAAGTCGGAAGCGAGGGTTCGGCGAGAGAGCGGAAGCAGCAATCGAGTTACTCTTTTCGGAGAGGCAACGGCACGTGCGCCTGAACTTGATGCGGTGTAGCAGACACACCAACAGAAGAAAAATAAAAACCTTCAAACCAGCGGAGATGGCAAAACAACCCTTGAACCCATAACAACACGCGCGCAACGCATGATCCAGCGAACGCGGAGCCACCGCGCCACTCAGCAAAGAGAAAGTGGGGAGTGGCAGTCGCACCGTACTCTTCAATACATGGGTAAACACAGGTCGGGGAGAATATACGAACTTGTAGAAAGAGTCAACAGATGGCGTGGCCAATTCAGGAGCGCCAGCTTTGCGCTTAGGCGCGAAATTTTGAACGCACGATAGAGAACGTACCGGTACGTCAGTGACACCGTGGGGGGGAAGCGCAATGACGTACCGGTACGTCCGTGACAGCGAAAGGGTTAAGGGCAGTAAATGACATGCATTTATTTTTTCCAACTGGCCGACTTTTCGGGCGTTTTCGCGGCCCCTAGGGAGTTCGAAAAATCGGACGTGAGCTGTGCAACTTACCAAGAAGATGCTTCAAATGGTCCGTGGGGCAAACGAGTGGCGGAAGGAGGACAAGAACAGAAAGTACCTACGCACTGGGGAATGAACAGGAAAGGAGGCGTGCTGCTGCCATTTTGAGCTCAAAAAACAAAGTGTTGGTTGATGCCGAGATGCAGGTGTCCCTCATCCAAACCAAAATAAACTCTTTAAAGCAGTGAAACACAAAACTAAGGCGTCGTGCGCGGGCTGAGAGTATGTCAGGACAGTTGAGGTCGACTTACGAGGTGTTGAGAGAGAATCTCAATTGTGACAAAATTCGGGCCTCGTACCACTGAGCTTACTATCACTTGATAGAAATAGGTCATATTCGAAAATATTTACTTCTGTATGGATCTCCTTTTTATTTGTATTTGAGAATGTCTGACTCAATTTGCAATTTTTTTAGAAGACATGTTATTTGCTGTGAATTTTACTAACCCCTCCATTCTATTCTTTTTTTGAATAACATAAACACTACTCCTTAGTATTCAAGTTGGATTAAAGCGTTTTTTTACATCTTTTTTCATATGCTTACTAGAAAGTGACAGCATCGGGCGATATGCTTTCAGTCCATCTTGACATAAAACATAGTTCTTCATCACTCAGGGAATTTTGCAATGGCACTCAGGGAAAACCTGGAAAACTCAGGGAATTTGGAAATTTCAACTTGGTAGACACCCTGTTGTGATCACTGCACTTTACCCTACCTATCACTTCTACATCCTGCACTATGCTGGGATCGGCAAAAAGTATGAAATGAATTTCATTTCTTGTTTCACCATTAAGGTTTCGTTTCGCATTAAGGCATGATGAAGCAATTTGTGTCGTGCCGGACTGACAGCTGTTACTTATGTGTCGCGGGCGCAGAACCTGTGCTGAAGGGCAGCTACGGCCGAGCATTCCTGCCGGGCCAGCCGGACCCGTACTCTGTTTTGCCCTTTGGTGATCGGGCCCCTCCTCCCTCAGCCCCTTCCTCTGCCGTCACACCCTCCCCGACCCCGCTCCGGGGCTTCTACAACCAGGAGTTCTCCATGCATACCAGAGGTAGGGCAGCTTCCGTTTGGCTGAAGTCAGCTGATCAGTTACGACCACTCCATCCCCTCCAGGTGTGCATTCTCGCTAACTGTACTCTCTTGTTTCCTTTCTTTTTCTTCAGTAACTTCCGGTGGCGCGGACTCCAATAGGTGCCGGTAAGTTGCAGTTTGCCTTGGTTTTACGTGGAAGCATTAAGAAACATGGCTGTCTCTTAGCAATTAGGCTTTGCATAAGCACGTTTCATTTGTCACACCAGAGGTGTTACAGAGGTTAGCTCAGCTCTTGTACAAGTTGAGCTGTATTTAGGAGGTACCGTATCAAAGTCAGCTGTTGAAACAGGTTCACCATTGTCATGGCGCACCCACTTTTGCAAAATGTGGTGCAGTGGTGGCACGCTTACTGACTAAGAGAAAGGGAAGCCTGCAATGCAAAGTATCCTGGGCACGAATTTTGGGACGCAGCCTCATGAAGGAGCATTCTTTTCTCCGTCTTGGCTGTTTTCTAAGCACCAGGCTTTCACTTGGCAGAAAACCTTAGCTTTATATTTAAACAAGCGCACCCAAATTAAACCCATAATTCTAAAGAGACCGTAGGACCCTGGCTGCAGGAGAAATCATGCATCTTATAAGTGATAACCTCTGGGCCTACAGGTGTGCTTTCAGTTCACATGGTTGTCGCCCAGACGCAGCAATATGTTGGGCAGTATGCCGTAGTGCATCATCGAAGGACCAGAATGCTGCGGCCACACTGGACATCTGTAGGCTTTGTGTTCGTGTCAGCAGCTTAATAAGGTCCTCCCTCTCTGCTTGCAGTGAGGCAGACAGTCCCGACACAATCGTGGGCGCCTCGTCTCCAGAGTGTGCCATGTTCGAGGCTCCCTTCCAGTTCCGTAGCCTGCAACTCGTCGACGAGGACAGCAACGACTCTGCCAGATCCCTTCCTTCGCCCACGGTGCCCATTGTCGCGCCCATTCCTGTAAAAGGTGAGGGGTCACTAGTGTTCCTGCCCTGTGCTGTACACACGACAATTGTCTCAGTCAGCTGTGACAAATGTGCTCATTGGCACATGCATATATATATATTCCCCTATATTATCTTGCATTTGAAGCCAAAAAGTGGCTTGATGCGGAAATGTGTGTATTCAAATGGAGTACTTGAATCTCGACTGACCGCAGTCGTTTCTGTGTTTGCAGTCATTGTTAAGGTGCCCTGAAGCACATTGCTGTTGACTAGTTTTATAGGAAAGTGTGGACTCAAGGTTAGCAAACTGGAAGCTAACGTAGAGAGGAGTTTTGGTGTGGCATGTACGCAGTACTGTAAATGCCGTTCCTTGCTTACACTAAAGGTTCCTTAAGGGGGGACACGGGTCATAAAAACTGAAAATCGAAAAAAAGAAAGTCAATTTTTGGGGAATTACTTGTTTCGGCATCCTTAATGCTTAATCTACACCGTATCAAAACGATTTGCCCAAAAACACACCCTTAAGGGGGGAGGAGGGGATCAGAATTAACTTTTTTGTTTCTTGACAGAAAGGGCTGAAATTTGGCACACACACTGCACATTGCAATTAAGAGACAAATCTAAAATTTCATTAGGATATCTTAATTAGTTTTTGTTTTATAAGAATTTATAAGTTCCTTGCTTGTGGAAAGCCTGGCACAGTAACGAAACATGATAGGGAGCTGGGAATACTTTGCATGTTTGCCCAGATGTCTAATCTACATCAAGACAGTGTTCGATTTTTTTTTTAGTACGCTAATAATTTTTTGCTCAACATAACATGCACATGACTGTACTTCACTGCATGGAGCCACGTAGTAATTGTGAAATAATTAAATAATTGAAAGATAAAGAAACATTTCAGGACTGTCTTTAAGTGCAGCACAGCTTGTGGATCACAGCAAAACAAACTGGGCCAAAATCGGTCCAGCCATTGTTGTGCTACGCTTTCCACGAGCGAGGTGATTGGCAAAAAAATGCAATTGAGAAAACTGGCTGCAAAGTTTTAAAAGCACTGCAAATTTATTAAAAAGCACCAGGGCTGTAATATTTTGAATCATTGCTGTCAGGCATCTTCTTACACCTTTGCCTCATTGTTTGGTGGGCTTTGGATGCCTTCTTCAGGCGTTCTTTATCCTTTTCTTGCGCCGTCTGGAGTAGTGCATGACCACCATTTTCACTGCCAGACCGAGCCTGGTATCACACTGCACACCCACAGAACGCTGTTGGCATCTTGGGCACAGAGTTTTAGCGATCAGAGTTCATCGCGGAAACAGGCATAATAATGAATTCAGTCACTAGGGGCCGAAATTTGTTCTTGGCATTGCTGCTTCCGCTCAGTCGCGGACACTGCGCGAAGGGAGTCGCGAACACTGCATGCCTGCGCTTCTGCAGTCACCGCTGACACAAAACGCGGCTCGAAGCGCGTCTGAATCGTGCGACGATTCATCTGGTGAGCCTTGAGTCACCATACAGTATGTAGCTCGTCGACGGTTGAAGCTTACTCGCAGGCTGCGTGTCCCTGTCGCACGATGCATCGGAAACACACACAGTCTCTGCCGGCGATGGAGACCTTCGACCCGCGTCGCCTCCAACAACGCGATCTCGGTTGCCGACTCGCGCGGCCGTACGCACAGGTGCGAGAGCCTCCGTTGGCACGTCTTCCGGTGGCTTGGTTATCAGTGTCGATGTCACAGGGCGATTGTCGGTGTCGCTGCTGGAATCGCACGGTGCAAGATAACGCGGCACGTTATTCGCTTGTTCAGTCGGGTTCTCCGCTTCCCCCGCTGGCCGCCGCCTTTTTCTCGCCGTAGGAGGCTCGCGCTTCCGTTTTCCGAAGGCATGCTTCATTTAAAAGTTCTTTTCGAATGAGCGACGATCCATCACTGACCTGGGAGCTTTCATAAATCCGAATTCTGCAAGTGTCAAACGAAGAACGACGCCGGCGTGGTTTTCAAAGCAGACAACTGCGGTCCGCTGTGGTTGCCAGCTTGCCCGCGGCTGCAGCAGCAACCAATGGCGAGACGCCTTTCAGTACGGCAACCAATCGGAGGCCCGCTTTCATTGCAGGGCCCGTGTGACCGCCTCTAGCAGACCCGCGCTTCTTTTGTGTTTGTGTGTTTGTTACAAGATGGCGACGACCGAAGAATTCAGAAACGGAATGGCGAAACTTCGAGCTTTCGAACGATACCAAGATGGTGGCGTTCGGTGGCGGGAAAGACGAGTTAGGGCTCCGCGAACTGCGGTGATTTTACGCGATTTAAAGCTGTTTTCTCGCCCTACGCACTGATAAATTAATTTTTTTCGGGCACTTTTAGCGCGTTTTCAGTCAAACCATTTTGATACAATGTAGATTAGGCATTGCAGATACTGAAACGCGTCGTTGCCAAAAATCGATCTTTTTTGCGATTTTCGCGATCTGATCCCCGCGTCCCTCCTTAAGTGTCAGAAAAAATTATTTTGTCAGCATGGACCGCGTGAAACGACCCCAGAATCACGCAAAAGCACTGGAGTTCACAGAACTATTTCTCATCTTTCCCACTGCTGAGCGCCGCCATCTCGACATCGTTCAAAAGCTCAAAGTTCCGCCTTTCAGTTCCTCGCATCCTCGCCAACAATGGCCGCATAGAAAAAGCGAAAACGTAAAACAATCGGGGGCCGGTCTGATGAAGCTCACGATGCATGTGGCCCTCCTATTGGCTCAGCGTGCCAGCAGGCTAAAAGGCCCCTTCTGATTGGCGGTTGCTATGGCAGCTAGGCCTAGCAGACGAGCTCGTCTACTAGGTTATTTGAAAAACAGCTGATATGCTGTTTTTTTTGTTCATCGTATTGTGAATGTAAGCGGCAAATTGACCCTCTCTCTAAAAAAAAAGAGAGAGAGAGAGAAGTTTGCAACTGAACATGTGTCCATGAAAAGCAAAGCGCAAGCCGTCTCTACTTCCTACAGCAAGAAAGGGGAGGCGGTTACCCCAAAGTTCAGACGAGCCGACAAAATCGCTCCGGAGATAAGTCACTGCATAGCGCAACCTCGTAACGAATCGGCAATAATGCAGCAGCGAAGCTAACCATTGCTTTCTGTCCCCGCGTGTAGGTTTACTTTGGAGACTGCAGAAGATGTGCCAAAGCCTATTCCCGTGCCTCTCGCGCATACGCGGGTTATACGTGCACCTAAGGTCTACGTCAGCGGAATAATTTTGCATGTTTAATTATATTCTAATTATTATTTCCCGCTTTTGAAGCTTCAGATTCATATTTTCCCAGTTTTTTTAGTTTTGTTTTTCTCAAGTATAGCTTCTTTAAAGTCTCAAATTTTGGGATCAGCACTGTGTTCTTTCTACTCATTCAATTCTCATCATTCTTTTTTTCCCTGAATGCATGCGAGTCAAGGGAGTGCACAAAAACTGTGACACAGTGTCTAGGACACTTAAATATTTATTTTGAAATCCTGTAGAAATCACCAACAAGAATTCACATTCTTAAACCTGCAGCTTTAGAATTTCAGTATCCCCCCTTAAGCACATGTAGACTGCTTGCGTCTGCTACTTCTAAGACTTCACATTACAGTAGGACCTCGTTGATGCCTTCCCGTTATGTACATTTTCCTGGCGCCAACGTTCACAATCGTCAATACAAATAATGACCCAGTAGAGCTACGCTAATTTTTTAACGGCTCATTCGTTCCCAGAAAAAAAGAAAAATGTTTCGGCACCAATGTTCACTTCGTTGCCAAACTGCAATCGTATGACACATTTTCCGGCTGCTAGGTCCCATGTGAACAAGAAAATGTGCGAGGTGCGCGCGATCGAGAACGGTATATAGCTGCCCACTGTGGCAGCCCCACCGCAGTACTTGTCCACCCGTCTCACATGAAAATGCCAGCGCGCAGTCAGTTTGTCATTTCGGTACCAGCAAATCTTCTCTGGGGTCGTCGCACGCGGCATTCACAGCTATCACTGCCAATCGTATAGCGGTAAGCGGCTTTGCCTATCTGTTTCACAGCATGTCGTGTTGTCGCAAGTGTAGCGTACGCTTTTAATAGGCAATAACTAAAACGCGGCTCCATTCCTTGCTGCACGCTGCGATCGTATACATTTTCTGGCTGCCAGATCCCAAGTGAACAAGAAAGGGCATGAGGCGCGCGCGATTGCGAACAGTATATAGCTACCCGTCTCGTGTGAAAACAATGGCGCATGCAGTTTCTTATACCGGTACCAGCAAATCTCCGCCCGGGTCATCGCACGCTGCATTCACAGCTATCACCTCCAAACATATTGCGATAAGCATCTTCACCTATCTGTTTTACAGCGCGTGGTGCATAGTGCCATTGGTAGTGTACTGCACGCATTTAGTAGGCAATAATCCAAACGCGCTGCCATACCCTTCAGCAGGTGGTGCAATGTGGGCATCACGTTTAGCTTCGGTGGCATCTGGCGTCGCCCAACAGCTTGATTTCAGTTCGGTTTCCCGTCGCCCTCTTAAAATACCACGCAACATGAAAACAACAATATGGAATGTTGGCGTCTCATGTTGCAACGATCCTCTTGACGCTTCGCATTACGTAGATGTCAACAATAGTTTAGTCTGTAAAATTTTTTTTAGTTACTTTGGATCGTACATTTTCCCGGTTAGTACGTTTTTCTCGTGGTTTCTTTCCAAAATGTGTGAACGAGGTTCTACTGCACTTATAAAATCGCATAATTGTTGGGTGCGTGCTCTGCCAACTTCTGTTTTTCTCTTTGTTTTCTTCACCAGCCATACCTCCTCCACAACCACCACCTCCTGCTCCCTTGAAAATCCTGATGGACGAGAAGGTGCGTGCATCACAGTCTTCTTTTTCGTAGATTTGTGGCTACAAGGTTGGTTAGTGGTTTGTGCAAGCATGGAAACGTGGGAGCAGGGGGTTGGAAGCCGACTTTTTCAAAAATGTGCCTTGTAAGCACAATATTTTTTTTAAGTTCATAACACTAGGATTATGAAAGGTAAGGCAACAATAAAATTGGATTTGTACTATTCAAAAATGTAGTCTATTCTTATGTAGCTTTTGTGTGTAAAAAAAAAAAAAAAGAAGTTACATAGTGCCTTGCGCTAGCCTCTCCCATGTTAACCTGTCACAGTAATTATTGTGCATAACTTTATTTTGCTTTGCCCTTAAGTTACCGTAGAGTCCACTTAATTAAGAGAAGATGTAGCTCTCAACATTTGTCTTCGTCAGTGGTATGTTCTGCGTGTTCACCAGATTTTCTTCAATTAAAGACAGCATGAAAGGACATTATAGATCTTTTCATTTACCAGAAGCTGTGGCACTGAGCCTGTAGGTAACTAATGCCCATGGAAGGGTTCAATGCGTTAGTGAAGGTGTCTCATCAGAGTTAATCATAAAGGAGTATACTTTATAAAGATGGAGGCAGGTGTAGTTGATCAATGAAGTTTCTTGGCGTAACTGCTAGATTGCTCATTATGGCATCGCGGCATAAATAGCTGTGGTCTCAAAATCTGGAGCGGGAGCTTGAATGACATTCAATGTCTATGGCATTTAGCTGCCGAGCATGATTTGGCAGGCTGAATGCGTTGCAATGGCGGCCATGTTCTAATGTAGGCACAACGTAGAAACACTCGACTACCAAGCTTTCGTTGCATGTTAAAGAACCCCAGGTGGTTGTTGTAATTCATCTGGAGTCTTCCACTACTGTGCCTCTTGTAGTGCCTGTGTTGCTTTTTCCTGTGAAGGCTCAGTGATTAATCACCCAGCTGTCAAGGAGTCACCAGAAGATCCAGCCTTTGCATGCTGGGGCTTGACCACCTAAGACTTCTCCATAAGCTTGTGAGTGCCGGTGCGTCATCTCCTGTCGACTGTGGTTATGGCGTGTTGTGGAGCATGAAGCTGCGTGTCTGATTCCTGAATGTGGAGGTCACATTCTTATGGGGGAGGAATGCAAAAACATTTGTGTACCGTGCTTTGGGTGCACGTTAAATAACCTCAGGTGGTCAAAATGAATTTGAAGCCCTCCACTACGGCATCCCGTATAGCCCACTGTGTGGTCTTAGGATGTTCAACACCTCAGTGTAATTTAATTTAACATCATGTGTTTGGCATTCCAGGACAAGGAAAACACCTTCCCGGGCGACAAGCTGGGGCTCTGTCGCGGGCGGGGCCTGCCTGGAGCATTTGGCGGTGGGCCCCCTCCTGTCCCTCTGCGCGAATCTGGAAACGTGTCCGTGACGCTAACACTGACTTCGGAGGCAGCTGGCGACATCCAGGGGCTACTCTGCTCACTCGCCAAGCTGCTACAGGTGGAGCCACCGTCGTCCTATGACATCATTGAGCGCACCACCACGCCACCCAGCCAGAAGCTGGGGCTCTACAAACACAGTGAGTCTGATCTATGAGGTTTCTGTGGGGCCAATTTTAACCTTTCTCCATGACTGCTGCCTGTTGAGATTAGCTGCATCTCCAAATGTGTGTGGCACAGGAACATCACGAGGGATTGATTAGATGCGGCATTGGTTGCAGTGCCCACTTTTGGTTTCGTTTGCCATCAGAAGTAGGTCCAGCAAGACCATCACTCGTAGTGTGATGTACGATTCTTCGTTTCTGCCCTACCATCTGTATGATTGAAATACGCTGCAGCAAGCTGCACGATGTCATCTTGTGTGGAATTTGTTGTATTGTCATGTTCATGTATGGCTTTGCAAAAAGGCAGCCAAGCAACTAAATGTGTGAAACAACGTCCACTACTGTTTCTTCTTTTATTGCGATAGAAATCATGTGGACACTACAGGCCCATTTTTGCAGTCGGTGTCGGCGTGATGTTCCATATAAAGTCCATGGGCGATAACACCATTACCGCGTGTTGTATACTGTATGTATGAGTGAAAGCATGCCAGGGAAGCCGACGATCATGGCTCAGTCTGGCATGCATGAAGGAAAAAAGTGGAGAGTAAATGTGCCGTTTTCCATCACATGAATGGGAGGGAGGGAAGGGGGGCGGCATTGTGCTCCGACAGCAGCTGCGCATTTCTCGACCGAGCCCAAGGGGAATTGACAATCGTGGCTCAATCTCGCATGCCATATATGGAGGAAAGTGGAGGCAGCATGGGAGAGAGGGGGTGCCGGCTTCGACTCGGCCAACGAGTGCATACCGTATTTACTTGCAATAATGGTCACACTTGCGTAATGATCGCACCCCTGAATATTGTCATCAAAATTCTTTTTTTTCCCTTTCCCGTGTAATGATCGCACTCCGAGCTTGCCACAGCGTTAGGTTGTGTGCCCAGTTTAGCTAATGGTGATCGCACTTACCATCTGTCGAATGCTGTCGAATGCTGCGCGAATGACTCTTCAAAACATACCAAGTGGTCTGCACGCACCGAACATTCTTAAGCAGATGCCCCATTTCATTCCTTTTATCACTTTCCGTACTTCCATTAAAAGAAAGCGACAACCAAACTTGTCTTGCCTTTATTATTTGTAGGCTTTGTAATGGTTGTGGTCAACAACAAAAAAGGCGCTTTTCGATTCTTCTTGTCTGCACTCGTGGGCATGCAACAAATCGCGAGTGGCAACGATAATAGCCATATTTACTCTGATACGTTAGAAGTGTACCCTATTCATACGCAGGCGTTTGTAACACAGATAAGATATTCGCCCACCTATGGCAGAATTGTGCTGCATTAAGATAGTGAAGACAGATGTCGCAGTTTCCGCATCGTGCCCGCCATGGGTATCTGTCACTGGCAGCTAAGCACGCCCATCTCTGTTTCTGTCCTCTCAAAGTGGTAATGGCTATGTTATTGCCGCAAACTTGCCGATAGTAACAATATTATTCATTACTGATACGTAATAAACTGTTTCAATGCGCATAATGTACTCATGAGAAGAAAAAAAATTGTGTTCGGCACGTTGGGCTTGCTCCGCCGGCCGCCATATTTGTTTTGGTGTCCCGGACTGTTACAGCGGCAGCCGCCTATTTGTTGACCTGTTAAATTAACATCCCGCAGCAAATGCGGGATGAAAAAAAGAAAGTTTTCTTTTCGTGGGAAATTTAACCCGCGTAATGATCACACCCCTGAATTTGCGTCAATTTTTCTTGACAAAAACGTGCCATCATTATGCTAATAAATACAGTACTTTATACCCTATCTTGAAAGGGATCTGCAGACGGGTCATACCTTTGTATGTGCTGTGTTTTCGCCGTTCTTGCCTTGAAGCGATAGATACACAAAGGTCACTTTGCTCGCTGCTCGTGCTGCGCTTGCTCACATCAGCGTTTTGACAGAGAGTGTCCGCACTCATCGAGTTTGGTGTGTTCATGTTTGCTTGTGCACGCTGACACCATGCTTGTTAATTCAGTAAGTAAGCGAATGTCTCCAAGTTTATACAGCCGATAAAACTACCATCCTTACTCCGCATAGCTGTCTTCTAATTTGCTATCACAATCAATGCTTCGCCTTTCGGCCGAAACTGTGACTATTTCATTATGTGATTGCTGCTTCTGTCTATTGCCAAAGTTTTTAAGGTCGTGATTTATTCCTTTCTTTCGTTGCACTGCATCTAACATCATGATATCGGCTCACGATCAAGGACTAGCCAGTGGGGTTTTGCTTTTGTTTAGCTACAAGTAGCTGGGCATGCTAATCGCTGCCATGTGCTACCCCATTGCAGATAACAAACATGTGACGTCAGTGGAGGAAGCGGAGTACTTGGTGGACGGGAGGCAGCGCTTTTGCCGACATTGTGAGATCATGGTCTCTAAGACTGGTATGGTCAAGAAGCAGGCGTCAGAACTTAATCTTGAGTCGGGAGTGCCCAAGGAGGACGGGGTAAGTACTGTGCTTATTTCCTTGTGACATTTGATATCATTAAGACCCTCAATTTGGGCTGGTCGGTGTGGATTCATGGCGACAAACAAAACTTGGTGCTAAGACAAAGAAAGGAGTGTATGAGAGCACAGACCAAGCTATATGTGAACTAACAGACTTTTTTTTTTTTTACTAGAAAGCACAAAGGTGCATGTGTCAGCCAGGAATCGCTAACCTTACATAATACTGAATATGTTAACATCGATAATTCACTGTAGTTGGCTTGTGCTGTTCGACACTCAATCATGTGACTCTATTGGCCTTTTCACTGCGGTATGGTTTGTTTTTGTTTTCTGTTTTACTTTTCTTTTGCTTCTATATGTGTACGTATTCTCAGTAGATACGAATAAAATTTTAGTTGTAAGAACAGCTCTCGTGTCATGTCATGCACACCATTCTTTTTCCTTTGTCTGTGCACTGAGTGTCACTTGTTACCATGTTTCATATTGTATTCACTTTAAATACAGTAATACCTCGTTAACTCGAACTGGCACATCTCGAAAAATCGGCTAAGTCGAAATTTTCCGCGGCACCGAACCATTTCCTATAAGTCCCATGTATTTGTTGCCCTTTATCTCAATGTATTTTTGGGCCAAAGTGCCGATATTTCGAAATCTTTATTGAGAGTGGAACGAAAATTCCACCACCAGACCGTTTCACAAGATTTGCGCAATGCTGCTGCGCCTACCACAAAGCCTATGCTTTCCCCAAAAGTGAAGTTGGAGCCTAGCGGCATATCAACTATGTCAAGCAACCCTGTGGCACATCATGTGACGCGGCACAGATTTTTCATTGGCTGTGAGGAGCAGCAACTTAGCGCAAGTGCGGCGAGCATGGCGCCACTCAAGTGGTGCAAGTCGCTAGAAAGATGCTAGAAAGGAAGGTAGCCCTAATTAAGGAAGTCAAGAAAGGAGGCCGAACAAAATCGAGCGTCGCTCAAGAATTCGGCATCCCTTTGCCTACGCTTTCGACGGTGCTCAAAAACAAAGAGAAGGTGCTCGATGGATACCAACAGAGCTCCTCTAGCCAGCAGAAGCAGACGTCGAAGTGGCGTTGATGGTGTGGCTGCGAAATGCCAGAGCGGCCAACCTTCCCGCCACTGCAACATTAATGATGGAGAAGGCAGTTGCTTTGGCCTTGCAAATGGGCTGCACAGGCTTCAGCTGCAGCAGTGGCTGGTTTGACCGCTTCAAAAAAATAAGAACAGTGTGTTGTCTGAGTCCGTGCACAGCGAGAGCAGCACTGTCGACACAGCTACTGCGGACAGTTGGCACAGCAGCCGGCTTGCCAAGTTGCAAAAGAGTTATGCCTCTAGAGACATCTTTAACCTCAACGAGGCGGCGCTCTTTGATAACATGTTGCCGAGCTGCACTTTCGCACTAAAGGGTGTAACGCGTTGTGTTAGGTGTAACGTGTTAGGAGCAAAGCAGCAGAAGCACAGAGTAATGGTCCTTTTTGGAGCCAATGCAACAGGGGATGAAAAGCTGCCTTTACCGATAATTACTGCGAAATAAGGTTGAGTGCAGCGGTGGGGAAGGTTGGCTCTTGTGAAGCGTCGAGCAGCTAGGAGACACCTTCCTAGGCCTGAGTGCAACCGCAAAGCAGACCAGCATCATGCAGTTTTTTTTCTGCTAAATAAAATGGCAGCAAGCTTTCAAACCTTTACAAAAAGCAAGATTTGAAGCTGCTGTCGAAGAAGTCGGGATTTTTTTGGAAAGAACGCGATTTTTCACGGCAGTTTGCGCAACTTTGCTTATCTTGAAAATCCGCTTATCTCGAAATTTTTCCTGGTTTTTACTACTTCATGTTAACGAGGTATTACTGTATTGGAACTACTGTTGTTTCATGTCTTCCACCAAAGCAGAATTGCAGATGCTATTCTGGTTATCCTAGAATTGTACTAATTTTTGATGCTTTGAGTGTGATAAACAAGGCAGTGCTGATGTTTTATGGAAAAAATAATATGAGTTGGTCATGATAATGAGGTATATCTGCCATCTAGAAGTTACGGCTGTAATTGCCCGTAATTAAGCCTTCTTGCGAATGCTAGCAGCCACTTGTGAAACAGGTCTAGCGCTAAAATATGAAAATCTTAGAGTGAGCTGTTCAATTCTAGCTTGTTGCCTATTCATGCACCACCTCAAGCACGTAATACTGCAGAATGCTTAATCACACAGTTTGGGGGGAACGCATGCAACTGGGAAGTTGTCGGGAATAGGTCAGAATGCATATGAAACAGTTGGTCAATTTCTACATTTGGTACTTGGTACACAACAGTGATTATGCCATCCCTGAAACATTTTGGTGTCCTTATTCCATGAAGTTAATATAAAAGAGCCCTTTTGATGACTACAGGGAAAAAAAATTGTAGTTTCGAATTATAGTGTGAACATTGTGCAATGAAGCCGCACCTGCAGTCTTTTGATACCGCATAAACCGGAATATAAGCAGGGATAATGAAGAAATTGCGGCCACTGACCAAGTCAAGGTGAAAAAAAAGATTTTTTTTTTCACCTTGACTTGGTCAGTGGCCGCAATTTCTTCATCATCATGTTACCTGACCAGACGAACTTTCGTCGAACTCTTGGCTACATAAGCAGGGATATCTTCAGAAAAAAAAAAGCAATCTAAAGTCACCCCTTGTCTCATACAGCGGTCTTTAACTGAATGTGAGTCGTCGTTTGGATATCTGTGGCAGGCATAAATATCGAAGCGAATGACAACATGGCCGCTCAGCACCAGTTTGGCGTTTCCGAAAGAAAGCTTGGCGTATTGCTGAGTGCACAAAGGCAACCTCCGAGTTCAACCCGTGCAAAACGTCATTTCGTGAGCGTAGTGCAGTTAATCCGCAGCTTGAGGACACACTCCCTGACTTAGTGCGGGAAGTTCGCGCGTACTCGCTGCCGGTGACCGGGTATACAATTCACTGCAAAGTCGAGCTCGCAAAGGCAAAGGATTTTGGCGTTTGTCACGAGCACAGATCGAATGTAAAATGCAGTGCTTTTTCGGGGTGGTAATTCTGGGGTAGAAGGCTAGGGATACTTTTGTGCAAGCTTGATAACTCCAGGGCAGTGTTTCAGCTATTCTCTCTTGCCCTAGTTAGTTTAGCACTGTGTAGCCAGACGGTGCCTTCAGAAAACGAAGAATGCGAACACCTGCTCCAGCAATATGAATTCACTCCAGCTCTGCCTCATTTTCATTTGTCATCATGTGGGACCCAATATTTGCATCAGTGCAGGAGCATCCAATACTGTTACTGCCAATAAGTTACAAATGAGCCCAGAGGAATGTAATAACATTTGATGAGAATCATCAAATTTTGTAACATGTAACTCGTAATAGGTTTGTGCATCTTTTCAGAGAAGGAATTAATATATATTCAGATATTCCACCCATTCTCACGTGTTTCTGCAAGGACATGTCACATGAAGCTTAGTGATAGTTACCTACAAACAGTATCCCTACTACAATGTCAGTATCCCACCGAGATTTTGTGACGTGGAGGACTCCTCACTAGGTCTTGCCATTTCGACCCAATAAGCGCAGAGCATAAAATGTGCGCCAACTATTGCGTCTGCTAAGTATTACATCGCTGCGCGCCGCGGAGAGATCTGAAATTTCAAACCGAACACCGTTTGCCCTTCTCCTCGCAGCCGCTCTGGTCCAAGCCGCAGGGTGGCATACACATGCTAGTGAGCCTACGTACATGTGTCTGGGCTGTGATGTTGCTCGTAGTAACACATGACCTCGATAATTATTCAAAGCAACATCGGTTATTTGTGTAATCTGTTGCTTGAATAGACGAATTAAAGTTTAGAGAAATAATAAAACACACACCAAACGTCTGTGTGTTTTTGTTTTACTTCACACAAGAGAGATATACTTCCGTTTCATCTGCTTGTTCCCACGTTGTGCAATCGCACATCCAGACAAAGAAACTATGTCATTTTCTACCATGTTCCAGCGTACGATCATGCTCTGTGATCCACTTGTGTCTGCCTCAGTATTCGTGTAGCACTGACTTATACCGCTAGTCAGGTGTCCTTGTGCACGGCGCTCAAGATTGTGCGCTGGGTGAAATAAGACAATTGCAACAGCTCGCGCGCAACGCCGTCAGCGGAAGTGCCCTGCACCACAAAAAAGCGAGAAGAAACAAAATGAAGGCGGGGCCCGTGTTGCATGCGTTGTGGGCTTCTCACCCGTGCTCTTGGGACAAAGGAACGACAACACAGTAGTGCAAACAATCACAAGGGCATTTATTGCACCTTTCATAGATCAGTTCCTGCTAGCCAAGTTGCTATCCACAAAACATGCCGATAGATGCGCGACAAATCGCGGAAGTCTGACTCACTGCGACCGGATTGCGAGTTAATATGTTCGCCCCATGCTGGATCCCAACGCCTGGTCATTCGCGCGTACTGTTACGCGAACAGTGGCGCGTTTGAACAAGCCCTCGTGAGACGGTCTCGCAGAAGCATGGATCGACGCACACGCGGAACGTCCGCGCTGCTTGCCGATCTTGAGCCAAAGAGGAAGTGCTTTCTCCTTTCCATGCCCAAGTAACCCCGCCCTGAGGCAGCGTTAGCAGCGCACTCGCGCCATCTCTCGTACTGCGCTTCAACCACACCTACCGCCGCGGGCACTAGGCCACGCGGCGAAGCCGAATTACAGGAGCCGGGAGCTATGCGCGGAAAACAACATATCAGGGGACGCGTGAGAGTCTCTCATCCCCATAGCGTCACGCATATCTTGAGCTCTAGTATGGGAGAATGCAGGGAAGGAATTTCACTTATGGAGGCTAGACAGGGCAAGTAGAGGGAGTGTCTTGCTTGGCAGTGGTGCTCGCCTCCTGAAATCATGGGTTTGCAGCACTGAAATATTTCTGTCTCGACTATCAATGAACAGATTTGAAAATGTTTTGCGGCAAAACGCTCTCTAGAGGACACGTAAAAACTTCCAGCGTATAACCGAAATTTGCTATGTGGCCTGGAGAGAGGCCCTTTAAGCTGGGTACAGTTGGCTTTCGTTTGACTCCAGTTAATTCGACTTGTTGGTTAATTCAGTCTTGGCCGAAGGTCCCAGTTGCTGCCAGTGCATGTCTATGGGGCTAAACTTTCGTTATTTCGATCCTATCATTGGCCTTTGTTGGATAATTCGAGCTTCGGATAATTCAAGCTTGACCAACTAGCATAAATACACCTGACCCCCAATATTGACCCCATTAGGGGCACCATCTGTCTCGACAGAGCTTAGGGGACAGAGAATGGATTAAACATGCATCATCTCCCGTCAAAAATGCCTATTTTCGGCCTGCCCTGGGAAGATCTTCAAGCAATGAATGTAACTCACCAATGTCTGGTCATGGTATTTACCTGATTCTAGCATCTGATTTCTTTTTTTTTTTTTTCGAGCAAATTAGGTCAAAAATTGCCTGCATGGTGAAATCAGGTGCGCTACCAAAACCACCTTTGCGGCGTTTTTATGCTTTGCTACAACTCGGATGTATTGCGGCCAAGCTGACCTTAAGAAACCATGCGGCGAAACTGACTTTAGGAAACTAGCCACCATTGTGCAACACTTATTAGACAACCCTTGCCCATTTTTCTTACTGAAAAATTGGGTACACGTTAAATTTATACTTTGTTTAAGAACTGTAATGCCATTTCTAAGCTAGTTTTGTACTTTGGGCATGTTTGATTCAGAGGCATGTTAAATTTGCAGAAAATACTGCCAAATAAATCAGTGGTGGGTTTTGGAGGCAGATAATTTGATAAATTTCGTAGGTTCTATCGGGGGTCGAAGTAATGGAAGTCGACTGCATTTGTGGCTGAGGTGAAATGAGGCTAACGAGAAGCTTGTTGAGCCGTTTGTTTGCTTTGGGTGTTGGGCACACTGTAACAGTGAACAATTACATGAGCTAGTGAGTGAGTCCTACTTTTGTTGGTGTTGTGGTGCTTTCTGGCAATATGTGTGTGCCTGTGTGCAATTTAGGGGATGTAGGCTTGTGCCTAGAGTTTAATGAAGAAACCAGTGAAAATAATCTTTTGGGTGGCGGTATGTCACTTCTGTGCTAATTAGCACCAGAGAACGAAGCAAGATTAATTTTTGGTGTTAAAGGACATTTCAGGGGCCCGGCAGCACATGTTCATGACTGAAATTTGAAAACGTCTTGAAAAATGACAACGCTTCCATAATTTCATGGTGACAGGAGAAGCAAAAGTTGATAGATGCATTCAAATAATTCAATTTTCTAGTCAAATTTTGTGAAAAATATTTTGTTCAGTTCTAGATGGGTACTGCAAGAGAAACGTCAGATAAAGTCTATGTCGTAAACAAATCTCTCTGTATCGATAACTACGTTCACTGCTGCTCACCTCTAAAAGTCTGACACATTGAGCGGTTTGTCAATGACAAGTACACAAGTGTTAACTAGTTGTTGTGCAAGAAATAGTATGTTTGACCTAACTAGTATAGTATAGTATGTAATAGTATAACCTCTGCTTCATCATAGTGGTGAAGCTCAGTGCAACAGAATCATTCTGAAAATGCGTTATAAAAATGACAAAGCCTCTTTGTCTAGTTGGCTTAGCACTTAACATTTGATCAATCTCTTGCATTCATTTCCCATGTAGACTTTAAGAGTTACAGCTATCTTGTTTGGCCAACTATAGTCAAATGTTAAAAAATAAACCTAAATTTAAGTTTAGATATCAAATTTCACAAATCTATCACATTTGATGAATTCAAGAATTTATTGAATAGCAGGGACCATATATATGACCACATTTCAATCTTTATTCATAAGTTGGTAACGTTGTGTGCCCTGGATGTTTTGACCATCATTATTGTCAAGGCTATCTCTTCTTTTCTGTTATTTGTGGCAAGTAAGAGGATATCCTGTTCATATTGTCACTGTCGCTGTGGTGAATAAGCACAGTACGCTACCAGTAGTAGTGAACAATGAATCTAATACTATAGTGGGTGAACTTGTTCTCACCAAGGAAAAGAGTACTCAACTGACAATGATAGCGACAAGCACAGTTGGCAGTCATCGTATCCAATTATCACGCAAGTCAGTTCGGTACATTGAAATCTCGAATTTGAACCCGCTTATTTCTAACTTCTGGTTTATTTGAACTATGGTTACTGGAACGCTGTGGTTCTATTGAAGTTTTGTGTATTTAAATTTGTGCAAATTTCCTGTAATTTGAATATGCAAGTGGGGTAACAACACAGGTCTTGAAGACGAAAAAAAAAAATGGTGAGAAAGTCAATTGTTCAATTTTGCTATGATTGCATTTTCGTAACTAATGATTCAATTTTGTTATGATGCGTGCAAACAATTAATGCTGAAAAATGCATACTTTTGCTAAATAGTAACACTTATTATGCAAACGTGCGAGTTTCATTCCCGAGAAACGCCATAAAATAGACAGTTTCGCGTCGTTCACAACTCTGCAACCGTTAAACGTAGCTTGGCCATATTGGTCTCCACCGAAAGTGCGTCCTTCAGGCTTTCTTTCCCACCAAATGCCAGCATTCAAATCTGTGCTGTGAAGGGGCCATCAAACAAGAAAAAGAAAATGAAACATTGCTATCTCATTGATCCACAGACAATGTGATAGAATGACTGTGAGCCGTTTCGGTGGCTTCTGGCACAAACAAGGCTGCCGCCATCAATTCATCGACTGTCATCAAACAGTGTCAAGTATTATGCCTAATGTCTATTGAAAATTTTGCACTGTGCACAAGCTTGTAAAAAATCATCGAAAATGTTTCGGAAGCGAAAAGATGCATCGCTGCCATTGATGGAGATGGTAGTCAGCATCGGAACAGCAGCAGAGAGCTCGACACCGATGAATGCGTGCCAGCTACTGACGCGGGCGCCATGGATGTAGCCCCGGCAGTTGCGATAGCGGCCTCGCAGGATGACGAAGCGGTCCAGCCGTGTGGACTGCGTGCATGAGGTTCGATTCCACTTTGTTGAGTGCAGACTGTGCATCCGGGAGCTGCAAGCCCAGCAAGAATTTCAGAACTCATGTCGATTTCAGCGACTAACAGAAAAACACAGTGCGCTGCAAGTGAGCGCAGTGCCCCCAAGTTTGCCCACGACACATGCAGGTATATAAACCTTGACTCCGTGAACAGCTTATTGGACGTTGCTACTTGCCAGGGGTGCTGTGGAGCATTGACTATTGAAAGGGACACGCATGAGTACGGCATAGCCGTGAAACTGAAAGTTTTATGCAGCAGTTGTCGTGAATCTCATTGGCAGTGGTGGTTGTGACAAGTTGCAGGCTCGGCGGACTGCAACCCATTTGAAATCACCAATCTTCTTGGAGCGCAGGCTGTGCAGAGCACGAGAAATGGGCAGTCTGTCCTAAATGACATTTTTTTGGCAATTGGAGTTTCCCACAGAGGTATGCACAACAAGATATAGCAGAATTACTTGAAAAGCACGCTGAACCCAGCAGCAATCAGAGCGTGCACCAAGAACTTGGAAAAATGTGCCTCTACCGTAAAAGAGCTTTACAAATTTTTATGGCACATGGCATGCCAGTGGCCACTGTTCTCGCCTTGGGGTGGCCGCTGTGATTGAGCTGTTTTCGGGGTATGCGCTTGATTATGCGGTCCTCTCCAATGTCTGCATCGGTTGTGAGTTTGAACCACAACCAGCCCACCCAGGTTATGGTGAATGGAAGGTAAAACATTCATGCAAAAAAGAAAAAAACATGAGCTGCAAGGCAGGCTAAATGGCAGTTGAGGCAGCAAAAATATTGGTTCAACGTTTGCTCCCACTGCATGGCCTCAGGTATATCACCATGCTCCGTAATGGGGACAGCATGTCATTTAATTACATTGATGAAGCCAAAGATTGTGGCTTTATTCCAGTTAAAAAAGAAGAATGTACAAATCAGATGCGGAAGGGCACAGGCACACCACTTTGTAACCTTGCGCTAAAGCACAAGTCTGATGAACATGGACAGTGCATCAGTGGTAAAGGACAGATGACGGGAGACCTGATCATGAAAGTCTCCAGCTGTTATGGAGTTTCAGTCAAGTCTTTTGCTGTATATGTGGACAAAAAGCATGGTTCACTATGGGCCACATTCTGTCGCATTACATCGATGGATGAGTGGCCCGATCACAACTTCTGCCTGCATGGTCCCAATTTATGGTGCAAGTATAAGTTGGCCATGGCAAAGAATAAGCCACCACCATAAAGCAGGTACAACCTGCAAGAAGTGGCTACCAGCGCACTGCGTCCAATCGTTGAGCGTCTGGCTGACAAGAAGCTACTGCAACGGTGTTGGCGAGGGCATACACAGAATGCAAGTGAGGCACTGCACTCTGTGATTTGGAGCCTTGCTCCTGAAGACAAAAATGCATGTGTTTGCAGTTGAGGAAGCAGCTGCAGAGGCTGTGATGAGCTTCAACCTTGGCATCCTTGAGACCAGCTCAAGCATATTGAGAGAGCTGAAGTTAGAAAAGAGCTCTAAAGGTAGTCTGAGGGCCACTGAAGAGGACTGCCGTCACACTGCTGGCATGGAGAGAAAGTGAGTGTCCTCAGCAGCTTTTCGAGCAGCTGCGAAGCGGAGGCTGCAAGAAAAGTCCCATCCAGATTACCCCCCTGCATGGAGCCTTCTGACCCATTCGCTTTGACAATTCCCTGCCTCCGGGAGAATAAAATGCTTTTTATTGCAATTATATATGGATACTCCAAACACATTTTTGCCATCGTCGTTGCTGTGATGTTCCATTAAAGTCCAAGGGCGATAACACCGTTGCCACGCATCGTATGCTGTATGTGCGAGTGAAAGCACGTGAGGGAAGCTGACAATTGCGGCTCAATGCGGCGCACGCGAACGAAGAAAGCAGGGAGCAAACGCGCCATTTTCTGTTGTGCTAAAGGCCGTAGGGGGATGGGAGGGAGGGAGGGAGTGTGGCGTGCTCCGGCAGCAACTGCGCATTTCGCGACTGGGCGCAAGGGGAACTGGTGATCGCGGCTCAATCTCGCATATATGGAGGCAAGCGCGCAGGCAGTGAGGAAGGGAGCAGGGGGCGTCTTCGACTCCGCCAACAAGTGTGCATTTTGTACGGTGGCGCGCACCGTATATTAAAAATGATCTGCACACTAACGTTGCTGCAGACGGCTCATACCTTTGTGCGTGCTGTGTGCTTGCCTTGTGTTCGACGCTCTTGTGTTGAAGTGGTAGACCGCATGAAGGTCACTTCGCTCGCTGCTGCTGACGTGCTTGTTCACACCAGCATTTTTACAGCAAGTGACCGCGCTCATCAAGTGTGATGTGCTAATGTTTGCTCATGCACGCTGACACCATACGCTTCTTGATTCAGTTAGTAAGCGAATGTTCCCAAGTTTATATAGCCGATAAAGCTACTATCCTTACTTCGTATAGCTGTGCACTAATTTGCTATCAGAATCGATGCTTCCCCTGCGGGCAAAATTGCGACCTTTCTTTTGGTTATCAGCAATGTTCCAGGAGTAATAGTTACTCTCCTAAACATCCAATTTTGGTATTTCATTTTTATCTGATAGCTAGGCTTCCAAGGATTGCAGTAAGTCTATAATACCACAATTCTGCACCTTGAAACATTTGGAAATTTTGATGAAATTAAAAACGAATATCATATGTCAAGTTACAATTTGGAATTTTCTTACCTTTGGATACAATGGAGGTATAAACATAAAACAATGCTTATTGCACTCCTTGAGTATTCAGGGCAATTTCTGCAAGTCATGCCAAAACATTGTAACAGAAAGAATTCTATAAAATATTTTCTTCATATGAGAAAAAACCTAATTGCATATTTGCAATGAGCACATTAAATTACATATTACCTATAAATTTCATTCCTCTACTAGCAATAGCAGTAATAGCATTGCTTGAGGCCCAGGTCCCCCCTTAGCTCAAACATGCCACACCACCGGCTGCTCTCAGTAGCGTGCCTGATCACGTGGTGGCGTTTCTGACGTGGCAGCGCAGCCACGTGCCATCTACGATCATCTTCCATTGCAAGTACCATATTTTGGCACGTATAACCCACACGAAAGATTTTAAAAAAGTTATCAGCAGGGTGTCTTCCAACTGGGAGAGCCTGGAATTCTTAGGAATTTTGAATAGTCTGGAAATACTCGGGGAAAGCTCAGGGAATCGGTGCTTCTATCGGGGAAAATTAGCTGTCATTTTATTGAAAGGGAACGAAAGTCACCCTAATGCTGGCTCGAGTAAAAGAGAGGAATTGTACCGAATTGTCTTTGGCGCCGTGTCGTCGGCTGGCAGAGTTGCCAGTGTACAGTCAATGACTAATTTTCGGGATGGCCGATTTTTTGTGACATGCCCGATAATGCAGACGGCTTCGTAGCACCACCACATACCCCATAGGTTCAATGTATAATAACGTCTGAAATTTCGGATGCAAGACCCCTTTGCCGTCCGATTTTTTTTACTTTTTGCCATGACCGCAGGTCCGAAATGGTATTAATCAAAACCGCCACCATTTTGATTACCTCGCCGCCTCGAACCGGCTCACTCACGCAGATCCGCTGGTAGCTGTAGCCGCCACCACAGCAACGCGAGGCCTTGCTGCTTTGACATTCGCTATTAAAGTTCTTGCAATTCAGTGCCATGTTTTTTCATTGAAAGAACTCGCCACTGTCAGCAATGGCACCGACTCCGCCTCTGTAATCTTCGTGATTGGCTTTGAAGCTTGAAAGCAAGACGCGTTGCATAATGCCGGTTCTCGAAAGGCAGTTTTGCATCAGCACAGAAATGTTACGCGGTGAAGCATATGTGAAGTATTATGGTGAAGCTTAACAAGTCTGCGAAGGGGAAATTGTCACGGGACAGTACGTATTCTCTAACTATGCACGTGTGCACCCGCCGTCTCCTGTTACAGTACGAGCACCAATATACCACATAAGTGTACTGGCCGGCCTTCAGAGCTTTTTCGGACATGACTGTGGCAATTTGAGCCCTTAAGGGCAGTAAAAGACATGCATTCATTTCTTCGGACTGCCCGATTTTTCGGAAGCTTTAGCGGCCCTTAGGTAGTTTGAAAAATCAGACGTTGACTGTATGACTGACCAAAAAGATGCTTCAAATGGTCCGTGAGGCGAACACATGGCGGAACAAGGACGAGAACAGAAAGGACCGTCGCATTGAGGAATGATTGGGAAAGGAACTGTGCCTCCTCTTCTTTGAAGGAGCTTGAGCTCAAAAAGGAAAGTGTTGGCTGACGCCGAGATGCAGGTGGCCCTCATGCAAACCAAAATAAACTCTTTGAAGCAGTGAAATGCAACACTGAGGCATTGTGCACAGGCCAACAGTATGTCAGGACAGTTGAGGTTGACTTTCCAGCTGCTGAGAGAATCTCACTTGTGACAAAGTTCAGGCCTAGTACCAACGAGCTTCCTATCAGTTGATAGAAATAGCTCATTTTCGAAAATATTTGCTTCTGTATGTATCTATCTTTATTCGTATTTGAACATGTTCGACTCGATTTGCAATGGGCTTTACTTTTTTTTTAGAAGATATACACTGTGCATTTTACTAACCCCTCCCTTCAGTTTTCTATTTTGAATAAAATAGGCATTGCTCCTTACTATTCAAAGTGTATTAAGTCGTCTTAAATTTTTTTTGCATGCTTACTAGAGAGTGACAGCAGAGGGTGACATGGTGTCAGCCCGTCTTGACATAAAATGAAGTTCTGTGCCACTCAGTGAATTTTGCTAAGGCACTCAGGGAAAACCTTAAAAGCTCAGAGGATTTGGAAATGTCAACTTGGTCGACACCCAGATCAGCAAAAGTCGGGGTGTGGCTTATATGCAAATTTTACCTTGAGGCTTCACAGCAGTTAAAATTTGTCATAACGTGTGAATTCGCGGCAGAACGGGCCACGATGCCATAAAGCCATGCTTCCAGAACTCGTCACTCATGTGTTACCTCGGTGCACGTATGCCACCTAATGCATTGGTCTTCCATTCATCGAGCTTCTCTTAATTCGAACTTCATCTAACTAGAACAAATTTTCAGGCCCCCTCGAGTTAGAATTATTAAGATTCAACTGTATTTATGCATTCTTAACCATTCTTGCCAAAGCAATTACTGGTGCTTGTGTAGATTTGAGATTGTGTATTGCTGTTTATGTTGCATATGTAGTATAATAATGCACGGCTGTCTCACTCTTTGTTTCGATGAGACGCACATCAAGTGCACCTTGTTCAAAAGCAATACTCTCATAACACTGACGAGTAAAAAGTAAAATTATGTACACATGGCAACGTTATATTTATGGTTAGCCTTAATGAATGGCTTGTCTTATTTACTGAATTCATGAAGTGTTGCTGAGCCCCTTCAGTACTTATGATGCGTGATGTAACACAGTACATATTGCTTATCTACTTGTGATCACAAATCGTCGTGGCAAAGGTGTTATGCTTGACTGTGATTAGGTACTGCTGCGGCTGCATCAGCACAGCTTGTTGCTCCAGAACCACTTTACAAATGCTTGTCCACCATTTGTGAAGAGAACAAAGGTCAGGGCTCCATGTCTACCCATCTCTTCAGGGATGGGTGTAGAATTGCTTAACTATTGGGATAGTGTACCCAAGCACGTTGGAGCATTAAGCATTTCAAAGTATTCACAGGCCGCTGGTCAATTGGGCATTGATGAGTGTGTACAGTCAAGGACAGATTTTTCGGACATGCCAGATAATTTGGATGCCTTCACAGCATCAGGAAGTACCCCATAGAGCCAATGTATAAGAACGTCTAAAATTTTGGGATGCAGAAACCTTTCGCCCTCCGATTTTTCAGACTTTTTGCCGTGACCGCAGGCCCGAAATGGCATTAATCGAAACCACTGCTGCCGCCATTTTGATTATCTCGCAGCGTTGAACTAGTGCTCTCACACACTGATCCACTGGCAGCCATCGCCACTACGGCAACGCTAGGCCTAGCTGTTTTGCCGTTCGCTACCAAGCTTCCTGTTGTTTGGCGTCGTGTATTTCATTGAAAGAATTGGCTGCTATTGGCAATGGCACTGGCTCTGCATTTGTCATTCTCGCCGATGGCTTGGAAGTGCGAAAAGCAGGCAAAAACCAAGTGTTGCATGATGCTGTTTCCCAAAAGTCAGCTTTGTCACAATACATTGGTGTTACGCATGAAGCATACATTATTTATTGCTGTGAAGCATACCAAGAGTAGAAAGGGGCAACTGCTAAGAGGCAGAGTATGAATTTCTTAATTATACACGTGTGCACTAGCCATCTCCCGTCACAGTACGAGCACCACACCCAATACACCCAATAAGTATACTGGCAGGCCTTCAGAGCTGTTTCAGATGTGCCTGTGGCAATTCGAGCTCTTGGGGGCAGTAAGAGGAATGCATTCTGTGATTCATATTTTTAAAATGAAAATGAGAAACCTGAAAATGATATATTTGGGCCAATTTTCACCATTAAGAGGAGCTTCGTAGTATGGACATTGCCATATAGCACCACGCATCACATAAAGTAGCCTTTGAATGATGAACATAATGTACACATTACTAATGTGTGATCGTTTTGTATGTGTGGAGTTTTCATTTTCACTGGCTGATATTTGCCTTTGGCAACATTGGACTGTATTCTGGCATAACACTTACTTTAATTTTAAGGGGAAAATAGCCTGCTTTTTTTTTCATCATAGACATATTTGTCAGTTTTTAGTTGGCTTTACATGGAGTATGCAGATTGCTGACAGGCAAATTGCTTGTTACTCAGAATGCTGATAGAAATCAAAATTAATTGCTCTGCTTTCAATCATGATGCCACGAAGCTAGCCATATTGTTGAATGGCAAGTCACAAACTATTACTGTGGTCTTTACAAGCAACAGTGGCAAACAAAGAGTAACAACAGCCACACAAGAAGAAAGCTGGGGCGGCAGATTAGGGGATTGTGGGTGGGGATACAGAGTGCTCCAAGTATCATTAGTGCTGTGTTTGTGTGGTTGTTGTGTTGTGCAAGTCTTGAAGCCTGCGTCTGTGCTTTACTTCTTGAGTCAACACCTTGCACCCTTCTTTATTTCTCTTATCGAGAGGCACCCTGTTTTTGCATATTCTGTTGGTGCCGTTTCTGGTGCAAGCGACTGAACTGCGTAGATGCATACTCTCATCTCTCTGCAGCTCTGCTCTTTTACGTTGTTCTTTTTTTTTTTCATTCTCATATTGTGTCACACTACTAGTAAGCAGTGTTGTTCCTTGCCGTCTCTGCACTGAGCACGTCTTTCTTCTGCCTTTTCTTTCTGTTCTGTAATGAAGCCGTCTTTGTTTCCTTCATCTTGTGACGTGCTCTTCATGTTTCACCACATTACGCACCAAGTGCCTCTTGCCCTCTCTTTCTCTCACACTCTCTCTCGTGGTTGTGTTCATATGTATATACATACATATATATATATATATGAATCATTTTCATTGCGTGTCATATTTGTGTGCCGCTGTATGTCTCTTCACATCTCTTTTTCTGTTCTTTATTTATTTCATTTTTTTTCCCTTGTGGTCTCACTGTTTCTTTCCCCCTTGCCCTCCTTTTTGTCCCGCTGCGTGGCTGCTTCCCCGCTCTTCCTCAAGGACGAAGAGGCAGTTTATTTTTGCTCCAGCAATTGCTACATGCAGTTCGCCCTCGCGCACCGAACCCCTTCATCGGCTGCAGCTCCCCAGCGAAAGGTTAGAGCAAAAAAAAAAAAAATCATAAAAGCCCTTAAAAAAAGACTAAACAGAAATGTCTCTTCTCTTCCTCTCACCTAATATTTGCCTTTCCACTGTCTTGCCTCCCATTTGTGTGTGGCTACTATCACGGATTACCTGGCACCTTTTTTCTCTTTCTCTCTTTTTTTATTGTGGTTTGCTATATGTTATGGAACATATATCGCTCTGCTCATGCTTTTTTTTCACCTTCTTTTCTATTCGTGGTCAATGGAGCTGACCCTGGTTTGCGGATTGGCTTGCCAACTTGTTCGTCGGTCATCTGGAATGAGAAAAGCTGTGCGCTTTTGTTTGCCCACTGCCTTCCTCCCGCCACCCTCATTTTTTCCCGGCCTTTTCCTCCCTTCTCTCTCTCTATGTATTTCCTTCAGCTTGCCTTCTCATTCCTTCATTACATTCTTTTACGCCTGACGGAAACATCAAACACTTCTCGATGTGCACGAGGCTTGCAAGCTGGCGGTGAAAGCATGCGCCTGCCCGTTTTCTTTGCCATTATGCTCTCGTCGGTGTGCCTTGTTGACGTAGAAGGGAAGTTTGCAGTGTGAGTGCCGTGCATTGAGCTTGCGAGTTTTTATCGGTAAAATCTGTGTGCTATTATTCTGTTTGCTGTGCTGCGAATGTGGCCTTTTAGTGACAGTTTTCAGGATGCTGTTTGTCGCTCTAACTGTATGCTGAGAGTCGGTAGTGCATCAGTTTCACTCGGGTCACGAGCGTCTAGTGTGAGGGAGCAGCAGATGAACTCCGTTCGCATACTGTAGCAGCGCCATCTTGTGATTACTCTTAGTATCGGTGTGTGTGGAAACACCATTGCATTAGCACCATACGCTTACTGCTTCATCTTTAGATTACACACAGCATCTGAGTGTGTGCGAACAGTAGTAGTGACTTAGCATATAGCTACCAGTCCATCTTGACATTACACATTGCACCTATGTGCATGCAAACAGTAGAGATTATAGCATACAACTACCAGTCCATCTTGATATTACACATATCATTTGTGTTTATGCAAACAGTAGTAATTTAGTGTACAGTTACTGCTCCATCTTGACATTACATATAGCATCTGTGTTGTGCACACAGTAGTGATTTAGCATACAGCTGCCAATCCATCTTGAGATTATGCACAGCACCTTCGATTTTGATGTATTCGGAATCGACTGTAGTACATTCTTTTTGGTGATAGCACACATTATCTTATATTTGCGAGCCCTATAAAAATGTAATTGTCTTTAATTTAATGACAAGCGATAGTATTTTAATGACAAGTGATAGCAATACTATGTTGATAGCCAATCACAGATGGTGCTTTGTGTGATAGACCAGTTCTATGAACACAGGAAACAGTTCCAGCATTCCTTCATGTTTATGTAAACGCGGCTGTGCTGTAGTGAGATAAGTAGCTGTGCTGATGTTTTTGGCTTTGACTTGTTGGATAAAATGGACGAAATTGTAGCACTTATAAACTGGAAGTCATGGCAATATTTCTTAGTGCACAGCTCTTATGCGCCAGCTCCTGCGGCGACCATCGGCGTTTCCTTCGTAACCGAGTGACCAAGCACAGCGGAAGATGAGAGCGAATGCGTCGCGCAGCGGGAGATGAAAAAAGTGGCAGGAGAGAAGTGTGAGAAGGAAAGCAGAGAGGAGGGTGCAGTGGAACCATGAGGCGGATAGTGGACGAGGGTATGGCAAAAGCATGAGAAGGAAATTGCAGTGCGGCGACAGCGGCTATGAGATGGTGTCAGAGTAGCGTGTGTTGTCTGGGAGGTTTGTTGGCGGTGGCACCTGTGAATCGCACCCGCACGTCACCCACGGGCTGGCCTGACACACTGGTTCGCGCAGTCTCCCGATTAGCAAGGCAGTGGCGCCATACTTTGTTCCGTTTTCTATGTGCCGGATGAGACCGATCGTCCACGCGAGCCAATATATCGCGAAATGAAAACATATGTAGAGCTGCACTCAAATTTCCATTAGGGAGTATCGTAATCATCGGTAAATTTTTTGCAGCGCTTAGTATCTTAGCGCACCTTTTGTTCCTTGGCGGAATTTATAGGTTTGTACATTTATAAATTTATTTTAGGGACATAGGTTATGAGATTGCTTAACAATGATGACACACACAAAAAAAAACATATACACGTGAAACATGCAAATACTGCTGCTCAACACCGATAAAAAGTGCAAAGTGTGCTATTTTGACAAATTTGGTATCCTTATTCTTTGACAAACTTGTTTATGGTCTCTTCATTTTATTTTATTATATTTTTTTCAGAATGGGCCTCTAAAATTTAAAAAAACTGCTGAAGGATCTGGAAACTGGCAACTGAATGCTTGCTTGAAGAAAAAACAGTGCTACAAAGATGCAGGCTAAAATAACAGTGTGGGGGGTCATCTGGCTGAACATTGTAAACGTCACAAATGCCGTCCGTATCTTCGTGACACCACGTTCCTGGCACGTTCTAGAGATAGACTAGAAAGAGAGGTATTAGTCGTGTTTTACATTGCAAAGGCCAAGGGCACGTGCATTAGCTGCCCGTCAGTGGCACTTGTCGAAAAAGAGATTGCTTTTCTGATGCGACAGAGAGGTCGGGATGTCATGGTGGTACTATTCGTGTTTCTATCTATAATCCAAAAGCAATATCACTAAAGGCTTTTCTGTGATCCTTTTCAAAACTTCATAAATGCTTTAATGCTGCTGGCATGATGTTTCTTTCCATTTCGCAAGGTTCTAGTATGTTCCTGGTTAATGTGCCTGGATGCTGAGTGCAACATACATATGTTAATGAAAAGCAAGGGTACATAGCACTGGCAGCAATACAATGCTAATTACCAGCACTGTTGCCTACATTATAGCTAGACTGTTTTGATCTATCATCGACACATATTCTAGACAGACAAGCACATTTGCCAGTACCAAGCAACCAATAGACAGCCGCTGTTGCGAATGCCACGAACTGATTTCAGTGCCAGACTTTTCATCCGCATGGCTTCCACATTTTGTAGTTAACCTTGGAGCAGATAAGAAACAATTGGCATGGTTCAGGAAAACTGAATCCCACATATCGCAAAGCTGCATGACGTAGTTTTGTGTTCCTGAACTAGCTTGCCCATCAGAACAGTCTCACAAACCTAGAAATTTGTCCATTGGTCTTGCTTTTTGTCTGCTGACTGAAGTCATGTCTGCATTGGCAACAGTTGAACTGCTTCAAAGAAAGGCAGGAGTTGTAAAGCTTAAGCTGTTCACCACGTGTTGCATCAATTAAACAATCACCTAAAGGATACAGGTGGTAGTTGTAAGCTTTAAAGTATTCGCCATCTGTTTCATCAGCTAATCAACCACCTAAATGGTATGTAAGCTTTGCGTAGTTGACATGTTGCAAAAGCTAAAGAATCACTTAAGTGAGGACGTGTAGGCAGGAGTTGTAAGCTTTGTGTTGGGCTGCTAAGCACGAGATCGCAGGATTGAATCCTGGCCACGGTGGCGACATTTTTATGGGGACGAAATGCGAAAATACCCATGTACTTAGATTTAGGTGCACATTAAAGAACCCTAGGCGGTCCAAATTTCCAGAGTTACACACAATGGTGTGCCTCATAATCAGATCGTGGATTTGGCATGTAAAACCCCATAATGTTATTTTTTAGGAGTTGTAAGTTTCGAATTATTCACCAATCTGTTGCACCAGCTAAGTAATCATCTAATGTTGAATTCCAATGGCGGAGTCGGAGCAAGTTTTTCTGCTCGTTTCGGAGCAAGTTTGTTCCAATGGCAGAGTGAGGGCGGGAGTAAGGTGTTCCAATGAGAGAGTCGGAGGGGATTCAGAGCGGGAGTCACTCCGTGGAGCAGAAAAAGCTGCTCCGCCAAAATCGGCGGAGTGGACCGGAACTCCGCGTGACGTATTTCCTTTACCACGTTTGTCCGCTGGGAGGCGCCACCGGTCACGACTCGCGAGGAAGCAAAAGCTGCTGCACCCTTGGCGAGAAATCCATTCCGCACTTTTAAAAAAACAACAGGTGAACGGCGCTGAAGAGACAAGTGACCGGTGCGGCGGTGCTGGAAGCAAACAGCGGAAGAAAATGACAACACGCAAGGTATCCTGGGTAACTCGGTGATAGAACTTCCGCTTCCGCCTTGCTCCGGCGGCGCAGGTTGTGTTCCATTCGCGGATCTGGAGGCGTTGCTCTGCGCCAGAGTCGAGTGCTCACTCGCAGAGTCCGTCGGCTGCTCCGACTCCGCCATTGGAATTCAACATAACTGATGTAGGGAGTAAAGTTGTAAACTTTGAGCAGTTTGCCATCTGTCGACTCAGCTAAACAGTCACTTAAGTGATGCAGTTGAAGTGTAAGCGGGGGTGTAAGCAGTCAAAGTGTATGCAGTAAGTGTAAGCAGTTAAAGTGGGGGGTATTCTGTAAGAGTCCACCTAGTGGACTGTCCATTTCGGCTGCTGCTGATTGGACGCAGCTGTACGAGAGAGGAGGAGACGAGCGGCCCTAGCCAATCAGCAGCGGCCGAAATGGACAGTCCACTAGGCGGACTCTTACAGAATACCCCCCCTCTGTTCACCATGCAAACAATGTAAGTTAAATGAGAAAATGCATGCAGACGTTTTAAGCTTTGAGCTATTTGCCAGCCACTGCGTAAGCTAACTCAGTTAAATTTCCCGAAGAAAAATGAGGTGCTGCAGCCCAGGCACACAATTATCTCAAGTGTTCTATTCAATGTTGTGAACCAAAAAGGCAATCTAGTTGTGAAACCTTAGCGAAAACATGGGCTAGCAGTAAGCGTAAGATCTTTTTTTTTTTAGCTTCTTAGAATAAAAATTCAGCTAACTGTGCACCATGTGAAAAGCTAGCACGCTTCTATAATCTGTGCATTTGGGTGACCATGCACAACTGACAAACAGCTTCGATAGAGAAATTAACAGCTGTTTGTTCCACGCAGCTGTGATTAGTGCAATATTTGTAATGGAGAGCCTTTTCAAGGGCCACCCAGTGCAACCCAAGGGGCGTGTACTAGTTTATGCAAGTCCAGGGCCAGTTCCACGATCACACGAAATAGGCCTGGCATATCCTGCGCAAAGTGCCTGCACTTTTTTTTTTCCTGCCAGCGCTGGGAATGCCGCAAACTCCAATCTGCACGAAGCTTGCACTCGCACTAAATGAATGGCATTGCGCAGAAATGCATGTCATGTTTGACGTGAATCATTGCATCCTAGCTCGCAGTTGCATTTTGCAAAAATGCTTATCTGCTAATTTATGTATGCATTGGAGAACTACCGAAAGTCTAAACCATGGAGTTTGCTACAAATAATACTAGAGAGAACTCTGGCGCTGCGATAGTTCAGATACTGTGGGAGTGAGGGTCAGTACATGGATTTGTCTAACCTACGTGCTTGCAGCTTCAAACATTCTTTTGAGGTTATTTATTACGCTTATATTTCTAAATTTTTCAAGCACTCATAATTTTCTAAGCATAGCAAGGCAATAAAACTCTGCACGCAGGCATAATTATAGCAAATCGTTGCATTTATAATGCATTATTTGGTTGAAAGTAATAAATTTGCAAAGTCACGAGATTGCTTGAAAGCCATAAGGATGGATTTTAGACAAATCAATGTGCTAACCATTGTTCTCATGCTGGCTGAACCGCCAAACTTGCCGATTTTGTGGATGCTAGCGCCAGCATTCCCTCCAGCAAATTTTGTAGGAAGTTCTGTGGTCTAAACTGTCTTGCAGTTCTTCACCGTGGCACTCCCCACACCTTAGGTCTAGCTTCATTGTTGCTTAAACTCGATCAGTCATTCAACCATGTCAGTTACCATAGCAATCATGACCTGCTTGGCTTCTCTGGCTTAATCAGGAGGCCACGGTGGTGTGCCATGCCGCCAAAGACGAGCACGGTGGCTTTCGGGGCGAGTGTTGCAAGGAGCGACTGATGAACAAGATGGAGGAAGATGAGGAGCCCTGCATCAAACAGGAAGAGGACGGCAGGGTCACACCCCAGGAGGAGACGCGGGCAAGCACCGAGGACAACACCTCGGAGGGCCGCTTGCTCGCCGACGAGGAGGACAGCGAAACAAGCATGGACTCCACCCACAGGAAAAGGGTAGCTCGTCATTCGATTAGCAAGGAACAGGTGAGCACATAACGGGTCGCTGTTTCAATATGCAGCTAAAAGAGCATAGGCATTTTGTGCCCTCCATGCTCCCACCATGTACAGTAGAGTAGGCAGTCAAGGTGCAAGCTGCTTTTCAACGACATTGCGGCACAAAAGAAAGGAGGTAGTGGGGGCATGTTTTATTGGCCAAGCACATGTGTGGACACGTGTGTGGGCAAGCTCACTGTACTCTTAGACCCAGCTGAGATTTCATATCTCAACTGCAAATGACATCACTCATACGTTTGATGACATTCTGGTTTTTTATTAAAGTTATGTGCTTTTTTTAAATATATGTTGCACTGTATGTGCACACGCTCCTGTTTTTTAAAATCACACTTTTCTAATAAAAGTTGTAAGTGTAGCAATAACTTCTATCTTCATCTGCTCCCATGCTCCAGTATTTTTTTTTTTTTTTTTGTGCGCAGTTAAAATGGTCAACCTATACCAATTTGCTCAAGTTTCTGTTTTGCTGGAGCACTTGATAAGTTACTATTTTTCCTGCCTGGGAAAATGCAAACCAGGGTTCATACACCTTGAAACCCTTGAAAACTTGAATTTGAAAAAAGGTGTTCAAGGGCCCTTAACACTTCCTGAAAATAAATGCCCTCCTTGATTTCCTTGTGAATATTCAAAGTAACAAACCGCATCGGCACCATGCCTTTGACAGCCTGGAAATCCTTGAATTGTCCTTGACTATTGCGTCGAAGGCTCTGAATGAACCATGATGCCAACTTTGATTTCCAGCATGTTCTGACTTTTTTTCAAGCGCTTCATGACAATGTAATGGTGTGATGGGGAGTGTCAGCATATAATGGAGTGTTCTGCTCGATGAATTTGTTGGTGTCTTGATACCTGCACATTTGTGTTCCACTTCAGTCACGTAGATGAATTAGAAGGAAATTCCTTCCTGGCAATTTAACGACACTGTATCTCTCACCTCTTCTTTTATTTCATCTCTTACATAGGAACCTATGGTCAAGAAGTGGAAGGATGTTCGGTGGAGGCTGTGGTCTGTCGACTTGGTAGGCGTCACGAAGTATGAACCTCCGTCGGAAGAGGAAGTTGGTCAGGTGAGGCTGTTTGCTTCACTCAACTGCCACCATGGGTTATTTGCTGTCACTTTACTTTGCTGAGCTGTGTGCTGTGCTGAGCTGTGCTGTGCAACCTTTTCCCGTGAATTGCCAGCTTGCCATTGCCTGCATTCAGATACGAGTAATTGTCAGTAATTGGGGTGTGGTTCTTATGAGTGATGTGTGGCTTTTGCTTGCAGCTGTTGGATGCTCAGGACATATTCCTAAAGCCCGAGAATCCTGTAGAAGACACAAGGCAGTGCATCCTGTGCCATGACATTGGGGACGGGGAGACCAATGGCCCTGCCAGGTACCAATTGTCTAGTCTCATTGCTCAGTTAATGAATTAATTAGTAGCATCCTGCAAGGGCAGCATTCTTGGGCAATCACTTTTGAGAATACAGTAGCCAACAGATTTTTCGGCCTCCTAAAATTCGGACTTGCTGGATATTCCAGACATTGTGAATACACTGTCAGGGTTCCAATAGAGCTAATGCATTTCCGCGACTGATTTTTCAGACAAATTTGTGCCCCAAAGTTTGGTTTTCCGCACCAAGTCTCTTGTTCTTAGCCACGCTACCCAATCTTGGAGACCGACATGTTGTATTTTCCTCTGGCCTGGCCAGGCTTGGCTTCCAGTGGCCTGCTCTATAGCCTCCAAGATATGGAGGTGCAGGCTATCAATAGAGAGAGCGCACCATCCACCATCATCTTTTTGTGTGTTTGTGCGGCTTCGGATTTGTGTGATTGGCGCCACCTCTTGTGCTTTGAGAGAGAGTCATGTATGCCTTGTTGGCAGAGTGGGAAGACGTAGCATGGGATCCAGGGCTACATTATGATTAAGAAGCAAGTAAAGAAAGATCTGTTTTTGTTTTTCAAGTTTTTTGATGCTGCTAGCAATCATGAGCTTAGTCAGTTAGCAACCATGAGCTCAATCAGGACGTCAGTACGTTGGAATTGCAACCTTATAATTATCCTTGATGATCCCAGCAATGAATGACATGTCTCCTTTCTAGTTTTTTCAAGTAGATGCTGAGAGTCTCATGCCATAAAATTTTAGTTCTGGAAGCACTGAGAAGCATTGTTGATCGGCAATAATTGTTTAAATGAGCAGCGGCTCTGTTTTACGTTTAGTGGAGTTGGGAAAAGAGCTGTGAGTTTAGGTTTGTTTGTGAATACACTAACTACAAGAAAAAGGCTGAATGATTTTTAGGACTGTTACCTGTCATCCTTGTTTGACTCAGTTGGTTTGCCTTTAGCATCCCTTTAATGGCAATTGTGTCATGTACCTTCTTGCAGGTTGCTGAACCTGGATGTAGACCTGTGGGTACACCTAAACTGTGCCCTGTGGTCGCAAGAAGTGTACGAGACGTGTGACGGAGCACTGATGAACGTGGCCTCTGCCTGCCGCCGGGCGCTGCTGGTCACTTGCAGCCGGTGCCATCGCACGGGTGCTTCACTGCACTGCTTCCGAATGCGCTGCCCCGCTGCCTATCACTTCCCCTGTGCCACCCACGATGGTTGCTCCTTCTACAAGGACAAGGTGCGCGCAGATTTTCTCCCTTTTGCGGCAGTCATTTCACCTTCCACGATTCATTCACTGTGCGTGGATTAGTAGACTTTCTTGCTTGAGTCGTATTTTAGCTTCTTCTCTGGTGCTGTGGGGTTTTACATTGACATTTGGTTTCTGCCGCAGACCATCCTCTGTCCTCAGCACACGCCTCGTGTCCCAAACCTTGAGAACGTTCTTGAGTCGGTGGCCGTTTTCCGCAGGGTGTACATAAGTCGCGACGAGCACAAGCAAGTTGCAAGGTAAGTTCTTGCTTCCCTGTCCCATTTGTAGTGACGCACTTGTCGTGGGGCTAAAATTCACTTTGTAGAAGGATCAGCACAGCAGTTTGTGTTCATATTTGTTGTCTCCAGTCATCCTAAGCAGGTGCCCGATCTGCCTTTGCACTAACAATCTGTGTGCATTGTTTGTATAGTAAGATAGAATTTAAAGAAACAGCAGTTGGCAGCCAAGGCACACACACCGCGCGAGGTTGTTACTCTGCCAACCAATCACAGATGCAGACAAAACTGTTGTCATGCGACCATTTCAACACGGTGTCATACTTGATACCTCCGGAGCGTCTGCTGTTTTCGAAGAGTCTTTTTATCGGTGGAAGCGATGACGTGTGCAACAGACACGGACAAAGTGTATGGAGTCTGAGCATTTCACTCTTCAAAAGTCTGCGGTGCAGTTCATTTCACTGCTGACCCCGTTTTACTCATCAAACTTCACTGCCAACTGAAGTGAAACTTTGCAATAAATAGTTGCCAATAAATAGTTGCAGGGAAGTGAGCGTTTTGTTTCGGTTCAATAAGGAATTAGGCTTTCACCGTTCTACTGTAATAGACAAGCGAAAACGTACAAAATTATGCGCTTATCATTTTATTTTTGTGCTTTTACCGCCTTATTTAGGTAACAAGGAAAGTATGAAGTACGAACTATTTGCAGCCTTGCAGAGGAACGGTGGCTGGCGGCTATGAGGGCATGGGTGGGGCTTCACTGCAGACTTGAGTTGTGTCAGACTATAGCTAATTTTCTGCGCTGTCATACTTATTGTTTTCTTCAACTGTCTTTGTGTTAAAGAAACTCACAACAGGCCAGAACATGTTGTGAGACGTTGATGGGAATAAAGTGATTGTGATTTATAGTGATAGAATCCAGCATGCAGTTCGCAATTTAAATAGAAATTATAATTTTAAATTGGCAAAGAAAGTTCTAAAAACCAGTAAGTGGCACAGCCTCATGGTGAAGTCTTGGTACTTCAGATGTAGTATACGAGATTGCTTTTCATAAGTTGGTTCTTATTAAGTAAACCTTACTTATTACTTAAAATTGGAGTGCATTGCAAAAAAAGCGGCACACTAACAAGCAACGCTGCCTTCATGGTAACGGGTGGAGCGCTAGAACAGGCAGAGATATTCAATGCATCGCGGCACACATGAGGGCTGTTGTACGCATGCAAGTTTGCGAGTTAGTACTCCAAGTTCTGTGGCCTCTGTAAGGTACAAAATGCCATTAACGAATTGTGCCCTGAATGGGTGCCAGCACCGCAATAGTAGCACCACTGGCATATCCTATTAATTAGCTTGGCTTGACTAAAGAAAAGCCTGGCGCATGCAGCCAGCAAAAGCATGGCCTTTGAGACTAGCTTGTGTTACTTGGGGGGAGTCGTTGTTGGGGCATAGATTCGAATGCCACCTATTAATAAGAATAGTTCAACGCTTCATAAAACATCAACCGCAGAAACATTGGCTTGATAAACAAAATACAGTAGAACCTCGTTCATACCTTTTGTGAAAAACCACGAGAAAAAACATACTAACCGGGAAAACGTACAATCCGAAGTAACTAAAAAGTTTGACAGACTCCACTACTTTTGAAATCTACGTAATGCGAAGCGTTGTGCGGATCGTTGCGGCACAAGACCCCAACATGCCTCGAGCTCACGGTGCTCCGGTGGCACGAGATGCATTTTGTTGTTTTCCTATTCCGTGGTGTATTGAGAGGGTGACGGGAAACCAAAACAAGTTCGAACAGGCGGGTGATGCCGGATGCTGTCGAAGCAAAATGTGATGCCCACATCGCACTGCCTGCAGCAGGGAACAGCGGCGCGTTTGGATTCTCGCCGCCTACTAAAAGTGCGCAGTACACTACTAATGGCACCACGCATAGTAAAACGGATAGGTGAAGATGCTTATCGCAATGCGTTTAGTGGGGATAGCTGTGAATGCAGCATGCGACGACCCGAGCGGAGGTCTGCGGTTACTGGAATAAGAAACTGTGCGTGCCGTCAGTTTCACGTGAAATGGGCGACTATATACTGTTCTCAATCGCGCGCGCCTCGCACCTTTTCTTGTTCACATAGGATCTAGCAGGTGGAAAACGTATATGATCACAGTCTTCAGCAGGGAACAGCGATGTGTTTTGGTTATCGCATATTAAAAGCATGCGCTGGGAAACAGATAGTCAAAGATGCTTATCTCAATAGAATTGGTGGTGATAGCTATGAATGCCGTGTGTGACAACTCGGAAGAAGATTTGCTGGTACCGAAATGAGAAACTGAATGGGTGAGACAGGCGGGCGAGTAATGCGGTGAATCCACTGCAGCAGGTAGTTATAAACTATTCTTGATTGCGCACGCTTCGCGCATTTTCTTGTTTACGGGGGTTCTAACAGCCGGAAAACGTAGCATACAGTCGCACTTCGGTCACATACTGAATGTTGCAACCGACAAATTGTGTTTTCTGGGAACGTATGAACCGGTAAAAAATGAGCTTAACTCTATTGGGTCATTTTTTGTGTTCTCACTTGTGAACGTTAGCGCCGGGAGAACGTACATAGTGGGATTGTATCGACGAGGTTCTACTTTATTACTTTATTAGAGCTAGAGCCATACTTGTCTGCTTCCCACCAATACTGCTGTATAATCTTTATCTCGCCCACCTATCACTGTTTCCAGCATGCTTCATGAGCATGGTTACATCTTCACTGCAGACATGAAAATTCTACTAAAAAATGTTCCACAGCGTTTTCTGCATTACCACTGCACAATTTTACACTCAGACCAGTAAGCATTCTGCTGCGCTAAAAAAACTGGTACCATCAAGATTGGTGGTTAATCCCTTTAAGTATCCATACAATCACCATCTCTATTCACATTGCACACTGCTATTGATGGTTGCAGAATGGTTTTGAGGGATAGGCCTTTGTTGTGGAGTCTCTGGTGTTTAATAATGTCAGTGCCTGCTCGGTGGCCTTTGCAGTTGTAATCGGGCACACTGTAAACAATGTAAATATTGTCATCTGGCTTCTGGTTTTATAAACAGGATCGTGTTTTATGATGCTGTTAGTTGTACACACCGCTCAGTGTGCAATTTTTGAACGATTCTAAAAGGGGAAACTTCGGTGGAGATGTGTGAGTGTGTTTGGAAAAACTTGCCGCCTCTCCGCAACCTTGTAGTCCTGCCGGAAACTGCTCTTTGACCAGCACGCCTGGCACAACAGTACCCCTTTCAGTGCAGAAACATGGAAGGCCTCTGGTTTATTAACGTTCGACACAGGACCTGACTTTTCTTAGTGCTTTGTAGAATGCGCTGTGGTGAGTTGCGGGTGGCTGCTTGACTCTTGACTGAGTTTGTGTTGTCTGCATCGCAGCATGTTTCACAAGGGGGAGCAGAATCTCCTGCGAGTGGGCAGCCTCATCTTCTTGAGCATCGGACAGCTGTTGCCGCACCAGCTGCAGAACTTCCATACACAGAATTGCCTATACCCTGTAAGTGACGCTTGCCTTCTGCGCAGTTCTAGTTTGGCTTGTGTAAGTGACAAACAGCAATGCACTTTTTGTGGATTTTTCATTTAAAGGCCAACATTTGTGATCATGACAAAAATTGACCCAATTGAGTTACAGTAGGCTCCCTTTAAGGCAAGCTCGAAGGAACCATGAAAATCTAGTTTGCTATAGTCATTAGCAAGACAATTTCACTTCGTTAAAACAGCGTTCTTAATACAGTCGAACCCGGCTACATCGAACTTGCAAAGAAATGCCTATAAGTTCGATATAGGGCATAATTCGACTTAAGCCTGCTAATAGATTAGATGTCATAAAAGCACGTAACATTTATAAAATCACTTTATTGATGAAACTAGCTTAGCTTAGCACGAAATAGCCCTGTATTTTCTTCTACTTGGGCAATCTCGCTGCCTGCGACGCACGTACTTCGCTACATTGTCTAAAGAGTCGGAGCAGCCGAGGCCGCAACCTTCCACATTCGTGCAGAAGCACCAGACTAGTGCGCGTGCACCAATCACCTCGGAGGATGTGGGCAAAGGACCATCGTTGCTTTCCTCATAGTGCCTACTTTCACTTGTGCTCGGTACGATGTTGGCAAGGTAGTCTTCGTCTTTGGGCTCTGCTGTGGTCACAAACTCGCAAACTCATTGACCGTTGACCCCTCAATGACTTGCGGCAACACCTTCGGCAACACCGGGAACAGCTTCGTCGCACTCATCAGAATTTACAGCCACCACCGGCACGCGGAAGCCGGCATGCCTGAAGCAATTTCAGACGAAGCACTTGTACACAGCCGCGCGTAGGCGTCGGGCGCCACGGGCACCGGGTCGTGAGTTTGCTTTAGCCCTAATCTCCGCCCTATTTTTCAAGATCATGCTGAGAGTGCTCCTCGGAATCTTGCACACTGCGGAGTCATCTGACTTCTCACCGCGTTCAACCCGATTTATGATTTCAAGCTTCACGGCGAAAGGCAAATTCTGCTGCTTCATCACGGCAACACTGCGAGAGAAGGCCCACAAGGCGCAACCACAGTGAACCAGAAAAGCAGCGAGACAACTGACACTTGTGCCATCTTGCACGACAGGGGCACAAGAGCCTCTGAGTGGCTGTCCGAGCAAGCGCTGTGGGCGGGCCAGGATCATCTTTTCAGGGGGGTGTCATTGGCTCGCTTGACGCAGCGAGGTCACAGTAGGGAGAGCGGTTGGATGGAGCCGCGCCGCCGCGAGGGAAAGCCAACTTCTGGAAGCATTTTTGCGCCACTTGTCGTTCGATATATCGGGAGCCACTGCTATTTTTGTTTGAAGCGTAATTTTTGCTATATATACTCATTGTGACTATACCGTGCTCAGAAATTGTTCTATATACAGAATATTTCGATGTAAACGGGTTCGATATAGTCGGGTTCAACTGTACATGGATCTCTATAGGGACATTAAGGGCAATTTCATTTACTTTGTTTTAATATCCATTACTTCGTTCTATCCCATTTTGTTATAACGAATTTCAAGTGTATTTCTAACAAAATATTTTGCACATAGGCTGCTCTATATCTGTTCTATCTGAAATGACGCTCGACACCCTATTTCATTGCATTTGGTGTTTAAATGTTTCATATCGCATTGTTAGCAGAGTTGAGATGTTGTTTTAGCAAAATTGGCCCTAGGTCAGTTGCAGTACTTGTTTGAATGAGCTATTTGAATGGAAGGTCCATGAATGGATTAGCTGCATGGAGCTTTTTGGCTTTCTCGGAAACACGTAGCCAGTTCTTGTTCCACGTTGGCTGGTGAGACCTCTAACTTTCACTACAGTGCGCAGGCTTGTCGAGTAAAGTATAGGCACTATGGCATCGATTTTGTTTCGACAAATGCATTTCTGGACATCTTAGCAGTATTCCCAGCTGGTTCTGATGGATTTTTTTGTGGTCCCCACAACAATGGCGGCGTAGCGCTGTTAAGGTCTGCACCTTTACCATCGTGCCCTCTTTTTTTTCTAGGTTGGGTACAAAGTAGTGCGCATCTATTGGAGCATGCACAAGCTGGGTGCACGGAGCCGCTACACGTGCAGCATTCACGACGTAGATGGCCAGCCACAGTTCCAGGTCAAGGTGTCGTACAAAGGCCAGGAGAAGGTGCTCACTCATCGCACACCCAAGGGTACGTGTGCTGCTTAGGTCCAGGGGCTGCGGTGTTCATCCAAGACAAAACTAATAGGGGCTCGGAAGATTAAAACTTAATATGAAAAGTTGAATGCATGTTTTCACAAGAAAAATATTGTTCTTCAAGAGAACAGCAGGGCTGTGAAGCTCTTGGATGCCTTGTGCCATTATGGCTATTTTTAGGCCTGATTAGTTGTCATAATATTGGCCCCCTTATCGTTAGGTTACTTCTTTTGAATTTAGTACTAGATATCACACTGATATCACGAAATACCAGTGGTAATCGCATTGCATAAACTGTCATGCTTTGAGCTACAGTCGCGGACTGGTTGTTCCGACATCAATAATTTGGACATGCTTGATCATTTGGACAGTTCTGAGGCACGGCCACGGGCCCCATAGACTTAATGCATAAGGATAGCTGAAATTTCGGACATTGTACAGCACGTCGTGCGATAATTCGGATTTCGACCGCATAGTCGTGCGCTAATTTGGCCACTGACTCAAGCAGAAATAGTGATATTTTCGTTTTGATGCATTGTCGGCCAAGTCACCGGCGCCTCCTTGAAACCGAAACTAGCGAAGCCTAGACGGTCTAGTACTTGACGGTCACGCCCAAACCGCAGGACAAGCCAAGCCAGTAAGTTGTAGAGGCCAGCATTACCTGAAATAGTAACGTTGGTGAAGGCTGCATTTGCAGTTTGTAGTATCTTATGTGCATGTTATGTTGTGCTCTTATGCAGCATTCATGGCCAGCTGATCCCGTCGATAACGCAGGTGGAGCATCGCTATGATTACTGAAGAAGTGTGAAAAGCATGAAAACAAATTTCATAAAAGGGCATGGCTAGAACATCGCGGACACGGACTATTTAGGCCAAAGGCAAGGGTATATTCGCATAGCAACATGTTGACTAGCTTGAGTGGTATTCCCAGATTATCTTTTTCGAAGATACTTATCACTTACGCTGTATTTCGCATGACTAGCACTGGAGGCGTCGATGGGTGGCAGCGGTCACTGGTTGTTGTGAAGCTCAGCAGGGTTAAATGTTCCTTGTGTTGTAAATTGAGTAGCGATTTGTTTGTACTACAGTGCAAAACAGTTAGACTGAAAGACTATATAAATATTAGTGTTTTTCAAGACATGTGCACCTTTAAGGTACTGGGATTTATGGCAGACATTTACAAGCACTATTTTGGACTTGATAAAGAAAACAAATTGGCTTTGGAGTTTTAATTTTTGTTCCACCTCAAAAGAAACACTGTAGACAAGAATGAAATTCAATTCCTGTCCTATCCCAAATTGTGCAGGTGTGTGGCAGAAAGTCCTCCAGCCCATCGAGAGCTTCCGCAGGGAGACACAGGCCATCAAGGTCTTCTCCAACTTCATCACGGGAGAAGACCTCTTTGGGCTGACAGAACCCGCAATTGTAAGGATCACTGAATCGGTAAGTTGGCATGCCAAGTATGGCTCAACAGCCGGGGGGTGCATTTGTTTTAAATTAAGTGCAGAAAAGGCCTAGGACAATACCAAAAGGACAGGGCCAGCCCAAAAGTTTGGCACGAGCAGCCTTGTGTGCTTCTGTCTTGTCCCTGCCCATCTCCCTCCCCATTTTTTTTCTTTCTTTTACATGCTGAAATTTCAACATGAGTCGGGGCCAACTAGCTCGACAAACAAGAGAAACCCCGGGCTGCAGCAAATGTTTGACAAAGGTGCTTGTCAGGGCAACAGCTCAGCTGAAAAAGACTGTTGCCCTGAAAAGGAATTGCCCTGACAAGTCTCCTTGTAGAAACATTGTCTGAGGCTTTGCTTGTTCAGCCACTGTTGATGACTTCAAGTCCCTATGTTGCTGCAGACCTCTGTCCCGCTTGAATTATGAATTTTGGAGGACAACAGACAGTTGCAAGGACAGCAAATTTCAGACTTCCCTGCCTGGATTAACTGTGTTCCCAATAACATCAGCATGGCATAGAAGATTTTGTGATATTTTCCACACTTTGCATGCCTTTGTGCAGGAAATGTTCCTGAAAAGTTGCTAGGTTGAGTCTGTGCTCACTATCGAAAGGCAGTGTGGTCTTTATAGCTAGGGCTGAGCAGATGCTCTAAAAATCGATGATGTCACGAGGAACCAGTGCAGGAATTTCAAGGCTGTGTCGCCACTTGTCCTTCATTTTCATTCTTCCAGTCTTTCTGGCTTGCCTAGCATTTCCTTGCTTTGCGCTATAAGCTATTATTTTTCTGGGTCACCAAAATTGCCTTCGTTTCTTTCTTTTTTTCACTGTGTTTGTAGTCACGATGCTTTCGTGCAAATATGATACTCAGAGGTCACTGGTGCTGAGAGCTAGGGTTGCAAGTGCCTTCCACACGGGACACTGGTAGCTGGAAGTCACGCTGAGAACAAGGGGAACATTAGTTTGGCTCATAGGGCAGTTGTTTAGTAAATAAGCAGTGGCCTATCCAAAGAAATGTTTCTCCACTCATCAGTAGTCCGAGTCCATAGGTCGGCTACTAAGTGGATTCTCGCCCACACTCGCCAATATTTTCTCGGTATGTGCTCACTTACACTCATGTGTACTGACACTCCCCAGCGCTCATTCAAATTATTATTGACGCTTACTAACACTTGCTTGCATGCAGAGTCACTTCCATTGATGCTTACTCTGGCACCCTCTTGGACACATTCTCACGTCCACTCACGCTAGCTGACAGTCGCTCATACATACCAGGACCCACTAAAAATCAGCGTTGCTGACTTTCATTAGTACTCGCGTTAAGCAGCGTTCACTCTTGTTTGTACTCGCATCCACTTGCAGCCTTTGTGACTCACTAATGCTCCACCTCTGAGCTGTGTAAACAGTGTGGAGCCAGTGCGAGTCAGTGTACTTATGAGCGAGTATGCCAGCCTATGTCCGAGTCCCAACCTTCCTTCCTTCGTCAGCTTCCGGGTGTGGAGACGCTGAGTGATTACAACTTCCGGTATGGGCGGTCACCACTGCTGGAGCTTCCACTGGCCATCAACCCAACAGGCTGTGCACGGTCAGAACCAAAGTTGCGCACCCATTTCAAGAGGTGAGTTCAGGAGCTTGCTTGCATAGCAAGGAGTTATCAGTGTGGGATAGTTAAATGAACCGATGAATAATAAATTTGTCAATGCAGTAAAACCTCATTGAACTGTACCCGCTTAAACAGTAGTTTCATTTTAAAAGTAGTAAAGTCAAATCCCCAACTCGACGGCCATTGAACGTAATGCGTTTTGTGTCTGCATAAACGGTACCAGCTTGTTGCGTACGTATCAGTTAACACGTAGCATTTCCCCTTTTCGTCGCGCAATCACGGCGGTGTGTCATCCCCACCGGGTAGCCCAGCAGAACAAGCCTCAGAGATCAGAACAACGGCCTCCAAACGCCCTGTTCATTTGCATGTGAAGCCACATCAACATCATTTCGATGCTGTGCCAGAGACCGTTGTGGCATTGTGTGAGCTAGGACTTGCATCATGCCAAAGCTTGGATAAAAAAGACGCTGGGTGCTCAGCATACAAGAAAAATTAGACATCGTTCATGCTATCGAACGTGACACGAAGAAGTCGGCGCGGGCATGCGACAGGGATCTGCTGTTGACTACGGTGTGTGGCATTTGGAACGCGAAGAAGTTGCCCGGCAGCACTGCTGCGACCGCAAAGAGATGTCGGCTACGAGGTTTGACTTTTTGCCATCGTTGCCGAAGTGTTGACTAGGGACAGTGATGAGGACAACACGGAAAGCAACAACACGGGCGATTCAGGCCCGACAGTGGCAGAAGGTGCATGCTACGTCAGCCTCATTAATGCAATCGTCGCGACGAGAACAGCACCCCGCTCTGAGAAAGGTGCCCCGCCACTTCTACAGCGCTACCGCACCCATGCACAGAGAATATGCAACGCCTACGAGGAATCTGCCATGCGAGTGTTTGCTGAGAAGAAGGGGCTTGGTGAAAAGCTGGCTCGTAGCTTCAGTAAGTTTGAGGCCGCTGTCGTCACTGCTATGCTACTGCGGCATCAAATGAAACTATAACAGACTTTTGCTGCACGAAGTGAATAAATACTGCATGTTTTTGCGCTTTCATCGTGCGCTCTCTCCGAGTTCCGTTTTTGACAGGTAAGTGGGCGATCTCGTGCTATTTCGGTTAAGCAGTACCACCGTTTAGTACAGTCGAACCTCGATATATCGAACAGCGCGGTGATCGCAAAATAGTTCGATATAGCCAGAATTCGATATATAAAATCACGTAGAAAACGCGTCAAAAACTAGCGCAAATCAATCAATGAACCAATCGTGGCGCAATAGATACTCACATGAAGCTTCAAACAAAGTATTTATTTAGTTCGCTGAAAGTACTGAAGCAGCGTAGCCTGCTTCATATTGGCAACCGCGTGCTTGACCACGGCGTCCTCAACATAGTCCAAACGGTCCACAAGAGACAGTCCAGTGCCTTCTATTGCGCCGCAGTAGCGGCGTACAACGGCCAAAGCAGCTACAGCCTCAGTTGCAGTCGGGAGCGGGGCAACATCAGCGCTTGCTGGATCAGCCTCGGCAGCGTCTTCGTTTGGCCGCTCAGCAGTCACTTCTGCCGCGATCTCCACGTCTGTTAACTCCGCCACCGTTCCGGTGCTGTCGTCACCAACGAAGTCCGCAATGCACATGATGTGTGGCTCAGCACCGACAAAGCGCTCCAACTGGCTCCACGGCCGCCTCGATCACGCGCGCACGGCGGGGGCAAGCCTCGCCGTGCGCGCGTGATCGAGGCGGCTTGCCCCGCCGTGCGCGCATAGGTGCGCGCGTGATCGAGGCGGCCGTGCTGGCTCCAAGCCGCCGCGTGTGTACGCCGCTACGTTCAAATGGCGCCCTCGGCGCAACCGATGTGGGCAGCTGTCGTACGCAGCAGCCTGGAACGCCGATCGCGCTGCCGCTATCTTCGAGAGTGTTGCGGGAAAGCTCGCCTCATGTCAACAGAGCGCACTTGGTCTGGGGCGGCGGAGTTCGATATACCCATTTTACATCCGGCCCCGTTCGAAATAAAGAATTAAAAATGCATGCGATTTTCCATGTGATATAGAAATTGTTCGATATACGCAATAATTCGATATATCCGTGTTCGATATATCGAGGTTTGACTGTACGTGCTTTTTCCGAGCTCCGGCCAACTACTGTTTGACGAGGTTTTCCTGTATCAATCTTTTACTGAACCAGTAATTTATTGTTTTCTACATGAATGTGTTCTCCATGGCCCATTCTCTCCACAAAGGAGAGCAAGTCTTGCTTCTCCTTGATGTAGAATGACGTTTTGGCCTTGTAAGGTTGCTGAAGTGTGTTCAGTGGTTATGCTGTTGCACGGCTGAGCAAAAGTCTGCAACTTTGATTTCTGTGTGCCTCAGCCACACGGCAATAGGTGCAGAATGCAAAAGGAAATGCTCGCTTACCAAGCTTTGGGTGCAGATGAAAGAACTCTGGGTGACCAAAGATAATCTGGTGCCTCCACCCCCTCCCCATACAGTGCCACTCGTAGCCCACTGTGCTGCAGTTTCAAGATGTTAAGCCCCAAGATTTGATTCAAGGCCAAGTGCTACAGAATTTCGCCTTGGCCTAAATTGGCTGTAAGGGAGCAGTACATACTAGTGAAACAATCCTGGCAGAGCTGCAGGGCTGGTAATTGTCTAATTTTCTCATTATCAGCCATTTTACGTAGCACCTAAGCATATGGCGCATGCACCTGGCGGTTGGCCTGCATGATGCAAGTCGCCTCCGAGATATTTTGGCAATCTGCAGGAAGTGGCTAGCAACGTCTAATCTGGGAGGTCCGGCCGAAGAGCTGCACATTCCTTGTCGCGTGTCACTTCTATTGAGCAGTAACGGCGGCGGTTTTCCTTTTCAGGTTTTGGTATCAAAAATAATCCGCTTTTGCGAGCCTTTCACAACGCATCCAACGTCGGTGTAAAATTTCAGGTGCATTTCAAGTGCAAAACTTTGCACGAATGCCGGTTTACATCTGCATTATCTGAAGCTAGGCTTACTCCCCAGCCCAAAATTTCTATGACGTTGGCTTTTAAAGGGAGTGTCCTGCACATGTTGCCACAGTTGTGCTGACCCCTTCCTGCCACAGGTTTGCTGACCCCTGCTGACCTGCCTTCCTTCCCTCCCACAGGCCCCACACGATGCACACGAGCAACACGCTGCGGCTCTCACTGCAGACCCTTGGCGGTGGCGGCGGCGGCGGCAGCTGCTTGGAGGCCAGCTCCCCTTACACCAAGCACTTTGTGCACCCCAAGTCGTCCCAGTATCGGCGAATGAAGATTGAGTGGCGCAACAATGTTTACCTGGCCCGCTCAGGCATCCAAGGCCTGGGTCTGTACGCTGCCCGCGACATCGAGTGTCACACCATGATCATCGAATACATCGGCCAGCTCATCCGCAACGAGATCGCCGAGCGTAACGAGGCCATCTACGAGGCGCAGGTTGGTACTGCCGCATTATTTTTTTCTGTTGTGCCCGTGTTTCGGCTGTACCTCTAGAAAAGTGTGATGCATACCTGCCAACTCTCCCTAATGTTCCACGATGGTTGTGCATTCGGTCTTGTACGATTTTATGAATGGTTCATCAAGTTTAATGGAAGATAAATTCTGTTTGCAAAAGTTTTCACTCGTTGGTCTCTGACCATACTCTTGGAAGTTTTTTTATGAAAAGGCACCAGGGGTACCTACTTCGATCAAGTTTATTTAGAAAATATATGAAGCAGGCAAAAACGGCTACGATGAAGTCGCTGGAAAATTCCCTGTGATCTGAAAACAGTCCATTGCTTGTCAATTTGCGGTGTCCCTAGTTTCCAAAAGTAGTGAATTCATTTAGTAAAAATCCTTAGACTAGCACCACTTTCGAGATGTGGAAATATTTGCCTTAGAAGTTACTGCTTTCTTGTCCTTGCAATCGTGTTTTTAATTTGCTACAAGGCCTTTGCTGTTGCCCTTTGTTTCGCACTATGATATGTGGCATTCTTAAGCACTGATCATCTAAGCTTTGCTGAAAAGCTGACCTTTCGTTGTTGAAAGGAGAATAAACGCTTGCTAGTGCTGGAAACAGAGAAAGTCTGCGAGGAAGTGCTAGCAAAATGAAGGGGAGAAAAGTGGTGGCTTAACAAAATAGTTCAGTGGCCCGATCCAATAGTACATTGCGCCAACGCTTAGGCCCTGGCTTATGGATAGGTGGGCCTGTGTAAATGTGCCTTCATTGCACGGGATCAGGCACCACACGGTGTTAACGCTTAATAATATGCCCGCGGCAATCATTGCATGATGCATAATTAGTTGGCGCTATAACTATAGAATAACGTTTAAATTTGCATCATGGTGGTGCTGCAAGCAGAAATCGAATATAAAGGCCAAGTGAGTTGCTGAAATGTGTTGATTCCAGCAAGTGCCTCTTTGTTGCCCAGCGAGACATTCTCATTAATGGTACTACAGGGAAACCTCAATATAGTGTATGTGGATATAACGAATTATTGCATATAATGAAGCAGATATGAAATGTTTCTTCCCAATATTAGCATATGAGGGATAGATGCTTATAACGAATGTCAGACATTACAAAAGCATTTTCGTGCTGGATCTGACTGTGTCACAGGAAAGCGAAAGCTGCAGGGTGAAGACCTCCTCGGGTCTTTGTCTAATGGCACATCTCTCACTCTCTCTTTACAGAATCGTGGCGTGTACATGTTCAGACTGGATGAAAATCGTGTGATTGATGCAACCCTGTCTGGTGGCCTTGCACGCTACATAAACCACTCGTGCAGCCCCAACTGTGTTGCCGAGCTCGTGCAGATCGACCGCGAGAACAAAATCCTCATCATCGCCAACCGCCGCATCACACGCGGTGAAGAGGTATGCAGGATTATGACCTTTCCGTTGCTTTTTTTCTTTATCCTCTTCTTCATTTGGTTTTCTTTCTCCACTGCACGCTGTCCTGTGTGATAAAAACTACTGTCAACGGAAATGCATCACGGTGCATCACTTATCAACCCTATACAGTGGGGTGCGCTGTTAAGGGGTGTACCTACCTATCCGGCAGTACAGCAAAGATACCATGTTTACTCGTATAAGGCACACACACCCCATTTGTATTGAAAAATGTTGGGCAAAAAAAGTTTCACGAAGCGTTATGTGCATGCCTGCATGTTGGTTCTCAACAACCAACTACTATATTGATTAGTTGTAGTCCTGCCAATGACAGCATCGTCGTCACCATCACCACATCCCGCCAGATCACATGGCATAGATCCAGTCGCTTGAACGGTGTCGAAAGTCTTCTGGCAGATTGTGTAGCTTGTTTACCTGTAGCATTGTGTAGCTGCACTGTGTGTTTGGGAGAATTCTGCTGGGGACGACAGCAAATCAATCAATCGTTCGCCGAGGCCTTCAAGCTCCAGCTGATTTGACAGAATATGTGTGCAGTACAGCGTGGTAAACATGCGGCTGGACGGAAGTTCGAAAGGGTCGAAAAATGTGTGCACATTGCTTTGGGAAGGCACGGGTGAGGTGAGCTCATCAAACGATGAGGGCAGTAGAAGTGAGGAGGATGACTGAATAAAACTATTCATATTCAATTGCCAGTGGTTGCATTATTCTACATAGCAGTTTGAGCGCAGTTCGAGGCTTTAGTGAGTAGCCATAAGCCTTCTTTGTGTATGGCTTACACTCTGTAAAAATCATTAAATACAGTGTGGGCCTTATGCAAGTAAGTACAGTAACTAGAGCATTTCTTCACCTATATTGGAAAGCTATGGCTGATACAGTCGAACCCGAATATATGGAACCCACATATAACAAATTATTGTGTGTATCGAACAGCTGTGAAATCCCCCTGAAAATTTTCAAATAACATTTTTAATTTATACATCACATTACCTATATATATCAAACTCCTTGTGAGCCCCTTCAAATTTGATATATCCGGGCTTGGTTGTATGATCTTATAGGGTACATTTATGAATTTAAAAAAAAAATACTGTAATGGCTCGTGTAAGGCCTGCACATTATTTTTATTTCTTTTCAGAATTTTTGCAAGGTGCAGGCCTTGCACGAGGCAGGCTTATGGTTACTCACTGAAGCCTCGAACTGGGCTCAAACTGCTATTTATAATGAAGCAACCACTGGAGAGTGAATATGAACACATCCACAGTCGGTGGCAGATATTTAGAATCCGGACAATGCCACGAAAATATCCACATAGCTAGGTGGTCAGCCAAGTTGCAGCTAACTGGCGCTAGTGGTGGCGCCATGGTGATGTCCAAAACATCAGTCTGTGACTGTTACCGTCTCAGAAAGTATCTTACACAGAAAAAAAAAAAGCTTATATTAACACATACAAATAAATCCCACTTTCTGGTGTGAACCCACAACTGCAACAGCTTTTGAGGCGGCACCAAGTTCGATCAACGGCTCGTTGATGATGACAATAATCAGCGGCACTTGCTTTGCGTTGGCGTGATGGAAAACACTGCCTCACCCGCTAAAGTTTATTATACATGTGTCGCAGGGCACATTCTCGGTCGCACTCTAGCTCGATTGGCATCGCATTTTTTCGTTTTTAATTGGCTCATACGCGCAAGCTTTGGAAGGGAGCCAATCGTGGTCAACAAATTTGACCCCGATCGAACTTGATTGCAGTCTAAAATGCACAGTGTGACACCTGTATTACAGTTGCTGCAATTGACGCTGCAGTCTAAAATCTTGATCACCAAAAATATGGCGATGCCGCCTTATGGAAACAGTTACTGAATCTATCAGCCCCTTATATAAGGTGGGGGGTGACTTGGAGCCAAAGCATTCCGAGAAAAAAAAAGCTCGCCTTATGTTCGAGTGAATGCAGTACTTGAAATTCAAACATTTCAAACAGTTCAAACATTGCACAGCCCAATGCATGATGCGGGTCGTCTTGAAGTGCAGAATTCAGATGCTGTAGTACACGAGACTTAAGCTGCATGATATGCAGTTTAGACTTTTATGTTCACAATCAGTTTGGAGATTTGTTGGCATTATGCTCACAAGTGAGCGTACACTGTTTTGTCCAGTAAGTATGCACAACAACTTGATAGGCGTTAGCGGTTGTTGCTGGCTGATCGCTCACGGACCGAGCAGGAGGATGTGTTGACGGAGCGAGAAAAACGAGACAGGCTAGTTAGTAGATTAAGATAATGTCAAAATGACCAACTTTTTTAAATAAGAGCAGTATTATTTACAGTGTTTATTACGAATTGATGTCAAACAATTATATTTTTTGTTTTCAGCTGACCTATGATTACAAGTTCGACTACGAAGATGACGGGCACAAGATCCCATGCCTCTGCGGTACTTCAAATTGTCGCAAATGGATGAACTAATTGTGAAGACATTGATTTGTGGACAGAGCGTTTTCACTCATTTATTTACACCACAGACTGTTGTACTTGCAGTGTAGACGGCTCCTTGTTTATTAGTCTGTGCATGGCTCTTTATTGCTATGCGGTGGGCATTGGACACTGTATATGTTGATGTTATTTTTTGTGTACAGTCTTCTTTTTTGTTATTGTTTTCCTTGTGTTATTTACACTTATGTTAATGCTAATTGATGCATGTATGCCACTGGTAAGGACTTCAAAAAGATTGCCAGACATCTCGTTGTTTTCTTTCTGTCTCTTTATTGTTTTATTTCTTTATTCTAGCGCCCATGTAAATTTTATACATAGTGACTTGCACCCATCTTAATGACTCACAATGGTCCCATTTGATAGTGTAAAAGTGTATGACATGTGCTGCGACATTATTGTCTGTATTGTTGTAATTTGCGCCTCCTTGACCTGTGCTATGTACTATAATGGAGCAGTCAAGAAATCTGTAGTGCAATATATGTTTATAAAATGAACACTTGTATGTACAGTTATTGCACACGGCTTTCTCCTTGGCGTGGTTTTAATCGCGGCACTGTTCAGGAAGTGCTTCGTTTTTAATTTCATTCTTTCAACTTCCCCTTTTCCTCCACCATTTGAATGTGTTGCACTCGGGTAAGGTCGGGGGTAGGGTACACAGGCCTATTATGTTACACATTGAACATGCAACGTCTGGCTTGCATTCTGCACTCTTGTTGACAGCAGGTGATCTGAAACGCTTATTTTTGGAGATGTAATGGGGGTTATCTCACGAGTTTCATTTCACAACTGCTGCCTCAAAGGATGCCGGTAGTCGTAGTTGGTAGCAGGCCGTAGGACAGCTATGCATGCATATTTATAGAATTATGCATAGAATTAACAGCAGACCCTTTTACTAATTTGCAGGTGTGTTTCCCCGCATGCGCATATGGCCAAACAATGGCAGCACCGGTCGTGGTTCAAAGGAAGTGCTAGCTTCACATGCCGGGGTTTGCCTCTCGTGCACAAATTCACCACGAGAGCCTCATGTATGTTCTCTCTGTCATAAGTCAGACTAACTGCCTCACAGGAAAGTTAGTTATGCAGTTATGAAAAGGGTTCAATGAGATTAGTTTGGTGGGAAAATCCACCGTTTGCAATCTCCTTGGCATTCCCCTCAACTACAGTGGTAAAGCAGTGCGGATGACGGGTAAGATTGGTCTATTCTGTCGTGCACTGATTGGCCAAGCCAGCGGCAGTGGACACAACAAATTAAGGTTGCGGTGGTCTCACTTACCGTCATCATCATTGTCACTTTGCGTCACTGTTGAATGACGTAACCTTGATAAGAAGTGACCTGAATTGTCGTGATGGCTGAAGGAATTGGAGCCAACCATTGGCGCAGTAACACTTCCTTTCTATTTTCATAATTTTTTCAGACACCCAAATGAAATGAGATACAATAGAATCTAGTAAAAAGCCTGCCTCATTGGAGTTAGAAATGCTATTTGTACATTATATATTCATGCATGTTTAGATAGACACTGATTAGACGACTATGTTGGTTGAAAGCATGGGAAAAAAAATAGGGGTGTGTGAATACCCGGTAGTAAATTTTGAATTAAATATCAGAAAGTTTGACACAAACATGTATGCTTACAAATTTTTTGAAATAGACATGCTCAAAGGGCTGCTCGCTTTACATAAGAATGTCGCTAGCTGTCAGTAACTTGGGTACCCTGGAATCCAGATATACATACTCTTATTAAAGGGAACACCAAATTATTATGACAGCACTGATAACTCTGTCCATATATGAAGGTGCGGAAAATATGTCATTGATAGAATTTCAGTCGAATGGAATTAAGTGCTTTTGTTACCTCTGACGCTGAAGGAATAGCAAAGTTGTCCTAAACACCAATGAGGCTTTTAGTTTGACACTAAGTCATACTGTTCTTAATGACAATCTTCTATTGTTTAGAAAATTTCCCTTCCCAGCTTTCTTCCAGGAAACGAGGGATTTTGCAACTTTATGGCAGATGGTTTCTTTGGGTTATCAGCTAGTGTTAAAGGGACCCTGAAACGATTTTGACGATTTTCTACAAACGTACTGAGTCGTTAGAGTAGGTCCTTCTGATCATTAATTGACACGTCTAAGTGCTCCGCGTAAAGCGTGTAATTTATTATAAGGTTTTAAAAATGCACATCGCTGCCGATCGGAGCGCGCTGCTCGGCGGAATTTTAAGCCGCCCCTACCCATATGACGAAAATCACCCATATGACGTCAGTGGGGCGAGCTATCCGATTGGCTGACCAGGGCGCGTGATCAATAATTTTTCCAACTTTATGGTAAACAAATGATCTTCGTAATAGTTGGAATGTTAGTTCATTTGTTTTTATAAACAGAAGGTAACATAAAGAGAATACACAAGAACGATTTTTCAATACAATTAAGCACTTCCGGCACACAGCAAGTGTCGTCTGCTTGTGTTACAACGTACTCCATTTTGACGAGAGCTCCGCGGTCAGAGTGGTCTCAGTCTTTTCGCGAGCACTATGATTCGACTTTGTTGCTTTGTGGACTGCAAACGTAGCGACTGGCAATATGTCAAGCTGTGACATCGTGTCCCTCTGCAAGGCAGCATACGAGCGAGCTGGCTGCTGCGCATCGGACTGCCGCTATTCGATCGGCGCCAGGGTTTGCGTGTTTGTGGCCGTCACTTTACACCGGAAGATTACTAACGCAATAGCGTTTCGCGAGTCCGGTATTAGGGCAAATGCAAGCGCAAGGGGACAGGGTCTGGCCGCTTGACTGTGCCGTAACGGGATGAGCCATGGGATGAGCAGAATCGCAAATGCGAATGATCTGCACGGTGCAGCCACCTGGTGGCACAGAGCTCAACCATACACAGTAGCAGTAACGAAGTGTATTCTTCTTTGGCTGCTGCTGTGTATTTTTCGCAGGAGTGTAATCATCAACACTTTCTTTTTATAAATGTTTAAAATATTTTACACTTGGTTAGAGCAATATTAGCGCTTTGTTTGGCTGGTTAAGCGCTGCGCCAACAAGTGGCTGGACCGTGCAGACCGATCAGGCCGCTCGTACGTCTACGCTAAAGTTCCTTCATCAGCTTGAGTTTATGCCTCCAGTCATTTGCCGAAATGACCAGCTTGTCTGTGGTTACCGGAGTACCAGGCACGTTCGGCGCTACGACAGATTGCTCGCAACGCACGCTGCTTCGATAGCTCTCGCTTGGGGTCGACGGCCAAGCGGCTAGCGGAGAGATTTCACGCGGGCGGGGGCGGGCTCCAAAACAACCGGAAGTGGACGATGTGACGTCGCATCGTGACGCGAAACCAGTGAAGGCGGAACTTAGCCCCGATCGCTCGGCGAACGAGTTGAGGAGAAAAAGCATGACTAGGGAGGAGGGTAACTTCTAATCGCTTGTAGCTCCATTAATACGTAACGCTTCACTTAAATTGTGGTGTGAATGTTCTACTTAAGCTGTACCCTACGCGTCTACAAAATTTGTCCGAACCGTTTCAGGGGCCCTTTAAGGCCAATCTGCACGACAGAAGAAAAGTACGGAATGCACATCTCGTCACTTGGCGCCGCTCTGCACGGTCATTGGCACCGCACACGTCGACCACGGTTGGCGCTGACGGTGAAAAGTTTACAAATTGGGAGGCCCATGGCTAATATGTTCCTACGGCATGCTCATCAGTGATCGGTCGCAAGATCACGCGTACAGGTTACACTGGCGGTGTGTTCGGGTTCGCAGGCTGGCAGCTACTGTAGGCACGCGTGCCAAGTTCGTCTGCATGCTCGCATGTGGGCAGATAGCTATGAAATGAGCGAATCTGGGAATGTGAAAACTGAGCATGTGTATCCGACATGATCAGCGTGCCTTCTGGTGGCTAATCGGCCCGATCTTCACACATGCTTCCGCGCTTTTCATACGTGCTGCTTTTGTTGTTCCCTCTGTTCGCGTAGCGTTAATAATTTCGATCGGTCCGATCCGCCTGGTCCAACCTTGCACCGATGAGATTGTGCGCCATGGGAATGCTGCGCATGTCAAGGCACCGACCACAGCCCGAACATTCATCACGGAATATTCAAGAAACCGAATACAAATATTTGATTTGTGAATCAGATTATTCGAGCGCTCGCTATTTGGTTCGCAATAGAATATTTTAGTATTTGCACACCCCTAGAAAAGCCTTTTAGGAATGGTCATTATGGCATTATTATGACACTCCTTTGCACTAAGCAATGATGGCTGCAACTCTTGTGTTGCTATTATTATTTCACAAGAAGTAAGGATCATAATGATTGCTCATTGCTAAATGAATGCCCTGCATGGTACAGGTAACTTGAGAACTTATCTGTGTGCAGTGACTATAGAATGTGTGAATATAAATGACACTACATAAATTTTAATATAAAAAGAACTTTGAATAGAAGCAATGGCAGGAAAACCACAATAAGTGACAATTTTACAGGCATTTTGGCAAGAGATGTTGCATGAGGAATGTCGCATCGCAATCAAGCATTGTGCTATGTGTTAGGTCTTGCTAAAGTTGAAGCATTATGAAACGTGATTTTTTTAGCGGCAATAGCCTTGTGCAAGTCCGGAGGCTGTGTCATCTAAGGATTCCTTCCTGTTCTTTTGTTTTTTTACCTGACATGACACCAAATCATTGCTCAGCAGCTTGCTTCGTTATATCGAAATTTCGTTATTAAAATTCGACCTTTTATGCAAATGAGTACAGTCACCGATCGATATTTTTTTTTTTAACACGGAAAGAGGCCGGAGAATTCTCCGAATTATCGGGCAATAAAAAAAAAAAAAAGCTAATGTGAATGAGAAAACAATCTGATGAATTTTGGAGTCTGGAACGAATGATACGGTTTCATGCCAGGTCGACGATATCTTCACGTAGGCGGTACAAATTAAGCGAAGCCGGCCACGCTTTCGCGTGCACTCCGCCTCCACGGCTGATAGCGTCGCCCGCACTGGGACAACGCTATTGAGAAAAGTGCCGTCACCGGGGAGCGAATGCTTCGTCTGCCTCTCGCTGCAGCGGGTCACCGGAACTCGAGATTACGCAACCTTCAATAGTTAACGCGGAGGAAGACAGCTTACGTGATGTCACGCCGTCTCGGCACGCCCACTTTTTGCACACGCGGCAGACCTTCTAAAGCAGGGTGCGCGTATGCGTTCAGCCGAGCTTACTATGAAAACATTTTCGACGGAAGTCCGTCTGGTTTGGAACAAGAGTTGAAAACCAAAAATTACTAACAACCAGGTGTAATCTACAATAAGCCGTGCTCCAAGTGCCCAGCTTCATACATCGGCTAAACAAGAAACCTCCCCCAGCGGATAAGGCAACACAAGACGTCCGATTGCTCAACTCGGAAGGCAACCCCCCTCGCCGAGCACTGCGAGCGCGCCGACCACAGAATCGCTTTCGAGGAAGTGAGCGTCTTGGCCGTGGTGCATAATCCGTGTAAGAGACGCCACGTCGAGTCTTGGCACATCCAGCTCACAGAGGCGACAATGAATAGGACGCCGGGAACGCTCCCCTCCGCGTACGTTAGTGGACTGCGCCACGTGCTAACAAAGGGAGACCGTAGGTCGCCCCATGCTGCTGCTGGCCCACGTTTTAGTCTCCTCTGAAGAAAGGACCGAGCTGGTCCCGAAACGTTGGGTTTGAAATAAATTATTGGTTGGAGTTGTAATTTTTTGTTTTCAATCCGAGCTTACTACATCCATGCATGCTGCAGAGCCACGGCCGAGAAATCGCTACGCGCGCGAGCTGCCCTTCCCCTTATTCCCTTTGCTTGCGCGGGGAGGCGGCATTCGTGCGTGAAGCCACCACCATCGTTCTTTCTCATGCTCGCACACTTTCACTCGCACCTACAGCACAAAATGCGCGGGGCGCGATAGCATCTTATCGCTCTTTGACTTAATACGGAACGTGATTTGGCTTCACTTCCGCGCTTTGGCGGTTGCTCTTGTTGCGCCGCCCGCGATTTGAGAGGTGCGTTTGCAAGCAGCCGCTTTTAATTCAATCATTTGATTATCTGCGTCCGCTGAAGTTTCCATTAATTGTCTCGGCATTCCATTGCTACGGAAGCGAAATTTAGTTTCATTGAAATTTCATGCAAACACACTTTGTTATATGAGGGTCTAATGACATGGTGTTTTATGGCAAAGAGGTTATGAAGATGTAAATACTTCGTTATATCGAGAATTTCGTTATATCGAAGTTTAATAGTAAGTGAAGAAATACTTGCATTATATGACCCCAGGTTGTACTTGCTTGTAGGCCAAGCAAGTCTTCCAGAATTCGTACTATATTCATATGGAACAATATCCGCGCATCAATGAATTTGCCGACAAGCGTGAAACTGACGTGGAATAAGACAAGCTCCTTCGACATAAATTTAAAGGAGAAACTGTTATACTTTTCTGCCGTGGTTTTCTGTAAGCATGTGTAAACACTCGTCAAGCAGAATGTTTCCGCATAGAATCTCGCTCGACTGCTGCATGGTTCCAGAATTTAGAACAAGTTAATGCCTCATGCGCATTCGTTGAGTCATGCAGCGCCCTGCGTTGAGAATAGCTCCTTGAAGCATGGAGACCACCTGCTATTATTTTTAATGCTGTGGCATCGTGCAAGGCGCTTGCCAGCGAGCCTGAATTCGTTCTTGGTGTCAATGCAAAATAACGCGAGTTGTTATCCAGAAGCCTGTGTAATCAAAAAGGGTTGGACTGATCTTGATACCAGGGCACAATGCGTGACCATGCAAGTGCGGATAGAATTATGCCATGAACTTTTTCCTCCATCCATGAATATAGACACCGACGGAGTATTTTACGATTTTATCGTAAAGTGCCAGATTTTTAGAACTTATTTGATATTGTCGTATTGATACCAAACATTTTATTATTAAAGGAGCCCTGAACCACCTCCCGTGCTTGGTGAAATAACATCGTCCGCTGGTAGCATACGCTGCTGTGAACATCTCGGCCAAGTTTTGCTGTTGTACGCGGTGCGTGAAGCTCGCGAGCGGATCGCGAAGTCGCCTTTCTCTCAAACGCTGTTTCTTTAAAAGAAGGCCCTGTCCTCAGTCTCTTCTAGACTCACTATTTCGTCATCGAACGCACCCTTAGACGGCTGCTACTGGCCGATAGCTCACATGAAGCTGCGGTCGTCTACACGTGGCCTCCGAGATCACCCCCGCGCGCTTTTCTCCCCGGCCGTGCCAATCAACGCGTGCCCCTGCCGAATGTAAGTTTGTCAATTCCTCCAGGCCCCACCAGGGGGCAGTGCGCACCTATGCATCGTCCAGCCCGTTCGCGGCGTATCTCCGCTGGCGGTTCTCTCGTTTTTGCACGTGTCCATTCACGAAAAGTTTATTCCGAGCGTGTCATGCAGCCTTTCATGTTTAGCTGGTTCTTGAGCAAGGACTGACCGCAAGATATGTTCGAAATGTTTCACAATTTAGGTGTTGTGTTTACTTGAGAACCGGAGTGCTGATGTTCCTGCCGTGTTCACATAGTGCGTTCCGTTCTGCCGAGAACTTACGCATTGTGCTGATGTAGACAGGGGGTAGCCTTGGTTTTCCAAACGGTTACTCGTCAAGACTATCTCGTGTAGGTAGTAGTCTTTGCATGCCAAACGATTACTCGGCAAGGCGTTCTCGTGTATATGGTGGTAGTCCTTGCGTGCCTAACGGTTACTCGTCAAGCCGGCGGTCAATCAGCATCACGAGCGTACGCTCGAGTGGTCAAAGGCATGCATGCTTCTTAGTAGCAAGGTCGTTTTGTGAATCGTAAGATTTGTTTTCCTCCCCCTTTTTAAGCCTAAAGCTTAAGCCTAAGCCTAAGATGCGTGCTGCTGGCCGAGCGCTGCCGATGACATAAAGAACGCCCTGCCGCTTCCTAGTCGCCAGTCACGACACAGCCGACCTTGTTCACCGAACGCATGTTTGAGAGCAGCACAATACCACTGCGCAAACGCACCGCCATGTGGCTTTTTTTCATATTTCGCGGACTTTCTTTGCAACCCAGAAAAAAGGACTACGTGAGACGTATCGTGAAGGAAACAACTCGATCGGTGATTTCTGAAGGTGCTCTACAAATCTGCATATCATACTTGGGCATTCGTGACAGTGAGTTGATAGATGACCGTATTGCTTATTTTTCACGTTTATGCTATGTTCTCGTAACCGGTCATTAAGACACCTTCCTGCCTGCTCGATGTATTTTTTCCCACAGGACAGCGGGAGCTCATAAACAACAGCTTCTACGCAACCCACTGGTGCTTTACGATGATTCGTAGAGCACCCGACAGCTGGCTTCCGACAGCCTGGGTCCGTTAATCGACATATTTTCCCGAGTTTTTCTAGCGCTGAAGAGACCACTTTTGTGTCCACCCGGCTAGCCATTTTTTAAAGACTATGTGTCGTTCTATGCAGGTAGGGCACTACCGCTATACGTTCCCTCTGTGTTCCGTCCGTTGACTTGCTGCGTACCGAATTGTGCTATCTGACCCGCACCTTTATAGCAGCCCCTCTACGACCGAAACTTGCACTGACTCCGGAAACCCTGCTGCTGATAACCTTCCCGGCTTATCCATAAGACTCGTATAGATCTTATGGTGGCAAGATTTCTTTAATGCATTTCCAAAGCACAAGTTGGCAATGCTGCTCTTGACGAGCTTCGAGTGGGCTGACCGATACGGCAACAGGGGCTTATTAGCTCTAGATTTATACTCCCAACACGTGTGCCGTTCCATGAAGTCGAGCTGCATACCTAAGAAACGCAGCACGTTATCAGTCGGCTCTTCAAGCATGAGTGTAAGTGGGCTAAGGCCTGCAGAAAAAAACTTCGTAAAGCTTGCTTACTGTTGAACGTGCGTCTGGTTCGAAAAGGACTAGATAGTCATACATAACTGACAACTTTAACCACCCTGTGCTCTGACAAGGTACGCGACAGGTACTTGTTATGGTGGGCTAGAAAAATGTCGCTTAGTATAGGCGCCAAACATTAACCATGAACCAATGGAAACCCCCTGCTTTTGAATGAATATTTCATCATTCCGTGCTGCATACGTCGAGTGAAGGTAACAACTAAGCATATCTAAAAAGCCCTGAACGGATAAACCGGCGGAATTTTGAAATGAAACCACGCCATACTCGTCTATGCACTATTCTACGCATGTTATTAGTTTCTTTTGAGGCAAGGAGTAGTACAAGTCATTTGTGTGCCCTCGCCTAGTCACGTGGTACTGCAGCGGCAAGGCTCCGAGCGAGCGCAGCTGCGACACCTCTCCGCAGCGGATCACGTGTCGTGACGTCACACCTACCACACGCACGCTCCGGCAGCTCAAGGTCATTGCGACACGATGAATGACCTTGGGAGACATGTTCTAGTGGAGCTTTCGCTCTAATATGGCGCACAACAATGCCTCAAGCAAACACGTCTCCCTGTGTGTTCTGTGTACTAGCAGACAAACAGCAGTGGTACACGCAAAGTCATGTTTAATTTCAACTTACCACTCTCGTGTTTGACCGAACGTTGAAGAAATTAAACATTCGCCGTCAACATCGCCTCTGATTATCGTCAATCAAAGGAAACCGCACAGAAAGCTTCGCTTACATCGATTCCCACAGTGCCTGGGTTCTGCATAATTTTTTATTTTATACACTCATGACATGTGCCACCTGACGGGGTACGTTGGACACGATATGGCGCAGCCGCCCAACGACGCACGCGCTTAGCCTGATGGCTGCGACGTGACGTGTGCAATGACAAACGCAGTAGGCACACATTTAGTCAATCAGAACCGTGGAGTCGTCGGGGAAGCATGCTCGTTTCGCACCTCGGAGGTCCGGGCTCGATTTCCACTAATACCGAAATTTACCGAACTTTCTTTTCAAAGGCATTAATTACTATGTTTACAGGAACCTCCCTGAGAAAAATTATGCCAGTCCGAGCATTTTTGACGTGCTTGTACTGTTTGGGCCTTCGACCATTTTTGGGGCCATCATTCGGTCACGCCGCCGAGTACGACGGATTTTCGCGTAACGGGGCATATAATGCTTTCGCAATAAAATTGCAGCAGAACCTCTCTCACGATGACTGACGACGGCAATGGAGAAGCATTGAATCAATATAGCGACACAACGTATTGCTGTCTCCCATACGAGTTATTTGCGAGGCGTGTACTCTAGTGGGACTACTACTACGCGCTTCCCTAGAACACTTAGCGCCATCTAGCGCCGCAGCCACGAATCCTGCGCGTGGCCTCCGAAATGCATGGTGCGCCGGTGCGTGCGAACGCTCCGCTCTCGCACTTTTTTCTCGACACGATGCGCTATCTAGTGGCACTGCTGAGAGGTGCGCGCGTGGCCTCAGAGACTGGAAGCGCGGCGCGCTGGTGCCTGCGGACGCTGAGAATTGTTCCCTCGCTTGCCGCAATCTCAACGACACATACTCAGTGACCCAAGTTGGCGCGAGGTTCATTGAAGAGTGCCACTTATCCAGTGCAGTCATGGTGTAGCTCGCTGAAGCGATGGCGTGAAAGACGTTCGTTGAAAAGCAGCGCATACGCAGTGGGCTTATGGCGCAGCCTGCTAAAGCATCGAGTTACTGTCCTTGAAGAGACCTTGTAACGCGGGTCCCATTTCGCGCAGCATCGGAGAAACTCAATAAACATACTCTACAATTAACGTCATTGTAGACTTAACGTCATTATAGAGCGGTACATTCCCAGTGCCACATGCCCATTACCTAACTTGGTCCCTAAGATGTTCATTCAAGAGCGGCACATGCCTATTCAAACATACACAGTGACCCAAGTTGGCATTAAAGAGGTGCTTTGAAGACCAGCACATACAAAGTGCCACATACCCAGTGCTCCAAGTCGACGTCGAAGAGTTTCTTAGAACAGCGGTACCTACCCAGACCCATATCGGCGTGAAAGAGATACGTTGAAGAGCGGCACGTATGTACACATTGGCACATATTCAGTGGTCTAAGTTGATCCTATGGTTGGCTTCGAACCCTGCTACCTCAGCACAGCATACAGCCCGATACGCTGCCCATTCGACCACGATACACATTCAACTGCATTCCCGTATCCCCTGGGTCACTGGGAGGTCGGCGGGAAAACGGTTAGATACAAACCTACGTAGATATGCACATAAATAGATAGATGGTTAGCCCTCAGAAAGTGCTTGAAATACCGAAATAATGCTAACGTTAAAGAGGTCTATTGGAAGAGAATTATTCAGCTGTTGTCCGAAAAAAAAGTCTGTTTTCATGTTGTTTTAACGTATATGAGCGATTGTGTGATCAGCAGCGCAGCTGCGGGGTACCACGTTCCCGAAAGAAAATTCTCTGAAATGTTGGACAAGCCTTCGCTGTCTAAGGCAAGCTTATGGTTCCGCATTTCACGTCTACAAAATGTGAGCACCACGTTCAATGCGAATCTCATTTCACGCAATAAAACGGAGAATTAAGAGCTTGCACATATCTAGTCGCATAAAAATTACACGGGCATATTTTAAATTACGCCAATTTCGATGTGGCATATTATACAATGAAATCTTCTAGAAAACTTAAAATCTAGCCAACCCATGTGACGTAGCATACAGATCTCTATGACGTCAGTTTTTGCAATATCTAAACAATCTAATGCCGAAGTAGATTAAGTGCACGTCAATAAGACGTCCGCTATTTGATATTAGGAAATACATGTAGGAAAGATGCGCATTTGTTATGACGAGACTAGGCGAATGAATGTTGATAGGATATCGGTGGTTCGCCGTGAAGAAGCACTTAAAAACCGTGTATAACCATGCTTAATAGAGATTTCGCTCGTATAACTCGGTTCAAGCCAGGTTTGAATCCTAGCCACTTTTTTGCACTACCTGCCCCGGAAATATGTAGAACCTCACGGGCGCTGGTAGGCCTCTCGTGTTTTCGAGGTTGTTTTGGCACTGAGCGGCAAGACTGTGTCAACAAATGCACGGTAGCTGTAGCCATATGATGTTCAGACGGAGAAAATCGTGTGACCTTAGTTTACAGATTTCGTTCTATAACTACACGTTAAAATTTTTAGAGCGAAGTTGTTAAGGGCTAGTTCCCCCAGGATCGTGTTCGTGTGTAGACACAAAACTTCCCATACGTGGGCCAATACCGAAGATAGCGCAATGCCGGGCCGACTCGCGGCCGAGGTGCAGTTCGCCATTGAGGGGCCCACATCCACAGCTTCGGTGGTCATCCATCTTCACAGAGGGGAAGGGCACTGAGTTTTTTTTTCTTTTCTGGGAAGTTATCTAAGCACATTTGCGTTATCACAACAGCTGCCTGCAGAGTTGGGAAAGCAACCGGATGCAATCATGATGAACATATTCAGAAGCAGCAGGAGTAAAGTCCCGGTTTCTCTCGTGCTGGTAACAACAGCATGTGCGCAAGGAGGACGCCAGTTATGTATATTGATAGAAAGTTTGTGAAGGCTTTCTGGAGTTTCAAACTTATGAAGGAAAAAGCCGGGAAACACGAACCAATATATCTTTGCAGGACACGTTCGTATTTTGCCTCTGTTATAAGTGTTTTATTTTTCGATAACGATATCAGAAGATTATTGCAAAGATCCTTCGAAATTCTTGCGAAGGTGCACACATGATGTCATGTGTTTCCTGTCACATTTAATAAACCAAAAGAGAAGGTATTTGCTGTTTTACTTGCTCGTTTCTGTATCTACCTGTTAGTACAGGACAAAATTTGGAAGGCGAAATAAAACGTTCACTGACTGGTAATGACAAACGATTTGAAGTTGACGCCTGCTCCCGCGTCTAAGTCCCAAACAAGATGGCGCCACCCTATGGGTATTGCGCGTAACCCGACGAGGTGAATTAGTAGCTATGGTGTTTCGCTGCTAAGCACAAGGTCAAGGAATCAAAGGCCGGCGGTGACGCGCATTTCGATAAGGGTGGAACGCAATAACACCGCTGTGGTGTGCAATGAGCCCACGTTAAAGAACCTCATGTAGACCAAATTAAACCGCAGTCCCCCGCTGCTGCGTGCCTCGTGGCTTTGGCGCGTAAAACCGCAGAGTTTTTGAATGGGCTATTTCTGCCAGCGCACTTTTTTTTTCCGTGCACACGCGCGCGAGCGAGAGGGAGAAAGAAGAAGAAAGGAGGAAGGAACGTGTCACGCAGGCACGATCGCATGCTGTGAGCGTTCTCCGACATCTTTGTTTCGCAGACACACCCTTCATTTAGCAGGCTGCGCCGCAAGTACCCGCCGTTTCGCCGTCGCCTGCTCTTATTTAACCATGTGAGTACACTCCTTTAATTTCTATCGGACTACCTGATAACGCTTTCACATTTGAACGCAGTGTATACACGCCTTCAGTGCACGGCGGGCTTCGATCCTGGCGCACGTCCGGGCAATAAAGTGGGCGAACAAAAATGAAGCAGTTTAGCCTGACAGAGATAGCGATGCTTGGCGTTACTCTCGAGCTCTTCGGACGTGTTCTAGACCATAGCCTCCTAGCCGGTGTGGTGATTTCAGTCTCAAATTCGTTGTCTGAATATGTCGCTCGCGCCTTCGTTGTCGTCTTCCACAGCTGGATCCAATGTCGTTAATCATGCCAGCGTTCCCATACTAGCTGCCCCTCCTTCTGCGAAGGCGCTGACGGCACTGGTCCACTGCCGGTCGGCACGTTGATTTCGGACTCAAATTCCTTTGTCTAAATATACCGCGAAATTAAAACACGTATAAAGCTGCGCTCAAATTTCACATTAGGGAGTATCGTAATCGTCGGACATTTTTATGACCGTTTTTACTTTTCCTTCTATTTCACTATTTACCCGACGCTGCTTCTAGAGACGTCTAGTTTTTCTTTGTTCCTTCGTCGAGTCAGGAAGACGCCGTATTATACACCGATTCTTTTAATTTTTCCAGTATTTTTGCCCGTCGTCAGTGGCAGGCAGGACCCCACGCCGATGTTATTGCCCCTATCGGCCACTCGTATAGCGAGGGCTGATAAAAAAAAAATGACCAACCCTTTCCTTACTGGAAAATGGGGTAAGCGAAGCTTGTCCTGCGTGCACCTGACCTTCGTCACGGTATAGTAACCCACAGGTAACGGTGCCGGATTGCTTCGGCCTCCCGCTCCCTCATCTCGGGATCTTCTCGTTGATGTCGGACTGCCTGGGCTCGGGCTGCTGTAACGGCTGGATCGGTGCGCCGACGTCAAGCCCTTTCACCGGCGAGTTCTCGCCGCCGCTCATCGAAAGCTGCCAGTTCCTCGAAGGAACGCACAACGCGTGGCCGTCCCATCCGTTTTCTGAGAATGAGCGGAAACGAAGCCGGCGCATCGCGCGCGAAATCCTTTCATACCCTTCCCCTCCCCGGCGGAAGCAAAACGGCTCTGATTGGTTGCGCGCGTGCCGTGAGCGCGCGCCTATGCGGCTAGAATCTTTGTTAATGACTCATGCTCCGGCGCCGGCGCAGCTGTCAACTCATCAAACCGCGCTTCCCTGCAGCTGCTCTGCTTTGGGAGCAACTGATTCTTTTTTTTTTTGCGTGACCACGACAACGCCACTTGCGAGTCAATATAAGCTTCGCTCGAAAATTAATACATTCGTACGAAAAGGATCCTCACATAAGCCGCCCCAGGATTGAAAAACCGGGCTGCCGGTTCAACTAAGCAGCTTTCGCGGAACGAAAACGAAGAAACAGAGGACCTCAGTATGTGCGCGTTGAAAACCGTACAAATGTCACGGAACGCATGGTATGACGCTGCGTCAAATACGAATTTATAAGGGTTTGAAGAACAGTTGCGCTCAGTGTTAGGTATCCGGATATAGTTCAAACAAGACAACAGGCGCGCGCGCGCACACACACACACGAAGAAAAATAGTGTAAGCGCCGCGCGCGCGCACATGTGTGTGTGTACGCGCGTGCGCGTGGGTGTGTGTTTACTTGCGCTACTAGAGCATGCCTTACGATGCCATTATCTGGCATTGCAACTGCTATACGTTTCTCATGTTTGTTAATCTGTCGGCGTAAAGTCACTGCTAACGAACGTCTTGTAGATGTGTAGTAATCGCGCGTGTGAGAAGTTCTTTGGCGTTGTGATTGTCGATTGCGGCACAGAGGGGCGAGGGCAGTTTGTCTATAGCTTCTCTGCAGGGTGCTTCAGAAAGTGCGTTACAAATTCCCTAAGTGTAGGAAGGACGAGATATTTAGGCGACATTTAGGCGCCCACGCGTCACCCACGCGCTGCATCTTGCGATCTCTGAATTAGCGAGACAGTCGCGCCACACTTCGCTCCGTTTGCAACGTGCCGCACGAGACAGATTGTCCGCGCCAGCCAATATATCGCGAAATGAAAACATGGATAGAGCTGCGCTCAAATTTCGCATTAGGGAGTATCGCAATGACGGTTAATTTTTTTCTGGATAGACTATCACCAAGGCATACATTTTGAAATGACCCGGAGTAGTGAGCAATTAAACAAATTAATATATTTATCATAACCGTGTGGCGAGCATGAAGTGAGCGTCACTGTCCAGCCGCGACCTGGTCAGATCATGCTCACTCGGCGGTGAAGCGTAAACAGTCGCGTCATTCGTGGGCGTCTGCTTACGGCGTGAAACTTGCGCTCTATCAGCAGTTCAGTGTTGATTTTTTTTCCGTGGGGAGAGAGGGTGGAAGGGGTGAAATCAAACGGAATTTATTACGCTCGAGCAATTAGTAGTGTCGACTTTTTGCATACCTGTAAACGGCTATGAAGTACCCCGATGACGGGCTTCATGTCTTGCATTAGAAACAATCGTCTGGCTCTTTTGGTTAAAAAAGGTAATTTATTCAAACTTGCTTAATTACCTTGTCTAATTGCTACCTCGTTATTTTAGCATGCGTGCTTTTTCGTAAAAGCAGTCCCGAGGGATTCGCATTTTCCGCTACGTTGGAGGTATTTTGAACGCATATTCTAGAACTCTGTATAGCCCTTTCTTTTTTAAACAAAATTTTGTTAAACTTTTTCGGGACAACATTGTCTACTGAAAATTTCTAGGAGCAAGACTTTGTCCAAGACCATCTACAGACGTCACGGCTCCCACACGAGGACACCTGAGCAACCTGCGCTGCAACCGAAAGGGATACCCGTAATATCACCAAGGCCGAATAGGCAGCCAAAGGTAATTAAAGCTTATAATTTGTTTCATAGTACGTTAAACTATGTTTAGTTGAATATTCAGCGAGCGCTTCGTAATTTTGCGAATGGAACCTCAGTTTCATAGGGATGCTGTCCTTGCGAACCCTCTTGGAATTTGCTAGCCGTGACTGCTGCTGCTGCTGCTGCTGCTGCTGCTGATGATGATGATGATGAGGATGACGGTGTCTAGCCGAATGACACGCGAAGTACAGTATTCATTTAACGAACGGACCTAAATATAGCCAACTACATTGCCCCTGCAGGTGTGTCGGTGGCCGGATCCATTCTCAACGAAATTATGCAGTGAGGCAACAAACTATCTAGATATCCTCGCTGCTACAAATAAACCTTTATGTACATAGTTCCTTTATTAAATCAAAGCGCTGAAAACCTTTTCCCCCGGGGTTTGGAGCGTCTGCTTGGATGATTCCTCGCCGAATAAAATGCGCCAATCTCTGAGGCTGTAAAACTCGCGGTGGCGGCGGTCACGTGGGTCGCGTGTAAGGGGGGGGGGGGGGGTTCTGCGTCTTGCCGAGCAGGCACCTAAGCACTATGCTGCAACACAAGGTGCGGAAGATGAACAGTTTTATACAATTTAATTATTCGCTTCACGAAAGCTTAGCTAACTTGCATGTGCATGCCCTGGATCTGAATGATATTTAACGCGATTAGCATTCTTTGATCAGTACTTTTGACCCTCAGCGACACACCAGAATAATGCAATTAGCATTCTTATGGTACCTCACGCGCCTTCCGTGGTCTATCTGTCTGATCTGACTTGATCTGGTCTGATTAGATCTGATTTTACACCGACCCAGTGCCTGGCGGAAGTTGTCTACTAGATTGGGACCCAAGCTCGTGGCCGTGATGGCGTCATGGTTGTTTACTCGTCATTACAACTTTGCCATCCGACTCTCGTCATGCCGTTATCGTCCCGCCATCGTTGCCAAACAGTCGTCGTGATTCCGTTGTGGTCGTTCCGTCGTCGTCATTTTACCTTCATCCTCCAACTCTTGTCATGCCATCATCACGCCGCCGTTTCACCATCGTCATCATTTCAGTTACGTCATCGCATCGGCGTCGTGCCCTAGTCGTCTAACCGCCTTCGTCGAACCGTCCGCTTCATTCCTTCTTTGTAATTCTGTCGTAATCATGCTGTAGTCATTCAATCATGATTATGACACCGTTGTCATGCCATCATCGTCATTGCGTCGTAGTCGGACAGTCGCTGTCATCCATCCGTCGTTATTCTGTCGTCGTCGTGCAGTCGCGGTTGTGCCGTCGCCGTCATTCCAGCGTCCTCATTCGGTTATGACTATACCGTCGTCGTCAAGCTGTCGTCGTTATAACGCTGTCAGCATTTAGGAATCATCACACCACTGTCGTCAAGCTGTCGTCGTTATGACGGTGTCAGCATTTAGGAATCATCACACCACTGTCGTCAAGCTGTCGTCGATATAACGCTGTCAGCATTTAGGAATCATCACACCACGGTCGTCAAGCTGTCGTCGATATAACGCTGTCAGCATTTAGGAATCATCACACCACTGTCGTCAAGCTGTCGTCGTTATAACGCTGTCAGCATTTAGGAATCATCACACCACGGTCGTCAAGCTGTCGTCGATATAACGCTGTCAGCATTTAGGAATCATCACACCACGGTCGTCAAGCTGTCGTCGATATAACGCTGTCAGCATTTAGGAATCATCACACCACTGTCGTCAAGCTGTCGTCGTTATAACGCTGTCAGCATTTAGGAATCATCACACCACTGTCGTCATGCTGTCGTCATCGTATCGCTTTTGTCGTTTCACCAAAGTCATTCCTTCGTTATTCGTTGTTAGCGGTTGTCACTGCGTCTGCGTCATAGAGTCGTCGTCATGCCGCCGTGCTTACGGGCGACCTTGGCAAGCCAGTGAAATAGCAAAGTGGGACGATACCGAAGTATGTCGCGTATAGCCGAATCAACAGAAGTCTCAAAGTGACCGCTACATATTCTAAATAAACATGACTTCAGAAATACGGTGTGTCGCCACATTTCGTGAGGTGAGTTCTGCCGTGATTTCTTACTGCTTGAGTTGTAATTTTCCAAGTCTAGCCGACTCATTTTTTACCAACACCATCTTTCCCTTGACGAAAGCTTTACATAAGTAGTGCTGTCTGGCAGTGCGTGTAAGGACGGCACTCTGGGAAATTAAGGGCATGGCCACTGCTTTTCGTCATAAGGATAGCTCAAAACGGAGGGTAGATAGTCTCGGAATATCCACTAAGGGAAGATTTCTTGAGCACCGGATGGCTTTAACGCGGCAATTCTTACAACATAGTGCTGAATAGATTTAATTTAAATCAATTTAATTTGCGATAACTGCACGGAAATATTTGATGTCCTCCAGCGTGGATGTACGGTGTTTCCCAGCTGACTTTAGACGTAACTTAAGAATATTAGGGTGGGCTTCGGAACGCAACAGAAAGCATAAAACACTCCACGCCATATATATATATATATATATATATATATATATATATATATTGTGGGCATTTATAAGCTATTCTTTGTCATATGTACACGATCATCATCATGTGGGGTTCATATGGGGTTCTTCATCATCGCTTGTGGGATTGCTCTTGAGTGGGATCCGCGCTGTCTGTGGGCGTGGTCGGTTCGCCGCATCTTCGACGTGGAATAAACGTCGCGATAACTGCTGCGTCACAATATATATATATATATATATATATATATATACATATACATAATGTGTGTGTGTGTGTGTGTGTGCATACATACACACATCCAAGCTCTTCGTTTCAAGCGGATATACGCACCAAAAAAAGAGGACTTTGCATCGAACTGTGAAAAATCTTCGTAACGACTTACTACGACAGCGTTATCGTCCCTGTGTTATCAGCGGCGCGATTAGAAAAAAAAAATACGCAACCTTGATCGTCATGAGGTTAGCAACAGCGAACCAGCTTCCCCAGATTCACGGACTTATCCTCAAGTGTGCAGCATCAACTCCTAACACAAATCGTATCCTCCGGAAACATCATGGCATACTCTAACAGATCGAGAAAATGCGCTAAGTTGTTCCTGAACCTACGGGGGTGGTATGCGGACGGGTCACCAACCTCAGAGATATTGTCACGTCCTCCGAAATTAACTCGGCTAATATTACAGGCTGCGCACCATGCGGAAAACTTCGATGCGAACTCTGATACATGATAAGTAGCGGTAATGTTGCCGGCAGCACCGCGTCTTCATTTTCTTTCAAAATCTAGGGAGACTACAACTGCGACACTCTTAACTTTGTATACCTCCTGGAATGTACAATTGCCGCGCAGAATACATCGGACAAACGGTAACCCCTTTTACGCTACGGTTTAATAATCACAAATCGTATGTAAAATCTAGACTGCAGCTCTCCCACTTTCCAAATAGGGGAACACACTAGGCCACCCTTTCGAAAAATTGAAAGCCGCTATTTTGATATCGCAGCTCTCCACTCACTACAGAGAACTTTGCGAGTCTTTTCAAATACACAAGCTCAGCGCATTTTCTAGGCGAATTAATGAAAGCATGGGCAGGCTGACGCGTATGCTCAACTAGCAAGATAAATGTTCCAATATTACCGGCATGTTTGGTGGAGCAATGAATATTTCCCTGTCTGTTTTATGCACTTACTAACGGTTATATATGGTATATAATATATAGCATGTTTATGAAGCTGTATTCACAGTTCCACATCGTTTATTAGGGATTATTCTCGCCCTTCTGTTATATCGAGGTTTATTATTGCACCTTGTGTAATTTTTCATCGATCCTTTATTTTATATAATTTTTCATACCCGCATAGACTGTATAGAAACAGTTCGTCCGCAATCACAAAAGGTGCCACCTGTGCAAAGAATACAATGAAATGCAGTTCGCGGTACTCAGAAGTTAGTAGAGCTCACATGATGGGTGTGATATAACCAAGTGGCGTTGTATTGACCGTCTTCGGGGTGTCACAGAAGTTGCAGTAAGGTCAAACAAAGAAGAAGAGAAACACTCTCCTGGCCAAGATAAGTGGTTCCTGAGAAAGGAAGCTATCTTCTGCAGCCCTTAAGGGAGCTTGGCCCAGCGCTTGCTGCGACCGCTCGCATGCCCTATGCTAACAAGCGACCCCTCTCCCACTGCACTGCACTGGCAGCGTCTTTCCACGTTATGTTTCTCCCGCCCCCTCCCATGTGGATGCTACTGAATGTGCGCCTGTTGGTATCCATGACGCCGTACGTTTTTTCTTTCTTTTAATATGCTTCACGCTTACAGAGAAAAGGTATAAGTTGAGCTCTGGGGTGCTTGCAATCGCGCACCCTTGATGAAGGCCGGACCTCGGCCGATACGTCGAAGTTAAATGTTTGTTTTCCCTTTTGACGCGATAGCGTTAGGGGCCCTGTGTCGCACAAAATCCAGCATCGGGCGACGCTTCGGCAAAAAGAATTTCGAACCAAATTCCGAACTACGCATACCCAACCACTCTTCTACCACCAAAGCATGCCTTCGTGCATACGTTTGCCGCCAGACAGTTACATAAGCTGCAGCTGCCGGGAAGCATGAAAAGCAGTCAGGGGTCTTTGAATGTTATCGCGTGCCACTCTTAAAGGTGAAGCGTAAGCGTCCTTCAAATTTTCGTATGTGCGGCTGCACTTCTTTAAATTTATCAAACACGTATTATTTATTATAAGGTAATTATACTAAATGTTTATTAACATTCATAATTAAGTAATAATTATATATATATAGTCGCATTCTGTTCTGTTGTATAGTTAAGAGTATTTGATTTCGAAAGTCTTCAAACTTAGGGAAAGAGATCCACTGAGAATGTTGTGAAGCGTTCTAGGAAACATCCGATTCGGCATTTCCCATCTCATTACGCAACCGTCTCCCGCCGCGTCATAGGTAAAGCTATAAAAATTGTTACATATTTATATCATATGAATGATGGCCGTTTCGCCCAAAGGGCGAACCATTCCCACCTATTGACAGCGGTAACAATGCTTAGCTCTGCTCTCGGACTCCTTGGACGGTGTTCGAGATATACGCGTATGCGAGATGTTGTTGCGACGCCACCACGCGGGGGCAGCTGCTGCTGGTTAGAAGGAGCAGCGTCCTGGCATGATACCAGGCCCCTCGCAGCGCTTGCGTTGATGCGGAGGATCGCCAGCGGCGTTGCAGGCGTCGAACATCTGGGGAATCTCAGTGCAAGACGTGCACGTACGCCCTCCCACGGACATCAGTGGGCCTACGGTATGAGACGGACGGTGGTATTCAGCGTCCAGTGGAATATTGGATGACGTCAGCTTGACGTCAGCTATACTTCCGCTCCGCTCAGAGCATTGCAGGTACACACAGAGCAGGCACGCCGAGGCGCGCATAACGCTGCCCTGGCTCTGCCACCACGTCGATTGAACGTAGCGTTTACGGTGCTTTGACTTCGCTTTGTCGTTTTTGCCGCCAAACGCACGTATGCGCGGTCTATAGGGCACGCACGACTACGCCGACGACGGTGTTTCGCAATAAAATAGAGGTCACAATTGTCTTGGTCGCGCCTGCGTCATTCCACGCGAAGTGTCCCATACCTGTCGCTTGACCATCTCAGACTTTGCTTTATAAAAAAATCATGGCTATTTAGTACCTTGCTCAGTGATCCCCTGAGATATTTCTTGCTGAAAAGTACATTCCTTTCACGTGATGCGCATTCAAAATTTTCTCAAATATCTGAAACATAGGTCTTTAAAAAAAGATACCAAAATAGTTTTAGTGCATAACGCATCGTAAGTTCGCGTACTGAACCTAAAAGGCTTCGTATTCAATATGTAAAAGTTCTTACTAAATTAAATTCTGGGGTATTATGCGCCAAAACCACGATCTGATTATGAAGCACGCCGTAATGGGGGACTTCGGGTCAATTTACAACATCTGGGTTCTTTGAATGGGTACCCAATGTACAATACACGGGTGTCTTTTGCATTTCGCCCCCATTGAAATGCGGCTGCCTCGGCCGGTGCTTATTGGCAACTTCAGTCAGAAAATATGGCTTCGGATTCCCGAATTAGAAAAATCTACCCAGTCGGCCATTTTTTTCTAGCAAAATTACTATTGATTGTAGTTGTTTGAATGGAATGTCCCAGATCTGCACATAAAACTAAAATGATTTAATAACCAACATAGTAAGATTTTTTTTCGAAATAACATAGCAAACATAAAAAAATCAATTGAGAGAAAATAAGACATCCACACAATCGTAGAAACTGCTATAAAGGAGACCCATATGGGTTCCTCGAAAGAAAAGCCTCGCAGTTGAAGAAAAAATTGCCCCGGTCCCGGACTCGAACCCGGGACCACCAATTTTCCGGGGCAGCCGCTCTACCATCTGAGCTAACCAGGCGGCTAGCAGATGGCGGGGCGATGTCGAATTTGTCAGAAACTCGAAGCAAAGGCAACCGTTTGACGTGGTAGTCCTGCAGAAGCCCGCAAGGTGGAGAGAAGTAATTAATTAAGGGAAAATGAGACATCCACACAATCGTAGCAATTGCCACAAAGGAAATCCATATGGGTTCCTCCAAAGAAAAGTCTCGAAGTTGAAGAAAAATTCACCCTGTTCCGGGACTCGAACCCGGGACCAACGCCTTTCCGGGGCAGCCACTCTACCATCTGAGATAACCAGGCGGCCAGCAGATGGCAGGGTGGAATTCAGGGCCCTGCCAGGTCTCGGTGAACTCTCGGTGGTCTAAATTAATCCAGAGTCCTTCACTACGGCGTGTGCCTCGTAATCATGGATAGTGTTGGGACGTTAAAACCCCATATTTTTTTCAATTCCTGCTTCCAACTGTGAGCATTTGATCATAAAGAAACCTACATTCTGGCGCTGCGTGGTACAGTGGGCTGGTGAAATTTTATGACTCTGTCATGACGCAGTGGTGTCAGAAACATCACTGTGCTGCAGGAACCTTCAAAAAGAAACGTACCATAGTAGTCTCGCGTTGATTTTGTCTCTGTTTCGCCCACGTCAGCCGCCTAGATTCTAGCTCTCGTGCTGTAGTAAAACGCAACGTAATAAGGGCCGCTATAATGTAACGATTCCATTCCATTACAATTTTTTTCGTGTGTCATCAGTCAACATAACGGCGCTCGATCCAGCCACATTATCGCCAGGGACGACCGACCGTGAACGGTAGATGATAAGGAGCGGAATCCGGAGCGACGACTCCTTGTACATTGTCTCGGTCTAGATGTCACAAACGGTGAGCGCTACGTTATTAATGCCTACGTCTTCCAGTATTACGTCTGCGCTGTGCCATCACGGTAAGTTGCCTGTCTGCCGTGTGAAGGCTGTGTGGTGCTTCGCTTTACAGCAAGGCCATCCGAACCAGCAGCAGGAGTCCGCGCCCGAAGAGCTCTCGGTCTTCGACACTAAGTCGACGCCCTTCTCTCTTTCCGATGGAGTACGCCTGCCCTCGCCCACGTCGTCCAGAGTGCGCCGTGAAATCGACATCTCGACTTCGCACTCGTCCACGATCGCTCCGTCGAGAGCGAACGAATCAGTGGACTTCCAGCAGGCGCAGTTCGTACACGTGAGTACGCTTTTTTAAGTTCGTAAAACGATTGCAGCTGCTTCGTCGGTGAACACTTTTGACCTGTTACTAACCATACGATCTGACTACTGCGAAATGCTGCTATCGCGCAGTATTATCATACTGCTATAATAATATCTTTAAAAAAATGGTATGTTATTTCCTGGCGTTTATTTTTCTAATGCATTAGTGTCATGCTATGTCTAATAAGGCGAATAGTATTCTTTGCCTACTTCAGCAGTTTTAAATCTGTCTGTCGCTCTCTCCATATATATATATATATATATATATATATATATAATCATGCATATATAACGCCAACAGACAATGAAGCCAAGGAAAGTATAGGGGAAATGAGCTGCGGTTGAAATTCAAATGTAGAGAATAATAAAGGAAATGGGAAATGAAAGTGGACGAAAAGGCAACTTGTCGCCGGTGGGGGCGTAACCACAACCCCCGATACGCGCGTGCGTTTCACTACCAAATGTGCTATGGCGACGGCTATCAATCCGTCCGCGATATATATAATATATATGTGACATGACGAGAGTCAAACTGCGAATCTGTAGTGAAGGCGATTGAACGACCACGACGGGGCATCACTATGGCGGTGTGACAAAGAATGCATGATGACTGTATGACGAATGGCGTGGCGACGGCGGCATGACGAGTATCGGATGACAAAGCTAGAATTACGACGATGCAACACCCTCTACTCCGACCCATCAGTACTATAACATCTTGGCCCACTAGGTGTGTGCTTGGGGTCGTGATGCTGTCGTAGTTACATCGTCGTCATTCCTGATTTTGTCATCCGACTCTCGTAACGTCATCTTCATCACGCCATCTTCGTCACACAGTCGTCGTTATGTCGTCGACGCTTTGTACTTTTATCATTGTCATCACTTCAGTTAGATTATCCCATTGTCGTCATGCGGTCGTCATACCATTTCTCTCGTTCCATCGACGTCGGGGTTTCTTCGTCAATGTATATAATCGTACTGTCGTTACTCAATCGTGATTATGCAGCCCTTTTCATGCCATCATATTCGGACAGTCGCTATCGTGCCTCGATTGCCAGACCGTCGTCGTAATGCCGTCGTGGTCGTGCCATCATTGTTACTCCAGTTCGATCATTCGACTCTCGTCATGCCGTCGTCTTCTTACCATCGTCGTCATACAGGTTCCATAATACAATCATCGTCACATGATTGTAAACAAACACTTGTCGTCATTCCATTGCCCTTATGCCGTTGTCGTGCCAGCGTCATCGTGAACGTGCCTTCAGGAATATGATCTGCCGCTACATTGTTTGATTGCTATTCGCATAACCATCGGCAGTCATCATGAGATGAGTTCTGCCGTTATTTTCTTTTTGATAATGCTGAGTTAAACGAGTTCCGTGCCACTTTCCTGAACAAATAATTGTGGACGATTACTTGACAGATGCACAATCTTCTGTAATTGTTCGACACGCCTATGGGATCAGTGTTTCTATTTCTGCCCTTGATATCACTGATATAAACTCCAGTATGGGCCGCTTGTGCCGTCGCGCAGTATTGAAGCCCTTGATGACGTATGGTGATGTGTTGGCATGACGCCTGTCGTGTTTCGTGTACTCATGCGTGCTATGAAAAGTTGCACAGTGTATAACTCAGTACGTGCTAAGAGATTCAGGGAACTTGATGCTCATTCATGCAACAAACCTGCTGACCTAGTTAACGAACTTTACGGTTATAAGTTAGCTGTTGCTAGCCTTTTGTTAGTAAGTGCTTCCGGGTTTTCTTTAGTACCACTGCCTCTTCACGCATCAATGTGGTTCAGGGATGGCGGCGCCCTGCTGCATAGCCAGAATTCAAGGGCGCTCTTGTCGCGTCCGTGGCGGCAGTGTTTCGATGAGGGCTGAACGCGAAAATGCTCGTGTACTGACAAATTGGTCCAAATTGACCTAGAGGACCCTGATATGCGGCGTCCCTTATAGCCTAAATTTGGATTTTGGATCTAAATAGAACGGTGAATACCAGCGCGAGTAAAAGTGAGTAAAGTTGGGTGCGATCCGGTAGGGCACTTTTACTCGAAACTGCGCCCACTCACACAAAATATGAAAAGAGAGCACTCGGCAGATTTCAACTATTATTGTTGCTCTAAACTCATCTACTGCGACAGCAGCAGCCTTTCAAAGTGGATACCGCATTTCCTCAAGAACTTCAATTCGATGCCCACAACACCGTCTCTGTTACAGCTTTCAAAATTCATGCGCAGACGTCACCAGCCTCGAAGGCTGTTTGTGGACCCCGAACAAAGTGCCATGTCGCAGTCGTTAGCTCGTGCAGCTCTCAGCTGCACATTGCCGCAAAAGCACATGCATTCCATTAGCAGTAGCGGGCAAAGTTTCAATGTTCTGCCATATCTGTGGCGAGGGAATAGCTAATGATGAGGAAGTGGGCGGATTTCTGTCCAGTTATCATAGCATGAAAAAAGGGGTGTCCAAATCCATGCCCTAGCAACGGTTTCCTCTGAGTAATACGCACAAAATACGAAGGCCATGCTTTTGCTGGTGGCGTACACCGTAAGTCAATCTGGAGCTGGAAATACGTCATGGCCGCTATCTTTTGCTACAACCTTCTTATTGCTATATCTCCTCGTCGGTAAACATATCTAAATAACTTAATCTGGTAACGTCACAGTTGAAAAACCATGCGGTCATTGCCTATAATTATGCGTGATCAGTAACATCATCACCAAAAAGCCGTAATATATTTGGCGAATTCAGCATTAATATACCCTAATAAACGTATGCAATAGTCAAAAGCACAGTCGGGCCGAGACGCTCGTGTCATGGTGATTCCATGAATAGACCTGCTCGTTTCACTCACTTAACATTCTTTAGGGGGTACTAAATAAAGGGAATAAATACGCAGGAATAATTCAGTATTAACCGCATCTTTTGCCTGCGGCACAAAGTCTTACGTTCCTGCACATGAAAAGACAGAGGGGGACAACGTATCTGTGCGGAAGGCGGGTGCCCATAGCGGATTGACTTGAAGGTTATGGCTGGCGCGATAATAGTGCTACGTCTCGAAGATTTCACAGAAGAACACCATGACGCCATCTTCCGTTTACACTCGATTAGTGACGTACTCAGCAGAAACTCGCGACTACACCAACCAAATTAGCACGAAGCTCACCTGAACTAACATGGACTCAACCCGATAGGTGAAAGCAGTGTCGGGCCGACCACGTCGTGGCATGTCGACGCCATGATGAACGGATCCTCTCTGTATCCACTGTCGCGCAGATACCGCCGGCGCTGCGCGACAGCATGTCGCCACAGCAGCGCGAGGTGTACCGGGACTTCCAGCAGGAACCATCGGCGTTCTCCAGCTCTCGCCAGTTCATGATCCCCCGCGAGAAGTTGCATGACCCTGAGGTTCGGGCCTCGCTGCGCGCCTACGTCGAGTCCGTCATCGAGCAGGCGGTCGAGTGCGCCAAGGTCATCACCACCTGTGCCCTCAGGGAGTCGCAGTCACGGCCCAGCACTCTGCACAAGTGGGATCCCAAGGCCAGCGTCCGAAACGTCAGTCGGCGAGTCCGCGGGGCCTAAGCGGGCCCGGGAGTCGTTTTTTTTTTTCTTGGACCATGCAGATTTTTTAAATATTGCCTGTGACAGATGGCGTAATTGTATTCCTTCAGCTGGATTACTCGTAGCGGCGGACATTACTCGTAGGAGAAATCCAAATACATAATTTAGTAATTACGAAAGATTCACTAAATCATTTTTGTCATTACATGCTTTACGGCACATACCTCACTTTACAAGCTGTAGCTTTGTAAGGTATAACCACTTAAGTAAATATTGAGGATGACATTGGTTTTGAGGTTTGCGCCGTCATAGTTGCGGTAAATAGGTACTGTTGTTCTACTTACTTTTTAAAGCGAAGCTTTCTTTGCCTCTTCCTTCGACTTTCCCACTGCTGCTGCTGCTGCTGCTGCTGCCGTGGCCGCTGTGGCTGCTGCTGTCCGGCGCACCGCGTCGGGGGGTGATTCAGAGCATGTGTATACATGACTGGAGTCAGAGCGGAGACTGGAGAAACTCGTTTTTCTCCCCACCGTGTCGAATGTGCACAATGCCCTCTGGAGTTCCCTGGCCGTCGCCACATCGGCCTCTTGACAGGTGTAATTATACGTGACTCCCCTCAGAAGCATTTACACAAACTGCAGCGCTTCCCTTTCTACTAAGGTGCGAGTCCAGCGGGGACGTAAGGAGAAGAGGCAGTTCCCATACAAGGGAGGGGGGGGGAGGTGACGTGAGAAGGCAAGGAAACCGTACTACTATACGACAGCGGTTGCGGGGAAACTGGATAAGCTTAAGTTCAAGGTACGGTGCAGTACGTTGCTGCTATTTCTGAAAAATAAACACCATGCAAATATGTCAAGCGGAGAAACTACGCTGGGCGTGCAGAAGCAGAGACACATACAGGCTTGGAGTGACACCTGACACCGTCAAAGATGCCGACAGTGAGTGGGACTATACTAATCCAGGTACAACCAAATTAGAACTGTCCAGTAAGCTTCAACAAAGACACTCCCTCACCAAAACAGGAATTGACCACCCTGATGCAGTATTCGGCCACTATACCTCCCGAATGATTCCTACCATTAACCCATGGCCATCAGTCCCCAGCAGCTGCGGAGCACCTGAACAAGGCGGCGGTCAGACCTGTAACGCAGCAGAGGGTGCTAAGAATCTCTGGCTCCGGACAGGCTGCCAATGTAAACTGACCCCGTCAACCTTTAGTTGCCGAACTCGGTCGAGTGACGCTAGCTTAGCCGGACATTTGAGGAACTATCATGCAGACATTGCTTGGGATATCATCGGCCTTAGTGAGATTAGAAGAACGGGTGAGGCTTATACATTTCTGAATAACGGACATGTCCTCTGCTTTAGAGGTCTCCCAGTTAAGAAGCAATATGGGGTAGGATTCCTAATCCATAAGGACATAGTGGGCAATATTGACGAATTCTACAGCATCGATGAGAGGGTGGCTGCAGTCGTAATCGAAGTTAATAAGATGTATAGATTAAAGGTAGTACAAGTTTACGCTCTAGCATCCAGTCACGATGATGATGAAGTAAATCGGCTTTATGAAGAGGCTGAATTAGCGATGAGAAAAGTGCAAACTCAATATACTGTAGTAATGAGCGACTTCAATGCAAAAGTGGGGGAAAGCAGGCTGGTAAACAAGCAATTGGCAACTACGGCGTTGATTCTAGGAACGCTAGAGTAGAGATGCTGGTAAAATTCGCAGAAAGGAATAAGCTACGAATAATGAACACCTTTTTCAAGAAGCGTAACAAAAGAAAGTGGACCTAGAAAAGCCCTAATGGTGAAACAATAAATCAAATTGATTTCATACTTTATGCTGATCCCAGCATAGTGCAGGATGTAGAAGTGTTAGGTAGGGTAAAGTGCAGTGATCATACGTTACTGAGAGCTAGGATTCACCTCAACTTGAAGAGGGAAAGAGTAAAATTGATCAAGAAGAAATAGGTCGATCTAGAGGCAGTAAGAGTAAAAGCAGACAAATTCATGCTGGTACTTGCAAACAAATTTGCAGCCTTAGAACAGAGAGATGGAGATGGCATATAGGTAATGAATGAAACCGTAACTAGGCTGGCTTCAGAGGCAGCACTTGAAGTGGGAGGCAAGGCACCAAGGCAATGAGTAGGCAAGCTCTCCCAAGTAACTGAGAACCTAATAAAGAAACGACAAAGAATGAAAGTGTCCAACTCAAGAGATAAGATAGAATTCGCGTAACTGTTAAAACTGATCAACAAGGCGAAAATAAGTGATATTCGAAATTATAACATCCGAAACACCGAAGAAGCCGTAAAAAATAGACGCAGCCTGAAATTGAGAAGGAAACTTGGCATATGACAAACCAAGATGTACGCACTGAAAGATAAGCTGGGTAATATCATCAGCAATCTCGAAGATACAGTAAAAACAGCGGAATAATTCTATACTGACCTGTACAGTACCCAGAGGAGTCAGGATACCTCAATTAGAAACAGTAATGAAGAGGACACAGTAACTCCTGTAACTAGCGATGAGGTCAGAAGGGCCCTGCAAGACATGAAACGAGGAAGAGCGGCAGGAGAAGATGGAATAACAGTCGATTTAATCAAAGATGGAGGAGACAATGCTTGGAAAACTGGCGGCTCTTTATATGAACTGCCTATTGACTGCAAGGGTCCCACAAAATTGGAATAATGCAAACATTATACTAATCCACAAAAAGGGAGACGTTAAAATTTGAAAAATTATAGGCCCATTAGCTTACTCCCAGTTTTATATAAAATATTTGCCAAAATAATCTCCAATAGAGTAAGGGCAACGCTCGGCTTTAGTCAATCAAGGGAACAGGCTGGCTTCAAGAAGGGATACTCTACAATGGATCACATCCATGTCATAAATCCGGTTATCGAGAAATCCGCAGAGTACAATACAAGCCTCTCTATATGGCTTTCATAGACTACGAAAAGACATTTGATTCAGTAGAGATACCAGCAGTCATAGAGGCATTATGTAATCAAAGAGTGCAGACCACTTACGTAAGTACCTTGGAAAATATCTACAGAGGTTGCACAGCTACCTTAATTCTACACAAGAAAAGCAGGAAGATACCTATAAAGAAAGGAATCAGACAAGGAGACACAATCTCTCCAATGCTATTCGCGGCATGCTTCGAAGAAGTGTTCAAGCTATTAAACTGGGAAGGCTTAGGAGTAAGGATCAATGGTAAATATCTCAGCAACCGTCGGTTTGCAGATGAGATTGTCCTGTTCAGCAACAATGCAGACGAATTACAACAAATGATTGAGGACATTAACAGAGAGAGCGTGAGAGTGGAGTTGAAGATTAATATGCAGAAGGCAAAGATAATGATGAATAGCCGGGCAAGGGAACAAGAGTTCAAGATCGCCAGTCAGCCTCTAGAGTCTGTGAAGGGGTACGTTTACCTAGGCCATTTTCTCACAGGGAAACCTGATCATGAGAAGAAAATTCATAGAAGAATAAAAATGGGTTGGATCGCATACGGCAGACATTGTCAGCTCCTGACTGGAAGCTTACCATTATTATTGAAAAGGAAGGTGTACAATCAGTGCATTTTACCAGCGCTGAAATATGGGGCAGAGACTTGATGATTGACAAAGAAGCTTGAGACCAAGTTAAGGACCGCGCTAAGAGCGATCGAACGAAGAATACTAGGCATAACGTTAAGAGACAGAAAGAGAGCGGTTTTGATCAGAGAGCAAACGGGTATAGCCGATATGCTAATTGACTTAAAATGGAGCTGGGCAGGTCGTGGAATGCGCCGGTTAGATAACCGTTGGACCATTAGGGTTACAGAATGGGTACCAAGAGAAGGGAAACGCAGTCGAGGACGGCAGAAGACAAGGTGGAGCGATAAAATTAGGAAATTCGCGGGCGCTAGTTGGGATCGGCTGGCGCAGGACAGGGGTAATTGGAGATAGCAGGGAGAGGCCTTCGTCCTGCAGTGGACATAAAACAGGCTGCTGCTGCTGCTGCTGATGATGATGATGCTGATGTTGATGAAGAATAATTAAAGCGTACCGCTGGGTCCAGGCGACACGGCGGAAGGGGTCGACTGTCAAACACTTCTGTGCCCGCCGTGGTAGCTTTGCAGCTATAGACAAGAACGGCACCGCCGAACGGCGCTGTCGATGGATGGATGGATGTTATGAGCGTCACCTTTGGAACGGGCCGGTGGGCTGCGCCACCAAGCTCTTGCTATTATACTGCCGAATGTCCTACCTAGGTAAAAAAAGGAAAAAAGAGAAAAAAAGGAAAAACACGATGAATTCCCATAACCAAATTTTCTGATCCCCTATTTGGGCTTTGTGTTTGTACGTCTCCGTTTTTTGTTGTTTCCCCACTTCCACCAATCTTCCAATCGTCTCTAATTAATCTCTATTGCGGACATGTTTACTTTGCCCCTGTTCTCGCTTAACCCAAGGGCTTCAAGGAGTCGATTGGTGCCTAAATCGACCGGTTGGCAGATATTCTCACATTCTAATGACACATGCTCCATCGTTTCCTTTGCTTTACCGAAGCAAGCACATGCTTGTTCTTCCTTCTTATATCTCGCTTTATAGGTGCGTGTTCTAAGGCATCCTGATCTCGCTTCGAAAAGTAATTACCTTACTTCTGACTTATCATAATTTGTTCCTTTCCTGATTTCGTTTTTTCCTCTTAAGTATAGTTACTCATGGCAGGTTTACTTTCCATTGCCACCACTCACGAGATTATTTCAGCCTCTCTGACTTCCCGCTTGACGTTCTATGTTGCAGTGTTACTCGCCCCTACAGGCCGCATACTTGCTGGCAAGCTTCCTAGTTCTTTTGCTCCACTGTAAATCAATGTTTTTTCTGTACAAATACCTCAACACTCTACCAGCCCACACTCACACCTGTCGCGCGGGCGTGAGAGCGCCGCATGCGGGTTAAAATTCAACTAGCGGGTGTACATATCTCCCATCTCTCGTTCACACTGCCTTGAGTGCCTCTTGCACTGTACGTGTTTGGGCACGTTTCGTACCGCGCGCGGTGTGTGCCTGTGTGTGTGTGTGTGTGTGTGTGTGTGGACGTGTTATTTGAAGGACGATGTACACGCTTCTATTCGCTTTTAAGAAGATCGATGCGCTTGACGATTATTTTCATGGCTGCAGTGCGGCGAAAGGGAAGCGTCTGCTTAGCTGTGTAAGTGGCGTGGAGCACGTCATCGAAAACGACATTGTATGTGCCGCTGGAAAAATCGTCGGCACAGACGATGCGCGTTAGCTAAAGTAATTTTTGCACTTTCCCACAAAATGCTTACTACAAGTCCCTGTTGTCTCTTTTGGCGACGACGGACTTCCATCGACACTGTGCGGAGATATACAAAATATATCGCCGCATAGCACAAATATGACATGCGCACACAACTTTTACTAGTACGTCCACTAATATTTATATAGAATAGAGGCAACAGCGTAAATAGCTTCGCCACTGTTAAAATATTAACAGGGGTCAAGAGACAGAAGTTGAAAGCATTAGTAATCATTTCTGCTTCAGCAATGCCGGCGCCATCAAGATGCGGGCGTGTAACGTCCCGTAACTCCATCAATCGATGCAGTGGTGATGCAAGAATGAACTCCGGTCATTTTCAATGCATCGTGCACATATTTAACTTCACGGCACGCGTGAACTCCGGCCACTGCTAGCGCATGCAACAGAAGTGGTTTCCGTTCTTTGGCAGCGCACACAGAAACGAAACACGAGAAAGAAGACAGGACCAGCGCTGAAAACAACTGAAAGTGTTTATTTGAATAAAAAAAATTATATACCCAGTAATCATGAAATTCATGTAGATTACATGTAAAAACCGTCATACACCCATGAGTGATCAATGAACGAGATCGCCTCGTTTGCCAGTTGTTTACTTAATTTGTTCGGCTCACCGCAGTAATCCATGTCTGTCGTCTGCTTTTTCCATAACATTTTCTTGTGAATCGGCAAAATTTCACTGGTGGCATCAACCCTCCCGTATTTACATTGTTCTTGCGGCAGTTAACAACACAATGATAATTTCCAGTCATCCGAAGAGGCGCCGTCGCAAACAAGAGAGTTCCGCGCGCGGAGCGAGCCAAGCGCGGGCGCGATATTGAAGGGAAGCGGCGGCGACCGTGGGAGGTGAAATCATTCCGACAGGGGAGAAACGAGCGCTGGCGTCTAGGATGAAACTTTGCATGCGGACGTCTATGGCATTGCTCGAGGTCGCAGATTTGATTCCAACCGCGACAGCCGCATTTCGACGGGGGCGAAATAGACAACGTACGTGCACTTAGATTCTGGAACATATTAAAGAGCATCACGGTGTCAAAATTAATCCGGAGTTTGCCACTATGGTGTGCCTCATATCCGATTGTGGTTTTGGCATGTACAGCCCCATAATTCAACATTTAATACTTCTGCCACGGTGGGATGTGCCATGTGAAGCAATGACAATGATCAACCCTCTCAGAGGTTATGAAATATGGCGCACAACGCCTCAAGCAAACACCTATCCCTGTGTGTTCTGCCAGCGCCCCTCTGTGGTTCTGTGTACTACACAGAGAAACCAATGGTGCACGCAAGGTAACGTATAGCATCAACTCACCACTCTCATGTTGGACTAAACGTTGAATAAATTAAGCTTTAGCCATCAACATCACCCGAATTATAGTCAATCAAAGCATCCAGCACGGAAAGCTTCGCTTACATCGATTCCAACAGTGCGTGGGATCTGCATATCTTTTTTAATGGACAACGTCGTTTTTCGAATTATGCAGTGATGCGTTTCGGTCCCTCGCGCAAGCAATCTTCCCTTCTTTGAGTAATCTATGTGCAGCTCAATGACTAAATTTATGCTATTTGCCGCAGGCGATATTTAAGAATTTGTAAGTATGATATTAAAAACAAATGTCGCGGTGTCGCTCGAAAGTCGAAGCATCAATGATGGTAGAAGTTAGTACACAGCTATACGAAGCAAGGCTAGTAGTTTTATCATCCTTACATATATGTAAACATTCTCTTACTAACTGAATTAACAAGCATGATGTCACGCACACAGCAAACATGAACATATTTCACTCGATGACCACGCACACTCGCTGTCAAAACGCTGGAGCGAGAAAGCGCGGCAGCAGCATCGAGCGATTGACCTTCGTGCTGCCTCTCGCTTCAATGCGAACTAAGCGGCGAGTACACAGCGCACACGAGGCTATCAGCCCTAGGCGCATTCTGTCCCCATTTCAGATGGCTGTCAAGGCCCGCGCGGTCGCGCAATTCGCAACTGCCGCCGAAATACAAAGCCCCCCCCCCCCCCCCCCCCCTGTGGCCTCCGTGCCTTGCGCGCGACGGAAGACGGCGCGCTTCTTCCGCGCTTTCCTCCCTTGCACGCGAGATTTAGCCATCATCACCGGCTCACCTTCCCACGCTTTCACTCGCACATACAGAATACGGCGCGCGGCGACGATGTTACCGCCCTTGGACTTTATACGGAACGTCACGCCGACGCCGACGGCATAACTGCGCCTGAAGTGTCCACATAATTGTTATCGTAATAAAACACCCGGTATCTACATAAACTGCCAGGCAGAAACTGTTTCATTCATTTCGACAGGAGCTGTAGGTTGAATCCTGGGAAATACAAGAACGGTGTAGAGTACAATGGCGATAATTTAACGATTATACTCAAATGTAACTTTTCGCGCTACTTCAGTGACCCGTCCTGCCCTACGCCTACGTCATTGCCAATAGTGCCCAGTCGTGACCAGTGGATGAGAAGGGAAGAAATCGAGCGAAAGGAACCGTTACCTTTTACCTGCAAATTTAGCGTGTCTTGCGTTTTTCTCAGCAACAGTTAACGTTCCCGGGCACTGCAGAAAACTTATTCTCTCGTTTTTCCATAACGTGCTGCACGCGACAAGGAACTACTTAATACAAAAGTCTGACTGCCGTTTACAGCTTTTATTGTTGTTTCCCGTTAGTATTGCGTTTCTTTTTGTGTCTTTGTGTCGGAAGGAAATGAAAATCCCTTGGTTGCTCTATTGATTTACAGAATCATCGAAATAAGCTTATTGTCTTACAGAGCTTTTGGTCTTCGCTGTGCCGTGTTCTTATTTGCACATCTGAAGTCAACAGATCGCTCCGCAGGGGCGTCTGCGCCAGCAGGCGTTTGGTGCCTTGCGACACCACGTCCCCGAGCACACGAGGGTTGAACTCTCCCGCGTTTTACCGCGTGTGGTTTAGCCGTGTTAGGGGAAAAGGGGATTCAGGAGTTGAGCCAATGTTGAGTTCTGGGACCTTTATGGCCCCTCGGCGGGGGCAACACAACCCCTTTGGCCTAGACTTCACGTAGACTGCACCCCCGTATTGACCCACCCGGAGTGAATCCGTAGTTGCCTTTTCCTACACTCTCCTCCTACTTTCCCCGTCTTTCTTCCTCATTTTCAATATTTCAGGTCCTCTCCATTCTTTTACTTCCATTTTTTTTTCCGGCAGCAAGGGTTAACCTTGTGTTATATAACTACTCTTTATTATTTATAGCTGGTTATAGCACTGACGCACAGATGGCGCTTGCGGGACCTGTCCTTCCCAGATATTGCAGCGTCCCTCGTTGGGCTTCATGGTGGGTGGCTGGCGCGGCTGCCGAAATTTTATCTGCACCTATGGAAAGTTCTTTCCCACCACTCCACCTTGATCGCTTTCCGAAACGAGGGCGCTCCGAGGAAGTCTGCTAGTTTTCTGGCAACCACGTTGATAAATTTCCTAAGATTTCATGTTGTACATTCGGAAACAGAAAAAAAGTGAGCAAGAATGATCCCACCTTTCCTGGTTGCGAAATCACTGACTGAAGCTTTAAGCTCAGGTTATAATGTTTCCGGGCTGGTAAGCGGTGATCTCCTGGAACTGCGTGATAAAAAGCAGCATGAGAAGGTGCCTAATTATGTGCCTTTCGGGGAGATTCCAGTGAATGTCATCCCTCACAAGTACTCTGAACATCATTCCTGGCGTCATTTCCGATGGTGATCTGATGGGGGCTACTGAGACTGAACTTTTGGATGCATGGAGTGACCAGAATGTCATCACTGTAAAAAGAATTACGATGAGACGTGATGAAAAAGAGATTCAGACCAAGTATCTAATTCTATCATTCGGTTCAAGTGTGCCACCTGAGATCATCGAGACAAGTTATGTAAAGATCCGAGTCAGACCTTATATCCCGAATCCCATTCGTTGCTTCAAATGCCAGATGTTTGGCCACGGTTTTTAGGACTGCCGAGGCCGACTAACCGGTGCCCAATGGGCCCATGAACATCCTTACGAATCTTTTTTCTTACGATAACGCTCCACACTGTGAATTGTGATGGGGAGCACGATGCCTATACTTATGGTCCGTCCTGGCCGCCATGGAAGGAGAAAGAAATCGAAACAATTATAGTTAGAGAACATATCATTCAAGGAGGTACGCTGGTGGATGGCTAACCTGCCCAAGAATATCTTTGCCGAAGTGACGCTTCAGGGGGCGGCTCCACAATGTGCCCCGGATGCTTTCTGGCCCACGCACCGTGAGCTGGTGGTGACGCCATATCCGCCCCCTCGGCGGCTGCGGATAGCGCTGCTCCACCATCCCAGAAGGGGCCATTGACCTTCGGGCTCGTGGCGTCTAGATTCTCGTCTCCTGAGAAGAGGCCCTCTGTCCAAACAAACCGCTCACGAAAGCGGGTGTCCAGCGCCCTGCAGGACGCGATGGAAACGACTCCCGTTCAAACGACGCCGCCAGTGCCTAAGGAGCGGCGAGATTCTCGCAATCGGTCAAAAAAAAAAAAAAAAAAAAACAAACCTCATCGCGGGGTTTGACAAGCGCTCTGTAACCTCAATTTAATTTCCTTAAGACGCACCACAAACTTATCTTTAATGTGGACTCGCAAATAATGCAATGATAGCCAGGGGTCTCCTCCATAAGCTTGACGTTAAAGAGCTCCTTAGTATGTATTGTCTGAGGGTGCTGTGTGTCCAGAAGATGCATCTGAAATCAGAAAATACAAACTTCCGAGGCAATATGCCATTTTTTCGCAAAGACCGCGACGATACCACTGCCTCTTCTGGCTGTGTCGCTATGATAGTTGATAAAGGCGTCGGCTGGCAATAGATACAACTCCGAACAGCCCTTGAGGCAGTTGCTGTACGAGTTGTACCGTTTGACAATCTAGTTATAATTACTTCTCTATACATCCCTCCTAGCTATCAACTTTCCAGAACAGAGTTCCCTAACTTTATCTTCGAACTTCCCAAACCTTACCTAGCACTCTGTAGGGAGGCTCTCGCTGCGATACGAGAGGCCGCCTAATAGAAAATTTTCTATTTTCCTCCAGCACCTGCCTTCTTAAATAAGAAACAGCCTGCATTCTATAGCGCTGCGCGCAAAACATACCTCTTCCATAGACCTCGGCATAGCGTCGAGTACACTCACGCCGTACGTAGAGGGAGCCTCATTGATAATTCCTACGGAAGTGACCACTGAATTCTCCCCACTTTCCTCGAAGGAAAGTTGACTCTGCTAACTGGGAAATTTTCCGAGCACTAACATATCCAAGGCGGGATGATATTGCCTGTTTTAATATAGACGATGGTGTGGCGTATATAACAAACTTTATAATTGAGGCTGCCACAAAATGCACGCGTCAAACTAATGGACTGGTGAATAAACGTCGTATACCGTGATGGAATGAAGAGTGTCAATAAGCATGGAAAAGTAAAAAAAAAAGAAGCCTGGGGGATTGCTTCGCGATTAATCCTGATTAATTTAAACGAGCAGAGTCACAGGGGAGAGAAACACGCCGACGTGCTAAAAGAGAGTTTGGAGAAGTACATCTCCGGTATCAAGTCTTACATGGATGAGTCGAAAGTGTGGAATAGAATAAATAAATTGAGACTCCGGGAGGTACACCTATTACCCTTAGTAAGTACTCAAGTTGAGAACCTAGAAGTTCATGCAGATTGTCTGAACGAACACTTCGAATATATCTCCAGTGCGTTCCATTACACACACATTCCTGAGGTTAAAAGAACACGCAGAGCGACAGACCCTTGGTCGAAAATGTGCATGAAATGAAGATTGCAATCGCCAATTCAGCCTATTTGAACTCAAGGCTTCTCTCACTTGCTGCAACAACTCGGCGCCAGGCGGCGATCGTATCATGTACGCAATGGTTGAGTACCTACATCCTGAAACACTGAAAACACTCCTGTCTCTTTGCAATGCCATGTGGGCGGCTTGGTGTATCCCATCCTCGTGGAAAGAAGCTACAGTCATCCCCGTTCTTAAGCAAGGCAAAGACCTTGCCCTAGCCAGCAGGTACATGCCAATAGCGCTAAGAAGCTGTCTGTGCAAACTGTTCGAAAAAATGATAAACCGGGGCTTAATCTGGTTCCTAGAAAATAAAAAAAAATACTGGACACCTTCCATTGTGGTTATCGAGAAGACGTATCTACCATAGACCGCCTTGTCCACATTGAGGCATATATTAGGAAAGCATGCTTTTATGCGTAAGTGGTTTTGTCTGTATTTCTAGACCTAGAGAAAGCTTACGACACGACATGGCGCTTCGTAATTCTCCGAGATCTTTTGGCGACGGCTGTCCGCGGCAACATGCTAAACACAATCGAAGGTTAGCTCTCTAATCGCACATTCAGCGTAAGAGTGGGCCGACCTTTCTCTAGGCAATTTACAAAAGAGACCGGTGTGCCGCAGAGGTGTGTGCTTATAGTTGCGCACTATTTATTGTGAAAATGGATTCTTTGAATACAATCATACCACGCACAATTTTTTATCCTGTTTCTGTCGGCGATGTGCAGACGGCCTTCAAGCCATGTAATATGCATTGCCATCTGTGAACGACAAGCGCGGTTTGGAATAAACAGATTGTCCAAGCGGGCAAATTACGATGGTTTTAAAGTAAACTCACAAAAGTGCATTTCCGTACCCTTTACAAACAAGAGACGCGTAAAGGCTGTTTCACATGCTGCGACTGCAACGACGAAAATCGGTGCTGTCGCACGCGTCGCAATGCGATTTTTTGAGGGCTCATTTCACATGATTGCGATTTCAACAATGCGACTGGTGCGACGCCCAGGGTTGCTTACTGCCAGGCTTCGTGGCACACGCTGCATAATTCTTTTATTGTAGTGAATAAAACGTTTACACTATAATATTATTGACTTCTCTTGATTAGAAGCAAATAATATATACGTTTACTAATTTAAAAACGTTAGTTAAGATTTGTCTTGGGGTGCGCGACGGCGGTTTCTGTAGTTCAGTGCGACATCGCGCACGTAAACAGCTGTTCGCAGGTGGTTCAGCGCTGTGTGTTGTCTTATCTACATTCTATGACCGTTTCGTTCTGCCTGCGCTACAACAATCTAAAAGATGACCTATCGACAAGTTCATATAGCTACCCTCACCGTGTATGCAGTATTCGGAATTCGGCTGCCACGAAGTTGTCGTGTGAGCCCAACAAGATCCTCGCGCTACCCGTGCTCGGCGTCAGCTTCTGGAGAAATGATTCGTGTATATTGCCCGTCATTGCGCATATGTGGTGCCTGCTCCTAGCCATATTCTTACGCCAAACGCAACAAGAAGCACCAACCCGAACGCCCGCGTGTGCCCCTGAACGAAGCCTCAAACGATCTGTGTGATTACGACGTGGAATGAAAATCGTGTTGTGAAATTCAACCTTAGCGCTAGCCTGGTTCGTCCATCGCCGTGCTTGCGCTGCGAATATATATATATGGGAGCCCTCTCTAAATATTTCTAAAGGCGCAAAAGCCGACGCATCAAATGTTTCGAGCAGTTACCGTCACTTTTGTAGAAACCTGTACTTTGTAACATAGCATTCTAAAAGACACGCTTCTCGTCCACTTTGTTGTCCCGTGTCTCGCGCTGGTAGTATACTCGGAACTTCTAACAAGAAGACCATATCAATACGCGCTATTCGTAATGCAGGATCGTAGGCCCACGGCAGGCGCATTTGCCGTAGAATTTTTCAGCTTTCTGCTCAGCCTCGCACGCCTCTCACGGTTAGCCTGTGTTGTGGAATTAAATATTATTATTATATTATTAATGTTATTAGATATTATAGTTTCTTCACTGTAATATATAGCAATCATCCAGATTTCTTAAGCTAGTCATGCATTTAATCTGTATTAGATCAACATTGTTACGACATGCTTATGGGAGTCATTTCAAACTAGATTGCTCAGCCAGAGAAAGTACAAATGCAAGCCTCAATGTTTATTCCAATTTGGTATTCCTAAACAGATTATATTGGGAGAATTTTATGCCTGCTTGCATTTCCTGCAATTCAATGTTCAGAGCTGGAAAAACTGATTCTTTTTCTAGCTGTCGAAAGGCTGCTTCAATGTCGATAGCAAGCTATAATTATTCATTTCGAAAGTGTGAAGCAATGACTATATGTCTAAGCTTATCAATGCGTTTTTGTTCCACGCATAAAATGAATGCATGACGTGCTTATGTACTTATTTATTTATATACCTCGCAGGCTGCAAGGTTGGAGTATTATGCAAGGGGGAATAAAAAAGTTGTTACAAACGGAAGAAGGGCACAACATTAAGAAAAAAACCAGCAAAAAAAGCAGTACCAATACATTGCACCAACTAGCCCAACGTGTTTTACTGGCACAACATTATACAATACTTAACAAACAATAACAGAAAAAGTTACTGCCCATGCACCCTGTAGAGACGGTGAACCAGCAAAGCTGAAATGTGCAGTCCTGGTGTTTATCACTGGGTTAATTCCAATGGTTTATTCAAGTCTTTCTATATTATTGGTTATGTCTGCGCTTCTTAATGAGGTTATGCACATGTTTGGCTTGGGTTTATCACATTCTTTATTTGGAATGCCACACATTGCACTTTGCAAGATCACCATCATAGAAAGTGCAATGGAGTGGTTCATTGTGTTAATCCAGCGGGTCCATCAAAGTCTTTCTGAATTATGTTACGCACTTGTGTTTTGTAATGCGTTAATCATAATGTTTATGACTCAGTTATGCACTGTAGTTACGAAGTGACACACTGGGGCTGCACATTTCATTTAATTAAATACAGGGACACATTTTCGAACCTATTGGGAAGTCGGAGAGACTGCTGCACGCGCGCTCTGCTGCTAGAGAGAAACGACGTCACTATCTGTCTAGCCAATGGCCCACCACACCTTTGCTGTGATAATAATGACATCATGATCTTGTCTTAACTCCATCCCCCTCTGTGTCCCTTCCCTGCAATAATACGCAGATATAATGTATGTTTGAAATGCATAAGCATTTCTATGTCTACCCAACAAGAAATGTCTCCGTCCATCATGCAAGACGAATGCAATGGCTCATACCCCTACACTAGGGTTTTTGGGATCGAACCATGAGTGTTTCGCCTAGGCATATACAGCTTCACTGTAGAAAGAATGAACGGCTTTCTGTTAGAGACCAAGACAATCATGAGGTGTATTAACAAATGAAAGCTTATTGAACATGCCGAGTAAATGCTGTTCGACAAGCAATAAATCGAATTTACACAAAAAGCAGAAGCAAGATCTGATGTGTGTCCATACAGATCCCAACAGGAAATGCATCCATCTCTGAAAGTGTAACAGCGGCCATGCTGACACAAGATTCTCCCAGTGTATTTGCATCTACAGCATCCATAATTTCTCTAGGCAGCCGATCTCCACAGAATGCTAGCTTCTTCCTCTACAATGCACTCTCCACATCTGAGCGTGCATTGTAGAGGAAGAAGCTAGCATTCTGTGCAGATCGGCTGCCTAGAGAAATTACGGAAGCTGTAAATCTAAAAATGCTGGGTTAATCTTGTCAGCACGGCCTCCGTTAGAAATGGATGCATTTCCTGTCAGGAAACGCACATGAATTTTTGCTTCTCCTTTTTGTGTATGTGAAGTCTATTGCTTGTCAGCGAGCATTTACTCGGTGTGTACATTAAACTTTTGGTTGTTAGATCATCTCGGTTTTCTTGTTTGTCCTATGTGTTCTCTGGTGCCATTTGCAGCCAGGCTATTCATTTTTTTTTAGACTGCAACAAGTCACTTTAATGGCCCTCATGATACCTTATGAAGTCTTTTATTTGGCCAATGTAGCAAGAATGTACAGTGTGAAGCAGTAAGAACAGGGTATGCTAACTTCTAATTAAAAGGTTTATTGTGAAAATGCAGTGATCTATAAAGGTTACCACAAAGTAGTACAGCAATAAAACCTGATAAAGACTAGTGCTTGATGAAACCAAACATAAAAGCGGGAAAAGGAGAAAATACATATAGATATACAAGTCCAGGGGAAAAATAACATTGTGATCACCAAGTGTGCATGTGGCTACCTTCCAGGAAACTGGAAGGTAGCCACATCTGTAATTCAGTCTCTGTAACATCAGGCGTCCCACAAGGATCCGTGCTCGGCCCGCTACTTTTCCTAATATACATAAATGATTTACCATTAAACGTAACATCTAGCATACGTATGTTCGCGGATGACTGTGTGATATATCGTGTTATTACTTCTACCGCTGACCAATCTTCTCTTCAAAGTGATCTTAATGCAGTCCAGGACTGGTGTAACGAGTGGCTAATGGAACTTAACCCGCGTAAGTGTAAATATTTGTCCATTCACCGTCGCCGTAATTCTCTCCTATTTCCTTATGTAATATCTGAAGTTCCGGTTGAACTAGTTCATTCATACAAGTATTTAGGAGTAACACTTTCAAGCGATCTTTCCTGGAATCCTCATGTTACTAACCTAATATCATCCGCGAACAGGACGTTAGGATTTCTAAAACGCCATCTGCATCATGCTCCTCAACACGTAAAATTGTTAGCCTACAAATCATTTGTCAGGTCAAAACTAGAATTTGCATCGCCTATTTGGAATCCTCATCAGGCATACCTAATTAATAATCTTGAATCTGTACAAAATCGCGCCGCTCGTTTCATCCACTCGTCATATTCCTTTGACATCAGCGTTTCCTCCTTAAAAACTGCATCCGCATTATCCCCCTTATCGCTCCGTCGTCGCATTGCCAGCCTATCTTTATTTCACAAATTCTTTCATAGCCCTATGCGCATCGCACCTTATATCCTTCCTCCTACACGCATATCTCACCGCACCAGCCATCAGCTACAGGTTGCCCGTCCACGCTCACGCACTGTCACGTTTTTAAATTCTTTTTTTCTTCGCACAGCTGCAGACTGGAACGGCCTTCCTAACGACGTTGCTGTCATTATGTGCCCATCCAAGTTCATCGAAAATGTAAAAAACTTCCTGTTATTGTGACTATGTATTTTTATTCTTGCCACCCCTTATGTAACGCTCCATTTATTGGAGCCTTTAAGGTAATAAAATGAAATGAAATGAAACTCATTTTTTTCCCAATGGCATGGAACTGGAAGAATGTGCTTGCATAAGCAAGCTGTCAGTCTGTCTATTGGAATAACAACAGTGTTTCTTGAAAGGTGCCGGCATGCAGGATTGGCAATTGTAATGATTTTTTCCTGCACTTGGAATTTTTCTCTATTTTCATTCTGTAGCATATTTATTTATGTTTGGCTGCATCAAGCACCAATTTTTATCTATCCTTCAAAGATGTCTTTCTTTTTCTGGGGAAAACTCGGGGAAGGCAGGAGATGGAAATTCAAGACGATGAGCAACATGAGAACAAGGTGAAAGTAGAAGCCAACGTTTGCACACGTGGACCTTGAAGAAGACAAGTCCACTTGTCGAAACGTTATATGGGGTTTAAGTTTATGTAGTGTCATACTACTGTTACACTGCTATTGCCAGATCAGTGTACTATATGTGCCTTATGTTTGCTTGCATCTTCATGATTAGCAACCTCCTCTGTGTGTTTGGCAGTTGCATACAGTCTCCTGGCCTAATTGTTTGGCCCCATATTCCACGGTACGGGCCTGTTATGTTTCAAGTTCAGGTACTCCCGAGGTTGTGTTTCTGAAGGGAGGGGTAGTCGTCTTTGCATCTCATATGCTAGCTGGCATAGTATCTTGGGACGAGGTTCCGAGCTCTTGAGACAAAGAATTTGTGCTGCAGGCTGCAACTCTACTCTGTCTAGGTGCTTGTTCGTTAGCTCTTTCTCATAGAGGTCTTCAAGCATGGTACAGTTGGAAAGACCTGTTATTACTACCCGATGCCTGTATTCGATGAGTTGTCTTTTTTGTGTGCTGCTGGTAATTCATACCGTACTATACCTTGGACACAAGCACAGCATCTGTGATTTTCCATAGTATCCACTCGTACACCCCCATTATTTCGAGATTGTTCTTTTCACCAGGTGTGGAAGTTGCGTCCAGGCATTGCATAATTGTTTCACCCACGTGCTGGCTCTGCCGTCATGGGCTTACACTAGCCGAGGATTTGTGGATGTTGACTTGCGGGCATATTTGTCCAGCTATGTGGATCACAATGTGCAATCTGGGGTAGTTCTTGATTCTAGTCTTTCTTTTTTTTCCAACGTCGATATGAGCTGACTTATCAGAAAGCGAGAGGCCAGACTGGCCAAGAAAGTCTGCCGTGTTGTCGAGGGCTTGTTGCATCATTCTTGATTTCTGTACAAGATAGCTTTCCCATAGACTGTAATACACCATAGGCTGTAGTGTTTCTTGTAGTATGCCCGTGTTGTTGGTGTGTGTGGGCCTAATGTACCTCCAACTCTCACCTGGAATTTTCTGTCTTTCAGAAAGTTACTGTTTAAGTGCTCTACCAGAAATGTTTTTGCTCATCATTCCTATTATTAGAGCAGCATGAGGTACTGCTGTTAAAAGCCTCTTCACTCTCTTCATTCTTTCATAAGCGGTATTACACAATGTCCTGCAATAAAGTTTCTGCTGCTTATGGCCCACTCATATCTGCCAGAAGGGACAACTCTTGAAAAAGTTTTTTTTTGTGCTATGTGTGCGACGTAGTATGAGCATTCATGCCTTGACATTTATACATCTGTAGAACCAGCTTCCTGACAGAGTACTTGCTATACCTGATCATGCTTATTTGTGCAGTGCTGTTGAACAATACATATTGATGCAATGAATATTTACACACTCGAATTATCACGAAAGATGGTTGTTTTACAATTCTGCCCTTTGCTTTCTATTGGTGTTAGATTTTGCATAAGCATGCCCCCCTATGCAATAGCATTTTGAAGTGTAAGGGTTCAATAAAAGGTGAACTAAACCTAAGTGCAAGAGCTTTTTTTCTCACCTACGACTCCCATCGAAATGCGACTTCCATGGCTGGCAAATCAACCCCTCGCCTTGTGTTAGCAGCAGATTGCTATAGCCACAGTGGCAGGTGAACATATTGAAGAACAATATTTCTGTCTATAATTTTTTTTCTTCCCTATATGTAAGTAAAGTTTGGAATAAGCTTGTCATTGCAAAAAAAGCCCAGTTTGTGGTCTTTTATTGAATAAACAACATATTGTGTGTAGTTGAAATGCAGAAATTTGTTCTAAAATCCTCGGGTGATGTATGTTCTTGCAAGTAGCATGGTATTTCATTACTTATAAAGATAGTAATCGCAGCGGATATCGTTATATGGGTTTACACACTAATATATGTGATCACAAACTTATTAGAAACTTACTAGAAACATGTAAGGCATGAATGTTTCTGCACACTTGATCAGCTGTGAACGTGCAAGAACTGCTTCTAATGGCTGACTTCACTGCACAGTTTTGATTTAATTTTCTTCAGCGTGTCGTTTTATACTGTTTTATCTCCACAAGAACAGGCCGTTTGCTTGGTTTTCGCATTGTTGCACGAGTTCTACATGATTGTGCAGGAGGGTACGTTGTCACTGTGCCACTATAGCAATCAATTTACTTAATCTACTAGCTGTACAGTTAATTACCTTGCAGAGCAAGTGTTCATACAGATGCAGTAAGGATACAAAGTCCGCAACATAGTCTATGTTTATTGGTTTCTGTGCAAGAAAAAAAAATTCTCCAGAGAAGAGGTGCAACTTAACGTGCATGTAATATTTTATTCAAACCACGGATTTAATGCTATCGTAGCAAATTCATTACGATAGCCTACACTTTTGCTCTGTCAAATTTAATAAGAGGCAAGATAAGCTTTCAAGACGCATCGGGAAATTCATGCTTGAAAACTGACAAGAAAATGCAACTGAACGGTACCGCGTTTAGCGCAACGTTGAAACTTCGGGTACTTTGCTGTCTTGTCATTTGCCCTTGCCGAGGTTGAAATAATTCAAGCTGCTCCGTAAGCGCGATTTTACAAAAGAACATTGTGACGACCTCGTCGTCTGCTGGGGATCGAACACCTCCTAGCACTGACAACTCGCAAAGGCGTACGAAGCAAACGTGAAAATGCACTTCATTTGCTGTGTAGCGTGTCAACAAACGCATAGCAATCGGAGAATGCAATCTGCGGTACAAGTTTTTTTATTCTCCCTTTGCGTACGTACCGAATTCGACGATCCACGTCTCCGCGTATTGCACTTGTCGTACGAGACGCCATTTTCCAAAACAAACCGGCGAAATAGCTCCGTTGACAGCTCTCCGCGCAATTTCGACGGAAAATCGCAGCGATCGGTGCGACGGTGCGACTGTGCGACCAACCGGTTGGTCGCAGCCGAAAATCGGGGGGTCGGCACTGCGACTGCGATTTTCATCGCAAACGACGGAAATCGCACTTCCGGTGCGACGAAAATCGCATCATGTGAAACAGGCTTAACGCCAGTCCCAAGTATTGAAATCAGTGGTGATGAGCTCTCTGGGAGCAGCGAGCGTAAGTTTATGGGAATCATTTTAGATTCCAGACTCACGTTTATTCCCCATCTTAAGCATCTGAGGACAAAATGCCTGAGCACAACGAACCTTTTAAAACTTCTGTCGTGCGCAACAAGGTGCCCTGTTCCAAGGTGTCTCCGGAACTTGTATAACAGTCTTGTCCACTCACGCCTTGATTACGGAGCTATAATTTATCATTCCGTAATGCTAAGCACATCACAAATCCTAAACCCAGTTCAAAATTAGGGGATCCCTCTCGTGACCGGTGCTTTCAGGACAAGTCTGATCCAGAGCCTCTACGCAGAGCCGAATGAGTGGTCACTTCATCTGCAGCGGTCGTACAGCAGTTTTACATAATTTCTGAAAGTACACGTGAATATGCAACATCCTTCTTATTCAACTATAAACGATATGACCGCTACCACACTCTTCCATAACCTCTCTGCAGCGAGAAAGCCGTTCTCTTTGCGTGTAAGGAACGTTAGGGAGGAAATGAATGTTACAATGCTTAACGTTGTCCTATGGCTCCAACTAAACTGTCACCGTCGTGACAGTGGCAGCTGATAGTGTGACACATCCTTTCTAGTGGCCACTAAACACGAGCCGGAGGCACATATTCGAATACATTTTCTAGAACTCCAGTCCAAGTATCCGTGCAGAGTTTTGCAGAGACGCTTCTAAGTCACACGCTGGGGTATCTTAAGCAGCCGTCGGCCCATCGTTCTCGGAATCCTGTGCACTGCGCCCGGAAACAATCATTTTTACAGCTGAAGCCTATGCACTATTGTCGGCCTGTGAATCATATAAAGCAAAACTTCAAAAAGCAATCATATATACAAACTCTCAAAGCGTCGTAAGTCTTGAAGTCACTGTGTAAACACAAAAATCCTGCACTCATTGAGCTCCATTCAGTTCTGTGTAGAACGTATATATCCAACCAGCATGTCCTTATCTGGGTGCCTGGCCATAGAGGCATCGAGGGTAATGTACCAAAAGGCCAAATGGCCACGTCTATTACGTCGCAAGCTTTTAATCCTACAGCAGCAGTCTCTGCCACAGATTTGAAGCCTTTCTTCCAAAAGAAACTGCGAACCCGCTGTGGGACGCTGTGGGACGCTGTGGGACGCTTGTGGGACGCTGAAACAAATAATTAGCTTCACTTGATTAAGCCACAGTTAGGTTCCTGGCCCTCCACAATGAAAACACGACGAGCTGATGTCATATTCTGTCGTCTCGGAATAGGACACACATATGGCATCCACAGTTTCTTGCTGACTGGTAATGAACTTCCAACTTGCGGTAGATTTGGTGAGAGGCTAACCGACCTCCACGCCCTCTTGGAGTGTCGGGAAGCAGAAGCTGAGAGAAAGAAGCACTTTCCTGTAGCATACCGGTAGCATATCCCTCTTGCTCCCGTCGTGTTTCTTGGTCCAGAACCATTCTTTTGGACACCAGAACAGTCCTAGGTTTCTTGAAGGATGTTTTCTTACATTTTATTAGCCCCGTAAATTCATAGCACATCCTCTTTCCAGAGGATGCCGCTGCTAAGGTAGTCTTGTATAGCACATGCCCTTGCTTTTCAAGGGCTCTGTTAAGACAATATTGCTTCTTGGAAATGTTTGCCTCTGACATTTTTTACTATGCCATCATTCTTTCACAGTCTATCTTTCGTGTCCATAGTACACCTCTTGAATCACTGGCGTAATTACATACAGGCTTTACGAATTTTTAGGCCCCTTTACAGCCACGTAACATCCATCTCTCGCATTTCGTAGCTCCAGTGCGAATTCATCAACACTGGCCTGGCGCTCTTTGACCACACTTGGCCCTTGCGGCACAACACGCCACACATTCATCGTCAGTCAGCCGATCGACTGACATAGGTAATAAGCAAAAGCGGGAACGCCGCGGGTTTCAGTTAGGTAAGAAGGAAAAGCGTGCGGCTGTGCAGCTCTGCCGACTGAACCGTTGCCAAGGCTTGCCGGCGATACGCAGGTGCCCCCTCCACCGCTGCTCAACCTCCCCACGGTGACGCTGGAGCGAGCGGGTTCCCGGGACGAGGTGGTGGTGATGGACTCCGAGACGACGGCCGGCTCGCACCGGCGCGAGCTCCGGGGGCCCAAGATGCGCTTCCTGTCTCGCCTCATACCGAGCCGGCTCAATCAGAGCCACCCGGGCTCGCTCAGTCAGAGCCTGTTCGAGAAAGACGATGAGCGCAGCCACATGAGCATGAGGTCCAAGCTCTCCAGCTGGAAGACGTTCTCCGTCTTCTCGCAGATGGTGGTGAGCGCGCCCAGTCGGAACGATTCGTGGGCCGAATTCACGAATGTTTTTCGTTAGTAAGCGCCGCCTGCCATTGGACGCTCACTTTCGCTAATATGTCCGCCATAGGGATTGTGGGGATGGAAGTATAGCGAAAGAGCGTTTTTTGAATGAGGGCCCAGTTCATGGCAAGCGCGATTCTGTATTTATTTACTTATTTATTTATTTGCGCTGTCATCATACAAAAAGCATACAGAAAAACTAATTTATAGATATCAGTTAAAAACAGCTCACTAATTACATTTCTTCAGCAACATATTTGGAATTTTCGAGTAAAGAATATCAGCTTCAGAGATAAGAAAATTATTTCCAGATATCGCGCTTACAGTAATCACAAAAGTTAGGGAATAGATTATTCAATAACATGATTGTAATATTTGGCGCGGTTAGATGGAGCGTCTCTCTCTCTCTCTCTCCGTTTTTTTTTTTTTTTTGCAAATCGGGATAACTTTTGTTAACTGCTGAGAGGTAGCACGGGGCCGCTTGTGTGATGAATATTGCTCTGGGTAAATTTGACCACAGCTAGAAAAGCCTCGCGTAAGCGACAGTAAGTTGTAAAAGTAAGTTGACTGGCCACTCGTTTAACAACAAGCAAAACCTTCGATCGTTACCATTGTTAGTGAGATGTCATCAATGTGAACGAACAAGAAGACAATGATAGTCACAGACGCATTGGAAGGGATGACAGGTGGCAAACACCAACCACAAGAGATTTCATGAGGTTCCCACACAGTAGCCTTGTTCCCAGTGAGACTAAAGAACGGCGAAACATCCACATAAGTATGTCGTGCAGCCTGACCGAGACACCTAGCGAATACATGGCGGCTAATTATCATGCCGGTGGATAGTGTCTGCCGCGCTTTGTGTGTGTGGCGTTGATATGTTAAGAATTCTTAGATTCTTTTCTTCCGCAATCGCTTTGTGCTTGTTCACCGTTAGTGTCATGGCCTGAAGGAAAAAAAAAAGTATACTCAGCAAGCACGCTAGAGGAACAGGTGTAGCTGCTTGGACGTCGCTTAGATGCTTCTTGAACCACCTCTTCGATATGTTCATTTTTGCCGACATAAACGAACGCGCCATTGCAAGCAGAATCGCACACATGTTACCCTTACTAAAGCTTTTGTGGTCAGTGTTGTGTATTCATCTCTCAGTACGTTCCATTCAGGCTAGACGGGTTATCATTTTGATTACATGGAAGCACAACTTTAGGAAAGAAATGCGAACGAAACGAGCACTATTGCGATATGCCTTGTCCCCTCCGCTTCTTTCCCAGTGTGTGCAGCCACTTTGCTTGTTTTATGTTTGTTCATGCGTGCAAATCTTGTCTAGCGGGTAACTCGGCTTTGTTGCATTGTACGCGGCTTCGCTGCTTTTCGTCGAGCGCCGGCGTGTACCTTATCTGCGAACTTCGATTACAAAAGTCGAGTGCGACGTGCACACAGGAGAAGCCGCGGCTGGAGAGCCTGCGCGAGTGGTCCTTCTCGAGGATAGTCGTCATCGACATTCTGCGCACGCGCAAGCAGGACCTGGTCTGCAGCGCCCGGCACACCTTCTCTGGAGAGTGGGCCATCCTCAAGATCGTCTGGAAGAGGCGTTTCAGATCGGTATATATGTGCTGTCTGACTCCTCTACACCGAAGTTTACACCCTTTGGGTTGTATTTCGTCCTCAAACAATAATCGTCATCTGTCTTGCCCGCATTTCCTTTCTTTAACGCTGCGGGCCCTGGTACTTCCTAGTCACGAATGGCTTGCGCGTTATCAGTTTGACGCAGCATTCGTTACAGGAAAGTAGCGAGTGCCGAGTTTTCGAGAGAGGAAACGCAAGCAAGCCAGATGACAATTATTGTTGCGGGACAAGATAAGCCCCAAAGGGTCTAAACTTTTTTTAGAGTATGGGGCTTCGAAATCATTTGTTATACAGGTCACTTCGTTGTAATGAACGTGCACAGCTCAGCTCGCAATGGGACCGATACATAATTATTCCTTCGTTATAAAAGTAATTATGTTATACATGCGTTCGTTGTAGAGGCGCTCGACTGTGTTACCAACGACACGACAGGCATTACCGATCGGACGGGCTGGTTCGTAGTGGTGTGCTTACTTCGGTTTAATTAAACAGACCCCATCTTCTGGCTTCCTTGACTTAAAATGCATAAGCGCGTTTGATTAACAACCTTTAAGTGCGCTTGACGTGATTTTAAAACTCTTCGAAAAGGAAGTGTTTCTAACGTATGTACATGAGGCAGTTTATAGCGTCACTTATTGGCGTCTAAGAAATTGAAGAATGGCCTTTTCTCCCACCGACACCGTTTCGTTTTGTCTTAAGCAAGCATGCAAGCAAGTCGACAAAAAAACTTTGGGCTGCCAATTTAAGTATGAGAAAACTGGAATAACCCTGTACTTTCAGTAACTATAGTAGAAACAGACTGCACCGAGAAATAAATAAAAAAAAAAGCCAGAAAGAGAACGCAGGCACCCAAAGAAAGACAAGCTTGCGGAAGGCTGGCCGATGCAAATGTCGCCTTCTTTTTCTAACGTGAAATAATTCTCAAGGTTTGCGCTCCATGGTTTGTTAAAATGCAAGATATATGTTGTCTATGTATGTTTAACCCTGGGCGGGTTAGCCAGTGCGTATAGTGTGTACAAAGTGTTTCAGCTAACTTTAGCCAGAGTGTAAAAATATGCCGATGCACTCTAAGACAACGCGACTAAATGCATGTTGCTCACTTTTGCATGTAGTGTGTCAGGCTCTATTTTAATTTTGCTTAATTTGATAATTAGTCAGTTAATTAACAAACTTCTGAAGTAACGAAGCTAGGCAAAAAATTCCAATTAGAACGTTGTAAATCACGTTGCAAGATGTCCGACTAGACAGTTTCTCACTTTCTATTTATTAAGTATTAGTGTTCTTCAGCTTACTACGGATGCCCGCGAAAAAAAAAAAAAAACCACCACGTGACCTGCACGCTTGCGCGTCGCGATTGCACTTCTCCCAAGCGTTCCGCGCACAAACGAACATAGCATTTAGCCGGGTGTGCTGATGAGTCTGATGAAGTTTCTGATGAGTCTTTAAGCGTCACCGTATCTTAACTCGGAGTTTCTCTCGCTGCTGCAGAAAAAGGCTGACATCACCCGAGAGCGCAGGGTCTGGGAGTCCGTGTCTGACTGCCAGTTCGTCGTGGGCCTCAAGGCATATTTTAAAACGCCGCAATGGTAAGGCGCTATTAAGCAGAAACCTGCGGTTGCATTTTGCATTTTGCAACGAGCAACGTTATTATTTCACCAAATCTTTCTTCTTTCTTAATCGTCTCTCACGCTATGCTGCCGATCTCGGCGATAACGGCGGTGCAGCGATGTCCAAGCTGATATGACGAATAGCGAAACGAATGAGAGGAAAACAAAAACAAAAAAGGTTTGAACCGTTACAAGACACTATCGAACGATTCGCATTTTGTGACAATTTATATTTACTCTTTCTTCCGTTTATTTTCATGTCATCATTTGCTTCGGAAGGCTGATGTCGGCGATAAAGACAACGAGGCGGTGCGCGAAAAAGCAAAAAAATCAAATTATGGGGTTTTACTTGCCCAAGCCACGATCTGATTATGAGGCACGCCGTAGTGAAGGACTCCGGAAATTTAGAGCGCCAGGGGTTTTTCGATGTGCACCTAAATCTAAGTACACGGGTGTTTTCGCATCTCGCCCCCATCGAAATGCAGCCGCCGTGAACGGGATTCGATCTCGCGACATCGTGCTTAGCAGCCCAACACCACGCGAAGAAGTAATGAAGGGTGAAAGAAAGAAAACGGGGGTGGGATCCTTATTAAATCTGGGCCCAGGTTCTCCCGCCCTTCACGGCTACTCATCGTCGTACGATGAGAACATGCTGCACCTGCGTTATTCGGAAGCACTGCAACGTGTGCCTCGCGTTTACTGCGCAGTTACTGTTTCGTGGCCGAGTACTACGAGGGATGCACACTCCAATCGCTTCTCGAAGAAGGCGCGCTGAGAGATGACGTCATCGTGAACATCGTCGCCAACGTCACATACGCGCTCAAGTACATCCACGACCGAGGTGGGCTGAGCTTTCATTTTTGACGGCGTAACCACGGCATGGGTATCGTTCATTCGTGTGCTGGGCGCGGTCTGAAATATTTTCTGTAAGTACGACGCTGAATTGATTCGAATGTGCACGGTTATTAGAGTTCAAATATAACTGGTACCAAAGCCAGTAACATGCAGTGGCACTTCTACTAGGGTAGTTTGAATATGGAAAGATGACGCGAAACTTGTAGAGTCAGACCGCGGAGGTTTTAAAGGCAAACTGCTTAGCAAATAGAGGGCACCATAAAAAAATAATGTCGCAGTTTTGCCCGAAAGGCGAAGCATCGATTGCGATAGAATGTTAGTGGACAGCTATTCGAAGTAAGGATAATAGTTTTATTGTCTGTATAAACTTGCAAGCATAGGCATAGTAGCTAAATTAACGAGCATGGTGTCACGCGCGCACAAGCAAACATGAACACATCTCACTCGATGATCCTGGAAACTCGCTGTCGAAAACGCCGGAGTGAAGAAGCGCGGCAGCAGCAGCGAGCGAATTGACCTTCGTGCTGCGTCTCGCAGCAACGCAAACTAAACCGCGAAAACACAGCGCGCGGCTTGCTCTATTCATGTCGCAGATGGCTTTCAAGATACAGCGGACCGGGCGCCGGGACGCCCGGAGTAGAACGCCCCTCCACGTCCTCCCTCCCCTCCCCTCGTATGCTTGGGTGCGACGCAAGACGGCGTGCCTCCTCCCCGCTTCCCTCCCTTACGTGCGCGACATTAAGCTGCAATTGTCGGCTCACCTTCGCACGCTTTCACTCGGACGTACAGCATACGACGCGCAGCGGTGATTTTATCGCCCTTGAACTTAATGCGGAACCTCACTGCGACGGCATAAACTCGCCTGGAGTGCCCATATAACTACTATCGTAATAAAACAGTTAGTGCTGGACAATTAGGCCGCTACATTTTTCAGCCTTGGAGTGGCGCCTGATTCTGGCAAAAAAGGTGTGGCGACGAGCGACCACGTAGACCGGTAAAGTCTCGGGCTCTCGCGGGAGAGGAAGAACCGACACTCGATATCTTAGCGTAGCTTTCTTTTTTTAATCTCTTTCGGAACGCTAGCCCGTGCCGGAGCGTGCCAGCCGCTCGTGCCTCGTGTGGACGCGAGCGTC